>NC_079490.1:56019516-56644516 GCF_020520425.1 Spinacia oleracea
ATACAAATTAGATAAATTCATATCAGTAAAACATAATGACCAAAAAGATATGAAAAGTGTAGAAAACCTAAAATGTACCCAAAACAAAACACGACATTAATCGAATATGAAGTCCAGAGAACTAATCTGACAAAGAACTAGACAGAGATAAAATAGGCGATTACGAAACAAATGTAAACAGCGTAGTTCAATTCACATACCATAACAAAAAGTTCAACTAGAGGCAAAAACCTAAATATCCAACAAATTTAGAACAATGGAGGCCAATGAATACCTCAAAGTCTTTGAATTTCGTTTTCAATTTGTCGTATTTCTTAAAATTGAGCGATAATCTTCGAGAGTGGGAGTAGATCTCAAAATTTCTTGATGAGAAGGGAGAGAGTGGTAGGAGTTAGGGTTGAGATGAGAGGAGAGGAGAGCAGAAGAGGGTTAAGAGAGAGAGAAAGAGTTGTGGGGCGGGTTTTTTTCCAAAAATGTGAACACTGACCCTGCTTAGTGAGGCCACGTGCAAAGCAGGTGACATTTCGACGCTGAAAAGTATCTAGAATTTAAGTAGACAGCGAACGACGTCGAGGAAGAGCGGATAATATAATATTCGCCTAACGCTGTACCCCATGCGTCGAGCCCTAAGCGTCGAAAAAACATGCATTTTGTAGTAGTGGATCTAGCCTTAAGCCTAGCTTCACGCTGCGAAATTGATCCGGCGTTCTGTCGCAATCGACCCAAAAGTCGAACAGAACGCATCCTGCCCCTTGTAGCTGATGAATTAAGCCTAAATACTGGAACATTGCTTGGAAACCGGGATTCGTTAAATAAAAGGAGAAATAGCAAAGCCAAGTGGTTAGTTTTCTGAGAACCGTAACGCACCTCTCAAGGGTGCGTTGTAATGTGTCCCTCATATGATTTAATCGCTTTCATCACCCTTTTATAAAATTGTCGAACTATTAACTTGATTGATCTATCACGCCTAATAAGATAATACCTTGGACAATTGAATTATCATGCTAGGTACCTTAAATAAGATAATCACGATCGATTTAGTATTGTGTGTTTCATATTGCTAAAATCAATTCAGAATAGTTTAATAGTTTAACGCATGTCCCTTCAATTATTTATGCTGAGCTAGTAAGGATAACCTGCCTCTGGAGTTATCGATGAGCACTCCTCTCGGTAGTTACAGTCCCCCGAACTCTCAATCTCTGCCCTGCGGGTGTACGTTGAGCGATCCCCACACCAGGGATCACAAGGGAACCTATGGCCGTCGTGGTCGAACATAATTGCACTCCCTTTATGTCACGATAACCGGGTTTTGTCAGTTTTTCTCATTGTCGTTAAAAACTGAATGGCGACTCCTATATTACTAGTCGATTGGGTGTAAACTCACAGGAAATCCAATTACACTTGATCTGACAACGTCACGCCCACGAGGGACGAGGTCACGCATTAGCCTCGTGCTTTTTCGACCCCCTCACAGTAAGTACTGTTGTATTTGCTTGAAACTGATTTTAATCTTGTATCTGGAAATTGATCTTGAATTTTGTATGCAGGCGCCTCGGGTGAGAGTGCGTCGCTGGATGCTTCTAATTGATTCTTTGAAGAGGCATTGTGCCAAGCTGACCCAGAAGCTTTCTGGCCGGGACAGAGAGGTGCTTTAATTGACTGTGAAATTTTATACTCTAGATATACGAACTTGGATATCTGATTCTTGAATTTTGTACTTTGTATAGGAGCTCGTCGAGGTCGCAGAGGTCCTGTTAACAGGGAGGTCTAGGTGGAGATTTCGAGAGGGCAGGAAGAGCCGAGCTTGGATTTGGGACAAGGGTCCGGTGCTGGTACTTATCAGAGGCATTCTGATGCTGATAGGGGAAGTGTCCCCTTTGTATATGTTGATCCTACCAGGCATTCTTTTGGGGGCGCGAGCAGTTCAAGGCCTTTTGTACCTCCTCCCGGCTATTACTTCAGAGCGAGCGGCTCTCAGCCTTGGGGTTTAGATCCTTGGACTTACTGGCAGGAGATGGAGAGGATGCGTCAGACCCAGATTTTTGGGGCGCAGCCCCAGTTCATGGCGATCCGCAGCCTTATCAGTACCCTTCCCCTCAGCAGGTAACTTATCATTCTCCCGGTACTCTTTGTATTACGGAGCAAGAGCCTGGTACCCCTGAGACAGAGGTGGATCGGGATCTGGAGTGCTACAGGAGACGAAACAGGGGTAAGGAGCTTGTGGTATACATTACGGCTGATGATGACTCGGACTGATCCTGCATGGTAGCGAGTTCCAGCTTGCCTTGGTTGATTTTTGTATGGATTGTATTTGTATGGGTTTTGTATAGTTAGAAATTGGATTTTGTATGGTTGTATGGTTTTGAAATTGAATTTTGTAAGGTTTGGAATTTTTGGATCTTGTATGGCTGAGAATTGGTTTTTGTACGGTTGAAAATTGAATTTTATATGCGTTGTGTGGTTTTTGAAATTTGTAGCTATATGCGTGCATGAAAAATTTAAAAAAATTTCCCATTTTTTCGGGTGTACATACCCACTATAAGCCCCCACTTTGACTGAGGTTTTTTGGTTAGAAAAAGCGCAAGTCAAAGTATATTCAACTTTTGCTGATGCATATGCAGACTCGACTTAGGACGCCGATCTAGGACTGGAATGCTTGAATTTTGAACAGATTGACCCGAAATCGGTCCGAGGCGCTGACTCGGATTGCTTGAAATTGCGCGGCTTGCGGCTTCGGAATCTTGAATAATTGAGACTGTACTTTGCTGTCCGAAGCACTAAAGAGTGCGTACTCGGAATCATAAAGGGGACGGTGGCCTTGTCCTTTGTTGCAGGCCCCTGCGCTTGGCGCCGGTGTACTTTCATAAGGGCCGGTTTTTGTATAAATAGGGAGCTTTTCGGATCATACTTTGCATCAATCCATCCCTGCTTTTCTTTGTATACTGCTTCCTCACGAAAAGAAATAGAAAATGGCCATGTCTTTTGAAAATGCCTTGAACTCTTGGCTCGGTTCGCTAGGCAAATTAGAGAAAAGGGAGCTCGATGGCATGCATCTTGGGGTGCTCGCCTCCTTCCGGTTTGTAAAGCTTGATGTGCACTTTATTCTTGCTGCTATGAAGGCTTGGGATCCGAACCATCATGTCTTCCGCTTTGGAAATAATGAGGTATGTCCCCTCCCTGAAGAGTTTAGTGCCATATTGGGGTGGCCCGTTATGTCGGAGCCATGCATGCCTAGTGTTGAAGATATTTGGGTTTTTCTTGGGTTTTGAAAGATATTTGGGCTTGAAGCCCCCACTTTTGAGTGCTGTTGTATATGGCAGAGGGGTGGATTTGTCCCTCCTTGTCACCTATTTTGTTGGGCTTGATGTCCCCAAGGCTTTCCGCTTGAGGGCCTTGAGTTTTTGTATCTTTGCTCGCTTCCTCTTTTCGAAACAGGGGTTTGGTAATGGTGATGCCTCCCTAATAGAGATTGTAGAGCAATTTGCTAGTGGACGGGACCCAATGCCGCTAGTGATTGGCGAAACATTGATGGGCCTTGATATGCTGAAGTCGGACCCCTCTTCTTTGCCGTCGGGAAGCCCGGTATTACTCCAAGTAAGGATCTGGAGTTTCTTGTAAATCGAATTTGTACTTGTATTTTGAATGTTGAATTTTGAAATGCTTTTTTTTTGTATACTCCCCAAGGTCTGGCTTATGGAGAGGCTCATTCTGGTGGCACCACCAGAGAACATGGAAAGCTATAATAGAAAAGGGTTCACTGTGCGGCCCATGGTGTATGGCCGACTTTCATTGGATGAGTGGCGATGCGCACTCTCTGGGATTAGATCTTGTATAAGGTGGGTAGTTCCTTGGTGGGGAATTGCTGCTATGAGACATGCCCCAGGTTCTACTGCCTTGAGGGTGACAAGCCTCATAATGTTGGTCTTCTACTCGCCTGCTAGAGTGATGAGACAGTATGGCTTGAAACAGGAAGGACTGTGCTGAAGAGCATCTGAAACCTGTTCCGCTGAATGCAAATCGCTTGAAGTTTGGAGGCGGTACTGGGTCGCCAAACCATTCTTGAGTGTTCAATACCCACCTGAGCCTGATACTCTGCCTGCGGGGTACATTGTATGGATGAACGACCCAAGCCAGAGGGACATTTCTCTCTCCGGACCAGCTAGAGTCCGAGGTTCTAGAGCTAGACGCCCTGTATCAACTGATTATGAGGAAGGTGATGGGAGTGTCGCTCGTCCAGTGCTTGACCGTTCTGAGTCCAAAGGAGGTTCGTCATTCTCCCGTCTTGGAAGATTAGCAAGTTCCTTCTCCCGCCGCTTGGGCAAAGGGAAGATTGATGAATGATTGCGGGATGAGCCAGGGGATGTGTTTAGAAAATGTGTTTAGGAAGTGTGTTTAGTGGAAGTGAAAAGGCTTTGAACTTTGCTTCACTTGATTCCAACCTTGTTTTTTAATTAGCTTTGAAGGCCTTAGAGCCAAATAAATAGGTTATTGTGTAAAATATCGCTTGAACATGCTTTGCTTTGAATTGGCACATTTGGAATAAAGACAACAACCATTGAGTTTTGAATTTGGTTTTTAGGATGCCCTTAATTGAGGAAATTTTGAATTTTTTTTGTATTAATGTGGCCGGGCCTCGGAATGAGGTTGCCTACGTGTCCCGTTAAGGAATCAGGTCGGACGTAGTTCTAACCCTTATAAGACTTTTTTAATTGGATTTGAATTTGAACACTGAACTTAGACCTAGAACTTCTTGAGTTGATCGAGGTTTGTCAGAGATCGGAATTCTGTTCCATCGACATCCGTTAATTCGACTGCTCCCCCGGAGAGGATTTTCTTGACAATGTATGGTCCTGCCCAGTTGGGTTTGAATTTTCCCCTTGGGTCCATGACACTTTTGCGAAGGGCTTTCAGGAAAAGCTCGCCTTCCTTGATGTTTCGGGTTCCGACCCTCTTGTTGAAATGTCTGGCCACACGGCGCTAATAGACTTGTAAATGATGAGCGGCTTGAAGCCGATGCTCATCAAGCATGATTAGCTCATCATACCTTGCTTGTACCCATGCAGCTTCTGGTATTTTTCTTTCGAGGATTATCCTTAGAGAAGGTATCTCCAGCTCGATAGGTTGTACTGCTTCCATTCCATAGACCAATGAAAATGGAGTTGCACCAGTTGAAGTGCAAATTGAAGTTTGATACCCCCATAATGCGAAGTGCAGCTTCTGGGGCCAGTCTTTGTAATTGGTTTTCATTTTCATGATGATGGTTTTGACATTTTTGTTGGCTGCTTTGAATGCCCCATTAGTTTGTGGGCGGTAAGGCGAAGAACGATGATGCTGGATTTTTTACTCGGTGAATAGATCTTCACACTCTCCTTGAAAATGGGTTCCCTGGTCGCTAATGAACTCGTGAGGAACTCCGTATCTGCATATGATGTTTTCTTGTATGAACTGGGCCACTTGCTTGGAACCAACACTTTGAATGACCTGGCTTCAACCCATTGGCGAAATAGTCGATGGCGACCAGTATGAACTCACTACTACAAATATTGCCTAAGGAACTACTCATACGGAACCATAGATATAAATAATCTGGTTTCTTATATAAAGAAACCTTATATGACATATATCTGGTTCCTTAAAAGAAAAATAAGAAACCATTTATCATTATAATTTGGTTTCTTAAATCAAGAAACCTTATACGAGAGATAGCTGGTTTCTTAGAAGAAAAAAATAAAAAACATTATCATTAAATATAAGAATAAGGATTTTTTGGTATTTACTACCTTAAAAATACACCACTTTTGTATTTACTACCTTATGAAAATTTTATTTTAAATTACTACCTTAAAGTTTCATTTTTTTTGTATTCACTACCATTTTACAGTTTTCTCATTTTAAAATTGAGATATCTCTTTCGTTTCTTAATCATATTAAGTGATTCAAAACTCATTCTTCTCATTTATATGTAAGGATTCCATATGGATCTTACTTTTTAACATTTCGTAAAAGTTTAAACAAATTAAATATTGTTTTTAAAAGTTTAAAATATTTATGAATTATCAAACGATTTTTTTTGAAATGACGTTCTCAATGAAATCCCTATAGAAAAAGGAAAATAATGAACTTCGAATCACTTTAAACGATTAAGAAACGAAAGAGATATCTTAATTTTAAAATGAGAAAACTGTAAAGTGGTAGTGAATAAAAAAAATCTGGAAGTTTAAGGTAGTAATTTAAAATAAAAATTTCATAAGGTAGTAAATGCAAAAGTGGTGTATTTTAAAGGTAGTAAATACCAAAATTTCCTAAGAATAACTGTTAAATGTTTTATCAAAAACAAAAAAAAGAATAACTGTTAAATGAGCGTTCCAACAACTGCTAAATAGATATTTATAGAGTATTCTTTATCTTTTCCGGAAAATAAAAAAAACTTATAGGAACACTTATCATTAGTATTTATGGTTAGTTGGTTTCATCTCCACCCGTACATAAAATAAAATTTTGATATGTTCTACATATTCAATCACCCACTTCCTTCGCCCATCTTTTTCTTCCTCTCCTTCATATGCTTCATCTTCTCCAATTTCTACTATATATCCATAGATTTATTTATCTAATCTACAATGATGAGGTCGCTTGTGAGAATGGAAACGTATATGGCGGTGAGTGGGTGAAGAGTACTTCGCTAACCATCGGTCCATCGCACACCAGGCCAGTAGTATAGTGTTGGAGATCCGGTCACCAACCTCTTTGAGTCGATTCCAAGGTCGGCGACATAAATCCTAGAGCAGACTCATACTGCGTTTAGAAACGGTGAAGCGGAGAAGCATCAATCGAGTAGACTCATCAGTTGAGGGTGTGATCAGATCTGCAATGTACGCACCCAATCAGATTACAAGATCACATTAATCTCATGTGTTGCCAAAAAACCGGGTCTCTACGGCTGAAAACCCTTTAATTAACCTATGAAATTTTAATTTTTAAATTTTGTTGCTAATTTCTTTAATGTCTTACGAATGGGGCTGATTATAGATTTTTTTTGTGTGATTAATTTCATTTGTTACTTAGCTTATTGTTTGAATAAATAAACTGAAAGAAATATGTCCTTCACCTAAGGTGCATTAAGTCTAATACCAAGGTTCAGATTAATTGCGAACAATTAATTCAGTGAGATCAAGTGATCGGAACAGCTAGCTGGAGCAATGCTTCCGATCAGTGAGTTCTAATGGATATTGAACTCACAACTTACTCTTGACTGAACCTACAAGGTCACACCAATGACACGTAACGGATCAACGGATTAAATGAATCGGAAATTCATTTAATAGCTTTTCGGGAATTAGTTGGAAACGTATTATACGATACGACCTTCATCATAATCGTATATCGTATCGCGAATATTCGTAAGCTGGGCGACACGAATAAATCGTATCGGACGACGGTGATTCATCGTATACGAAACGATAAATAATATATCGGAAATATATTAAATCGCGAATAAGAAGGGCATCGGAGTTGCCGGCCCATCGAGCCAAGCACGTAAGCCTGCAAGGCCCAACGAGCCAGCAAGCTCGCGAGCAAAGGCGAGCAAGGCCATCCCATTGGACGAGCACGCACAGCAAGCAACACAGCGCGAAGCGAGCAGGCCCACGGCCCAGCTGCTCGGCGCGCGCGCTGTGGGCTTCGGCCTGCAGTGTGTCGCTGTGCGGGGCTATGTGGTCCGTGTGCTTGCGTGATGTGGCCGGTCAAGGGTCTTTGGTTCTTGGCCGGTTACATCATTAATACAATAGGCAAATTGTATTATTCCAACACACAATTCATACTACTCAAACCCTAGACACAGAGAACCCTAATTCTCTCTGTGCCTCCAAAGTGAGTTCTTCCCAAAAGCAAAGTATCTTGATAAATTGTCTAAGCTACGATAATCAAGACGGATCTGAACGTGTCGGTGAACCAAGTAGAGGAACGACAAGTGGAGTTCTTTGTTCGTGTTCGTTGACAGGTTATTGTGGAAAACACCCTTCGAATGTAAGTTTTCTTAATCTGTGCTTTATACATGTTTCTTGGCTTTGGGGATTGTTCCGCAGATGTTATTATGTTTAGCTGTATTCCCCTACATAAACTATTTCGATTTGTTTATTACTTGGAGACTTTTCAATAAAGAACATTGTGTCGTCTATTTAGTAGCCTTATTGCTGATGAACATAACCTATATACTTGACTTTATACTCCGTCTTTTGTACTTGGCAGTAGTATAGTGATGAACAGAACCTATAGCTTTATTATTTTGGTTGATTGGTTTTGATTTAGTTTATTATAACCGCTACTGAATTCTATATACATGGGAATAACAATAATTAATTTTTTGTGTTGCTAATTATTTTTAAATAAATATTGAGGCAAAGAGACCGATTATATAAAAAATTTAGTTTCTTAGATATAGTAAAGAAACTGAATTTCCAACACATCCGGTCTCTTATCTACCGTATAAAACTGATTATGAACTTATCAAAGAAACCATATTTTTAAAGTAACTGGTGTCTTTTCCTGACCTAAGAAACCGTGCCATAAATCCGGTTTCTTATGGAAAGAGACCAACTACCTAGGCACCGCGTTATCTTCGGTCTCTTTGACCTATTTTATGCGGTTTCTTAAGCCATTTTTGTAGTAGTGACTCATGACCCCCGATGCCTGTTGGAGTGACTTTGCCGATGACGTCGATACCCCAAGCTGAGAATGGCCATGGTGATGATTGAGAATGTAGCAATGATGGGGGAATGTGATTTAGATTCGCACACTTTTGGTAGGTAGGACATCTCTTGACAAAGAAGTAGCAATCCCGTTCTAGGGTAGTCTAGTAATATCGAGCCCTGATGATCTTGAGGGACAACATCTTTGAGCTTCGTGCTTGTCAAGAAATCGAAGATTGGGGGTGCCACAAACAACGCCATGTACGGCGTCCATGACTCTTTGAGCTTCGTGCTTGTCAACACATCGAAGATTGGGGCCGTTAGGGGACCTCTTGTATAGAATGCCGCCTTCTATGACGAAATTGGCTGATTTTGTAGTCGTAAAGCCCTCTGGCTCTTGCTTGAAAAGTGTGAGGGATATTCAGAATGTTGTAGATACCCTTGAATGTCTGTAAACCAGGGCTCGTCTCTGTCAGACTCGATGTCGTCAATAGCATGGACATATGCTGTTTCTTGACGTGTTTCAATTGTAAGTGGCATTTCAGCCTTGTTATTTGGAATGTTGATCACTGAGGCCAGTTTTTCTTGTGCATCGGCAAATTGATTCTCCTCTCTCGGGATGTATGTATAGCGAAGCTCTTCTACTTGCTCAGACAACTTCTCAAGATAGGACTGGTATGGGGCCAAGCATTCGCTCCTTACTTTCCATTTGCCGGAAATTTGGTTGATGATTAGGGAGGAATCCCCAAAGACTCGAAGATTCTGGACACCCAATGCTAAAGCGGCTTCCAGGCCCATAATGCATGCTTCACATTCTGCCGCATTATTTGTGACGTTGAATTGAAGTTTTGCTGACATAGGAATGTGGGTGCCGTCTGGGGCTACTAGATTTACTCCAATACCACATCCGTTCTGATTTGAAGCACCGTCAAAATGCATCGACCAACTGTCATCACTTGTCATTAAGATTTGCTCGTCGGGTAAGTCGTAATCCTCCTCTTCTGCCTCGATGGGACAGTCGGCTAGAAAGTCTGAGACTGCTGAACGCTTGATGGATTATTGAGGGATGTATTTGAGATCGAATTCTGCTAGCATGACCAACCTTCTGGAAAACCGTCAGTTGAGAGCTGGTTTTTCAAATAAGTACTTGAGAGGATCTGCTTTGCTAAGTACTTGAGAGGACTGTATGAGAGAGCATGTAGTGCTGTAGTTTCTTTGTGGCCCAAACCAAGGCAATGATGAGTTTCTTGAGCTTAGTGTATCTGGTTTCGTACTCGATCAACCTTTTGCTTATGTAGTATACGGCATTCTCCTTGCCTTCAATCTCCCGGGCGAGCATGGCCCCTATTGCTGAATCTGTTGTTGTGAGGTAGAGCCTGAGGGGAATCCCTGGCATGGATGGTTTTAGAACTGGTGGGTTGGAGAGGTAATTTTTGATAATGTCGAACGCATGTTGATAGTCCTCATCCCAGACTTTGGGCTCACTTTTGCGGAGCTTTCGAAATACCGGTTCACAGATTATAGTGAGCTTCGAAACGAACCTACTGATGTATTGCAGTTTGCCGAGAAACCCCCGAATTTCCTTTTCATTCGTTGGTGGCTTCATCTCTAGAATTTCTTTTATTTGTGAAGGATCAACCTCGATGCCCCGAGAGCTTATGACATATCCGAGTAACTTGCCTGACGTTACCCCGAATGAGCATTTTTGAGGATTGAGCCTCATATTGTATTGCCTGAGCCTATTGAAGAACTTTCGAAGTACTGAGGTATACTCATGTCTCTCTTTGGACTTGACAATCATGTCGTCAACATATACCTCAATTTCCCTGTGAATCATATCACTCATGATGGATGTGGTTGTTCTTTGATACGTAGACCCTTCGTTCTTTAGTCCGAATGGCATAACTGTATCGCAATATGTACCCCACTGAGTGATGAAGGTTGTCTTCTCCATGTCCTCCTCTGCCATGGGAATCTGATTGTAGGCTGCATACCCGTCCATAAAAGACAGTAAGGCATGATTTGGGTGTTGTCGACCAAGATGTCGATGAGAGGCAATGGAAAACCGTCTTTAGGGCTGGCCTTGTTAAGATCTCTGTAGTCCACACACATTCGTACTTTGCCGTCTTTCTTTGGAACTGGGATGACATTTTCAATCCACTCTGGATATTTGGCTTCCTCGAATAAACCCGGCCTCTAGCTGCTTAGAGACCTCTTCTTGAATTTTGAGGGAAACGTCCGGTTTCATGCGACGGAGTTTCTGCTTGATGGGTTTTGAACCTTGAATGAGGGGAATTGTATGCTGACCGATGCTTGGATCAACCCCTGGCATAACATGATAGAACCATGCGAAGACGTCTATGTACTCTGAAAGTAGCTTGATAAGATCATCCCGCTCTGCTTGAGATAGAGTTAAGTCAATCTAAACTAGTTTTGAATCACTGTTGTTAGAAAAGTTAACTTTTTCTGTTTCCTCAATTATGGGCGTCCTGTTTTCATGATTTTCAATAGCTTTTAGTATTTCAAGGTCAGTTTCTTGTGAAACAAAGTTGTTTGGATTAGAAGTGTGTTTTGAATTTGGACTCAAAGAGTAAGAGGAAATTGAAGTGTTATTGAAATTGGCAATCATTACATCGACAATTTTGACTTGAAGCTCGGCCTTTAGAGGCTCTCGATTGATGCAAGACTCTAGCCCTAGACTCTTAGATTCATTACTAGACTCGAATCCAGACTCATCCTCTGACTCGGACTCGCTCATCATATATCCTTCGCCCACATTAATCTTGAACATTTTTCCATTTGGAGCAGATATCTTGAGGGACTTTCTCCAGCCATTGATCATCTTCTCACTTGGAGTAATTAGCTTAGATGGATCAAAATCTTCGATTTGAGTGATCATTTGGACCATAGTATCTTCGGAAATGATTGGTGTTACTTCTTGGCCAAACAAGAGACCAAAAGCTGATGAATCAAGGCATTCAAGGGGGGCCTTGTCTTGTATCGGAGGAGCATCCTTGAGGAAGTGACGGTCTTGAAAGATCTCGAATCCAGGGTATAGAATCCCTCTTGAAGTGTCGTAGAAAGGCTCTGGAAAGTCAAAGTACAAGTCATCCTCTCCTTCTTTTGTGAATTGCACATTGAGTGTACGTTGATGGGGAAGTATTTTGAATTGATCGTTGCCATCTCGATGGGCTCTTAGCTTAGCCTTTTGCTGCTTGTTATCGAACTTAGTTGGCTTGCATCCTAGACCACAACAGTCAGTCTGTCCATGAGTCTTGAAAGGAGACTCGGTAGGCGGTGGCAGAGTAGTGCCCAAGAAGCGCCCACGCTTGATCATCATGCGCCTTGCCATGGGATTCATTTTGGACTCAATGGCTCCAACTTCGGCACTGAACCCCCAAAGGTCTTCACCATTGTCATCATGTTCTATTAATATCAGAGCCGTGTCGGCTATCTTGGTTCTTGGATGGGATGCATTTAGAGTAATGACACTTCCTTGGACCTCCATTCGGACTTTCTGATGTAGTGAGGATGGCACAGCTTTGAGGTCATGGATCCAAGGCCTCCCCAAAAGGAGATTGAAACTTGCTTTGATGTTGAGCACTTGAAAGCTCACTTTACGCTCGATTGGGCCTGTGCGGAGTAGAAGAGTGAGAGTTCCCATTGCTTCCCGACGAGTGTTGTCATAGGCGCGAACACCTTGGGAGGAACTAGAAAAGTCACTAGGGGTGAAACCCAAATTTTAAGTAGTGCGAAGAGGACACACGTTGATGGCTGATCCATTGTCCACTAAAGTCATGGGGATGATTTTGTCTTTGTATTCAACAGTCAGATAGAGATCCTTGTGATGGCTTGCCCCCTCAGGTGGGAGGTCTTCATTCGTAAAGGTAATTCCTTCTTCCAGATTTGTAAGTAACCCGATCAGCTCGTCGGGAGTGACTTCTGGGGTGACATTCAACTTGACAAGAGCATTGATTAGAGAAGTGCGATGTTCCACGGAGGAAGCCATGAGTTGCCAAATATTAAACTCTGCCTTAGTGCGCTTCAATTGCTTGATCAAAGGATTCTCCTCGGTGGGTAGAGGGATGGTAGCAGCGAGTGTCGTTCTGGTGACTAGCTCTTGAATTCGACCGGATCTGGTCATTACCTGAACACTGTTTTCTGCCTTAGGGTCCAAGTACCAGTCGGCGTTCACAGTTTCTTGGCATTCATCGTCAGAGATGTTCTCAATAGGAGGGTCCTGATATGTGTCTTCATCGTCGTTGGCCCATATCCCACAAATATCTTCTTGAGGTAATTCGGATTCCGGGTTTTCACTTGGCTGCACAAGGCGCGGCACAGGCCTTTGGTTATGAAAGATTTCCTCTACCTCGAAAGGATCCATGGCATGGAAAAGAGTTTCTTGATTGTCTTTGAGAGCCCTTATGCGAGCCTCAGCTTCTTCAATACGTTCATAGAGCTCTGCTACAACCGTTGCTAGTGAAGTCATCTTGAATAGGATTCTGAGAGAATGAGTCCGAGCACCTAGTTACCACATGATTTGAATTTTAGAACTTGGACTTCCCGACACATGATATGATATGCATGCAATGAATGAGACCTAACCTTCACTCTAAGTGCCACTCCGAAGATTCAGGATTTTGGATTTTGTATTTGTATTCGGGATTCGCAACCCGTTGGAAATATTTGAGAGGAGCTTCATTCTTTTGTGGAGGTTTCCTCCTTGTACTAGAACTTGGAATATTGAACTCGGACTATTTTAGGGGGATTTCAACCCATTGAGAATTTGGAAATTGGACTTGTATTATTTCGAGGGATTTTCAACCCATTGGAAATATTTTAGAAGATTGGATATTGTATTATTTCAGGGGAGTTTTAACCCGATTGAAAGGGAATTTATTTTGTATTATTTCAAGGGAATTTCAACCCGTCAATATTTTAGGGGAATTTCAACCCATTGGATCTTGGAATATTTTAGTGGAATTTCAACCCATTGGATTTCGAAGTATTTTAGGGGAGTTTCAACCCGTTGGATTTCGAAGTATTTTAGGGGAATTTCAACCCGTTGGATTTCGAAGTATTTTAGGGGAACTTCAACCCGTTGGATTTCGAAGTATTTTAGGGGAATTTCAACCCGAAGATAGAATGTGGAATTTGAATTTGTATTATTTCAGGGGATTTTCAACCCGTTGGACAATTGGACTTGTATTATTTCAAGGGATTTTCAACCCATTGGAAACATTTTGAATTTTGTATTTGGGAACAATGGAAGACAAGGATTTTTTTTTTTTGTAGCTTGAAGATGCATTCGAAATTTGGATTTGATTCGGAGTTTGAACTTTGAAATGGAAAGACGCATTTTTGTATAGGGTATGAGGCTTTGAGTTTTGAAAATCCCGGCATTACGCCGCCATGGATTTGATACATTGGATTTGGAATTTCGAAAGTCCGGCATCATGCCGCCGTGGACTTTGAATTTTGAAGTGTTTGATCATGGAATTTTGAATTTGAGATTGAATGAGGAAAATCCGGCACTACGCCATCATGGATTTGGAATTGAAAAGTTTCGAATATGGGACTTGAGATTTGGAAGATTGAATTTAGGACTTCGAACTTGAGGTTTGAAATTTGGAATGGAAAAGTCGGCATTATGCCGGCATGAATTTGGAACTTGAAATTTTGAGTATAGGACTTGAAGTTTGAAAGATTGAACTTAGGAATTTGGTCTTGAAGTTTGAAAGATTGAGTTGAAAAGTTGGCATTACGCCGGCATGAATTTGGACATTTGAATTTGAGATTGGAATTGGCAATCTGAATTTGAGGTTCGAAACTGTAGGGGAATACGGTTAAACATAATAACATGTGCGGAAACAATCCCCAAAGCCAGGAAGCATGTATAAAGCACAGATCAAGCAGACTTACAGTTGAAGCGTGTTTTCCACAAATTGTCAACTAACACGAACTTAGAACTCCACTTGTCGTTCCTCTACTTGGTTCACCGACACGATCAGATCCGTCTTGATTATCGTAGCTTAGGCAATCGATCAAGAGTTTTTGCCTTTTGGGATGAACACACTTTGGAGGCACAGAGAGAATTAGGGATCTCTGTGACTCTAGGGTTTTTGTGTGACTGAATTGTGTTGTGTTGGAAAAGGGGTTAAAGGTTATTAACATAACC
This sequence comes from Spinacia oleracea, assembly GCF_020520425.1. Taxonomy (NCBI): domain Eukaryota; kingdom Viridiplantae; phylum Streptophyta; class Magnoliopsida; order Caryophyllales; family Amaranthaceae; genus Spinacia; species Spinacia oleracea. Next base: position 56,034,382 of record NC_079490.1, read on the forward strand.
TTACTAACCGACCAAGCCATAAGGCATGGCCGGCCAGCAAGCCCCGCGCAAGACGAGCACAGCGAGCTGGGCCATGGGCCTCGCTGCTGTGGCTGTGTCGCTGCATCGGCCCGCGCGCAGCTCGCTCGGCCATGGGCCAGCGCTGCCGTGTTGCCGTGGCCTTGCTTGCTTGTCCAGCGCGCCCATGGGCCTTGAGTGCTTCTTGCACTCGGCTCGTGGGCCGCTCTTCGTATTCGTGATTAATATATTTCCGATATATTATTTATCGTTTCGTATACGACGAATCACCGTCATACGATACGATTTATTCGTTTCGCCTAGCTTACGAATATTCGCGATACGATATATGATTCAGATGCAAGGTTGCATCGTATAATACGTTTTTCCAACTAATTCTCGAAAAGCTATTAAATGAATTTCCGATTCATTTAATCCGGTGATCTGTTACGTGTCATTGGTGTGACCTTGTAGGTTCAGTCAAGAGTAAGCTGTGAGTTTAATATTCATTAGAACTCACTGATCGGAAGCATTGCTCCAGCTAGCTGTTCCGATCACTTGATCTCACTGAATTAATTGTTCGCAATTAATCTGAACCTTGGTATTAGACTTAATGCACCTTGGGTGAAGGACATATTTCCTTCAGTCTCCCACTTGTCATTCAGACAAGTGTGCATTCACATTCCTTTGTCACTTAGTGTTACTTACTGAACATAAGGTAAGATCCAAGCCATCCTTATTAGGTCCATAAGTTATTCTCGAATTATAGAGCTCAATTGTTAAACTTTTGCAGAAGGTTAAGCCTTAACCATTCTGAGCACGACCATGCATTTTACAGTATCTAACTCTCCGAGAGGCCTTGTTACACAACAACATCATATCCTATCAAAGATAGGAGGAAAATCCATTCTTTCAATCTATGAACACTCACACTAGTAGAAAAACGCTTATTTGCGTCCCCGCATTTGCCACGCCATTCTGAACATGTGACGCAAATGACAAATTTTAGAATAAAATTTAGTCATTTGCGTCGCAACTTTGTTAAACTGCGAGGAAAATGACTCTAAGATGCCCCCCAGAGTCATTTGCGTCGCAGATTAACAAAGCTGCGAGGCAAATAACTCAATCAAGTGCGTCGCACATTTGTTAATCTGCGACGCAAATGACTCTGGGGGCATCCCAAAGTCATTTGCCTCGCAGATTAACAAATGTGCGACGCAGTGCCTGCCATATTCCTCAAACATTATTTCAGATATGATAGAACCCTACATTAATTTCGCCGCTCAGCTCCTCACTTTCTCTCTCATCCTCTTCCTAGAAACTCCATTTTCAACGGCTACTTCACCTGAAATCTCCTCTAACCAACCTATCTTCATCTCGATCTCGAAATATAAAACCAAAAAACCCCAAAAGAGATAGTGCGGGATTGAAAAAACAAAACCCAGCACCAGAAAACCCCCAAATCAATTGGGCGGTGACGCAAAACCCAGCCAATCAACCCTTGCAGCGCCGGCGTAATCGCTTATACCCTCACCGTCGACCACCGGCCTGCTCTTTCATCTCTGTTCGTCAGCGGCCTCAGCACCCCAGCCAGCCACCAGCACGAAGCAGGGTAACTACGAAGCGTCCCCGCAACACTTGCGCGATCCCGCGCGCTTTCCTGGCTTGTGCAGCCTTGCTCGACAACCCAGAACCTCTCGCCCTCCCTCGCATCCTCTTAGAAGATGGGCACAACGTAATTTCTTCATCTTTTAATTAGATTAATCTGATTGATTTATTTCATGTAATTACTCATGCATTTTCGTAATTTGGTTCCTCTGAACTGCTGATTTTTGTGCAATTGGATTCAAAGGAGAAAAGGGGGGTAATTGAATTTAATTTGATTTTTGCGCTTCTGTAATTTTTGCTGCAGGTGTTTGCATTTGTTGCAGCTGAGTATGAAACCCATAAACATGTACTGAATCAGGTAATTAGCCATTGCTATCTTGTGATTAGTAACTATAATTTTTCTTTTTGGATCTTAAACCAGAATAAGTTTCTTCTGAAAGAAATTGTACCAAGCAGCTGAAGTCAAAAAAAATTGTTGTTGAATTGTTTATGATATGCATAGATTTAATATTTCTATACTTTGAAGTTCATTATTTATATTCTTTGTGAACTATTATTGTTCTGGAAGCGTTTATGTATGACCTGCTTGCCTTAGGAGAGCTGTTTAGGACATCCGATTTTTCAGATGTGAGTTTCTTCGTAGGATAAATCACTTCGTCCACAACCCAACCCACCCACCCAAAGAGTTCCCTAACTTATGAGGTTGAGTTTGTTGGTAATTACATCCGTGTCTCGAGTGATAAGTCCCAAAATGGATTGATTGTAACATTAAAAGATAAGAACCGTGAATATCTACATGGGGGTGATCAAGACACTTAACCGTGAATTATTGTCTGTTTAGCTGCAAGGCAGCAGCTTTTAACAAATTAGTGAAAGCTAGGCAATTAGTTGTCCTGCTGATCCGCCTCCTTAGAATATTTCAGATGCTCTTAAGTCTTAACATTACGGAGTACTCCTTATTGTTACTTGTTCATTTTATCAGCTGCACATTCTGTACTGCATGTCTGCATATGCCTACACTGAAAATAGTTGGAGACCCTTGATCCAATACGAATTGAGTAGGTCTTCTTGTGCAGGTTAATGTTGCAGGTGCAGGTGCTATAGTTGGAGCTGCTATTGCTGTTGGGACTCGTAGCAAGAAGGAGATTGTTGGGATGGCTGCTCTTCTTTCCATTCTAGGAGCTGCAGCTGATTATTCCAGGACTGAGCTGCAGCTGCTCTTCTTTTTGTCTTTTATTATCAGTTTGCCCATATGGTTACATGATTGCTTTCTTGTTGAAGTGATTAATTTTGATTCTAGGTTCTTGCCTAGATCAGTTATTCTGTTAACACTTAACACTAGAGTATGAGTCAAGGTGATTATACAGTTATGCTTGTATCGAATGAGTTAAGACAGCCATATGTGGCGGTTTGCCTGTTCCCCAAAAGAATATATTGTGTCTGTTACAAGTGTTTGGTGCTACTTTCAGCCACTTGGAAGCCTTTTCCATCTCTAAAACGTACTGGTGTGTCGTATTCAGAACTCACATTTTTGCTCTGTTGCTCGTTGCCTTGCTGAACTCACTATATAATAGGTTTCATTTTAATATATATATATATATATATATATATATATATATATATATATATATATATATATATATATATATATATATATATATATATATATATTAAAATGAAACCTATTTTTTTACAAAATTCAAAGTCATTTGCGTCGCACATTAGCTTAATGTGCGACGCAAATGACTTATTTTTTTTTGGCGCCAAAAGGTCATTTGCCACGCACATTAAGCTAATGTGCGTGGCAAATGAGAGTTATTTGCGTCGCACTTTTGTGCGACGCAAATGACTTTAAGTCATTTGCGTCGCGACCTTTTGCGTCGCGCAATGTGCGACGCAAATGACCTTAAATGTGCGATGCAAATGAGTCATTTTCCACTAGTGTCACTTTGATTCATAGTATGCCCAATAACTGCTTTTATGGCCTCCTTTTACGGTGCGACATTTAGCTAGTATCAAAGCGAAATAATTCTCAAACGAGAAGACATAATCGCTCATGTTCTGAGGAACGGTTTCTAATCACCATTAATGAGAACTACCTATGACATGACTTTAATCTCTTAAAGTGTTCTCATGGTCAATCCGATACAAGATCCAATATGCAATAGATTCTGACATCCAGTCACTCTAGTTCAAGAAACAAAACTAATTAATCTACTTGCAATCTAATCTTCATTAGTCATTGGTCATCCACCTTTCAATGACCTGGATTAAGGATCCTTTTGTGACTTCAATATTCAAGTTCACTTATGGGTGTTTCTTTGTCAAAGAATCCATCTTGACATCCCATTTGAATGATTTGAATCACATGGACTTATCATTTAATACTAAACCAAAATTAAATGAATATGAAAAATAAATTTCATAAATATGAAATGGTTAAACCAATTGTTTTAAACATAGATCTAACAGATGTTCTAAAACAATACTTAGAAAATCAAAGACATTCTCCAACATGCTTGATTCCCATGGTTGCTACATGTGCGTTGTGTTTCACTTGTGGCAACGGTTTAGTCAATGGATCCGCTACGTTGCCGTCAGTTCCAACCTTGCAAATCTCGATTTCTTTTCTTTCAACGATCTCTCGAAGTATATGAAATCGCCGCAGTACGTGCTTAGACTTCTGGTGGCTCCCAGGCTCCTTTGCCTGGGCAATGGCTCCACTATTGTTGCAATACAAAGCCACTGGTCCTTTAATGGAGGGGACAACCCCAAGTTCTTCGATGAACTTCCGAATCCAAACAGCTTCCTTTGCTGCTTCTGAGGCAGCAATGTACTCGGCTTCAGTTGTAGAATCCGCAATAGTGCTTTGCTTAGCACTTTTCCAGCTTACTGCTCCGACGTTGAGGTAGAACACAAACCCAGACTGTGATCTGAAATCATCTCTGTCGGTTTGAAAGCTTGCGTCCGTATAGCCCTTAACAATCAACTCATCTGTACCACCATAAACCAGAAACTGATCCTTAGTCCTTTTCAGGTACTTTAGGATATCCTTGGTAGCAGTCCAATGTGCCTCACCTGGTTCTGATTGGTACCTGCTCATTGCACTGAGTGTGAACGAAACATCCAGCCTTGTACAAATCATAGCATACATTATGGATCCAATAGCCAAAGCGTATGGAATTCCACTCATCTTTCTACGCTCATCAGATGTTTTGGGACACTGATTCTTGCTTAGATATGTGTCATGTGACATGGGTAGATGGCCTCTCTTGGCTTCCATCATACTGAACCTAGCTAGCACTTTGTCAATGTAAGTGCTTTGGCTTAGTCCAATCATCCTCTTAGATCTATCCCTATAGATCTTGATGCCCAATATGTACTGTGCCTCTCCTAAGTCCTTCATTGAGAAACACTTCCCAAGCCAAGTCTTTACAGACTCCAACATAGGAATGTCGTTTCCAATAAGCAGTATGTCGTCAACATACAAGACTAGGAATGCAATTTTACTCCCACTGACCTTCTTGTATACACAAGATTCGTCTTGATTCTTGATGAAGCCAAACTTATTGACTGCTTCATCAAATCGTTTATTCCAACTCCTTGATGTCTGCTTTAGTCCGTAGATGGACATCTTAAGCTTGCATACCTTTCCTTGGTTCTTTTGATCGACAAAACCCTCCGGCAGCGTCATAAACACAGTCTCTTCAAGAACACCATTCAAGAAGGAATTTTTGACATCCATTTGCCATATTTCATAGTCATGAAAAGCGGCAATCGCAAGGATTATCCGAATAGACTTAAGCATCGCGACTGGAGAAAAGGTTTCATCGTAGTCAACGTCGTGAACTTGCCTATAAACTTTTGCTACCAATCTAGCTTTGTATATGTATACAATTCCATCTTTGTCTTTCTTCAACTTGAAGACCCATTTGCATCTGATAGGTGTGAACCCATCCGGCAAATCAACCAAATCCCAGACTTGATTTTCAGACATGGAGTCTATTTCAGATTGCATGGCCTCTAACCATTTAATGGAGCTTGGGCTTGTCATATCTTTCTTGTAAGTCATAGGTTCATCACTATCTAATATGAGAACGTCAAAGTTTTAAGTCAAGAGGACGCCTGTCCATCTGTCCGGGTGAAAAATAGTTCTACTTGACTTACGAGGGGCAACAACGTTTTGAGGAACTACTCCCACTGGCTCTTCTAAAGACCTTGGAGGTTCATCAACCTGAACTGCTTCTAAAGAGTTCTGAGTTCGTTGTTCGTCTCGAATCTCTTCGAGGTCTATTATTCTCCCACTTGTCAATTTGGAAATATGATTTCTTTCCAAAAAGACACCGTCACGAGCAACGAAAACCTTCTTGTCTGACTTGTTGTAGAAATAATGCCCCATAGTTTCTTTTGGATACCCAACAAAGAAACATTTGTCATATTTTGGTTGTAGCTTGTCCGAAATTAATCGCTTAACATATGCTTCGCAACCCCAAATCTTCAGAAAAGACAACTTTGGAAGTTTCCCAGTCCATAATTTGTATGGAGTCTTTTCAACAGCTTTTGACGGAGCACGATTCAGTGTGAGTGCTGCAGTTTGCAACGCATGTCCCCAGAACTGTAAAGGAAGTTCGGCCTGACCCATCATTGACCTGACCATATCGAGTAAGGTCCTGTTTCTCCGTTCCGACACTCCATTCCATTGAGGTGTCCCTGGAGCAGTCAATTCAGAAAGAATACCGCATTCTTTTAGATGGTCATCAAACTCGTGGCTAAGATATTCACCTCCTCGATCCGATCTTAGAGCTTTGATTTTCTTGCCTTGTTGATTCTCTACTTCATTTTGAAATTCTTGGAATTTCTCAAACGATTCAGACTTGTGCTTCATTAAGTAAATATAGCCATATTTACTGAAGTCGTCCGTAAACGTTATGAAATAGCTGAACTCACCTCTAGCTTTCGTACTCATAGGCCCACATACGTCCGTATTTATTAAACCTAGTAGTTCGCTTGCTCTTTCTCCCACCTTTGAGAAAGGTTGCTTTGTCATTTTGCCAAGTAAACAAGATTCGCATTGATCAATCTTCTCTAAGTCGAATGATTCTAGAATTCCTTTCCGTTGAAGTAATTCCATGCGCTTTGTGTTTATATGGCCTAATCGACAATGCCACAGAAATGTGAGATCCGAATCACCAGTTTTAGCCTTTTTGGTATTTATGTTATAAATGTGTTTGCTCGTATCTAGCACATAAAGACCGTTTTCTTGTTGTGCTGAACCATAAAACATTCCATTCAAAGAATAAGAACAACTATTGTCTTTAAATAGAAAACTAAAACCTTTAGAATCCAAACTTGAAACGGAAATGATGTTTCTGGTGATACTAGGAACGTAGTAACAGTTTTCTAGTTCCAAAACAAAACCACTAGGCAAAGAAATAAAATAAGATCCTACGGCTAATGCAGCAATCCGTGCTCCATTTCCCACACATAGATCCATCTCGCCTTTATCAATACTTCTCTTTAGTCCCTGCGAATTGGAACATAAGTGTGAGCCACAACCAGTATCTAATACCCAAGAAGTAGAATTAGCAAGATTACAATGTATAACATATATACCTGAAGTAGAAGCAACGTTCCAGTTCTTCTCATCTTCCTCTCTCTTCAAGCAATCCCTCTTCCAATGCCCCTTCTTCTTGCAGTAGAAGCATTCAGAGTCGGTAGGGGAACGAGTCACCCTCTTCTGTTTACCAGAACTGGTGCCGTTGGACTTGGATGAGGGCGCAGCCTTGCCCTTACCCTTCTTGCCCTTATCCTTGCCTGATTTCTTGAAGTTCTTGCCCTTACACACCATAAGCATATCATGCTTATTCTCTTGCTTGAGCGTCTTTTCAGCGGTTTTCAGCATACCGTGAAGCTCAGTAAGAGATTTCTCCATGCTGTTCATGTTGTAATTCAACTTGAACTGATCATAGCCATTATGAAGCGAATGGAGAATGATGTCAATAGCCATTTCATTTCAGACATCAGAATCTAGATCTCTCATGTTCTCAAAGAGTCTAATCATTTTAAGAACATGTGGGCTCACTGGTTCTCCTTTCTTGAGCTTAGTCTCAAGGATTAACCTCTGAGTCTCGAATCTTTCGATTCTGGCTTGGTCCTGAAACATGTTCTTCAACTCCGAGATGATTTGGTAAGAATCCGAGTTAATGAACGTTTTCTGAAGTTCAGGACTCATGGATGCAAGCATCACACATTTGACATCCCTGTTGGCCTGAATCCAACGATTAAGGGCAGCTTGACCTCCGGCCCAGCCTCTTGCGATAATTCTTCCTCAAGGACATATTCCTTTTCCTCATGCATAAGAACTATCTGTAAGTTCCTTTGCCAGTCGAGGAAATTGTTGCCATTCAACTTCTCTTTGTCGAGAATTGAACGCAGGTTAAAAGTGTTATTATTTGCGGCCATTTGATTACTACAATCGAAAAGAATTTGCAATAAATAACCATTCAGACAATTCAATAACTTTGAAATAAAAGCAAAAACATGCAATCATTAAAGCTATTAAAACATTTCATTCATGCAAAAAGCAAAAACATGGTCCAAAATGAATGAAACGATTCCAAGACCCCAAAAGTCCTAAATCCTTAAGCAGCTTTAGCATGTCTTAAGTAGTTTAAGATTTTAGATAAGCAAAACCTATTGCTAGTAATCTCCAAATTACTCTTGGTTAATAAATTAATGCCATAATTTATCCCATTTCCACAACTTAATGCCATTGTTGTTTGAGTTGTAACCACAATCAACGTGCTCCTTTAGGACGCCTTACCACCTAAGTCAACTAAAATAGCACCTCGCTTTAGCGTTAACCTACTACCTTAGATCCTTAGATTTTTGTAAGTGCTTGATTTGGAAGGAAATTTTTAAACTCAATATTACTTTGGACCTAGTTGTTTCTATGTTGGTTCGATTATTTAGTGAACTTAATCTAATCGAGTCATATGAAACAACATATTCATGCAAAGTATACATACATTCATACTTTCACGCATAATATATATATATATATATATATATATATATATATATATATATATATATATATATATATATATATATATATATATATATATATATATATATATATATATATATATATATATCAAATTTCATAAATAAATGGTGATCTAGTATGGCCCAAAACATCTTGTCTTGAAGCATCCAATCTTCATCACCTCCTTGTTAGCTTGGCATCGTCATGAATCTTCGTTCAATTGCTAACTTAAAGTTCTAAACTTATAAATACTTGAAAATAATAAATTACATCAAAATTTCCATGGTACGCAGACCATATTTAAAACTTCACATTCAAAGATAGAACGGTACGTAGACCGTATTTAACTATCCTAGATGCCCATAATAGTCATTTGCAGTACCTGCATTACATAAAATATATATATTCTATGCATTCAACCATTCGTATGCTAAAACGAATGGCCCATATAAATATGCAAGTACTTACGTGAATTAATTAAAATTCACGTTCACATAAACGCGTCCTAAAAGATTAATCAATTTCCAAATTTTTAATCCTTAGACTTTATTCTAATTAAAATCGAATTTAATTAAAATAATGCTACCTACGAAAATAATTAAAAATAATTATTTCATTTTAATTTCATTTTGTGGCTCCCACTCAAACCAATAATTATTCCAGATAATTAATTATGAAATATTAAATTAAAACTCGCGGCCCGGCCCAAGCAAATAAAATATTAAATTAAATATCCTGTTAGCCCAAATTAATGCAAATAAGTCAAGCCCAACAAATTTTGTTAAATAAATGGCATGTGCTTACTTGGGCTAGGCTTGCGCCCAGCCCGTTAGCATTGCGTGGCCTACGAGGCACACGAGCATAGCCCGCAACCATCGCAGCCATCCCATGGCCTACGAGGCATACGAGAATAGCCCGTAGCCATCGCAGCCAGTGCACACGTACCCGCAGCATCGATGTTGCCCCTGCGTGCCTTGCTCGACTCGTGCAGCGCGTCGCTGCACCATCGCAAGGCCTTGCGCCTTGCTTTGCGCGCAGCACACGCCCCTCACTCTCGCCCAGCGCGCGCGGCACGCAGCGTGCATGCAGTTGCCCGCGTCGCCGCGACTCGGTCGCGCATGGTAGCTCGCATGGATCGTCGAGCCACACGCCCACCACACACACGTATTCGTGCCTTTGGTTCGTGCTACGGACCAACACAATAAAAATAAATTTAATTTCACGAACTTGCAATAATATTTTTTTTCAAAAAGTTACGATTTTTATTTTCGAAAAACAACGATTTTTAACGATTTAATAAACTTCAACGACAATCCAATTTCGTAAAATTATTAAATCAAGGCTAACATTATTTAAATTTTTAAGAACGAACGAATCAACATTAAAAATTTGAACTTTTAAATAATAAAATCCAAAACTTTAAATCGTTCTTTAACATTTAAATTTCAGATTTTAATAATTAGGTTTAAGTGCTATTAAAATTAACGAAACCATTCAAAATTTTAATCCAATAATTTTTAAAATTAGCCACTGACCCGTGAAATTATATCCCCTTTCCCAATTAACCGAATTGTTAAACCAAAATTAATTAAAATTCAATTAGGGTTCCAAATTTTACGAATTGGGGAAAGGCAAAATTAGGGTTTATACTTATCTGAAAAATCTAAAATTTTTACCATATATCAAGAATATACCCAGAAACATTGTGTCAAAATTTCAAGCAATTCCGAGTAGTTTAGGTCGACCTTTTAATTGAATTACTTTCCTTCACTTTTAATTTTTATTAAAAAATTAACAAAAAAACGCCCAAAAAACGACACTTCGAGGCCTGTTTTTGCAATTCCGTTCACATGAGTTGATCTTAGAAAATCGTTTACAATTAGATTAGGGTTTTAAAATTTGAAAAAACGAATATTTTTTATTTCGGAACAGCTTAGTACGCAATTCATCCAATAATTCGCAAAAATTCCGAAAATTCAACAAAAAATTCAAAATTTTCGACAGGTGCAAAAACAAATAAATCATGCTAAAATATGCTTTGAATACATAAGGCTCATGATACAGGGGAATACAGTTAAACATAATAACATGTGCGGAAACAATCCCCAAAGCCAGGAAGCATGTATAAAGCACAGATTAAGCAGACTTACGTTTGAAGCGTGTTTTCCACAAATTGTCAACGAACACGAACTTAGAACTCCACTTGCCGTCCTCTACTTGGTTCACCGACACGATTAGATCCGTCTTGATTATCGTAGCTTAGACAATCGATCAAGAGTTTTTGCCTTTTGGGATGAACACACTTTGGAGGCACAGAGAGAATTAGGGCTCTCTGTGCTCTAGGGTTTTTGTGTGACTGAATTGTGTTGTGTTGGAAAAGGGGTTAGAAGGTTATTAACATAACCTTACTAACCGACCAAGCCATAAGGCAAGGCCGGCCAGCAAGCCCCGCGCTAGACGAGCACAGCGAGCTGGGCCATGGGCCTCGCTGCTATGGTTGTGTCGCTGCTTCGGCCCGCGCGCACACGTGCAGCTCGCTCGGCCATGGGCCAGCGCTTCCGTGTTGCCGTGGCCTTGCTTGCTTGCCCAGCGCGCCCATGGGCCTTGAGTGCTTCGTACACTCGGCTCGTGGGCCGCTCTTCGTATTCGCGATTAATATATTTCCGATATATTATTTATCGTTTCGTATACGACGAATCACCGTCATACGATACGATTAATTCGTTTCGCCTAGATTACGAATATTCACGATACGATATACGATTCCGATGCAAGGTTGCATCGTATAATACGTTTTTCCAACTAATTACCGAAAAGCTATTAAATCAATTTCCGATTCATTTAATCCGGTGATCTGTTATGTGTCATTGGTGTGACCTTGTAGGTTCAGTCAAGAGTAAGCTGTGAGTTTAATATTCATTAGAACTCACTGATCGGAAGCATTGCTCCAGCTAGCTGTTCCGATCACTTGATCTCAGTGAATTAATTGTTCGCAATTAATCTGAACCTTGGTATTAGACTTAATGCACCTTGGGTGAAGGACATATTTCCTTCAGAAAGATGGAATTTGAAGATTTGAATGCTTGAACTAGAAAATCCGGCATGACGCCGTTGGACTTGAATTTTGAATTTGGAATTTGGAATTTTGACTAGAAATTCCGGCATTATGACGCCGTTGGATTGAACTTGAATTTGAAACTCGGAATTTGGACTAGAAAATTCGGCATTATGACGCCATTGGATTGAATCTTGAACTTGAAACTCGAAATTTGGACTAGAAAATCCAGCATTATGACGCCGTTGGATTGAATCTTGATTTTGAAACTCGAAATTTGGACTAGAAAATTCGGCATTATGACGCCGTTGGATTGAACTTTGAATTTGAAACTCGAAATTTGGACTAGAAAATCCGGCATTATGACGCCGTTGGATTGAACTTTGAATTTGAAACTCGAAATTTGTACTAGAAAATCCGGCATTATGACGCCGTTGGATTGGAATTTGATTTTGAAACTCGAAATTTGGACTAGAAAATCCGGCATTATGACGCCGTTGGATTGGATTTTGATTTTGAAACTCGAAATTTGGACTAGAAAATCCGGCATTATGACGTCGTTGGATTGGATTTGGAATTTGTGCGTGAGGCGCGTTTAAGGGCTTTGAATCAAACGGAGTGGCACTCCTAAAAGACCTTAAATCGGCGATTTTAGATGCATGAGGCTTGGATGATGCTCCTAGGGGTTTGGTTTCCTAGTTGGAGGCTAATGGTTTTGGGAAAGCTAGAACTCAAGGTTAGCCATTCACGCGTGCAAAGACGCCCACACAATGCACAAGTAGCACGTTGTCACACTAACATGAATATGAATGCGACATGCAAAGTTCTCAACCTAAGGTCGGTCTAAGTTTTGTGTGATGCAAGTGGTCGGCTTTGGGTGTCAAAAGCTACTCGACTAAGAGGCGGATCCGGTGACAACTTGCACATCCACCTAAGGGACGTGTGTGTCGGCAGACGACCTCCATACTTGACATCGGGAATGTCAAGCAAATGCCAAGTTTCGGTAGGCGCGGAAATGGTCACACACTTTGGTCGGGAACCGTATGTAGAGTCACCATTTCGTTGCCCCCGGGGCTAGCCCGAATGTAGAACACATCCGTTTGGGCAAGGTAGAAATTCGTTTTGCACAAATATGGTTTTCGAAATATGCATGAAATCCCTAGAAATTGAAAATTGAAATCGCACTTGAATATTGTATTTGAAAAGATCATTTTTCGACATTCGTTCTCAAGGTTTGGGAGCGTCCTTCAAAATTCAAAGACAGACTGACTCCCACTTGAAAACTTGAGAAAACGTGGGCAACAAGCCACTGTGAGCCACTGTGCTGGATGCAGGCAGTGGCGTTTGGCGCAGAGGCCTGCGCCTGGCGCCAGTGCTGGCATCCAGAACTTAAGCAGATTAGTGGCTTGATGCTCAAAGTCTGCTCGTATTTTCGAAGTTGAAATCAGGAAGTCCCCAGTGGAGTCGCCAGAATTGTAGGGGGTATTTTTCGTTGCTTTTTTCCCTTCCTACGGGGGCGGTTTTAGAACCTTTGTATCTTTGTATTTTGAAGGAGTCGCCACCAAACATTATTTAGGGTCTCGTTTGGAAAGACCAAAAAAGTGACTCTATTAGGATAAGGCATTGAATCTTAGAATCGGATGGGTGAGATCCGGGCAAGGGAACGAGATGCTTATTCCGCGAGCTTTAAAAATGATTCAAATGCGTGGCACAACATTTTCGAAAATACCATAGTTTATACTATGTGGGTTTGAATTTAGAACAAATATAATTTCTACTTTGTATTGTGGTCACTTTTCTTTAAAGTTAATTTAAGGGAACCTAAGATCGGTTTGTCCAAGAAATTATCTTTGTTAAGCGTGGCGTAACCTTGTATTTTCTTGTATTTAGCATGTTAGGTGATGAAAGCAATAAACAAGTAAAGCAACATCACAATGGAAAATAGGTGCAAAATTAGTAAAGTACAAGACCACCTAGAAAATGGACTAGGAGGTGGAACCACATTGCCTAGAAGGACTAGGCAAGTAAAGTTGCGGAATTGAAATTGCATAATTGAAAGTGCGGAATTGAAATTGCATAATTGAAAGTGCGGAATTTAAATTGCATAATTGAAAGTGCGGTATTGAACTTGCATAATTGAAAGTGCGGTATTGAACTTGAATTTTAGCACATGAGATCCGAACGTCAAGCGACTCCTTAAGAATAAGTGCGCCTGACACGGATTCAAAGAAAAAATCTCTACTTTAGGTCAAGTTGCTCGACCTAGAATGTCTTGGATTTTGAACATAGAACTTGAACTTGAAAAGTTTGAATCTTGAAATATTGGACTTGAAATATTGAACTTGAAATGTTGAACTTTGAAATATTGAACCTGAACGTGAAATATTGAACTTGAACTTGAAATATTGAACTTAAGAGTCTTGAATCTCAAAGATTGGACCTTTTAATGTTGAAAAGGTTTGATCTTTGATATGCTCTTATTTTGAAATGATCCTAGTTTAGGGAAGTGATTACAAACAACCCTAAACATTATTAAATCTTGAAACTTGAACTTGAAATTTGAAAAGTGGAGTCTTGAATCTCAAAGATTAAACCTTTAAACATTAGAAAGGCATCATCTTTGATTACTCCATGTTTTGAAGATGATTCTAGTTCAAGGAAGTGATTACAAACAACCTTGAACATCATTGAATCTTGAAAGTTTGCATTTTTGTATCACATAAAGTTTGGATTTTGTAAGAAATGTATGATTGTTGTAAGTGACACTTTTAAGATTAAAAGTGCCAACTTACTCATCATTTTTGAAAGAGAAAATCAAAAAAACATGATAGATTAGGGTTGGGATTCGGAATTACCTAGTTAGGTTTAGGCAAGAATTCCTTTTAGAGCTCTCAATTGCTTTGAACTTGGAAATTGTATGAGATTTTGGAGGATTTTTGTATTTTGATTTGAGTGGCAATTTTTGTATTACGACGTTGTGTTTTGATTTTTGCCTCCCCATAATGCCCATAATTAGGGGTTTAAATAGGAGAAGTTGTTGCAGCGCAGCTGCCAGCGCCAGGCGTTGCTGACGTGGCGTTCGTCCTTGTTTTGGCTTGTAATGGTGTACCTTTGTACGAATTGTACGAAGTTGGCACGTAGTGTTTCCTTGATGATTAAGGTTTGGTTTGCGTCTAAAAACAAGCCGTTTCGGGTTTTTGAATTCGGTTTTACGGGACGAGGCCCGGCTTGCTTGGTTTTGTGGGTCGGCGCCCGAATTTGGATTTCTTGATGTCATTTCGACTGGAAAAGGCCTTGTAAAACCAATGGGATATTCCATTGGGCGAGATTGTACTTGGATTGTACCGCCTAATAATGATAATGGTATCTGAAGGAAATATGTCCTTCACCCAAGGTGCATTAAGTCTAATACCAAGGTTCAGATTAATTGCGAACAATTAATTCAGTGAGATCAAGTGATCAGAACAGCTAGCTGGAGCAATGCTTCCGATCAGTGAGTTCTAATGGATATTGAACTCATAACTTACTCTTGACTGAACCTACAAGGTCACACCAATGACACGTAACAGATCACCGGATTAAATGAATCGGAAATTCATTTAATAGCTTTTCGGGAATTAGTTGGAAAACGTATTATACGATACGACCTTGCATCGGAATCGTATATCGTATCGCGAATATTCGTAAGCTAGGCGAAACGAATAAATCGTATCGTACGACGGTGATTCGTCGTATACGAAACGATAAATAATATATCGGAAATATATTAATCGCGGATACGGAAAGGGGCAACGCTACCAGCCCAACGAGCCAAGGCGCGCAAGGCCCACTGGGCGTAGCAGCGAGCCAGCGCGCAAGGCCCAAGCCTTGGCTGGGCGCGCGCGCGCACGCGAGGTACAGCAGCAACAGCACACACAGCGCGGCCCAAGGCCCAGCGCCTGTGTGGCTGTGCGCGTGTGGGCTTGCACGGACGTGGCTGGCTGGCGCATGGCCTATGTGCCTTGGCCGGTTGATATTATAACCTAAGGGTTATAATATTATTCCAACTCACGTTTTCCAATAACCTAATGCAAAATCAGATTCTAACCTAAGGCAAGAGAAACCCTAAACTCTCTGTGCCCCCATTAGAATTGTTTTTCCCAAAAACACAAACTCTTGATCGATTGTCTAAGCTACCATAATCAAGACGGATCTGAACGTGTCGGTGAACCAAGTAGAGGAACGACAAGTGGAGTTCTTTGTTCGTGTTCGTTGACATGCTTCGAATGTAAGTTTGCTTAATTTGTGCTTTATACATGTTTCCTGGCTTTGGGGATTGTTCCGCACATGTTATTATGTTTAACTGTATTCCCCTACAGTGGTATCATGAGCCTTATGTATTCAAAGCATGAATTAGCATGATTATTATTGTTTTTGCATCTGTCGAAATTTTGGATTTTTTGTTGATTTTTCGGAATTTTTTACTAGATGAATTGCGTATAATCAGGTCCGAAATCAAAAATCATCGCTTTTTCGATTTTTAAAACCCTAATCTGATGAAAAACGATTTTCTAAGATCAAATCATGAGAATAGAATTGCGAAAACAGGTCTCGAAGTATCGTTTTTTGGGCGTTTTTGTTAATTTTTCATTAAAAATTAAAAGCGTCGGATAGTAATTCAATTAAAAGGTCGACATATACTACTCGGAATTGCTTGAAATTTTGACACAATGTTGCTGTGTACATTCTTGGGCTATGGTAAAATTTCAGATTTTACCGATAAGTATAAACCCTAATTTTGCCTTTCCCCAATTCGTAAAATTTGAAACCCTAATTGAATTTTAATTAATTTTGGTTTAATAATTCGGTTAATTGGGGAAGGGGGTATAATTTCATGGGTCAATGGCTAATTTTAAAAATTATTGGATTAAAATTTTTAATGGTTTCGTTAATTTTAATCGCACTTAAACCAAATTATTAATAATCTGAAATTTAATTGTTTATGAACGATTTAAAGCTTCGGATTTTATTAATTAAAAGTTCAAACTTTAATGTTGATTCGTTCGTTCATAAAAGTTTGAATATTGTTAGCCCTTGATTTATTAATTTTACGAAATTGGATTGTCGTTAAAGTTTATTAAATCGTTAAAAATCGTTGTTTTTCGAAAATAAAAATCGTAACTTTTTGAAAAATAAAATTAATGCAAGTTCGTGAATTAAATTTAATTTTAGTTAAGTTGGTCCGTACTACGAACCAAAATCACGAACATGAGCATGATGGAAGTATGGCTCGTCGAGCCATACGAGGCCATTGCGCTTAGGCCGAGCCATGCGACACGGGCAGCAGCAGCTATGCTGCGTGCCTCGTGCGCGCTAGGCGAGGAAGGGGCAGGCGAGGGAGCTTGCGGGGCTGCGACGAAGCGAGGCGCAAGCCTTGCGACGTCGAGCACTCACGATGCACCACACGCAGCGCAGGCCAGCATCGCTGCGGGAGCGCGCGCGCGAGTGATGGGGCGGGGTGCGCGAGCTCTTGCTCGTGTGCTCTTGGGCCTCACGCGAGGCGGGGCTGGGCGCAAGCCTAGCCCAATCAAGCAATTGGACTTTTTTTTAAAAAAATCGTTTAATTCGTTGGGCTTCGTATATTTGCATTAATTTGGGCTAAAGGGATATTTAATTTAATATTTTATTTGCTTAGGCCGGGCCGCGAGTTTTAATTAAATATTTCATAATTAAATGAAATAATTATTTTAATTATTTCGTAGGTCGCATTATTTTAATTAAATTCAATTTTAATTAGAATAAAGTCTAAGGATTAATAATTTGGAAATTGATTAATCTTTTAGGACGCGTTAATGTGAACGTGACTTTTAATTAATTCACGTAAATACTTGCATATTTACATGGGCCATTCGTTTTAGCACACGAGTGGATGAATGCGTAGAATATATATTTTATGCAATGCAGGTACTCCAAGTGACTAGTATGGCCAATTTAGGATAGTTAAATACGGTCTGCGTACCGTTCTATCTTTGAATGTAAAGTTTTAAATATGGTCTGCGTACCATGGAAATTTTGATGTAATTTTATTATTTTCAAGTATTTCTAAGTTTAGAACTTTAAGTTAGCATTTGAACGAAGATTCAAGACGATGCCAAGCTGACAAGGAGGTGATGAAGATTGGATGCTTCAAGACAAGATGTTTTGGGCCATACTAGATCACCATTTATTTATGCAATTTAATATATATATATATATATATATATATATATATATATATATATATTATGCATGAATGTATGAATGTATGTATGCTTTGCATGAATATGTTGTTTCATATGACTCGATTAGATTAAGTTCACTAAATAATCGAAACAACATAGAAACAACTAGGTCCAAGTAATATTGAGTTTAAAAATTGCCTTCCAAATCAAGCACTTACAAAAATCTAAGGATCTAAGATAGTAGGTTTACACTAAAGCGAGGTGCTATTTTAGTTGACTTAGGTGGTAAGGCGTCCTAAAGGAGCACGTTGATTGTGGTTTCAACTCAAACAACAATGGCATTATGTTGTGGCAATAGGATAAATTATGGCATTAATTTATTAACCAAGAGTAATTTGGAGATTACTAGCAATAGGTTTTGCTTACCTAAAATCTTAAACTACTTAAGACATGCTAAAGCTGCTTAAGGATTTAGGACTTTTGGGGTCTTGGAATCGTTTGATTCTTTTTGGACCATGTTTTTGCTTTTTGCATGAATGAAATGTTTAATAGCTTTGATGATTGCGTGAATGCTTTTATTTCAAGTTATTAAAGTATGATAAGTGTTTTTCTTTGCTAGTTCATTTTGTAGAATCGTAAATCTTCAACTTTATTGCGTTCGGAGAATAGAACTGCGATATTTCCTCGATCGATTGGTAACTATTTTTTAGAACAATTCTCAAAGAAAAGGAGAGTGAGAGCGTATCTTAAATTCTATTTTCTTATAGTGATCTTCATGGTTGTTTTCAAACTAAAATTTGAATGGTAGACCAATTGGACCTCATATATTCAGAATACTGGGTAGTTTTGAAATAATGAAGTATTGAGTTAAAGACTCATGTATAACCAATGGTTAACAACCAATTTTCTTTTCATTCGATAATGAACTAGACTCATTGGATGTGGTCACTCAAAGTGAATAAAAGAAAGGAACTTTGTACGCATAACAAAGTAAGAAGATCAAGCAAAGAGTAAAATCTTTAGGACTATAAGAAAACGTGCTGGAAAGGATAGGAAAGGGGAACAAAAGAAATGAATTCAATATTCAATTTCTACCTTGAAGTTTATGTTAAAGAGAAACGACTTAGCAAATAAACTCCTATGGTATTAGATTACCGTTGAGGTTCTAAACTCTTATTAAGAACTCAAATTCCGGGAGCTAAGTCTGGTTATTGACCTACAAGTAGGAAATGAAGCAAAGTTGTGCTACATTAATTGTAAGGTCATCATGTTTGTTTTAAAGTCCTTCTAAAGGCTGGAACTTAATGGCATTATGTTCCATTAATCATCATAATCAATTTCTGTTTGGACAACGGAAAGACTCACATTCAAAGTAAACAAAAACATTCGTTGAGTGTTTATTTGAATGAAATGGTCACTTAAGGGTTGAGTCATATGATTGATTAATAAACAAACGAATCTCTTCACACTCAAACTTCAGAAGGTTCAAATCAAACATTTTGATTTGTGTTCCACATATCTTTGGCAATGTCATACGACCATATCAACAAGTCAACATTCTAAGATTCCATGGCATGGATTTCTGAAAGTTGGTTAATTTAAGACATATGGGTCTTGCTTGTTGAACATGACATAGAAATGGACTGTTGTTAGAAGTTTCTAGACAATGAAGTTCATGGGCCAAAGATGGATTTTATGACCTACCTATTTCACAAGAATTTGAGAAAATATGGCTTTATTTACTCAAAGTGAAATATGTGAAATACTTCAATGTAATTCACAAAAGGGTATAAAATCAACTTGGCAAGAATTTTGGAATATCTAGGATAGCGTCAAGGTGATGTTTTCATGAGCCAAGAAAGATTATCTAGATTGTTTATATGGCATTAAAACAATCGAAGCTCCATAAGAATATGGTATGTCCAAATGGAGAAATCGGAATCTATTTCGATTAACGATAATCACGACTATTTTCCTATATAGTTTCTAAATGATACTCTCAAGTGACTATCACACTAAACAAGGTTGTCAAAGCTAAGGATAAGATGTCATAAGGATTGAACTTCGGTTCAGTACATCTTTTCAGTACATATATATCTAGGGTTGTCGAACCCAGTGGGAGTTAGTGTTTCATCAAACAAACTCAAGGATAGATATATGTTTCTTTATGAGCGACTCATAGAAACAAAAGGTATTGATTCTACCACAAATCTGAGAACATATGGTTGTTTCTTAAGATAATGTCTTTTAGGAAACCATCATATTTCCAAAAAGGCAAGTGGGAGAAAATTGACCTCGAATGGACTTCGAGTCAAGCAACAAACAAATGTAGGATACTTAGGAGTTTTTGGAAAATCTCCGTACTTAGAAGCTTTTGGAAGAGCTTCAGGAAGACTTTAGAAGTGCTTCAAGAGAATCCTAATACTCAAAGGACTTGAGTAATGTCTTTATAGACACTAACGTTTGATGTTCAATACCTAGGTAAATCGTATAAGAAATAGAATTCAACCAAGATAGATACATAGATATCTTGAGGAATGAAAACTATGAAGACTTTGGAAAGTGCTTCAAAAACATACGACTTACAGGTTAGCTACGACGAATTAAAATTCCCAAGTATGGTTCGAGGCCATACAAAATGGTTTGAGGCCATTTCATCCAAAGTACCTTCATCTTGAAGAATCAAATCTATGATTTGGTTGATTTGCATAAAGGGTTCACTCCCATTAGTTGCAAACATGTTTTCTAAACATAGAACGTTGATTTGCATAAAGGGTTCACTCCCATTGGTTGCAAACATGTTTTCTAAACATACAACGTTGATTTGCATAAAGGGTTTACTCCCACTGGTTGCAAACATGTTTTTAAAACATACAAAGATGATATTGTATTCACATACAAAAGAGAAGCTAGATTGGTGGCTAAAAGATTGTAAACAACTTCACGGCGTTGATAATGTTGAAATCTTTTTCACCAAGTCGGAATGCTTGAACTATTTTGGATAAATCTAGCAATCATTGCATATGCCAATATGGCAATTTGAAAACGAAACACCTTACTCAATTGGACTTGTAGAAAGGAATTGTGTACATCACACAATGTAAAAGTTTTGGATGCTAGATATAAGAGCAAGCTTAAGGAATATATTCGTAGATTAAAGCATGCAAGTGGGAATTGGACCATATTTTTCTAAACGGCTATTGAGCAATCATAGCTTTATGAAAATATGGATCATCTTGTAGATGAGGAGTTTAGTGGGAGCTAGATCACGTTTATTGGTTCTATATATGAGATACATATCTCTCTATTGAAAAATGACATTCAAATGGTTAGATTTGAAAGTATTTGTCAATATTAGAACCATGGCGAAACTTAGAACATACTGGGTAAAAGATCTATTGGATAGGATCTAAAGCGTTGTTTGGATTTTGTAAAAGTGATTACTAAATCAAACACAATGGAGAGACTCAAAAGAGACTCTCAACCCATATGAGTAAGTCTAAGTTATGAATGCTTTAACTAAGTATAAAGCTAGGCTGTTATCACTAAAGTTAAGCATGAAGAACCTTGATGAGGTGCCTTCACCTTATATCACATGGCAATGCCAAGATTTTAGCAAGATTCAGTGTCTCTTGAAACAGAATAAAGCTAAAAGTTACATGGATGGATTTTAAAATGCGAATGGTTTTTTCATTACAAATCAATCATGTATAATGTGATATATAGATCGCCAAGATAACTCGTGAACATTGGATCGTGACGAGTTTATACCAATCTCTATTGATCTGGATCAAAGATCATTGGAACAGTATCAAGAACATCCAATACATTTGGACGTGTAGGATGAGCACTTGATAAGAGGAAGTGAAGATAACTAAAGTTTTGATGCTACATGCATTTGCCTAAGCAAAAGTTGAATCTTGTTGTTAGGCAAACCACAAACAAACACGGGCAATTAGGCGTCGTGATTAAAAGGTGGTTACATAGGTTCTAAACCATATGTGATGCATGGGAAACTGGATCAATGATTGGTTTCCAAGTTCACAGTTGAAAGATGTATCTCCCACATCTATGTGAACTGGTTGGAGCATTCCAAAAGGGAAGCATCATTTGAAATTCTACATAATTGAAATGAATTCATTGTTGCCTAAGAAGCAATAAAAGAGAATTGTTTTTAGTGGGAGTTCTTCAATGAACTCAAGTTGATCACAAGTCTGCTACCTGGATGATTTTCTATTTTAGATATGATTATCATTCTAAACAGCAACAAAAGACTAGATCATTCTAGAAACATATTCAAATATCTTTTCATCTTACATCGAAAGGCTTTCGATAGAAAAGATGCTAATGATAGCAAAGTATGATAAACTAAACCTCTACATTGAATGATACACAACATTCATATGCAGATATGGAATTAAGTTTAAGTTCCATGAATGTTTTAAGTATTGGGTGAAAGGCCTATATGTGTAAGACATTAAATGATTGATTTTGGGTTAGAGGCCCACAAATTGGTAAGCATTTGGTTTAAACATTTATCATTTATGAAATTATATTTCATAGTTCATTTAATCTGGGTTTAGTATTAAATGATAAGTCCATGTGATTCAAATCATTCAAATGGGATGTCAAGATGGATTCTTCGACAAAGAAACACCCATAAGTGAACTTGAATATTGAAGTCACAAAGGATCCCTAATCCAGGTCATTGAAAGGTGGACGACCAATGACTAATGAAGATTAGATTGCAAGTAGATTACTTAGTTCTATTTCTTGAACTAGAGTGACTGGATGTCAGAATCTTTTGCATAGATACTTATTGGATCTTGTATCGGATTGACCATGAGAACACTTTAAGAGATTAAAGTCATGTCATAGGTATTTCTCATTAATGGTGATTAGAAACCGTTCCTCAGAACATGAGCGATTATGTCTGCTCGTTTGAGAATTAGTTCGCTTTGATACTAGCTAAACGTCGCACCGTAAAAGGAGGCTATAAAAGCAGTTATTGGGCGTACTATGAATCAAAGTGAGTGTTCATAGATTGCAAGAATGGACTGTCCTCCTATCTTTGATAGGATATGGTGTTGTTGTGTAACAAGGCCTCTCGGAGAGTTAGATACTGTAAAATGCATGGCCGTGCTCAGAATGGTTAGGCTTAACCTTCTGCAAAAGTTTGACAGTTGAACTCTGTAATCCGAGAAACACTTCTGGACCTAATAAGGATGGCTTGGATCTTACCTTATGTTCAGTAAGTAACACTAAGTGACAAAGGAATGTGGATGCACACTTGTCTGAATGACAAGTGGGAGATTGAAGGAAATATGTCCTTCACCCAAGGTGCATTAAGTCTAATACCAAGGTTCAGATTAATTGCGAATAATTAATTCAGTGAGATCAAGTGATCGGAACAGCTAGCTGGAGCAATGCTTCCGATCAGTGAGTTCTAATGGATATTGAACTCACAACTTACTCTTGACTAAACCTACAAGGTCACACCAATGACACGTAAAAGATCACCGGATTAAATGAATCGGAAATTCATTTAATAGCTTTTCGGGAATTAGTTGGAAAACGTATTATACGATACGACCTTGCATCGGAATCGTATATCGTATCGCGAATATTCGTAAGCTAGGCAAAACGAATAAATCGTATCGTACGACGGTGATTCGCCGTATACGAAACGATAAATAATATATCGAAAATATATTAATCGTGGATACGGAAAGGGGCAACGCTGCGAGCCCAACGAGCCAAGGCGCGCAAGCGCGTAAGGCCCACTGGGCGTAGCAGCGAGCCAGCGCGCAAGGCCCAAGCCTTGGCTGGGCGCGCGCGCGCACGCGAGGTACAGCAGCAGCAGCGCACACAGCGCGGCCCAAGGCCCAGCGCCTATGTGGCTGTGCGCGTGTGGGCTTGCACGGACGTGGCTGGATGGCGCATGGCTTATGTGCCTTGGCCGGTTGATATTATAACCTAAGGGTTATAATATTATTCCAACTCACGTTTTCCAATAACCTAATGCAAAATCAGATTCTAACCTAAGGCAAGAGAAACCCTAAACTCTCTGTGCCTCCATTAGAATTGTTCTTCCCAAAAACACAAACTCTTGATCGATTGTCTAAGCTACGATAATCAAGACGGATCTGAACGTGTCGGTGAATCAAGTAGAGGAACGACAAGTGGAGTTCTTTGTTCGTGTTCGTTGACAGATTATTGTGGAAAACACCCTTCGAATGTAAGTTTGCTTAATCTGTGCTTTATACATGTTTCCTGGCTTTGGGGATTGTTCCGCACATGTTATTATGTTTAACTGTATTCCCCTCCAGTATCGTCATCATCCCAATGGGGAGACACGATTTAGGTGTCTACACAAGGCGATACTGAGCCTCTCGAGTTGAATATATCTGGTTTCGTACTTGATCAGCTTTTTGCTTATGTAGTATACGTAATTCTCTTTGCCTTCAATCTCCTGGGCAAGCATGGCCCCCACTGCTGCACCTATTCTTGTAAGGTAAAGCCTGAGGGGAACCCCCGGTATGGCCGTCTTTAACACTGGCGGGTTCGAAAGGTAGTATTTGATGGTGTCAAACGCATGTTGACAGTCTTCGTCCCATACCTTGGGCTCACTCTTGCGGAGCTTTCGAAATACTGGTTCACAGATCATAGTGAGCATTGAGATGAACCTACTGATGTATTGTAATTAGCCAAGGAACCCCCGAATTTCTTTCTCATTCGCCGGCGGTTTCATATCTAAACTGGCCTTGATTTTTGAAGGACCAGCCTCGATGCCCCGAGAACTGATGACATACCCGAGCAACTTGCCTGACGTTACCCCGAATGCACATTTCAGAGTATTGAGCCTCATATTGTATTGCCTGAGCCTATTGAAGAATTTTTGAGGTACTGTGGTATGCTCATGTCGCTCTTTGGATTTGACGATCATGTCGTTGACATATACCTCAATTTCTCTGTGAATCATGTCGCTCATAATGGTTGTGGCTGTTCTTTAATACGTAGCCCCCGCGTTCTTGAGTCCGAACGGCATTACTGTGTAGCAATATGTACCCCACTGAGTGATGAAGGTTGTCTTCTCCATATCTTCCTCTGCCATGGGAATCTGTTTGTAGCCTGCATTCCCGTCCATAAAAGAGAGTAAGGCGTGATTTGCGGTGTTTTCGACCAGGATGTCGATGTGAGGCAATGGAAACCCGTCTTTAGGGCTAGCCCTGTTAAGATCTCTGTAATCAACACACATTCGTACTTTGCCGTATTTCTTTGGAACCGGGACGAAATTTGCAATCCATTCTGGATAGTTGGCTTCTCGAATAAACCCAGCCTCTAGCTCCTTAGAGACTTCTTCTTGAATTTTGAGGGAAACATCCGATTTCATGCGACGGAGTTTCTGCTTGATGGGCTTTGAACTTGGGATGAGGGGAATTATATGCTGACCGATGCTTGGATCAACCCCTGGCATATCATGATAGGACCACGCGAAGACGTCTATGTACTCTGAAAGTAGCTTGATAAGATCATCCCGCCCTGCTTGAGATAGAGTTAAACCAATCTGAACTAGTTTTGGATCACTGTTGTTAGAAAGGTTAACTTTTTCTGTTTTCTCAATTATGGGCGTCCGGTTTTCATGATTTTCAATAGCTTTTAATATTTCAAGGTCAGTTTCTTCTGAAGAAAATTTGTTTGGATTAGGAGTGTGTTTTGAATTTGGACTTGAAGAGTAGGAGGAAATTGAAGTATTATTGAAATTAGCAATCATTATATCGACAGCTTTAACTTGAAGTTTGGCCTTTAGAGGCTCTTGATTGATGCAAGACTCTAGCCCTAGACTCTTAGACTCATCACTAGACTCAGATCCAGACTCATCAATTGACTCGGACTTGCTCATCATAGATCCTTCGCCCACAGTAATCTTGAACATTTTGCCATTTGGAGCAGAGATCTTGAGGGACTTCCTCCAGCCATTGACCATCTTCTCACTTGGAGTAATCAACTTAGATGGGTCAAAATCTTCGATTTGAGTGATCATTTGAACCATAGTATCTTCAAGAATGATTGGTGTTACTTCTTGGCCGAACATGAGACCAAAAGCTGATTAATCAAGGCATTCAGGTGTGGCCTTGTTTTGTACTGGAGGGGCATCCTCAAGGAAGTGACAATCTTGAAAGATCTCGAATCCAGGGTAGAGGACCCCTTTTATAGCATCATAGAAAGGTTCTGGAAAGTCAAAGTACAGGTCATCCTCTCCTTCTTTTATGAATTGCCCGTTGAGTGTACGCTGATGGGGAGGTACTTTGAATTGATCATTACCCGCTCGACAGACCCTTACCTTAGCCTCTTGTTTCTTGTTGTCGTACTTAGTCGGTTTGTGTCCCAGACCACAACAGTTAGTCTTTCCATGGGTCTTGAAAGGAGACTCGGTAGGCGGTGGCAGAGTAGTGCCCAAGAAGCGCCCACGCTTAATCATTATGTGCCTTGCCACGGGATTCATTTTTGACTCGATGGTTCCTACTTCAGCACTGAACCCCAAAAGGTCTTCATCATTGTCATCATATTCTATTAAAATCAGAGCCTTGTCAGCTATCTTGGTTCTCGGATGGGATGCATGTAGAGTAATGATATTTCCTTGGACCTCCATTCGAACTTTCTAGTGGAGTGAGGATGGCACAGCTTTGAGGTCATGGATCCAAGGTCTCCCCAAAAGGAGATTGAAATTTGCTTTGATGTTGAGCACTTGAAAGCTGACCTTGCGCTCAATTGGGCCTGTTCGGAGTAGAAGGGTGAGAGTTCCCATTGCTTTCCGACGAGTGTTGTCATAAGCACGAACACCTTGGGAGGAACTAGAAAAGTCACTAGGAGTGAAGCCCAAATTTTCAGCAGTGCGGGGAGGACACACATTGATGGCTGACTTATTATCCACTAGAGTTAAGGGGATGATTTTGTCTTTGTATTCAACAGTCAGATAGAGCTCCTTGTGACGGCTTGCCCCGTCGGGTGGGAGGTATTCATTTGTAAAGGTAATTTCCTCTTCCAGATTTGTTAGTAACCCGATCAGTTCGTCAAGAGTGACTTCCGGGGTGACATTCAACTTGACCAGAGCATTGATTAGAGCAGTGCGGTGCTCCACAAAGGAAGCCATGAGTTGCCAAATATTAACCTCCGCCTTTGTGCGTTTTCATTGTTTGATTTAAGGATTCTCCTCGGTAGGTAGAGGTACATAAGTTGTCGGTGTTGTCCTGTTGACTGGCTCTTAAATTCGACCGGATCGAGTCATGACTTGAACACTGTTCTCTACCTTATTGTCCAAGTACCAATCGGCGCTCACAATTTCCTGGCATTCATCGTCGAAGATGTTCTCAATATGAGGGTCTTGGTATATGTCTTCATCGTCGCTGGCCCATATCCCATAAATGTCTTCTTGAGGTAGTCCAGTAACAAACTCGAACTCTGAATTTTCATCTGGTTGCACAAGGTAGGGCACAGACCTCTTGTTATGAAAGATTTCCTCCACCTCGAAAGGACCCACAGCATGGAAAACAGTTTCTTGATTGTCTTCGAGAGCCCTTATGCGAGCCTCATCTTCTTCAACACGTTCATAGAGCTCTGCTACAGCCGTTGCCAATGAAAACATCTTGAATAGGATTCTGAGAGAATGAGTCCGAGCACCTAGTTACCACATGATTTGAATTTAGAACTTGGACTTCCCGACACATGATATGATATGCATGCAATGAATGAGACCTAGACTTGACTCTAAGTGCCACTCCGAAGATTCAGGATTTTTGATTTTGTATTTGTATTCGGGATTTACAACCCATTGGAAATATTTGAAAAGAGCTTCATTCTTTTGTGGAGGCATCCTCCTTGTACTAGAACTTGGGATATTGAAAGGGGATTTCGACCCATTGGATTTTGTATATTATTAGGGAGTTTTGACCCAACATAGAGCATGGAATATTTTAGGGGAATTTCAACCCGATAGAATTTGGATGAGGTTTGGATTATTTCAAGGGATTTCCAACCCGTCAATAGAACTTGGAATATTTTAGGGGAATTTCAACCCATTGGAATTTGAAATATTTCAAGTGAATTTCAACCCATCGGAAATGTTTTGCAAAATCGAATTTGTATTATTTTAGGGGAGTTTCAACCTGTTGATAGGACTTGGAATATTTTAGGGGGATTTCAATCCATTGGACTCGAAGTATTTTAGGGGAATTTCAACCCATTAGATTTTGTACTATTTCTAGGGATTTTCAACCCGTTGAAGAATTTGGAAGTTGAACTTGTATTATTTCAAGGGATTTTCAACACATTAGAAATATTTTAGGAGGTCGGAATTGTATTATTTCAGGGGAGTTTCAACCCGTTGAATTTTGTTTTGGGGGATCGAATTCGTATTATTTCAGGGGAGTTTCAACCCGTTGGATTTTGTATTATTTCTGGGGATTTTCAACCTGTTGAAATTATTTTTGAATTTTGTATTTGGGAGCAACGGAAAGTAAGAGTTTTTGTAGTTTGAAGATGATTTTGAAATTCGAATTTGATTTGGAATTTGAGCTTGGAAATGGAAAAAGATGCATTTTGTATAGAATATGAGGCTTTGAATTTGAAAATGTGGACTTGAAAATCCGGCATTACGCCGCCATGGATTCTAGGCTTTTTGAAATTGGATTTGGAACTTTGAATTTTTGACAAAGGGATTTGAATAGGAATTTGAAAGTTGAAATTTCGGTATTATGCCGCCGCGGACTTGGGATTTTGAAGTTCTTGAGTATAGGACTTGAAATTTGAAATATTGAATTTAGGAATTCGGTCTTGAAGTTTGAAAGGTTGAATTGAAAATTTGGCATTATGCCGGTATGAGTTTGGACATTTGAACTTGAAGCTTGAGATTGGAATTGGTAATTTGAACTTGAGGTTTGAAAGATGTAATTGGAAAGTCGGCATTACGCCATCATGAGTTTAGACATTTGAATTTGAGGTTTTGAGGTTTGAATGGTCGAATGGATAATTATGGATTTAGGAATTTGAACTTGAGGTTTTGAACATGTAATTTGGAGGTTTGAATGCTTGAACTAGAAAATCCGGCATTATGACGCCGTTGGATTGAATTTTGAATTTGGAACTTGAAATTTGGACTAGAAAATCCGGCATTATGACGCCGTTGGATTGAATTTGAATTTGAAATTTAGAATTTGGACTAGAAAATCTGGCATTATGACGCCGTTGGATTGAATTTGAATTTGGCATTTGGAATTTGGACTAGAAAATCCGGAATTTGAAAGTTGTATAAGTAGTAAGTGCGGAATTGAAAGGTGCATAATTGAAAGGCATTATTGAAATTGCGGTATTGAAGTGGATAATTGAAAGGCATTATTGAAATTGCGGTATTGAAGTGCATAATTGAAAAGATGCAATATTGAAATAGAACTATTTTATTTGAGATCCGAACGCCAAACGACTTCTTAATAATAAGTTCGTCCGACACGGATTCAAGTCTAAAAATCTCAACTTTAGGAAAAGTTGCTCATCCAAAAGTGTCTTAGATTTTGGACATAGAAATTGAACTTGAAATATTGAATCTTGAATGTTGAACTTAGGAGTCTTGAATCTCAAAGATTAGACCTTTTATTGTTGAAAATGTTTCATCTTTGATATGCTCCATATCTTGAAATGATACTAGTTTAAGGAAGTGATTACAAACAACCTTAAACATCATAGAATCTTGAAAATGAAATTTGTACTTGAATATTGAAATGAGGAGTCTTGAATCTCAAAGATTAGACCTTTTAATGTTAAAAAGGTTTCACCTTTGATGTGCTCCATAACTTGAAATGATTCTAGTTTAACGAAGTGATTACAAACAACCTTAAACATCATAGAATCTTGAAAATGAAACTTGGACTTGAATATTGAAAAGAGGAGTCTTGAGTCTCAAAGATTAGACCTTTAAATATTAAAAAGGCCTCACATTTGATTACTCCATATTTTGAAGATGATTCTAGTTTAAGGAAGTGATTACAAACAACCTTAAACATTATTGAATCCATAACTTTGTATTTGAATCATAGAAAGTGTTGATTTTGTAAAAATATGTGATTGTTGTAAGTGACACTTTTAAGAGTAAAAGTGCCAACTTTACTAATCATTTTGAAAGAGAAATTATAGAAACATAGTAGATTAGAATTGGGATTCGGATTCGGAATTACCTAGTTAGGTTTAGGTTAGAATTCCTCTTGGAGCTCCCAATTGCTTGAAAACATGAAATTTGTATGAGATTTTTGAAGTTTTTGTATTTGATTTTTGAGGGGAAATTTCAGAATTACGATGTTCTGATTGTAATTTTGGTGCCATAAAGTGCTTGGAAATCAGGGTTTAAATAGAAAATTGGATGGCTAAACGCCAGATGACAGCTGCCCCCAGCGCCATTGACGTGGCACAGAAAACGCCAAGCAAGGACGATGACACCGTCCTTGCGTTTGGCTCTTAGTGAGTGTACCTTTGTACGAAATGTACGAACTTTGGCACGTAGCATTTTCTTAATGGTTAAGACTTTGATTTTGCGACTAAAAACTAGCCGTTTTCGGGTTTTTGAATTCGGTTTTACAAGACGAGGCCTGGCTTGCTCGGTTTTGTGGGTCGGCGCCCGAATTTGGATTTCTTAGTGTCATTTTGACTGGAAAAGGTCTTGTAAAACCAATGGAGTGGTCCATTGGGTGAGATTGTACTTGGATTTTGTAATTGATTTTCGGAAATTGAATTTCGAAAATTAAATTTCGTACCGAGTTCCGCAATGGGACCGGTCTCGGGAATTGAATTTTGGATCTTGGATTTTGAAACATGTTTTAGCAATTGGGACTTCCGCACGGAGTTGTTCAACCACCTAGCAAGGATAATGGTATCGTCATCATCCCAATGGTGAGACACGATTTAGGTGTCTACACTCCCGCATCAATTCAAGGGCTAGGGAGATCACAAGGAAAAATCCACCTAAACGCACAACACAAAGACTCACAATTCCTTGCCAAGTCAATGCATTATACTCTATTGACTAAGAAGGTTACGTCTAACCGAGGAAACAACGAATAAAAGCCCCCCCCCCTCCCCCCCCCCCCCCCCAACTTATGCATTTAATTGCAAGAACTAAAAATCCTACCTTAAACCCCCAAACATGAAAACCCCTAGGCTACACCCAAACCCCTAGATAGAGAACTACTCACACATAGAGTTGACCACAAATCTCAACATGTTGTATTCAATAAAAGCATGCATTTCCAAATAGTCAAAGCAAAAATCCTTAACCAAATAGTTTAGATTAACTTCATCAAGGAAATCAAATCTTTAAGCAAAGTTAACACCAATAATGCAATCAATACCACCAAACCTTGAAAGATTGACCAAGCAATCAATAAATCTAATCATGGAAGATTAGAAGAATCCTAAAATAGACAAGCAAGTAGAAAAGGAGATATGAAAGTGCCTATTTTTAGGGTTATCATTAATGAGGGAAATAAAGGAGGGAAATCAAAAGAGACCAGAAATAAATGACAATAAATGAAAGCAAAGGTTGAGAGTTTTACAATGAAGCTTCAATCCAAGACTTGAGGAGAATCCCCAACATACATGAGCAATAAATGAGTTCCTTGTTTTTCTCTCTCTAAAACTTTAAAAAGTTATGAAAATAAGAATGTAAAATGAGGTCCCCAAAAAATTGGGGGAAAATCAGTGTTTATACTCTTTCCTAAAAAGGACATAAATAAGCTAAAGAATAAGAAATCCGGACATTGGTGCGGGCGCACAACTCTAGGTCTTTGAGGGCGCACTACAAACGGGTGCGGGCGCACCGATTAGTGAGAGAAAATCAGCAATCCAAAATTACGATGAAGGTGTTGGCGCACCATATTGGGTGCGGGCGCACGCCTTGAAGTCGATGAGGTGCAATGAGGGCGCAATAACATCTCCAAAAACAACGGAGGCCGGTGCAGGCGCACCTCTCTTGAAAGCTGAAAATGGGATTTTTCAAAAGTTCCTGCAACTTTTTCAATTTTATGCGGGCGCACCCTTCTGCAAATGTCATAACTGCCGAAATCTCCTTATGCAATCTTGTGCGGGCGCTTACAACTTGGTGTGGGCGCACCATAGGCTTGAATATCCTTTTCCCCTTCTAACTCCGTCCAAATTCCTACAAAATATAAAATAAACTAATAAAAACGAAATAAAAGCTAAGGAAAAATGAGCTAAACTAAGAATCATTACCAATTCAATTAAAACTGACATATGAGTTAAATCATGAAGTAAAAGAATAAATAAGAACAAAAACTAGAAGAAAATGATAAGGAAATAAAGGTTTAGAGCGACATAAATGCCGCTCATCAAACTCCCCCAAGCTAAGGCTTTGCTAGTCCTCTAAAAAATCAATCAAGAAACAGGAGGAGAAAGAGCTTATTAAGAAATACACTACCAAGGACCAAATGATAGACACTAACTCACTGTCGTAGGAATCACGGTTGCATTTAAGCGCATACTACAAGCTCTTTGAACCCTACAATCGATCATGAGGGCGAGTGGGATCTCACAAGGGTTTTCTAAGAGATTACCCCATAACTCTCCAAAAATATGGCTAAGGCAAGATTAAAAGAAAAGAAAACTAAAAACAAGCAAACAAATGAAAAGGAAAAACTACAAAAGTTCTAGAACAGGGATTTTATTATGGAACAAGCAAAAGAGGAAACAAATATTTCTAAATCAATAAACGAGTACACGCTAATAGATGTCCCAAGGACGAGTGAATGATTCACATGCAAAGCGGAGAGAACTAAGAAGTTTACACTGCCCTATCCCCCCACAACCATCTAATCGCGTCCCCTCTCTAGATTCAAATCCACCCTCAAGGATAGCTTCTCATGACACCACGAAGGTGCCAGAAAAGAATAGAATTTCAAGAGAGAAAAAAACGCTACACGACAATCTTGGCATGACTATCTCGCTCCATAGGCTTGACTTATTCCTCCCTCCACCGATAATGACTCAACTCTCTAATGTCAAAAGTACTTTTGGGGTGTAATGTTAGGCTAGGGTGAAGGGTGTGGAAAATTTTGGGATTTGGAGCTAAAACCTAAAGTGAAGCATCAAAATGAACTTAACTCAAGCAAATAGGACCAAAAACAAACTATACCACTTATTTGGGGCTCCCCCAAGCTTATTCAACAAACAAAACCAAACTAAACATCTTTTTGCACTTTTCTTTGTTTCTTTGTTTTTGTTTTTTTTTTTTTGTTTCAAGTGAACCTTTTCTATTTGCCTTGTTTTTCTCTATTTTTAGCTTTTTCTACATTTTTGCTTTGCTTTTTATTCAACATATACAAAGAACTTTCCAAAACTTTCCATTTAAATCAACTGCCATCATTCTTCTCAAATTTGCATATCTAATCACATCATAGAGCACAATAACACCAAGCTTCACTATCACTTCTAAGGGTGAAAAACAAAACAAAGGCACGGCTCGTAATGAGCTAGTAAGAAATGAAGGGACAAGGCTCAAATGGCTAGCAAGGGGGAAAATACAAACAAAATACAAGAAAAGTAGGAAAAATGATGTCCTAAAACTACAAAAATAAAATAGTCACAGAAAATAATGCCTCTATCTTCCCCTGGAGTAGTACGGTCGCGATCTCGGGTAGGAAATAGTCAAATTTTAGATCGGAGAAATTCAATGCCAAGGATCCAATACACTCGATGCATTGTGTGTTTGAGAAATAGGCTAGAAAAATCAATAATCCTCACACATGGGTAGCAAATACCGTCCTTCCCGGCTTCAATAACTAGAGAGGGCGACATTGTCTTACTGCTAGCCTAAGGTTCAAGATTCATGTTCTCCTAAGTTCTAACCGACTACCTTTGCATGAAAATTCTAGACTCGACCATAGACAACCAAGACCGTGCACACCTCTACCAGCTAGGAATAAATGCATTCAAATTTACAAGTTCCAATTTTTATTCCTGAATCAAGAACAAACCCTAAAAAGCTAGAAAAACGTGCCTTCACTAGAAGGGAAAAGGAAAATACTTTTGGATTTTTCCAGGAATTTTCAAAGAAAAAGTAAAAAAAGAAAGAAAATAAGAAAAAATGAAGAAAGGAAGTAAAAAGTAAGTAAAAAGAAGCAAAAAGAAAGAAAATAATCAAGAAATATTCACAAAATCACGCAAACATCAATCGGAGATCATCAATGGCATCAAACAATCAAGTTCGATCCCCCAAGCTCGAATTAGGCCATGTCCTCAAGGCCTAAAACAAAACAAGGGGAGGCACAACTGCCCATCCAACCAATGCCCCAACATGTATGATGCCCAATCCCAAAAAATGCAAGAGTTAGAAGGATATTACCAGAAGTGTCGTGGGAGCAAGTCCCGTAAAGAACCGTTAATACCAACGAACTCAACATAAAAAATACCGGGCGAGGCAATGCTAGATGTAATGACCTCCAACTCAAGGAGGCATGAGACAAACACACTCAAAATAGAAAACAATGTTTATATACAAGGCCACCTTGGCCAAAACAATATCAAGCATTAAGAAGCCAACAATCAAATACAATCCGATATGACGTGGGCAAGAAGTAACAAGTGAAGAGACGTGGAGTTTCAACCAACACTCCCCCAAGCTAGACAAGACCGTAAGAAATCAAAATGAACCTAGCCCCTATGTAGCTCACCTTTCCCCCAATCTAATATAGAGCATACCATCACAACAAAAATGACGGAGGAGAGGTACTCGAGCTAGCACCCTTAGCTTTTCGAGCCCTCTCACTCCTGTCCTCCATTTTCCAGTGTTGGTAGGCAATTACTTCGTCGTCGCTGAATGGAGTAAAGTTATAGTTAGGGTCCACATAGGGACCCGAGGCGTCGGTGTAAGGGGGCCAATGATATTTGGGCTCAATTGGGTACATGCCATGGGGAGGCTCTCCTCTCGGGCCGTCCCAACCTCTTGTGTAACCCTCGGGCCACCCACCGGTGTAGCCAACAAGCCAATCCGCGGGGCGGAAGTCCGGCGCCACCATGGGGTACACACGGTCACCATGGTAATCACCCCCCCCCCCCATTTGGGAATAATCATATGGAGGAAAAGAAGGAGGAGTGACTCCCGGTTGGGATGGTCCGACCCAATACGGATAGGTGGGAGTATGCTCCTCATTCCACCTAGGGACGAGCCCTTGTTGGGGTGGACTATAGGGATAGTTGACATAAGGGTAAAAATCCCCTTGGTCTACGTGGTAGTCATACACCCGCCTACCGTAGTAGGAGGAATAATAAGAATCATGCGAAGCCACCTCTTGAAGACCTGGAGAGGCAAGAGAATCTATGGAACTAGCTTGCTCGGCTTGCCCACTCAAGATGGCCAAGAGAGTGGCTTGCAATGCATCAAAATCAAAAGGAGAAGAGGAAGAAGTCATACCACCCTCTTGGAGCGGAATGGAGGCCGGTGGAGGAAGGGGAGAGAAGGGTCGGCTTTTCAAGAACGGAATCCAAGAAGGGAACCTTGGGCATGAGCCAAGCATTAGCATGGGAGGGGATCACCTTGGTGGCAGTGGGATATGGAAGGAGGAACCACTCCTTCAAAAAAGAATGTCCTACAAACCATATGAATTTTTTTGGGTTGCCGGTCCGATGCAACCACTTGTATCCCTTAAGATATTCCACGGAGAGACTATAATCCCCACGGGAGGCAACCCCAACAACTCTTGCTCATAATTCTTGTTAAGCCCTTCCACGATCAAGGTGAGCATCCCACCATGGAGGATGTCACCACTAAGAGGCCGACCATTCCTTGTATCGATGATCCATTGCATAAGCAAGCCTCCAAAGTTAAGGTAGCCTTTACTACCCCCATGATGGGCCAACCACAAGGCCTCCAACTCCAAGCTCGAGAGAGCCCTCGCACTAGCCTTAGAGAAACCACAAAAGACAAGAAGGTGGGAGACTTATCTCATAGCCGGGTGAATGTAGGAGGAGGCTTTGGAAGAGTTTGTAGCAAATACCGGCTCACCCGTCAAAGACTTTCACCACTCTTGCTCACTATAATCCGGACAAGAAGCATAAAGCTCCAAATGGTGAGCAAAGATCCCCTCTTTTCGGAATTGAAATATGTCATTGATTTGGTTTTCCGAAAGGGTATGAGAATCATTGAAGACTTGGAAGGTCAAGTGAGGCTTGTCATCAATAACATTCAAGCGGGTTGAGGACAAGAACTCCAAGGTTAATCGTCTATATGTGTCGGCCCGCATAGTCATAAAGTGCTCCCGGCCACCCTAAACTCCAAATTAAATACTCCATCTCCTGCCTTATCCCCAACTTATCAACTTCCACCACATCATAAAACTAGTGGGGCAGATTTTTCGATCACAAAGACCCATAAAATAACCCCACGAGGCTTGATCATCAGATTCAATCCCAATGGTATTGACATTGGGAGGTCTAACCGCCTTTTTCTTAGACCCGGAGGGTGCTTTTGAAGTTTTGGACTTCTTCCTACCAAACATTATGGTGGACAAGGGACACTAACACAAAAAACACTCAAAAACTACAACAAACAATCCACACAAACAACCACAACCTCAATCACCCAAAAATTCCAAAAAACCAAAATTCCTCCACAATACTCCTCCAAAAGTTTCTATCACCAACCAACACAATTAACGACCAACAACCAATATCCAAAATACCAACAATACCACAACAAGTCACAACAACCAATAAACCACCAAAAATTCAATCACCAAAAACTAAAAAATTGAAAATTCAAGAACAATGAGAAAAAATCAGTTAAAGGAGACGAAATATACCACCCAACAATTGGAGTTGATGAATAAACTCCCCCAAGAACAACTTCTAGATCCTAAATGCTCCAAAATCCCAAAAATGAAGAATTGTTAAATTTGGGTTTCAAAGCCTAACTTTGGGAAAATCTGAAAATTTGAGTGGAGAGGTGGTTTTTGTGAAAAAGAAGTATGGATAAGTGGTGTGGTGATGGAGAAAAGATTAATTTTATGCTTGATGTGAGGAGGAGTGGTGATGTAATGAGGATTTCAGAAGGTGAAGCAACGAAAATGGTGAGAGAAGAGAGTGTGGGTTTTTCGGGGAGAGAGAAGGAGTGAATGAGGGAAATGAAAAAAAATCGTGGGGGAAAAGCAGCAATTAACCAGAAAACGGAAGGGTGCGGGCGCACCCAAAACGGTGCGGGCGCACAACTACTTGATGAGCGACATTTATGTCGCTCTTAGCTTAGGCATCCTTTCTCTTTTTTTGTTGTTTTTCCTGAATTTAGCACACTTTTGTATTCATTTATAGGCCTCTCACTAACTTTGATCTTGCATAGGATACATTGGATTATTCCAGGATTTTCAAGGAGAAATAGGAGAAAAGCAGAGATGTGCGCGCGCAAAGTGCTAGCCGTGCGCGCACACGAAGAAGGAATTCTGGCAATGACAAGAAACAGAGCATGTGCGCACACACAAGATTTAGTGCGCACACACAAGATTTAGTGCGCACGCACAAAACTCCGAAATTGTATCAGTAGCTCTTCAAACATTAATGTGCGCGCACGTCCCCAGCCTGTGTGCACGCATAGGCCTGTTCGAGTCCCTTCAGCAGTTGCGTCAGTGCCTCGTCGTCTCAAAAGTGTGCGTGCGCACAAAGATTTTGTGCGCGCGCATAGATTTGGGGGCTCCTGTTCTTCACTTTATGCGCACATACACCATCCTTTATGCGCCCCCACATACCCTCAAGTGTGCGATGGATATGCCTTTGTTATTTATGCTAATTTAGGAAAGCATATAAATAGATATATTTTTCTGATTTATAAACACATTATATTCTAGTTCTAATTTTCATATTTTCTTAGCTTTTAGAGAGAGAAACACTTAGCCTAGTGGAACAATCTCAAGCTTTAAGTAAAATTCTTTCCTCTTAATCTTGTCATATTTCATTATTTCTCTTCCTTTATTTTTCTTCAATATTGTTCACTTGTTATTGCTCCTCATTTTCCTTCATATTAAGAAAACCACAAAAACATGTTTGTTCGAATTGTTGATTTAAAATTTGTTTTTAATTGATTAATATGCTTCATTGCTTGAATTCCATACATAGATTGCTTTCTCTTTCCATGGCTCTTGAATAGTTGCTTTCTAGGGATAGGAGTGAAGCTTGAAATTAATTAGGGATTTTTGTAGGGAATTCATGATGATGTTGTGATTAAATTTTGATTTGATGATTAGGATTTCCATGTCTTGTTAGATTAGGAGTTGTAAATGCTAATTCTAGTTAGTTGATTGGAATGATTCATGTTAGTTTGGCACGAAATTTTGAATTAGGATGAGCATGTGGATGAACTAGTTCTAATCATTAGGCAACTTAATGCATTCTATCAGAGAGGTGGCGAATGCAACATTATCCGGTTTTCCCCCTAATTGTCATATCTTTGCAATATCAATTTATTGAACCTTCGTCCTTCCCTAATGAAACCAAGATTATGCCCAATTCCCTAGTTTATTCCATTTGATTTCTCCTTTTAATTAGTTGTTAGCTTAGTTCATTGCAATTCCTAATCTCATTTTCCTAAACTAGCTTGCTTAGCTAATCTCAATCTCACCGTTCTCATGGGACGATCCCTACGCTTGCCACTATAGTTGACATAGTCGGTTAGTTTAGGTGTTTTATAAATTTTGTTTGATTGGATGGTTGTTGGTTAACAATACAATAATCGTCTATCAAAATGGCGCCGTTGCCGGGGAATGGCATCATTGTTTGATTTTTCATTCTAGTTCACTAGTCTAGTTCAATTTTCATTTTATTTTAATTTCCTTTTAGAAAAAAAATTTGAAAACCAAAAATATGGCAACTACCTTTGTTCCTCTAAATGATTAACCGATTACACTTGATTATCTTCTCTATCTCCATGATAAGTTCTTAAGTTCTTTGAAAGATGAATCTACCAAATTATTGTGTGAGATACTCCTTTTCATGAAATATCTTTATTTACAAGAAGAACATGAAGTAGATTCTAGTTTGAAATCAATTAAGGGCATGTCCCAAAGAGTTGTAAAAGGATTTTTGAGAATCTTTAACCTCATTGATGAATCTATTAAGGATGTTAAACGGAGAAAAGAAGAGTTTGAGGCTATATTGCCACCTATGATGCATGACATTGAGGAATTGAGTATTGGAGAGTTTGTTCCTACTCGTTCCTCTTTGAGTGAATGCCTTGATGATGGTGATGAAAAGCTCTTTGCTCCCTTTTGATTTGAAGTGCTTCATTTGATTCAAATTGAGGATGAAAGTGAATTGGCCAACCAAAAACAATTTCTTCAAGGTATTAGGGAATTGAGGATATGGAAGTCCCCTCTTTGAATGAAGGATCCTTGGTTGAGAGTTCTTGTACTCTTTGTGGTGAAATTGAAGTTGTTTGTAAAAGTTTTGTTCTCATTCCCTTCCCTCATATCCCTTTTTGAATTAGAAACTCAACATTTATCCTTCATTTCCCATCTCTTTTCCCTATTTACCCCAACTCCCACCGCTTGAGGATTATTTTTCCTCTTTTGATCCTAATGATTCTCCTTCCCCAAAGGAACAAGAAGAAGGGAGTATTTTTTTCCTTTAGCGTGTAGTCATGATTCTTCTTCTTATTTTCTTATTTTTCCCTTTGATTTTTCCTCTTTTTGGCACCCCACCCCCCATAGCCATAGAGTTGCATTTAACTTTGTGCATGCTTTTCACTTGACTCTTGCCTATTTAATGTTCTTGGATATGTTTGCTAATGCATTTGACAAACTATTGCGATCATTGTCGGGGTATTTACTAAAGGTAATTGTTGTCAAGCTAATGACGTAAAAGAAGCGCTTCTCGGGAGGCAACCCGTGGTTTTGGCCGTTGGCCCTTGTATACTAATATTTTTTTTTTTTTTGAGTTTGTGTGCCTCACGCTTCCTTGATATTGGAGTCATGTCATCCACCATTGTCGTGCCCGGTAGTTCTTATGATGAGTTTGTTTGTTATTTCGATTCTTTGCGGGACTTGCTCCCACGATACTTCCCTTAATATCATTCTAACTCTTTGTATCCTTTTGGGAATGGGCATACTTCATGTTGGGCCATTGGTTGGATGGGTAGTTGTGCCTCTCCTTGTTTTGTTTTAGACCTTGAGGGCATGGCCTAATTCAAGCTTGGGGGGATGAGATGTGATTGTATGATTGCCAAGATGACCTCCATGTGATTGATTGCGTGATTTTGTGAATATTTCATGTTGTGTTTCTTTGATTTCTTTTTATTTAAGTTTATTTTCCTTTTATTTCTTTTTTGTTTTCTTTTAGGTTCCTTCGTTTATTTCCTTTATTTCTTTTTTTTCATTTTATTTCATTTTATTTCATTTATTTTTCCTTTATTTCTCTTTCTTTTTATTTCTTTACACAATTCATCAAAAATCCATAAATATTTTCCTTTTTTCTTTTATTCAAGGCAAGTTTTTCTAGCTTTTTGATTTTGTTCTTGTTTCGCGCATAATAAAATTGGAAATTGTGAATTTGAATGCTTTTATTCCTAGTTGGTAGAGGTGTGTACAGTCTTGGATTTCTAGGATCGAATTTAGGATTTTCATTCAAAGGTAGTTAGTTAGAACTTTGGAGAGCGTGATTCTTGAAACTTTGGTTTGTGGTAATATGGTGTCATTCTCTCTAGTAATTTGAAACCGAAAAAGATGGTATTTGCTACGCTTGTGTGAGGATATTGAATTTTTTGGCCTACTTCTCAAACACACATTGCATGAGCGGCTTGGATCCTTGGCATTGACTTTCTTTTATCTAGAATTTGATTATTTCACTCCCGAGATCGCAACCGGATTACTTTAGGGGAAGATAAAGGCATTTCTTTTGGTGGCTCTTTTCTTTTTGTAGTTTTAGGACATCATTTTTCTTATTTTTCTTGTATTTTTTTTTTCATTTTCCCCTCTTTCTAGCCATTTGAGCCTTGTTCCTTCATTTCTTACTATCTCATTACAAGACGATAGCTCTTGTTTTGTTTTTCACCCTTAGACGTGATAGTGAAGCTTTGTATTATTGTGCTTTATGTTGTGATTAGTCATGAAAATTTGAGAAGAATGATGGAAGTGGATTCGAATGGAAAGTTGGGGAAAGTTCTTTGTATATGTTGATAAAAAGCAAAGCAAAAAATATAGAAAAAGCCAAAAGTAGAGAAAAACAAGGCAAATAGAAAAGTTTCACTTGAAACACAAAAAAGAAAAGAAAAAAGGAAGCAAAGAAGAGTAAAAAAAGATGTATAGTTGGTTTTGTTTGTTGAATAAGCTTGGGGGAACCCCAAATAAGTGGCATAGTTTGGTTTTGGTCCTATCTTCTTGAGTTAAGTTCTAATTGATGCTTCACTTTAGGTTTCAGCTCCAAGTCCCAAAATTTTCCACACCCTTCACCCTAGCCTAACATTACACCCTAAAAGTCCTTTTCACCGTAGAGAGTCGAGTCATTGTCGGCAGAGGGAGGAATAAGTCAAGCGTATGGAGCGAGTTTTTCATGCCAAGATTGTCGTGTAGTGTTCTCTTTTCTCTTGAAACTCTTTTCTTTTCCGGCACCTTGGTGGTGTCATGAGGAGCCATCTTTGAAAGTGGATTTGAAACTAGGGAGAGCACGCGGTAAGAATGGTTGTAGGGAATAGAGGAGTGTAAACTTCTTAAGTTCTCTACGCTTTGCATGCTAATATTTCACTCGAACTTTGGATATCCATTAGTGTGCACTCGTTTATTGACTTAGAAATATTTGCATTCACTCTTGCTTGTTCCATAATAAAACCCCAATGCTAGAATTTTTGTAGTTTTCTTTTGTTTGCTTGTTTTTAGTTTTCTTTTCTTTTTAGGTCTTTCCTTGGCCCTTTTTTTGGAGAGTTATGGGTCAATCTCTTAGAAAACCCTTGTGAGATCCCACTCGCCCTCATGAGCGGTTGTGGGGTTCAAAGTGTTAGGTTATGATTCATATGAAAAAACATAAATCATGCGGAAAAACCTTAATGCCAGGAAACATATTATTTACACATAATCATTTAGCATAATTTAGGAGCATACACTTTGTAGCGTGCCCTCCCTAGCTGCGCCCGAACCGAACAAGAACAAGTCTTTAGGACTCCAAATGTCGTCCCTCCGTAGATAGTCCACAGTACGTCCGGATCCGCCTCAAGTTAGACCAACTAGAATCGCCCTTAAGGTTACTAGGAATTTCGGCTATTGTGTTTGCAAGTGTATGGCTGATTTTTCTTTCAAAACTTACCCTTTGAATACTTCAATTGTGTCTATAAATTATGACCCTAGGCTCTTATTTATAGAGGTATGGAAAGGGAATTGGAATCCTAGAAGGATACGAATTAATTAAACTTAGAATCCTATAAGAACTCTAATTAATTAATTAATCCTTTTAGGAATAGGAATTTAATCATAT
The DNA here is from genome assembly GCF_020520425.1 of Spinacia oleracea. NCBI lineage: Eukaryota > Viridiplantae > Streptophyta > Magnoliopsida > Caryophyllales > Amaranthaceae > Spinacia > Spinacia oleracea. The sequence goes on from NC_079490.1 coordinate 56,076,791, forward strand.
ACCAAATCCTAATAGCTTTAGGAATCGTGCGATTGATGCGTGTGGCTTGCTGGGCGATGGCCCGGCTTCGTGCTGGGCCTTCGTCCGGCAGGCCTCGTCCGATGCTAATTCGTACGATACGCTTCCGATTAAATTCTCGGTTCCGGAATTCATTTCCGATACGAACAATATTTAATATTTCCGATTCCGGAATTAATTTCCGATTCCGGAATTAATTTCCGTTTCGAACAAATATTTAATATTTCCGTTTCCGGAATTATTTTCCGATTCCGATAATATTTCCGATTCTGACAATATTTCCGTTTCCGGCAACATTTCCGATTCCGGCAATATTTCCATTTCCATTAATATTTTCCGATACGTACCATGTTTCCGTTTCCGGCAACATCTACGACTTGGATAATATTTATATTTCCGATACGATCCATATTTCCGTTTCCGGAGTATTCATTTCTTGCTTGTGACGATCTCAGCTCCCACTGAAACCAATATCCGTCGATTCCGAATATCCATAGATGGAGTATTTAATGCCATTAAATACTTGATCCGTTTACGTACTATTTGTGTGACCCTACGGATTCAGTCAAGAGTAAGTTGTGGATTGATATCATTAATTCCACTTGAACTGAAGCGGCCTCTAGCTAGGCATTCAGCTCACTTGTTCTCACTGAATTATTAACTTGTTTAATTAATACTGAACCGCATTTATTAGACTTAATATTATATGCATACTTGGACCAAGGGCATTATTTCTTCAGTCTCCCACTTGTCCTTAGGGACAAGTGTGCATTTACCTAATTCCTTTGTCGCTCGATGCTTGCTCTTGAACATAAGGTAAGAGTTGTCATCCTTATTATGTCCAGAGATGTTTCTCGGTTTCAGAGTTCAACTGATCAAATAAACAGATAATCAAAGCCTATGATTCATCCGAGCACGGCCATGCATTTTACAGTTTCTAGCTCTCCGAGTGGCTTTGTACAACTTTTAAGCATCTCATCCCGATTTATGGGAGGACAATCCCAATCTTGCGATCTTGAGATTAGACTTCGTTTGATAGGTGATTACCTGAGCGTTGCCTTTATAGCCTCCTTTTACGGTGCGACGGTTGGTCAACGTCAAAGCAACCAGTTCTCAAACTAGTAATCTCAAATCACTCAGGTATTGAGGATTTAGTGTCTAATAATTTTAATGAAATTTACTTATGACAGATTTTCATCTCTTACAGTAAAGTTTTATAGGTCTGTCCGATACTAGTCTTCCCAAAGTAAGTATCTATGCAAATGATTATGACATTGCCATGTCCACATAGTTCAAGAAACAGAACTACTAGCCATCTTGCATTCTAGTCGTCTAACGTTTTCTAAGCGTCCAATTTTATAGAAAACTCCGACCAGGGACCATTTTCAACCTTTGACATTCAAGTTCACTTGATAGACAGTTCTTAGTCACAGGACTGGTCCTGACAGTCTATCTTGAATATATCGTCAAATTGAAGGGACTCATCATTTAATAAACCATAAATTAAATGGAAAAATGAATTCTATTTATTTATTGTGAATGATTAACCAATAATGTTTTACAAAGATTTAAACTCTAAAACTTTAAAACATTAAATAAGGACATCAAAGCCATTCTCCAATATGCTTGATTCCCATAGCTGCAGTGTGCGAGTTGTGCTTCGCCTGCGGCAGAGGTTTAGTCAATGGATCTGATATGTTGTCATCAGTTCCAATCTTGCTTATCTCGACTTCTTTTCTTTCAACGAACTCTCGTAGAAGGTGAAATCTACGAAGTGCATGCTTGACTCTTTGGTGGTGTCTAGGCTCCTTTGCCTGTGCAATAGCTCCGTTATTATCACAATACAGGGCAATTGGTCCTTTAATGGAGGGGACTACACCAAGTTCACCTATGAACTTCCTTAGCCATATAGCTTCCTTTGCTGCTTCATGTGCAGCAATGTACTCCGCTTCAGTTGTAGAATCCGCAATGGTGCTTTGCTTAGCACTTTTCCAGCTTACTGCACCTCCGTTGAGGCAGAAGACAAACCCATACTGTGATCTGAAATCATCTTTGTCGGTTTGGAAACTTGCGTCCGTATAGCCTTTAACAATTAATTCATCATCTCCACCATAGACCAGGAAGCCATCTTTGTGCCTTTTCAGGTACTTCAGAATGTTCTTGGTAGCAGTCCAATGTGCCTCTCCTGGGTCTGTCTGGTATCTGCTCGTAGCACTGAGTGCATATGCAATATCCGGGCGTGTACATATCATAGCATACATAATTGAACCAATCAATGATGCATACGGAATCCCATTCATTCGTCTACGCTCATCAAGTGTTTTTGGGCACTAAGTCTTGCTTAGAGTTATTCCATGAGACATGGGTAGGTAGCCTCGCTTGGAGTCCGCCATCTTGAACCTATCAAGCACCTTATTGATATAAGTGCTTTCACTAAGTCCAATCATCCTTTTAGATCTATCTCTCGTAAATCTTGATGCCCAATATGTACTGTGCTTCTCCTAGATCCTTCATCGAAAAACATTTCCCAAGCCAAATCTTGACAGAGTTCAACATAGGAATGTCATTTCCAATAAGTAATATGTCGTCGACATATAATACTAGGAAAGCAATTTTGCTCCCACTGTCCTTCTTGTATACACAAGATTCGTCTGCGTTCTTGATGAAACCAAAGTCACTGACTGCTTCATCAAAACGTATATTCCAGCTCTTTGATGCCTGCTTCAATCCGTAGATTGATTTCTTTAGCTTGCATACCTTTTTAGCATTCTTTGGATCCTCAAAACCTTCAGGTTGTGTCATGAACACAGTTTCTGTTAAAACGCCGTTTAAGAAAGCGGTTTTGACATCCATCTGCCATAGTTCGTAATCGTAATATGCAGCAATTGCTAACATTATCCGAATAGACTTTAGCATTGCAACTGGTGAAAAGGTTTCATCGTAAGCCACACCGTGGACTTGCCTGTAACCTTTTGCAACCAATCTAGCGTTGAAAACTTCAAGTTTCCCATCCTTGTCCTTTTTCAGTTTGAAAACTCATTTGCTTCCAATGGCTTGGTAGCCATCTGGCAAATCGACCAAATCCCATACTTGGTTTTCTGACATGGAGTCTAATTTAGATTGCATGGCTTCTTGCCATTTCTTGGAGCTAAGGCTCGTCATAGCTTGTTTGTAAGTCGCAGGTTCATCACTTTCAAGTAATAGAACGTCATAGCTCTCGTTCGTCAAAATACCTAAGTACCTTTCCGGTTGAGATCTATATCTCTGCGATCTACGCGGGGTTACATCTCTAGATTGACCATGATCCTCACCAGATACTTCTAAAGATCTCTGAGTTCCATCTTGAATGTCATCTTGAGCATTTTCTAGAGTTTGTTGTTCGACTCGAATTTCTTCGAGGTCTACTTTTCTCCCACTTGTCATTTTGGAAATGTGATCTTTCTCCAAAAAGACACCATCTCGAGCAACAAACACCTTGTTCTCAGATCTATTGTAGAAGTAATACCCCTTTGTTTCCTTTGGATAGCCCACAAGGATACATTTGTCAGATTTTGGATGAAGTTTGTCTGAAATTAATCGTTTGACGTATACTTCACATCCCCAAATCTTAAGAAAAGACACTTTTGGAGGCTTTCCAAACCATAACTCATATGGAGTCTTTTCGACAGCTTTAAACGGAGCTCTATTTATAGTGAGTGCAGCTGTATTTAGTGCATGTCCCCAAAATTCTATTGGAAGTTCGGCCTGACCCATCATTGACCTAACCATGTCTAGCAAGGTTCTGTTCTTCCGTTCCGACACACCGTTCCATTGTGGTGTTCCAGGAGGAGTCAATTCTGATAGAATTCCACATTCTTTCAGATGGTCATCAAATTCATAGCTCAGATATTCACCGCCTCTATCAGACCGCAGTGCCTTAATCTTCTTGCCTAATTGATTCTCTACTTCACTCTGAAATTCCTTGAATTTATCAAAGGATTCAGACTTATGCTTCATTAGGTAGACATAACCATATCTACTAAAGTCATCAGTGGAAGTGATAAAGTAGCTGAAACCACCTCTAGCATTTGTACTCATTGGTCCACATACATCTGTATGGATTAAACCCAATAGTTCAGTTGCTCTTTCTCCAACTTTAGAGAAAGGTTGCTTTGTCATTTTGCCAAGTAAACATGATTCGCACTTACCATAATCCTCTAAGTCAAATGGTTCTAGAATTCCTTCTTTTTGAAGTCTTTCCATGCGTTTCAAGTTAATATGGCCTAATCGACAATGCCACAGATAGGTGAGATCCGAATCATCCTTTTTGGCCTTTTTGGTATTTATGTTATAAACTTGTTTGTCGTGATCTAATAAATAAAGTCCATTGACTAATCTAGCAGATCCATAAAACATCTCTTTAAAATAAAACGAACAACTATTGTCTTTTATTAAAAAGGAAAATCCCTTAGCATCTAAGCAAGAAACTGAAATGATGTTTTTAGTAAGACTTGGAACATGGAAACACTCTTCCAGTTCCAAAACTAGCCCAGAGGGCAACGACAAATAATAAGTTCCTACAGCTAATGCAGCAATCCGTGCTCCATTTCCCACTCGTAGGTCGACTTCACCCTTGCTTAACTTTCTATTTCTTCTTAGTCCCTGAGAATTGGAACATAAGTGTGAGCCACAACCTGTATCTAATACCCAAGAAGTTGAATTAACAAGTGTACAGTCTATAACGAAAATACCTGAAGATGGAACGACTGTTCCGTTCTTCTGATCTTCCTTTAGCTTCAAGCAATCTCTCTTCCAATGCCCCTTCTTCTTGCAGTAGAAGCATTCGGATTCAGAAGTGGGTTGACTGGCCTTCCTCTTTTCAGACTTGGCGCCAGTTTACTTAGTTGGGCTGGCCTTGTTGCCACCTTTCTTAGCATTCCTCTTCTTTCCAGATTTCTAGAACTTGCCCCCACGCACCATAAGCACATCTTGCTTATCACTTTTGAGCGTCTTTTCAGCGGTCTTCAGCATACCGTGAAGCTCAGTGAGCGTTTTGTCCAGAATATTCATACTGTAGTTCAGTTTGAACTGATCATACCCGTTATGAAGAGAATGGAGGATGGTGTCTACAGCCATTTCCTGAGAGAATTGCTGATCCAGCCGACTCATATTCTCAATGAGTCCAATCATTTTGAGAACATGTGGACTTACGGGCTCGCCTTTCTTACGCTTGGTCTCAAGAATTTGCCTATGAGTCTCGAATCTTTCGACTCGAGCCAGATCTTGGAACATGTTCTTCAACTCACTGATGATTGTGAAAGCATCTGAGTTGATGAACGTTTTCTGCAGATCTGCACTCATGGTGGCGAGCATTAGACATCACATCCTTGTTGGCATCAATCCAACGATTGAGGGCTGTCTGAGTGACCCCTTCGCCTGCGGCTTCGGGCATCGCCTCTTCCAGGACATACTCCTTTTCTTCCTGCATAAGAACTATTTGCAAGTTCCTTTGCCAGTCAAGGAAGTTTTTCCCGCTCAACTTCTCCTTTTCGAGAATTGATCGAATGTTGAATGAATTTTTGTTTGCCATAATTAAAACTACAATTGAAAAGAATAAACAAATAAATAATCATTCACAGTTTCTCTTAATAAACTTAAATTCTAGCATACATGCATAATTCAATGTTCATTAAGCATTTTATTCAAGTTATGTGTTCCGGCAGGTGTGAATAAAATGATTCCAAGATCCTAAAATCCATTGAAGAATTAAGCACATTATGTATTTAGACTTAATTCTAAAAATCTTTTAGGTAATCAAAAGCCTTTTGCTAATAGTCTAGAAACTATTCTTGGTTGATAGGCACGTCTAAGAACTTATTAGGTAAACCTATCGATTTTGCCACGACATAAAAGGACTCCTTACTTATATCGTTGAGTTTCACCAAAACTAACATGTACTCACAATTATTTGTGTACCTTACCCCTTTAGTATCGATAAGTAACACCTCGCTATGGCGGAAAACTATTACTAAGATCGATGAAGAAAGGATATCCAAGTAAGTGTTATTTTGGCATGGCACCTTTTAACTCAATTTTTAAGTTTGGAACTTAAGGCTCTTACTATGTTGGTTAGATTTTAAGTGAACTAAAATCCTTAATCATGCAACATAATCAAGCTTTGATCTCATGCATATTTAAGACATATTTAAAAGCAATAAATAACTTAAAACATGCATAAGATAAATGTGATCTAGTATGGCCCGACTTCATCTTGAAGCTTCAACTTCAAAGTCCGTCTTGAAAATCTCCGTGGGAGGCGCCATTTTCTTCAAATAGGATAAGCTATAATTAAAGTAATTACAACTATTTGATGGTACGCAGACCATATTTGAATTGAAAAACAATTTTGGTACTTTAGACCAATTACATTCAAATTAATGGTACGCAGACCATATTCTCTATCCTATTTGGGCCATACTAGTCACTTCATAACCTGCAAAACAGTACATATACAATATATACCATTCACCCATTCATTATCATGAATGGCCCACATAGCTGGTTAGTAAAACACGTTATGCATCACATAAATATTTGCAGCAATTAATCAAGGGCACCAATAATCTACCAATTATTCAGCCCTTATTAATTCTAATCAAGTTGTTTAACCTTAAGGGATTTGTAGACCTAATCAAGAGTTTATGACTAAAAATTCTCCCACTTAACCAATAAATTCATATGCTTTACTAATTTTAAACATAAAAATGTATTTCTAGTCTAACCGGAAACATACAAATTTAATTAAAATTTAAAGCTCATATAAATTTATAAACGAATCCATTAATTTAATTTATTTCAGTTGAATTAAACGAATTTAAATTAATTCAAGATTTAATTTTAGTAAAATAATTAGTATAAAATAAAATTTATGATAATTATAATATTCAAAATTAAAATCCAAGAAAACAATTTAAATTTCGAATTTTAAAATTAATTAAAATCGTCTCCAAACTGAAAATTAAAATTAAAATTTAAAACTCGATAATCGTAACATGACGAGCACTTGGGCTTGCGCCCAAGCGCCATCGATTGCACGACCATCGCTGGCCCATGGCACGTCATCGCAGCAGCCACGCGCAAACGCAGCAAGCCAAGCTACGCTTGCGCGCAGCTTGCCCGCCCATCGCATCGCAGCAGCAACGATGTGCTCGCTAGCTTGCTCGCGCAAGCATGCGCTCAAGGCCACGCGTGTTGGCGCGCTGAGCTGCCATCGCTGGGCGACCAGCTCTCGCCCTAGCGCGCGCGCGCCTCTGCATTGTGTCGTGCCATCGCTGCTCGCCCATCGCCCACATGCGCGCAGCGCTCGACACAAGGCAGGGCTGCTGCCTTGTGCTCGCGCGCCATCGCCTTGCTCGCTGCATTCGTACCGCATGGGCGACGAGCTCCCTTGCTCGTCGTCGCATGCCCGCACTATACAACACCCCTTTAGGGTAACACGTAGCGTCCATTGCTTTGTGCGTGCAAGTTTTATGAGCGATTGCATAAAAATTTAAAATTTTTAATTCAAAATTAATGACAAATTAATAAAATATATTAATTTCATAATTTTAGGGCGAAAAATCGAAAATTTATTAATCAATTAATTTCCGATTAACATAGATTCAAATCTAGGTCATAAAAATTAAAAATTTAACATAAATTAACAATTTTTATGGTGGATTTGAATCATAGGTATCTAATTAAATTATTAATTAATTATGAAAATCAAATCAATTCTAAATTATTCGAATTTCAACAAATTAATCATAATTACAAATTAGATTGCATAATTTACAAGGCTAGGCATTCAAACTTGTTAAACATATACAGTAGGTCAATCAAAAATTCAAGATTTATCAACAAGAATCACAAATATTTAATTTAACATCTTAAATTTACAAACTTTTGCGTTCGAAAAACTAAAACCTTCGAAAAGTCATAGTTAGGCTTCGAATTTGGGAATTCTGCGTTCGGCCGAAAAATGTGCTTTTTGTCAAAATTTTAGAATGCCTTTTACATGCGGAATTGACACAAAAATCACTCGATTTGGATGAGTAACGAAGAAACTGCCAAAAAACTGCGTACATATAATTAAATAAACGCAATTTGCAATTAATTAACAATTACGAAAATTAATCACCCCTTTTAATTCCTTGCAAATTTGTATAATTTAACCATGTTCATGCAATTTAGATTATGAAAATAATAAGAGGCTCGTGATACCACTGTTAGGTTATGATTCATATGACAAAACATAAATCATGCGGAAAAACCTTAATGCCAGGAAACATATTATTTACACATAATCATTTAGCATAATTTAGGAGCATACACTTTGTAGCGTGCCCTCCCTAGCTGCGCCCGAACCGAACAAGAACAAGTCTTTAGGACTCCAAATGTCGTCCCTCCGTAGATACTCCACAGTACGTCCGGGTCCGCCTCAAGTTAGACCAACTAGAATCGCCCTTAAGGTTACTAGGAATTTCGGCTATTGTGTTTGCAAGTGTATGGCTGATTTTTCTTTCAAAACTTACCCTTTGAATACTTCAATTGTGTCTATAAATTATGACCCTAGGCTCTTATTTATAGAGGTATGGAAAGGGAATTGGAATCCTAGTAGGATACGAATTAATTAAACTTAGAATTCTATAAGAACTCTAATTAAATAATTAATCCTTTTAGGAATAGGAATTTAATCATATACCAAATCCTAATAGCTTTAGGAATCATGCATGAACACAAACACACACACGCACGGCAGCCACGAGGGCCGCCCATGCGTGTGCGTGCGAGCAGCAGCCCACGCCAGGAGGCCCACACAGCCGTGGCCTTGGCGCGCGCTGGGCCTGCCTTGCGGTGGGCCTGTGCGCTGCCTTGGCTGGGCGTGTGGCGCGCGTTTCGCTTGCTGGGCGATGGCCCGGCTTCGTGCTGGGCCTTCGTCCGGCAGGCCTCGTCTGATGCTAATTCGTACGATACGCTTCCGATTAAATTCCCGGTTCCGTAATTCATTTCCGATACGAACAATATTTAATATTTCCGATTCCGGAATTAATTTCCGTTTCGAACAAATATTTAATATTTCCGTTTCCGGAATTATTTTCCGATTCCGATAATATTTCCGATTCTGACAATATTTCCGTTTCCGGCAATATTTCCATTTCCATTAATATTTTCCGATACGTACCATGTTTCCGTTTCCGGCAACATCTACGACTTGGATAATATTTATATTTCCGATACGATCCATATTTCCGTTTCCGGAGTATTCATTTCTTGCTTGTGACGATCTCAGCTCCCACTGAAACCAAGATCCGTCGATTCCGAATATCCATAGATGGAGTATTTAATGCCATTAAATACTTGATCCGTTTACGTACTATTTGTGTGACCCTACGGGTTCAGTCAAGAGTAAGCTGTGGATTAATATCATTAATTCCACTTGAACTGAAGCGGCCTCTAGCTAGGCATTCAGCTCACTTGATCTCACTGAATTATTAACTTGTTTAATTAATACTGAACCGCATTTATTAGACTTAATATTATATGCATACTTGGACCAAGGGCATTATTTCCTTCACAAAGAGGTTATTGCATGTGCTTAAATACAACCGTGATTCGTACGACAGTGAGTTATTGTCTATTCTTTTAGTCCTTGATAGCTTATCTCTTAATAACAAGCTCATCCTCCTCCCATTCTCATGATTGGTTTTCTAGAGGAATAAAAAACGTTTAGCTTGGGGGAGTTTGATGAGCGACATTCATGTCGTTCTTAGCTTAGGTATTCTTTATCTTTTTCGTTGTTTTTTTTTAACTTTAGCACACTTTTGTATCCATTTATATGCCTCTCACTAACTTTGATCTTGCATAGGTTACTTGGATCATTCCATTGTTTTGAAGGGGTAATAGCAGAAAAGCTGAGTTGCGCTCGCACGAAGAATGAATTCTGGCAATGACAGGAAATGGAGCATGTGCGCACACACAAGGTTTAGTGCGCACGCACAAAAATCCAAAATTTGAATAGTAGCTCTTCAAACATTAGTGCGCGCGCACGTCCCCAACCTATGTGCGCGCACATGCATATTCGAGTCCCTTCAGCAGCTGCATTAGTGCCTCGTCGTCTCAAGAGTGTGCGCGGGCAGAAAGATTTTTTTAATTTATGCTCCTCTATCTTTTATTGATTTTTAAACACATTCTATTCTAGTTCTAATTTTCATATTTTCTTAGCTTTTAGAGAGAGAAACACTTTGCCTAGTTCATTGCTTTTGGATATCAACATAAATTGTGGAACAATCTCAAGCTTTTAGTAAAAACATTTCCTCTTAATCTTGTCATATTTCATTATTGCTCTTCCTTTATTGCTCTTCAATATTGTTCACTTGTTATTGCTCTTTATTTTCCTTCATATTAAGAAAACCACAAAAACATGTTTGTTTGAATTGTTGATTTAAATTTCGTTTTTAATTGGGAAAATTTGCCAAATACAACCTAGTAAAGTTTTCTATTTGCCAATTACAACCTTACATTTCTATTTTTGCCAATTACAACCTTAAACTTATACATTCATTTTAAATTACAACCCGAAATTATTTTCCGGAAAAAATCACCGGAAGATGATGTCATAATGTTATTAAAAACAATAGTTACATATTTTCTATATATAAAATTAAATCGATAAATAAGAATTAAAACAAACAAAATAAAATTATCGAAAAAATTATTTTTTTTGTACTTCATAATTTTTTTTAATAACGTTATGACATCATTTTCCGATGATTTTTGCCGGAAAATGGTTTCGGGTTGTAATTTAAAATAGATGTACACGTTTAAGGTTGTAATTGGCAAAATTATAAATTTGAGGTTGTAATTGGCAAATAGAAAACTTTATTAGGTTGTAATTGGAAAATTTGTCTTTTAATTGATTAATATGCTTCATTGTTTGAATTCCATACTTAGATTGCTTTATCTTTCCATGGCTCTTGAGTAGTTGCTTGCTAGGGGTAGGGGTGAAGCTTGGAATTAATTAGGGATTTTTGAAGGGAATTCATGATGATGTTGTGATTAAATTTTGATTTGATAATTAGGATTTCCATGTCTTGTTAGATTAGTAGTTGCAAATGCTAATTCTAGTTAGTTGATTGGAATGATTCATGTTAGTTTGGCAAGAAATTTTGAATTAGTATGAGCATGTGGATGAACTAGTTCTAATGGGGATATAGTTGATATAGTCAGTTAGCTTAGGTGTTTTATGAATTTTTTTTGATTGGATGGTTGTTGGTTAACGACACAATAATCGTCTATTACTACTGTTTTGGTGCGGGCGCACGGGCGCACACGAACAAAAAGTGGAATTTTCAGAGATCATATTTTTTTTTATAGAGTGTTTCTGTGAAGGTACGGGCGCACCCAAATCGGTGCGGGCGCACCTCAACAAAGACACCATTTTCCACCTACTTTAAATATTGCCCAAAATACTGAATTTCTGAACTTGTGCGAGCACACCAGAATAGATGCAGGCGCACCTCTGCCAATCCTCGAATTTTCCTGCAGTTTCTCCCAACACACAAAAACTAAGAAAAAATGTTAGTAGCACAATAAAATAAGAAAATCAAAAGAAATGAAAAGTTAGAAACACAGGTTGCCTCCCGGAAGCGCTTCTTTTACGTCACTAGCTTGACGCATCTTCGCGAAAAAAAAAATCACGGAAAAACTTGGAGGCAGGTTGTACAAACCCTCCCAATGTGAGCTCCTTCGAAATACTTCTTCACCCTATGACCGTTGACCTTGAAAAAATCACATTTGTCTTTGTTCCAAATTTCCAATGAGCCATAAGGCAATACTTTCTTCACCTCAAAGGGGCGCTCCATCGAGACTTTAGTTGGAAAAAGATTCAACTTTGAGTTGAAGAATAGGACTTTCTCACCTTTATGAAAGTCCTTCTTTGTGATCTTCCGGTCATGGTACTCCTTATACTTAGCATTGTAGATGCTTGCCAAGTCATATGCATTCATTTGCATTTCTTCTATCTCGTGCAAGTCTAGGAGCCTTTTCTCTCCCGCACCCTTGAGATCGAAATTGATATGCTTGATGGCGTTTGAGGCTTTGAATTCCATCTCCACCGGTAGGTAACAACTCTTTCCATAAACGAGCTTATAAGGTGTTGTCCCAATAGGAGTCTTATAAGTCGTTCTATAGGCCCACAAGGCATCATCGAGCTTTAAAGCCAAATCCTTGCGGTTAGAGGCTACCATCTTCTCAAGGATCAGTTTGATCTCGCGGTTAGAGACTTCCGCAAGACCACTTGTCATGGGGTGGTAAGATAGGCCTTGCCTTTGGATGACACCATGCTTGGAGAGGATGTTTGAGAAGGAACCCTTGAAATGAGACCCTCCATCACTAATGATTGCCTTGGGCATCCCGAACCTAGGAAATATCGCTTTCTTGAAAAATTGGATGACCACTTTAGCATCATTTGTATGGGTAGCAATGGCCTCAATCCACTTGGACACATAATCAACCTCTAGAAGTATGTAGGTGTTCCCTTGGGAAGAAATGAAAGGCCCCATGAAGTCAATAGCCCATACATCAAAAATTTCAAGCTCAAGAATGTGATTTTGATGCATCTCATCCCTCTTAGAAATGTCCCCAACACGTTGGCACCTATCACAAGTCTTCACAAAAACCCAAGCGTCCTTGAAAAGAGTGGGCCACTATAGGAGTGATTGCAAAACCTTTGCCGCGGTTTTGGAGGCACCCATGTGGTCTCCACTAGGTGAGGAATGTCACATATGAAGAAAACCTTATATTTCATCGTCTGTAACATACTTTCTCAAAAGATCATCCACTCCTCTCTTCAATAAGAACGACTCATCCCAAATATAATGCTTGCAATCATGCCTCAACTTCCCCCATTGTTGAGGAGTGAAATCCGGAGGAATCACACCACAAGATAGAAAATTCACAATGTCGGCATACCAAGGAGAGGCTTTGGTTTAGATAGCATAAAGGTGATGATCCGCAAAAGCCTCGGCAATGAGGAGGTCTTCACCACTCCCCTTGAATTTCAATCTAACAAGTGATCTACCACAAGGTTTTCGGTTTCCTTCTGATCACGGATCTCAATATAGAACTCTTGAAGAAGAAGAAGAATCCAACGGATAATCCTTGGTTTAGCTTCTTTCTTAGCAAAGAGGTACTTTAAAGCCGAATGATCCGTGTAAATTATATCTTCTACCAAGACATTTACTGAGGAAGCAGAAGCCCTTTTAAAAGAAGCTATTCAAGAACAGATGGAACGCTTTCTACTTCAGGAACAAGCATAAAGAAATCGATCCCTCTTCATAAAAAAATTACCGTTTTGAGAATATCTAAAAAATATGGAAATAAATTGCATCCAATAGGATTTGAACCTATACCAAAGGTTTAAAAGACCTATGTCCTATACATTAGACTATGGACGCTTTTCATTCCGATTTATTATCATTTTTACTTATTTTTTGTTTTGAAAGAACAATCGTATTGTATGTGAGATGAGACTATTTTTTAGAATTGCATATTAAACTCAATAGAGCGGGTAGCGGGAATCGAACCTGCATCGTTAGCTTGGAAGGCTAAGGGTTATAGTCGACGTTGATTTCTTCTTTTTAACGTCTCTAATTCAAAACCGAACATGAAAATTTGGTTTTATTCGTCTCCTTTATAGAAAATGGAGAAATTCCCATATCCTAATTTAAGATGGGAACGAAATTATATAATACAATTTCACCCATAACATCTATGTCAGCTTTTTGTATGAATGCATTCAATTCAAAACAAGTTACTTTCTAGATGGTCCTTCTAGAAGAGGTGATTCTACCAATCTTTCTAGTTACTTCGTTCTCTATTTCTCACTACTAGAAATTCTACATTTAACGACAATATACTAACGACAACCCTTATATTGTGTCGTTAATGCATTAGTGCGCTACATTATTATGAAAAAAAGTTAGGTTGTAGTTCGCCATTATCCCTGCTTTCTTCAGCGCGGCATTCAACTTCTCGAGCCCGCTTCTAACTTCACGCTTCAAGCCTCCAAATTTCATTCACCTCCAAGCTAAAACCCTAATTGAGCTCGTCTCAAATTTATGATTCTTATTATTCTAAATGAAGAATTTCGATTCTTTCTCACCCCTCTTTCACTCACCTTAAACCAAAAACCCTCAATTTCTTTGACCAAAGATGCTGTACAATTTTGTGCAAGCTCGCAACACCATTGTACGCGGTATATTTCATATCTCTTTTCCACTTTAAATGATTTTCCTTTAAAAATGGATATAGGGGTTTTAAAGCCTTTTAGTTCAATCGATTAAAATTGTGTTGATATTATGTAGCTGAAATTTCATGAACCGCGATAATCAATTCTGGCGAGTTCCTATTTTTCTTTTATTAATAAACTTAATTTCAACCCTTTTTGTTTTGAATTGTGTTTTTTGTTTGACTCCTTGTATTTTCCCATCAAAATTGCTAAATATTATCCAGAGACTAAAATTAAGAGAATACAAGTGGTTGACTACATGAGATCGGGAATCCTACATGACAACTACATGTGAGTGAAATTCGAGTTTGATTTCTCCAAATACTGGTTAATTTATTTGTTTTTTTTTCTGGATGATTGTCTTTGTTTGTTATGCTTTTGATGGTTACATAGGTTCTTCTTTACGATTGAATTATTGATGAGTAGGTTGTTTGTTGACTACATATCCCAACAGTGATATAAATTATGTTTTCTTCATATTGAGTGTTTAAGATCCAAAGTAGGAAATTATATATGGATGTTGCATTTTTTGTTTAATATGGCACGGATGAATTTTTATTTATAATTTCTATTAGTTAAACTATATCGTATTATATATGTTTTTACCAAAATTGCAATACCTCAATAACTGTTGTTGTTGTTGCTGCAGCTAATGTCATGATATCACCATTAGTCCTTGCATTTGTTGCAGAATTAACATCTATAAGGATCAGATGTTGATCAACCCTCACTTCCTCGGCATTCTGAATGTAGTGTTAATGTGTGATCACTACTACAAAAATACTAAGAAACCGTGCAAAATAGGCAAAAAAACCTCACTTTATACGGTGCCTAGGTAGTAGGTCTCTTAGCATAAGAGACAAGACTTTTTGTCTGGTTTCTTTGATATCCCTAAGAAATCGATTTTGACAAAAAACTGGTTTCTTAAATCATGTCCTGTGAATTTAAATACAAAGAGGACCGGATTAAGGAAAAGTGTGGTTCCTTTGACTGTACTACGAAACCACATTGTTACAAAGTGCGGTTCCTTTGATTTATTTTTGTGTACGGTCTAAGAAACCAGAAATATTAAATATCTGGTTTCTTTGATTTTTTTTAATTTTTTTTATTAAAACGTGTGTACTGATAAATTATTGACATATAATATATATTTTCAAATTACATGGTACATGTTAAATCCCAACCAATATCCAAATTAATTGGCTCAATGGTATGGTCATTAATAATCCATCAACTCTATATTATATGCATAAAAATTCTCCAAACCGACCAATGTACCAACTTCTTGTTCTCCAAAACAATAAAGTAAATAAAACTAATGTAATATAACATTCTCCAAACTCTAATCACAAGTTCAAATCTAAAAAAGTACTTCAAATGTATTAACTTGCTACGAGATTCCCAAAACATTTGTTGGAAAGTTTCAATATGTACTAGCTACAAAGGTCATTCATGATCAACGTCCAACAGATCATTTTCTTCATCGTGCTTGAAAAAATATGTAACCAAAGTATGCCGTGTCTCGTCAATCATCGCTTGAGAATAAATGGCAGGAACTTGAGGAAAGTACTACATATATACAAGACATAAAATGATTAGAATAGGTATATGTTAAAAGATATAAACTAATCAAGTGCACGTGAAGTAACTTCTGTCAAGGATGCTTAATTCTACGGCGGAGGATATTAATTAAGATTAGGTGAATGTTTTATAATAGCTTAATCCCCGGTTCGACTTACATGAAAACAATCAAAATAACAATGTACCCCAGATGAAATATCCCAACCTTCACAACCTTCAAGGAATCACACTCTAAGTCAACCTCTTCATATCCCAACCTCGTGGCTACACTCAAACCAAATCGTGCAGCCAATGCTTCCCCCATCTCTGCCTTCCACGACGCAGTATGTCTTCTCACCCCAACTGCCAGTAGCTCACGCGCCTTAGACCGAATAGTCATCCCCAATCCAACTCCCCCACTTATGATGAAATATATTTTCCAGTGGCCTTTTTTAAAAATTTCAAGTTTTCAAAGAAACTAGTCAAACGACTACTTGTAACCAATTATATACCATAAGAAGACCTCTTTTCTGTGACAACTTATATATATATGTTCTTACGTTTCTGCTGTGGCTTTTCATCTGATACTCTTAATATTGGGACATCCGACTACATTAGCTTACTACTGTCACCTAAAATGCGGCGTCATTTAGTCAAGAAAAGTTAAAAGGAAAATGTTTTTATCCACGCAGAAGGAGTATAATTTCCTGGACCAAGTTATACGCAGTACCAATTTAGGGCCATAGGAGTATAGGACCTTAAAGGGTTGTTACGGCCTGAAAACTTTCTTTAGAGAACAAAAGAAATACAAATTGCAAGGGCAAATAATTGAATCTGACCTGAAACCGAAAGTGCAGAAGAGCTTTAAGTGCTTCTTTCCGTGTTCGGTCATCTTAGCTCCACCCATTTCTAGAATCTTCAGCCTCCTTTCATCTACAACACATGCAGGACACAAAATAAAATCTATAACGTCTGATCTTCTTAAGGGTTCTTTAAATTGCACTTTAGGTATAAAGCGTACAAGAAGTGCACGTAAATGTCAATTGAATAGAGACACAACTAATTGAAATCACATCCTGTTAATTGGTTTCCATAATGTAACTTCAGAGCCTATCAGTTCGTGAATTGCAAAGGGTTTTATAGGAGTAGTAAAGTAGCAGAAAACCACCAATAACAACTACATGACCAAGTAGCACATATCCACATCAACAAATGTATGGTCTCATGGGTTTATGTTTGATTTAAGCTCCAATTTTACATATGTAGTGGACCTTGGCTAAAGAAGCCATGTAATATATCATCAGACCTGAAATGAAGATTTGAATAAGAGCAAATTTGATGAGATAGAAAGAAAGCATCCCATATATTAGTAATTCATCGGAAACTTAGTTGACTTTGTTATGAGACTGGTACAATCACACATGAAATGCATGGGTTCAAAAAACAAGGACATTTCAGTGATCTTATTTTAGTTGTGATATGACAAGTAACAATTAAACAATGTTATCAGTCTAGGACAATCTTAGTTATAAGCAAACATGCATCAAGATGAAATTGCTACATTAAGTAAATTGTAGTTAACACCTTTTCAGATATATCAGGTCAGGAGTTGGGAACTCGGGACCTATGCAGACAACTAGTTTGAATTCCTGAATTACAAGTAGAGGCTTATCAGTTGCTTCTATCCTTTTTCAAACAAGCTGTAATCATAATCTCTCGATCCAGAGCTAGTACAAACTGAGTAAAATAAAATGAAATTATTAGACAGCATATTGATGAATGAATCTAGAGGATCTGGGAATGGATTTAGAGAGACATAAATGTAAATCTTAATGCCATATATCGAGGAATATTGTATATACAACATGGATCAAAATAGAGATCCCACTGGTGGTCATGTTTCCAAACTCAAATAGGACATTCAAAGCATGCATCAGCTGCAGCTGGTGTAGACACCGACAGAACTCAACTAATCTCATTCCTTATTCCAACTAAATCAGCTGTCAAAAGTGGAGCACTTAAGACAACTCTAATGCAGATTCTCACACCTCTCCAGACATTTTATTGAGGATAGGCATCAAGGAAAGAAAGAATTGACGGATTCGAACTTCGTTTGTACCTGAAGAGGCAGTTGGTTTTGAGCTGACTCACTGACTGGTGGTGCGAATGAGGGCATATCCCCAAACCTGTCACTTTCACATGTCTGGTAATACGCAGAGTAAGATGCCAAAGACACTAATTATTGTGTCTTGCAAAATCTTGAAGAATGTTTCTGTACATCAGAAGTACTTTACATTCTCCGTGTTGGCGGCCAGCAAATCACAAAACACATCAAACACTTAGTCATCACTGCAACATCGGTCACTGCAAGATGAACGTATTGAAGCTGCCATATTATCAGAAACACAGCTTTGAAGAACTGTTACATAATTATATCAATACCGAGATAAACACCGGAAAGGTTGTTAACATCATATACAGTTTTCCTATTCAGAGTACTTAACTCAGCAAAATCCCTCAGCATGATTTTAATAAGAATTTTGTTGGTTAACAACTTCTAGTTAGTATTATCATATAAGAATCAAGCCACATTTATCAAATGGATGTTCCGGAAGGGACAATAGAAGTGAATTTTCAACAACAGTAGTAAAATCAGACATTGCTAAAGTCATAAAAACAAATCAGATAATCGTCGAGACAATCTCAATAAAAAGTCATTCACAAGCAGGATGCCTAAAACACTTGGACAGGGCCAAAATTATTGCCTCTTGCCAATAAACAAATCTTCCAGGACTGTCACAACATTCCACTTTTGAAAGTGTTACTTGATCCTACTAGTTGTCAATTAATACAATATTGTTAAATGCAGAGTACAGACTATAATTCATTTCGAACACTCATTATCAGTGCTGTCGATTAAGACAACCAAAAAGAAATGAAGTGGTGTTTCCAGCAAATATACCTTTAACCTGATTCTCCATCTCATAAATTTCTACATTGCAGAATTCATGTCATCTATTCATTGAAAGAACTAAAAATATGTAAGCAACAAATACTATTACCTTAACTTTTCAAAAATAAATCTCTGAACCCTAGTTCCCGAAGCACTTGCTCCCGAAGCCTGCAAAGCAGCTACATTGTAGAAGAAAGGGAAGGAAATAGTGAGACCATTGCTAGAATCACATACAAAAATCACACAGTAAGCTTTACCAGGACTTCTATAAAACTACTACTCTATCTCTTACAATGCAGTCAGGAGGGCAGAAAGAAACAAGTTTTCCTAAAGGATTTTTCAATTATTGCCTCAAATATTCTGTTGTTATTTCACTATTTCGGAATCAGTTTCTGCTGGATTGTTGCTGATATATGCAGGAACAGAACAAAGAAACTTCATGAATAAGTCAACAAAAGGTTGGTATCAGAAAATAAACATGTTTTATAGAAGTATATAACAGTTAACAGCACAAGAAAACTTTTTCCAACTTCTAGTACAGTCTCATGAATCTACAAGTCATTGGCTTCTTCTTTTATACATATTTAAATTTCCCTCTTCAGTTTTACAACAGTTGCTATCACAAAATCCGAAAAAATGCCAATTAACCCATTACTACAACTTCACTTGTATCCTACAGGTGCATATTTCAAACAGAAGTATCAAATATCTCCTATGTAAACACAGAAAACTCTGGGATCAAGGCATAATACCTTTGGCACAAACCTAAAGGAACGAGTATTCGCAATGTCAGAGCAGCAGTTCCATCTCGTTTGTTTTTGGAGTTCAAAGCATCCATAGCATCAACCAAGGCTTCCAGATGTAATTTTATACTTCGTGTTTAACATCTCTACGCAATAATTCAATTAATTGCAACTAAATATTATACTACCTCCGTTCAATTAGTTGCAAATAACAATGTAGCCCCAGATGAAATTTCAACCAAATAATAACTCAAATATAAATTAGGAGAGAAATGGTAAAAATATAATTAGGGAAAAAGGGTGAGAAGAGGTATTACCTAAACTTATAAGAGCTGAAGAACTGGCGGCAGAGACGGTGGTTGTACGTGGTGGGGGTTACGGTAGCGGTGGAAGTTCCAATCAAACCACAAAAATAGAAGAAATTAGGAAGATGGAGAAGCAATCGGGAAGGAGAACGTGTCGGCCCTTCGTCGGTGGTGGTGAATCGCTTGAGCTCTGTGAAGGGTTCTTGTGAATCGAAGTTGAAGGGATGTTTTTGTATGAGGATTCTTGTGTTTACAAATTAAATCAAATTGAAGATTTTTTTGAAAGGAAATACAATTGAAGATGAGATCGTGGGTTTAGGGTTTTTAGGAAGAAGTTATTTTATTTTCCTAAAGACTATGTGGGTAAAGCCGTAAAGGGAATTCAAAAGGCAAAAAAATTTCAAAAACTTACAATAAAAATAAAAATGATACTTAATTACAATAAAAATAAAAATGATAATTTTATATAATATATGAGTAAGAAACTAATTTTAAAAGATCTCCGATATTTCAGGAATGAGGTTTCTTATATTTTTTTTCTAAGAAACCACACTTCTAAGATAATTGGTTTCTTTATCTAAGAAATCTAATAAGTGACTTATGCGGTGCCCTAGAATTGGTTCCTTAGCCCATTTTTGTAGTAGTGGATGTTATTAGTGCAACAGCAGATGCAAGGGAAATAGTTGGTATAGTTGCTGCATGTGAATGTCCAGACGTTGCATTTGAGGCTTTTAGATATGCAGTAGCAACTACAGCTGCTAGTCTGCTACTGACACAGTAGCATGTAAATGTGCACTGTGAGTTCTTATTTCATGTTTCTTTCTCTCCCTCTTATCCTTCATCCCTATTGCTATCCCTTTTATTTGAGATCGGGAACACATGTGGACTGTTCTTACTGAAAGAATTCAAACAAGTAGCTTTTATTTATTTCTTCTCCTAATTTTTTTCCAGATAATGTACATTTGCGCGAACTTGGGCTTGATTATAAGCCGTGCGAAATACTTAATCTGTGCACCAATCTTAAGAGTAGTTGGTTCGAAACATGGAAATGAAAATATAGTTGAAGGTTACTAGTGATAGACATAAACTCCATTAGGATTATTATGCTAGCTAAAAACGTGGTTCAGGCCTTTGTTTTCTTATCAATTCATTTCCTCCAAGTCAAATGGTAAAATAATGTGATGGTTGCATTAAAAGTGTTTCTTCAAGTCTAACTTTGCTATTAAACTGGAGAATTCAGTTCTATTTACTTTTGACCAATTCAGTTCTGTTTACTTCACTAATAATTGCATGAGTATGTTTCCTCGTTTTAAAGGCGTGACCGGCATTGTTCACCTAACTTATTTTAGCTGCATCCTTCACTTGTTTTCAGGTCAATGAATGCAAATGTAAATCTTTATTTGGGTGGTCAAAAGATAATTTTAAGGTTTGGCCTCTAAACTGATTATTCCCTTCTTGACAGACACTAACACAGTATCAAATGTGATGAGCTTAACCTTCTGGCATTTTGTAGTCACAGTCGTGTGCTCTGAATCTTGTTTTAATCCTGTAAAAATAATGGTGTCCAAGTTGGATTGGCTTTCTAGTTAACCTTTTTCTAGCTAAAGTTTTTCATAATTTGTTAGTCAATTCAGTTCAATTGTTTGGCATTTAACTGAAATTAGAGAATTGCAACACCAACCAGCATTCTGAAAGTATGTAGTTTGTATTTTCAGTTTTGTAACTTGCAGATTTCCCTTAACTGGCTTTATTTTAATGATTTACATTTGTAGATTTACATTTTAGGTAGATTAAATTTTTTTCCCGAGGTAACTAAATCGCTTGAGATTGCCCATTACTGGCTTTATTTTAATGATCAACAGCTGCCTGTTTAATCAACTTATTTTCTCTTTGTTATGCCGATAAAGAAATCAAATATGATATGGGTTTTAAGTCCCTGCAGTCCTGCACCAGTCTTATTATGCATGTTTGTGAAGAATCTCGTGTTCGTGTAAGTATTATTTATTGGCTGGATGTCTACGACCTCATTGTTACAGGAGTAAAGAGTTTAAGATAGGATACCCTGATAACTTTGCATATTCCATGGTTTCATTTGGTTCTAAAGGTTCTTTTAGCTGGAGCACTGCAGTGTATCTGTATTTTTTTTCCCTTCCTAGCATATCATACAACATTTGTAATGGACGCAATCCAGATGAAATGAAGCCTCGGTGCAAAGCAAAGATTCCTTTATTGTATGGTTTTATCCAAAGTCATTGCTGGTATGCACTCTCCCTTTTTTAGCAATTTTCAGTGACAGTGTTGCAGTTAACCTTTTTTTTGTTGTTCCATTATGCTGGATATGTTTCTGTATTTCCAGCTTGTTTATTAAGTTCTGGTGCCATCATCAATATATGATCCAATCGCGTGGATACGTACAAGAAGAAAACAATGCACTTAAGAGTCGCATGAGTTCAGTTGAAGATGAGCATAATGAGCTTGAAGTATTTAAAGAAGTTCTCTTACAACGCTTTTCAAGAGGTGGCACCGCTCCAAGAGAGAACACCTCAACTAGTTAGATTTTATTTTGTTCTTTTAGATTGAACAAGAATTACTCATCTTTTAGTTAGTAGAATTTAAAGACAAAGGGATGCGATTTTTGGTTTTACATAGCTTGAAATTCTATTGTAAAAAATCTTTCGAGTAATGAAATTTTCATTTTTGTTAATTGATTGATTTATTCGGAGTAGTTATCTATATTGTTTCACAGGTCAAATTATTATGATGATTGCAATATTAATGACAAATTAGTTGGTCGTTATTGCTAAAATTCAATTTTTTTTGACCGATGGGAAGTACATTTTACAACGGAATTTTTGGTCTTATTGCTTAAATTATCATCGTGAATAAGTATCTAACGACGGATTATTGTTTCGTAGTTAACAATTAACGACGGATTACTATTTCGTCGTTAACTTTTAACGATGAAAATGTAACTTCGTCGTTAATTGTTAACGACGAAACGATAATCCGTCGTTAATTGTTAACGACGAAACGGTAATCCTTCGTCAATGCTTAACGACTAAATCTTAATTCGTCGTTAATAAACGTTAATTATTAACGACGAACATCGTCGTTAAAGCCAATAACGGCGGAACCTGTTGCAACGAATATTTTTTCCGTCGTTAAAGGTTTTAACAACGAAAATTGAGGTTTTTAATGACAAAATTGTTTGTCGTTAAATGTCCTTTTTCTAGTAGTGTCTATTTGAGAGAATCATAAGGAAAAGTATTTTGTTTCCACCGAGCTAAAACAAACAAAAAGAAATGTGTTGATTGCAGCCTCTAGTAAACTAAAGTCATCATTTAATAGCTATTTTGCTTCTCTCTATCAAAAAATAGAAGATTGAGTTACAATTAGAAAACTTTTTTTATATCTTCATCCATGGATCTCTTACTTATACTCATTCGATTGGAAATATTGATCCAATTCAATAAAATTTTATGTTTCATAATTTCATAATCCAAAAATTCCCCTTTTAATTCCCTTTTGGATACAAATCACGATAATGTATACTTTTCCTCAAATTTTTCATTGAGAGTGAAAGGATTAATTCCTTTTAATAAATAAAGGTTTTGATCGGAATAGTAATCAAACCATCAGACCCCTTAACTTTTAAGGGGGTAATAGAACGAATCACACTTTTACCACTAAACTATGCCCTCTACAGTTGGAATATTGTAGCGAAATAGAACTTTTGTCGAACGCTTAAATTTGACTTAATCAAGATAGGATTCTAAAATAGTTAAATAACTAAAAAAAATGGCATGTTGGTTCTATATCAAATAAAAAGTTTCTTTATTCTATAAATATATTAAAACAAAAATGGCCTGGCTAGGTGCTGATCAGGCCAGACCGTGGGAATAAAAAAGGCCCTTTGGGGCGAAGAAGTATTTCTTTTTCTCTTTTCTTTCTATTCTATTTTCTATTAATATTCAGTCTTTTTTTTAATATATTTATATATTATTATTTATTATTTTCTACTCCCTCCGTATTTATTTAAGGGATACACTTACCTTTTTCGGCCGTATTTATTTAAGAGATACACTTGCTATTTTTAGTAACTTATCAACCCCACCATCTAATTAAATCTATATATTGTACTAAAAGAGAGAAAATCAATGTGGTGATGACAAATGTCACACATTGATTGGCCTCTCTTATAGATATTAAAAATAATTATAAAATAAAAAATAATAATTGATTCTATAATTATTTTGTTAACTTTTACCTCAAAAAAATATTTGATTCTCTCTTCCTCAAAATAAGAAAAAATAAAAATAAAAAAGATTTCATTCTATACATAGGGAATATTTTTTTAAATTAAATATCTTTTTTACATTTGGTAACAAATATAACCAATATAAGATTATCTTTCTATAAAAAATTAATCCATTGTACGGAGTACGTAGTATGATTTTTATAAGAATTTGAGTGTCCTATACTTATTTGTATTTCGTACTTACATAATTTGAAATCAAATAAATTAGAAAATCAATCAAGTATGATTAAGAGTATAAAAAAATTACAATATCAGTCTATAATATTTTAACAACTATATGCAATAATTGTAACCATCATCGGTTGTACTATTTTATCGTAGTACGTATATTTAGCAACTAAATTTGATAATCATCACCGCCATTGATAGTAATATTTTACTACTCTGAAAAAATGGTGTAACTTCTTTAAGAATGAGCAACACTTATATAATCCAATACATCTACTACTTTACTACTCAATTCCTAAATTTCTTAGATGCAACTATTTGACTTTTACATTAGCTAATATATTCACACATACCTCTAATTTTTATATTTTTTTTGTGAGTATTAATACTTTATGATGAACATAGTCATGTATTCCATATAATTTAGTTGGATTTGTCTAAATACTTACATAATACTACCATTTTTAAATAATTTTTACTAATTGATAATTTAAGATATTAATGGTTGAACTTATTTACTATCAACCGTAAAAATAAAGTGGTTTATCCAAAAAAATGGAAGAAATATTAAACAAGAAAAATGATATGGGAGTACGTAGTCCTCTCTATTTCAAAAAGCTCCTCCAAATATTTTAGGCTAAACAATTGACTTATATTTTTGTCGATTTTTAACAAACATCTATATATAGAGTATTATACTAAAAGAGAGGCAAATTGATGTACTCGCTGATAAATGGCACTCTGATTTGCCCCTTTTATAATATTGGTAACTAACCTATGGTAAAATAATTAATATACTTTCTACATATTTTACCTAAAATTTTCTAATTACTTATGGTAGTAAAATCTATTATACTACGAATTACTTATTTATTCATGTTAATAAGTTTCTTAATTTTAATCTATATACTCCATAATATACTAAAGAAAGGCAAATCGATGTAGAGATGACAAATGTCGCTCTCTGATTTGCCTCTCTTATAACATAAATAATGATTAATTGTAAGTACTATCAAGTTTCGTTTAGAAATTGTGTCATATAGTGAGTACGAATACGTTCAAAAAATTTCCTTAATTAGATCATTTATTATTTTTATCCAATGAAAAATCTTTATAGACAATTTCTGATAACCAATATAGAAAATCTTATAATAGTTTTACTTGGAATACCAATTATATTATTATAATACACTAGAGGAAAAAAGCTCAAGTGCGGGCTCATTTTAAGGGGTTAAGTGCGGGCTCATTTTAAGGGGTTAAGTGTGGGCTTTTACACGTGCAGCACATGGCTTGCCCGCACTTGATGTTTCTCAAGTGCTGCCAAAATATTGGCAGCACTTGATGCTTCAAGTGCTGCCAATTTACAAAATGAGCCCGCACTTGACAAATTTGGTGCTGCCAATTTTGCAATATGAGCCCGCACTTGACAAAGTTTGTGCTGCCAATTTTGGATTTGAGCCCGCACTTGACAAATTTGGTGCTGCCAATTTTGGAAATTAGCCCGCACTTGACATAAAAATGGGCAGCACAAGCATAAAAAAGAGCCGCACTTGATATATAAATGAGCCGCACTTGATCTAGAAATTTGTTATATAACTGATATCCCCGCTACATATATTATACAATTAGACCACGCCCACTAGTTAACCTCCATACATCACATAAAAAAAGTATCCAATTATATAGATAATTAAATTGAATAGTATGTAATTGTAAATATAAAAATTGATTACATTACAATCCAATTAAAACTAGCATCCATAATCTAAAATTCACTACAAGATAATATCAAAGACAATAAATAGTATTGAAGTTTGCCAACTTCTCTCGAACTTCATTTATCTACTCAATGGTAAAAGGTCTCTCCCTCGGATTGTTGAATACCTAAAGAAGATTGACCATCAAGAAAATAAATATGTTAGTTATATTATAAATATTGTATGGTATAATAAATTAAGACATAATTTGCTCACAACAATGAAATAATGAACCTTATAATAATAAAAATGGTTTATTTCTCTCCTAACTTTCAACCAATGAACCTAAATAAGTATTTTAAACCCTTTGGATGTTTAATATACTTAGTTTTATGTTTCAAACACTCATTCTCACCTACATTGGTCATGTTATGCACATTTAAGGCTCGTTTGTTCATTATAGTTCATATTCTGACTAAAATGGCTTATTTCGCTCCTAACTTACAACTAATGAACTTAAATAAGTATTTGAAACCATTTACATCTTCATTAGACTTAGTATAATATTTCAAAGACTTATTCTCACCTACTTTGGTCAACTTATACACATTTAAGGCTCGTTTTATCATTATAGGTCACATTTTGACTAGAATGGCTTATTTTTATTCCAACTTTCAACAAATGAACCTAAATAAGTATTTTAAACCCTTTAGATGTTTAATATACTTAGGGGGCGTTTGGTTCACACAGGGTAAACGGAATGAAATCAAGAATGGGATAGAAGGGGAATGGGAATGAAACCCTTTGATTTAAAATGTTGTTTGGGATGTATTTTTCATTTTCCATTCATCTTCTCCCTCCCTTGCTCCCTTGCTCCCTCCCTCCTCCGCCCACCCTCCCTTGCTCCCTCCCTCCCTCCGCCGCTCACCCTCCCTCCGCCGCGCACCCTCCGCCGCGCACCCTCCCTCCGCAGCCCACCCAACCACCTTCTCTTGCTCAGCACCCTCCGCCACCATGCACCCCCTCCCTCTAATCTTATTTTCTCACAATTTTATGGATGAATTTGATGTTTAAATGTTCTAATTCGACTATGAAATCCTCAGATCTGAAGATTCCATAGCCGAATTTGACCATTTCAAGACATAAATTGCATAAAAAAAAGGTAATTTCATTCTAAATCTTGTTTTTTCTTCAATTTTTTAGGGTTGGGGTGGAATTTGGGGTGGTGGTGGT
Source organism: Spinacia oleracea (assembly GCF_020520425.1). Taxonomy (NCBI): domain Eukaryota; kingdom Viridiplantae; phylum Streptophyta; class Magnoliopsida; order Caryophyllales; family Amaranthaceae; genus Spinacia; species Spinacia oleracea. Next base: position 56,104,094 of record NC_079490.1, read on the forward strand.
GGGGGGTGGTTTCGGGTCATGGGGTGGTTTCGGGTGGTGGGAGTGGATCAGGGGGTAGTTTCGGGTGGTGGGGGTGGATCAGGGGGTAGTTTCGGGTGGTGGGGGGTGGGTAAGGGGTGGTGGTTTCGAGTCATGTAGTGGTTTCGGGTGGTGGGGGTGGGTCAAGGGGTGGTTTCGCGGGGTGGTGGTGGGGTCATGGGGTGGTTTCGGGTGGGTAAGGGGGTGTTTTCGGGTAGTGCTGGTGGGTTTAGGGTGGTGGTGTCGGGTGGTGGGGGTGGTTTTGTGGGGTGTGGTGGGGTCATGGGGTGGTGGTTCAGGTGACTTTGGGTGTTATAAGGTGGTAAATGTTTTTTTAGAAGTGTTGGGGGAATGGGAATGGAAAAGTCTAGGGGGGGTGGGGAATCAGTGTAGAAGGTTTTTGGGGTAACCCAAAAATGAAATTGGGTAAAGGGAATGGTGAAACATGCCAACCAAACAATAACAAAGGGAATGATATCAGTCCATTCCCATTCCCTTTCCTGAAAACCCCCAACCAAACGCCCCCTTAGTTTTATGTTTCATACACTCATTCTCACCTACTTTGGTCATGTTATGCACATTTAAGGCTCGTTTGTTCATTATAGTTCATATTTTGACTAAAATGGCTTATTTCGGTTCCAACTTTCAACCAATGAACCTAAAAAAGTATGTGAAACCATTTACATGTTCATTATACTTAGTATAATGTTTCAAAGACTTATTCTCACCTACTTTGGTCAAGTTATACACATTTATGGCTCGTTTGATCATTATAGGTTAAATTTTGACTAAAATGACTTATTTCGATCCTAACTTTTAACAAATGAACTTAATTAAGTATTTTAAACCTTTTACATGTCAAATATACTTAGTTTTAACTTTCAAATACTCATTCTCTCACCTACTTTGGACAAGTTATACACATTTAAGGCTCATTTAATCATTATATGCCATATTTTGACTAAAATGGCTTATTTTATTCCCAACTTTAAACTAATGAACCTAAGTAAGTATTAAAAACCCTTTACATGATTATTAGACTTATTTTAATGTTTCTAAGACTCACTATCACCTACTTTGGAGAAGTTATGCACATTTAAAGCTAGTTTGTTTATTATAGGTCGTATTTTGATTAAAATGGCTTATTTCGCTCCCAATTTTGAACGAATGAATCTAAATAAGCATTTTAAACCTTCTACATGTTTATTAGACTTATTTTAATTTTTCTAAAACTCATTCTCAAGTTATACACATTTAAGGCTCGTTTGATCATTATAGGTCACATTTTGACTAAAATGGTTTATTTCGGTCCTAACTTTCAACTAATGAACTTAAATAAGTATTTAAAATGCTTTACATGCTTAATACACTTAGATTTATGTTCCAGAGACTCATTATCTCCTACTTTTCTCAAGTTATGTACATTTAAGGCTCGTTTATTTATTAAAGTTAGACTAAAATGGCTTATTTCGCTCCTAACTTTCAACTAATGAACTTAAATAAGTATTTTAAACCCTTTACATGTTAAACATACTTAGTTTTATGTTTCATATACTCATTCTCACCTACTTTGGTTAAGTTATGCACATTTAAGACTCGTTTGATCATTATAGGTCACATTTTGACTAAAATGACTTATTTCGGTTCCAACTTTCAACCAATGAACCTAAACAAGTATTTTAAACCCTTTAGATGTTTAATATATACTTAGTTTCATGTTTCATGAATTCATTCTCACTTATGTTAGTCAAGTTATGCACATATAAGACTCGTTTGATCATTATAGGTCATATTTTGACTAAAATGAATTATTTCGGTCCCAACTTTCAACTAATAAACCTAAATGAGTATTTTAAACCCAATACATGTTTAATATACTTATTTTATGTTTAAAAGGCTCATTCTCACCTATTTTGGTCAAGTTAATCACATTTAAGTCTCGTTTTATCATTATAGGTCACAGTTTGACTAAAATGGATTATTTCGGTCTCAACTTTTAACTAATAAGCTAAATAAGTATTTTAATTAAAACCTTTACATGTTTATTAGACTTATTTTAATGTTTCTAAGACGTAATTTTACCTACTTTGATTAAGTTATACACATTTAAGGCTAGTTTGTGCATTATAAGTCATATGTTGACTAAAATGGCTTATTTCGCTCCTAACTTTCATCTGATGAACCTAAGTAAGTATTTTATACCATGTAAATGTTTTATATGCTTAGTTTTATGTTTCAAAGACTAATTCTCTCCTAATTTGGTCAACTTATGCACATATAAGGCTCGTTTGATCATTACAGGTCACATTTTGACTAGAATGGCTTATTTCGTTTCTAACTTTCAACTAATGAACCTAACTAAGTACTTTAAACCCCTACATGTTTATTAGACTTAGTTTAACATTTATAAGACTCATTCTCACCCACTTTGGTCAAGTTATACATAGTTATTACATAATGTGTACCTTTTCAAGATCTTCGACTTCCGTACAACTTGTGACTATATCGTGCATGAACTTCATCACGTAGAAGCCTCACTTGGTATTGTCGGTTTGTTGTGCACACTTGGAATCACACAAATAAAATGTATGTAAGACAAAGGCAAGTTTTTGAGCTAATAACAACTAATGAAAATATATAACAATTGAAATCATTTACCTTCACTGATTTCCCATAGTCTTGATCTATTTGCTTGCTTCTTTTCGCTTTCATTTTTCTCTTCTTCGTTTTCCTTGATAGTTGTTTCTTCCAAATCTTTGTCTCTTTTTAGTGATCCAACCACTCACGAACTTGGATTTCAAATCCCTGAATCTTATGCCCACACCTTTTAGAAATATATCTTTCTTCACTTGATCATTCTCAATATTGAAAGATTCTTCACAAAACAAGAAAACCATTAGTCAGTTTTTTTATTAACCAAAACTCAAATGCAGAGCAAATCAAAGACAGAACGAGAGAAAGAAAGAGATTTAATAGAGCGAGCAAAAACATTGAGCTCGCACAGTAGATCGGAAGCAACAACAGATCAGAATCACAATTGCTGATCTTATCTGATGCCGCTGTTGATCTGTTGCCAGATGATCTTATTTGCTGCTTCTGATGTGCTGGAAACAGATCAGCAGCAACAACAACAGTGGATCATAACAAGAATTGTGAAACTAATCTGCTGGCAACACTGAAACAGGGGGAAGAGAGTGTTTACAATGAAAAGAAAATGTGAAAAGCGGGGGGAAAAGGAAGTTAAACAATGACTTGTAAACGGAAGTGCACACAATTATAGCCATAAAAGTTTGAAAATACAAGCACAAAATACCTTCAATAGAGTGGATCAGGGCAACCAAATACATTACACGCTCTTCGGTCTTCAAAGGTGCAAATAGGAATTGGTGCACTTACCTATATAAAAATGGACGACCAATCAACCATTAACTCAAAAGTTTGACATATAAAATAGCTCATAAATCAGATATCTATGAAATTTAGGGACAATTTAATTTGACATGAACCACACTCGAAGAAACCCGATCCTAAAGATGACTCGGAGAAAGGGTCGCAATCAGAGTAGTTAATACTTTTATATATTGTAGACAACTTCACAATTAACTGTAAGCAGAAACACTTTCAGAAAGACAACCAATTTTGGTAGTATAGATTATGATGAGCCTAAGGTCCAGGTAAGCCAAGAATCACATCCCTCATAACTTAGCCAACTGGAAGGGTAAATCAACAATCAATACTTGTTTAAACCTTCATATTATTCAACTCAATTCAAATACAATTATTCAATATTATACATAACTAATCTTCATTAAAACTGGAAATGAAGTTCTTATTTTCAGTTAGGATTAGATGAACCTGAATTTTGATCATTTATACGTATTCCAAAATAGCACTATTGAGGATATACAAATTCCAATAGGAAGCGTAGGAATTGATATCAACTAATTACTGGAACATTGAGGCAATATAATAATAATATAAAAAAAGTTAGTGTAATTAGATTAATATGTACCTTGTTTTGTAGATTGGTATGCATTTACTACGACTGCATTTACACTTATTTTACAAGTTTGCAGACATACAAAACGAGTTGAATGAGTTGAACAGACCAAGCCAAAATTCTGCTTGCTAACAAAACACTTGACATAACACCATCTAGCAGACTAACACTTCATTCCTAATAAGTCATACTAATTATTAAGCTGACCAGGAACAAACACATATCAAAACAAAAGACCATCAGGGTAAACAAAACACCCAAAAAACCAATTTTATTGAGAGCCTAAAGACTACTAGATGTTTCAAAGCTGCTCAAACCAGATACAATCTTCTCACCAGATTCAAAATTTAACTAAATACTTTGATTATATAAATGGTGGATTTAACCTTTAATATCTTTTACAAAGTGTGTGATTTTATATATGCAAGTTTACATATTTAATTAGAAAATATGAATTTGTCTAGGTCTTTATGGTTACTATTTAAGTGAAGTCATCAAAGTATTGCCAATTTAGACTTAAATTCCATCTGAATAACATCTAACGACTTACATAAAATGCTTCAACTTAAAACCACCCCAAAACACAGTCAAAGTTGAAGCATCATATACTCACAAAAATAACCAAGAAGAATGATTTTTGGTCTTAAAAATAGAATGACGGTATCGCCTGGCTTCAGACTCGACTAAGGCGGGTGCGCATTGGTATATTAGGAACTATAAGACGCATTCAAAGTCGCAGTAGGATGCCTTTTGATATTACTACTATTAGAAGACAATCAGACATGTCTTAGTTGATTAACAGTTAAAACATATTCTCCGTACCAACTTTTCCATTGTACTACATATTTCAGTAGATAGTTCATAGTTTCAAAGAAGATAAATAAAAAATAAAAAATAAAAAATCAGACACACAATAGCACATGAAAATTATATAGTGACTTATTAATTAAATTAGTTACTTAACTCCCCACAAGCAAAACTAATGGATAAATGAACAGGCATTGGCACTATTATAACCCACGAATAGGATGATGGTAAACATATTTGCAAAATGTTTAAAAATCAGCAATATATATATGTTCCGGTGTTGAAGTGGATGGAACAATGGGCTTCGAATGAAGGCCCTTTGTGTGTTGAAGATCTTGCTATCTTGAATGTGTCGTGTCCGAATTCACCTGCACAATAGACAAGTTACTAGCCTCGGGGGTGTTTCCGAGGAAAGCCCCTCCGATGCCTAAGTAAGAACGATGCTCGGATTCTAGAGAGAAGGTCTCTAGAAGAGTAGTCTTAAGACGATAAATTGGACGTACCTTGGTATGTGAGCCCTGGCGGCCTATTTATAGTGTTTGTGTAATAAATGACCACATAGGTCATTTATTGTTTGGTGGGCCTTGGGCCTTGCTGGCTAGTCAGCCTTTGGAGTGTTTGTGGGTTTGATGTTGCTGTATTGAGCCATTGGGCTTTGGACTTAGTGGCCCAATTGATATTCAATTGGGAGCCCAAACAACATGCCCCCCAGACCCGGTCCATTTAGGAATAAATGGGCGGGTTTCCGTAAATCAGAAGTTGGAAAGTTTTCCCTCTCTTTTTTTTCAAAAAGGGGGCGTTGGAACCATGCACTAGTGGGACAGGTGTCAAATGGATGCTCCGTGTGTGGCGTCGATCGAACGGTCCAGAACAAGGTGGAAGTTAGGCAGTTTCACTGAGTGGTGGCCTATAAATACTCGATCCAAATCCTCGTTCAAAACTTTATTCGCCAAAACCTTTCTCAAGTCCTCCCAGAATTCCGGTGGTTTCTCTTGTGAGTTTTCTTTAGATCTTTGCGAATTTGTCAAGAATCAGCTTTGGGTCTTTGCTCCATTCGACTTGTCGGCGATTTCCGCTCCGAGGAAGGTAATTTGTTTCTTGTTTTCTCTTTTTTACTCTCCAGTTCTTCGTATTTCGGCACTCCTCTTTCTTTGGAGTTTTTGCCATGGCTGGGGGAAGATGGAAGAAGAAAAAGGTGTGGTATCCTCGTCTAGTGGTTCCGAGGATAGATCGGCGAAAACTTCTTCTAAGGCCGAAGAGCGCTCAGGGAGTGGGGCTCGTGCTGGGCCGAGCCATGGAACCGGCGTTACTGGTCGTTTTCCTATTCGCCCTTTCTTCCCGAGGCGGTGGGAGGAGGCGGACCCTGAGGGTAAACTTGCGGCTCTCTTTGATGATCCGAGTGAGATTGCTGGTCCCGACGGCACAGCCGTTGAGGGGGAGTGGTTAGTTGAAGCTCGTCGAGGGCATTATCACCGGCTCGCCGAGGATCTTTATGGCATTCAATATGCCTTGGGCTACTGGTGTGAGCTTCCGCTTCAGAAGCATGCTCGGGTGACGAGGCCGCCCCCAGGTTTAATTGCTGTGTATCTCCATTACTTTGATTATGGGCTTCAGTTTCCTTTGGATCCGTTCGTTTCCCGAGTGTTGGAGGAGTATAACATTTCTTTGGCGCAGTTGACGCCGAAGTCGATGCGTCATATTATCTCTTATCGCTGGACATGCGATTTTCTGGGTTATCCCCCATCTCTCGAGGTTTTCAAGGAGATACATGAGCTCGGGAGGAATCAGAATGCCCAACATGGTTGGTGGACCATTACCAACAAGCGGCTTCGGAAGAGCGACTCGCAGTATCTGACTGCGTTCCCTTATGTGTCTTTGGTTCACAACTGAAAGAAGCAGTGGCTTCTAGTGTGGGTGCCCGTGGATCCAAAGCATCCCCATTATTATGCGCCACCAAAGTGGTTTGTCAGGGTGGATCCGGAGATGTCTAGGGTTGGCCCGATCGATCTGGGGAATCCGGATCATGTTGCTCTTCTGGAGTGGTTCCGAGCGAAAACGACTAGGGAGCCTTTGCATTGGCTTCCTAATTTCCATTATATCACTCAGGAGGCTCTCCTCGCTGCTGCCGGTCTCAGTCGGATCTATGATAGGGGTGAGATTTCTCGTGCTGAGATCGTGCTTCAGCTGAGGTATTTGCCTCTCCTTGGCTTTGCCTGTATCTGACTTTTCCTTCTTTTGTTGCAGCGTACGGCGAGGCTGCTATTGACCCTAAGAAATTGGGGTACAAGTTGGAAGGTGGGGAGATTCTTGATAGCTGCCCTCCTTACGATTTCAAGGCGAGTAACCCTCGGCAGCCGAGGCTAGATAGCTACAAATTTTCGGATCACGCCTTGGCTCATCTTGACGACGTCCGAGCTGATCCTTAGTCTGCCGATCGTCCTGGAGAAGCAGTTCCGAGACAGACTGTTCTACCTGAGCTGGTAACTACTTCTGATCCGGTAACCCTCTTGTTTCATCTTTTCGGATATGAGGTGTTTACTGTTGGGATGGAGATTCATTTTCTTCCCTTTGTTGCAGGGTCCCGAGGTGACAGTTACTGCTCCAGTTGTTTCATCTGCCTCATCTCCTCCTTCTTTTGCCCTTCCCGAGGTAAGCGTTGTTCTTTCTCCTTCATCTTCCTCATTCTTTTTTACCTGCTTTCTCACTCCTACCTTTTCTAGGAGTCGCGGAGGTTAAAGAAGCGGAAATCTTCGGAGGAAGAAGCTTCTCGGAAAGGGAAGTCGGTTTCGGGGGAGAGGTCCCCAAAGAAAAAGAAGAAGAAGTCTTTGCTCTTCTCTAAGGTAACCCCCCGCCCCGAGGTTCTCGAGTTTCTGAGCCAACGGCCTTTTTTGACTAAGGAGAGGATTCAACAGGTTGTTGCCTCGGATCCAAGTCTCGCTGAAGCAGGAGAGCGGTATCTTGCTCGGAAAGAGAAGGAGATGGGTCCACCTGAGAATTTGTGTCGTTTCATTCCTTTTCCTGGCCAAAGGTTAAAGAGTGTCGCTGTGCTGGTGACTAATGATCCCGTGGACCAACCTTTGGCCGAGGAGACTGATGTTCCCTCGCCGCTGAAGCCCTTGACTCCAACGGAAGTGTTCGTTGAGGACATTACCCACGAGGTGGAGCAAGTCGAGGCAGACATTCTTATGGTTCCCGCCGAGGGTCCTGCTTTTGAGGAAGCTGCTGCTGATGGTATGGGAGAGGACCCTCAGACTCCACCTAAGGTAGTGGTGGAGATCTCTGATTCTGAGGCCGCGGAGAACCAAACCTCTACTGCCGAAGGTGCTGAGCAGCCTTCTTCTTTCCAGCTCACTGAAGGTGGACCCTCCGAAGGTCGCGGGGTTAAGAGGGCCCGTGAGACCTTGGGCTCGACTTCCACTTCTGTGTTGGAAGGGTTGGTCCACGGTGACCCTTACGCGGACGTTCCTTTGAAGAGGATTCCGTTGGAAGTTCGGGAGACCATGGCTCGCTATGCTCGCACTGCTGTGTTGGGTGAGGACCCCTTGGCTCACGTGGGTTCTTTAGTCGGTCCTGAAGCTGCCCATGAGAATTTTCTTCGCGGGATCCCGTAGTTTCGCGTTCCTGGGGAGGTGGCGAACCACCCGACAAAGATGGCTCAGTATCATCTGAATGAGGTAATGTGTGCGTGTTTATTTTCGTTTATCGCTTTCCTTTCTTCGTTTCCTCTAACTTCACCTTCTCTCAGTCTGCATATTGGAGCTCTTTCGCTGCCGTATGTCAGCTTCATGATGAGAGGCGGCTCCACAAGTTTGAAGAGCTCTATGCTCGGGACATCCCCAATATTGATCGAAAGTTCAGCTTTCTCGTCTCCGAGCTTGCGAAAGCGAGGCGAGAGGTTTTACCAAGGAAGGTGGGGATGCCTTGCTTCAGATCGGCAAGGAGGTTGGCGTTTTGACTTTCCAAGTGGAGGAGGATGCGCTAAAGCATGCTGCCGAAGCGAAGAAGAGTGCCGAAGAGAGAGCTGACCTCGAGGCCAAGCTTCACAAGAGGGACACCACCATTGTGGAGCTTCGGGAGGGCAACATAACGCTCCAAGCCTTTACTGATCGAGTTCCCGTTCTTGAGGATGACGTCAAGCGTCTGAAGGAGCAGGTTCGTGAGCTTGAGGAGCAGAAGGCTCAGATGTATACTGGAGATCAATGCCAGGATATGTACTGGGAGGGCATCCTGATTTTAAGTGGGCCGAGAATGTGCCCAAGTGGCTCGAGGCTGAGGACAACCAGGTGGAATGCCAGGCTGATAGGGATGACGCTGCCAAGGAGCGTGAAAAAGATGACAAGGGGCAGCAAGCTCGGAAGGTCGCCTCGGAAGGTGACACCACTGCGGCTGCTTCCCCGAAGGTATCTCCTCAGGGACCTGTTGGTGAAGTCCCTTAGGAATTCGGGCAGTCGTCTTCTTCAGAGTCGGTTGGTTCCAGTTGAGGGCCTCCGAACTTGCGCTGACTTTCCCCCTTTTGCCTCGGTGCTGCGTCGTACTTCAATAATTTCTTTTTGCTTTCTTTTAGTACTTCGGTAGGCCGATATGTATCTGTTGATGGCTGCCGATTTAGCTTCTAGTTATTTTTCAATTTTTGAGGATTGCTCGCTGTGCCGAGTTGTAGTTGGTATGATTGTACTCGTTTCCCCCAACTTTTGAATAAAAAATGACTGCTTCTTTTGTTTTACTTTCTTTGCTCTACTGAAGTACTTTTAGCTTTCCTTTGTTGCCAAATCCATGGATTTGGCTAAGGCATTTTCTCTTTTAGCTTTTCGCGTTCTTCAGATCCGTGGGTCTGCTAAGAGACTCGTTTTGCTGCTGTTGTTTTTTTTTGAAGCCTCGCTGAAGAGCTTGATGGCTTAGGGACCTTTAGGGTCTAACTTTAGAGTCTGCTTTTGAGCTCTTCAGATCCGTGGATCTGTTAAGAGTCTGCTTTTGAGCTCCTAAAAGTTTGTAGGCGTTGTTTGGAGTCTGCTTCTGAGCTCTTCAGATCCGTGGATCTGTCAAGAGTCTACTTTTGAGCTCCTTAACATCTGTAGACATGTCTAGAGTCTGCTTCTGAGCTCTTCAGATCCGTGGATCTGTCGAGTCTGCTTTTGAGCTCTTTTAATGTCTACTTCCGTTCTTCCGACTTCTTGTGGTTCGGAAACCTGGGCAAGAAATCGTAAGTCTGACTTAGTTATGAGTTTCGGGGATCGGTGGATCTGAGCCGAACTCTTTATAACTGTGTTTGAGAGACTTTGTTGCGAACGGAATATCCCTGGGTATCGCGAATCCGAGGATTCTGGACGGTACCTTGCGGGTCGTTTTGAGTTAGCTATTTCTTGGGCTTTTTGTCCTCAAGAAATGGCTACTTCGGGTTGATTTTACCTTCGGATTGATCAGATCCGAAGTTGCATGCATGCGTAAAGAAACATAGTGACAGAAAAAAAGACATAGGGATATGTTTAATGAAACACATGGTGCCAGTGGCTTTCCTCTTCTCATTAAACGACTTACTTGGAGTACAAAAGGAGGTGGGTGAGATCATACAAAATATTTCTTGAGAACATCGGCATTCCAATGGTTCTTCAAGATTGTTCCATCTAACTGTTTAAGCATAAAGGTGCCAGTCCTCTTTTCAGAGTGGATGATGTATGGTCCTTCCCATGTTGCCGAGAGTTTCCCGTGGATCTTTCCCTTCTACACTGCAGCAGCGTTTCTGAGCACTAGGTCACCGACCTTTAGAGGTCTGGCATTGACTCTTCGGTTGTAGTGCTTGCTGACTCTTTGCTGATAGGCTGCGTTGAGAGTTCTGGCTTCGTCCCGAGCTTCATCTAGTAGATCCAAGGATTCGGACAGAAGTTGATTGTTGTTTTGCCCATGGATTCCATCATACTTGTTGTATGCTTGGACCCTTAGGCTTTCTGTTCCGATTTCTACAGGGATGACAGCTTCAGAGCCGTAAACCAAGTGGAAGGGTGTCTGTCCTGTGGCTTCCTTCTCAGTGGTCCGAAGGGACCAGAGTGTCCCAGGGAGCTCCTCTAGCCATTTGCTCTTTTCGTCCTCAACTCTCTTCTTGAGTGCATTGAGGATGAGTTTGTTTGCGGCTTCGGCTTGGCCGCTCTGAGGATGGCACACTGCTGAGTAGGCGAGGCGGATACCGAACTGTTCGCACCATCTTTGCAGTGGTGTGTTGTCGAATTGCTTCCCATGGTCGAAGACCATTAGCCTCGGTATTCCGAACCTTGTGATGATATTTTGCCAAATGAACTTGCGGACCTGTTGCTCTGTGATGGATGAGACTACCTCGGCCTCAATCCACTTACTGAAGTAGTCGACCCCTACAATCAACCACTTTTTCTGATTCACAGCCGAAGGGAATGGACCGATGATATCCAAGTGTTAGGTTATGATACATATGACATTACATAGATCATGCGGAAACAACCATTAACCCAGGAAACATATTATTTACACATAATCATTTAGCATAGTTTAGATGCATACTCTTTGTTGCGTGCCTTCCCTAGCTGCGCCCGAACCGAACAAGAACAAGTCTTTTAGGACTCCAAGTGTCGTCCCTCCGTAGAAAGTCCACAGCACGTCCGGATCCGCCTTAAGATTGACCAACTAGAATCGCCCTTAAGGTACTCAGAAAATTCGGCACTTTTGGGGCAAGATGGGTGTTTGAATTTTCTCTCAAAAAACTCACTTTTGAATACTTTGAAACTTGTGTATAAATTATGACCCCTAGGCCTTTATTTATAGAGTTATGGAAAAGGAATCGTAATCCTAGTAGGATGCGAATTAATTGGAATTAGAATTCTACATGAATTCTACTTAATCAATTTATCCAATAGGAATAGACATTTAATCATACACTGACTCTTGCAGATTCAGGAATCTCGCATGAGCTCAAACTCACACACACACGGCAGCCACAAGGGCTGCCCACGCATGCGAGCAGCAGCCCACGCAGCGCGGCCCACGCATGCGTGGCCTTGTGCGCGCTGGGCTGTGGCGTGCGTGCTTGCTGGGCGATGGCCTGGCTTCGTGCTGGGCCTTCGTCCGGCAGGCCTCGTCCGATGCTAATTCGTACGATACGCTTCCGATTAAAATTCCATTTCCGGAATCTATTTCCGATACGAACAATATTCAATATTTCCGATTCCGGAATTAATTTCCGTTTCGAACAAATATTTAATATTTCCGTTTCCGGAATTATTTTCCGATTCCGGTAATATTTCCGATTCTGACAATATTTCCGTTTCCGGCAATATTTCCGATTCTGGTAATATTTCCATTTCCAACAATATTTTCCGATACGTACCATGTTTCCGTTTCCGGCAACATCTACGACTTGGATAATATTCATATTTCCGATACGATCCATATTTCCGTTTCCGGCAATATCATCGTTTCCGGAGTATTCATTTCTTGCCTGTGACGATCTTAGCTCCCACTGAAACCAAGATCCGTCGGTTCCGAATATTCATAGATGGAGTATTTAATGCCATTAAATACTTGATCCGTTTACGTACTATTTGTGTGACCCTACGGGTTCAGTCAAGAGTAAGCTGTGGATTAATATCATTAATTCCACCTGAACTGAAGCGGCCTCTAGCTAGGCATTCAGCTCACTTGATCTCACTGAATTATTAACTTGTTAATTAATACTGAACCGCATTTATTAGACTTACCATAGAATGCATACTTGGACCAAGGGCATTATTTCCTTCAGTCTCCCACTTGTCCTTAGGGACAAGTGTGCATTTCCTAATTCCTTTGTCGCTCGATGCTTGCTCTTGAACATAAGGTAAGAGTTGTCATCCTTATTATGTCCAGAGGTGTTCCTCGGTTTCAGAGTTCAACTGATCAAATAAACAGATAATCATAGCCTATGATTCATCCGAGCACGGCCATGCATTTCACAGTTTCTAGCTCTCCGAGTGGCCTTGTACAACTTTTAAGCATCTCATCCCGATTTATGGGAGGACAATCCCAATCTTGCGATCTTGAGATTAGACTTCGTTTGATAGGTGATTACCTGAGCGTTGCCTTTATAGCCTCCTTTTACGGTGCGACGGTTGGTCAACGTCAAAGCAACCAGTTCTCAAACAAGTAATCTCAAATCACTCAGGTATTGAGGATTTAGTGTCTAATAATTTAATGAAATTTACTTATGACAGACTTTCATCTCTTACAGTAAAGTTTCATAGGTCTTGTCCGATACTAGTCTTCCCAAAGTAAGTATCTATGCAAATGATTATGACATTGCCATGTCCACATAGTTCAAGAAACAGAACTACTAGTCATCTTGCATTCTAATCGTCTAACGTTTTCTATGCGTCCAATTTTATAGAAAACTCCGATTAGGGACCATTTTCAACCTTTGACATTCAAGTTCACTTGATAGACATTTCTTAGTCACAGGACTGGTCCTGACAGTCTATCTTGAATATATCGTCAAATTTGAAGGGACTCATCATTTAATACTAAACCAAGATTAAATGGAATATGAAAATACATTTCATATATGATAAATGTTCAACCCCAATGTTTTACAACCATGGGCCTCAAACCCATTTTCTAAAACAATTCATGGAATTCAAAGCTATGCTTGATTTCCAGTGCGACAATGTGAGTGTTGCTTCTCACTTGTTGCATAGGTTTAGTTATCATGCTTTGCCAATCTTAATATCCTTTTCATCGAATGTTCTTCGAGATATGATGATAAGATCTTTTCGAGTTTGTTTATTATGTGATCTAGTCTTTCTTACTTCGATGGTGGTTTTACTCATTTTGCAATGAAGAACCATCAAGTTAGCAGACGTTTTTCTTGCTTCAAGAGTGGTTCTACGCATTTTTCAATGAAGAACCATCAAGCCAGCAGATAGGTGATCTACCCAAGTTCAGTGAAGAACTTTAAACAACCCTGTTTTATTGCTTCTTAGGCAATAATTACTTTTACTTCAACTGTATAGGTTGCTAGTGATGCTTTGTTTGGATTTACCTATCCAAGCAGTTCATAGATATGTGGAAGACTCTCCAACTATATCTTAGAACATAGAAATTAATATTTTAATTTCCCACGCAACAACTCATGGTCTCCAATCCATGTTGCCATTTCAAAACACGATGCTCTATAGCTCGTCCTTATCAATGGTTAACTCCAAAGGGTCTTGCTTGATCCTTTGCCAGTGTTTATGCGTGTAGCACCAATATTTAGCATATCTTTATTTCCTTGAATCAAGAACTATTCCTATGTACCTTTTCAAGTACCATAAGTATTCTTGATCTCAATCTAGTTGATCTTCACTTAGATCAATAGAGATTGGTATATGTTCGTCATGGCTAAAGTCATACGATACGTTTTTGGCGATCCTCATATTATATCATACATGATAAATTCTTTTGCAGAATAATTCCCAATTGAATTCTATTCATGTAACTTTAGCTTATTCAATTTCAGCAGATACTGAATCCAGCTAAATTCTTTGACATATAATATAGGTTAAGAATCTCATTTAGACTCTTTGATGTTTAACTTAGTAAATGCTTATACATAGTTCAAACATCCTTTACTTAGATTTATTCACATGGGTCGAATATCTCCAATGGAGACTTTCGTGTTTGTTTTAGTAAATGCCATTACTTAATCCAAAACAATATCATAAGATTTTTGTAAATAGATCTTAATACCCAGTATGTACTAAGTTTCGCCATGGTCCATCATTGATGAATAATTTCAAATCTAAGTCATTAGCATTTGAATGTTATTTCACAATAGAGAGATATGTGTGTGATACACATAGGACCAAATAAGTTTTTATGTACTCCCACTAAACCTCTTATACATCTATAAGAATCATGTATATTTTATGAAACTAAAATACTTATTAGCTTTACTAAAATACATTTCTAATTCCCAATTGCTTGCTTAAATCTGTACTTAGATTTCATAAGCTAGCTTTCCTTTTCAAGTATTTATTTGGATCCACAAATCCTATGACATACCATGTACATAGTTTATTCCAACATTTGATTGAGGAATACGTTTTGTCATCCAATTGCTATATGTACCAATATGCAATCATTGCTTGAATTATAGACTTGAGCATTACGATTATGCATGAGGTTTCAACACAATTCAACCATGAATTTGCTTGTAACCTTTAGCAACTAATCTAGCTTTGTGTGTGAACACAATTCCATGTTTGATGGTTTTTATCCTTAAAACAAACTTGCAACCAATAGGTGTGAAACTATTCTTGCAAATCAACAAAATTTCAATTTTGTCATCAAAACATTGAGTATGTTTTATGGCCTCTAACCATTTAAAACATTTGAGTCTATATATGGCCTCTAACCATTTTAGGGAATCTAGGTTTCGTCATAGCTTTCTTACAAGTCACAAACTCATTAATCTACATGATAATAGTTTGACTGCAAGTTGTAGGTTTCTTCACTATCTAATAGAAGAATTGCATAGTTTCAGTGACCTGATCTCTATGTTTCTTCACTATCTAATAGAAGAGTCTCATAGTTTCAGTGACTTGAATTCTATGCCTACTTGGGTATAGAACATCAAACAATAGAATATCAATAGCCACTTGAAAGTCCTTTGAATATTCTGTTCTCCTTGAAGCACTTGTAAAGTCTTCTAAGAGATGTCTATTCTTTAAAGCCACTTCTAAAGTCCTTAAAGAATAAGTTCGGATTTTCTGAAGCACTTCGAAAAGCCTCCGGAATGTCCGTTTATGTTTGTTGTTCGCCTCGAAGACTTTCGAGGTCTATTTTCTCCCACTTGTCATTTTGGAAACGAATCTCCAAAAGGACATTATTTCGAGCAAACAAACATTATGTTCTCAAAAATTTGTGGTAGAAACAATACCCTTGTGTCTTATTTGAATAAATCACAATGAAACATATATCTATACTTGGGCCTTAGTTTGTCGAATGACAAACACTAAGCTCCCACTGAGTTTTGCAACTCTCTAGATATTTTATGAAAAGTTATTCTGAAATTACTTTTCAATAGCTTTGACGAATTTGGTTTAGTTTGGTGGTAGTTGAGCATTTTGTTTTAGAAATTATAGGAAAATTCTTTATGATTCATCATTGATCGAATCAAGTACTAATTGACTTCGATTATTCCAACTAAGATATGCCATATCTTATGGACTTAGATTGTGAAATTACAACACACAATCATTGATGATCATATTTGGTCTCAAGTAATCATCAACATGATCTAACCTAGATCTTTATGATTTCTTGCCGAGTGGACTTTATACTTCTGAATCTTTGAACTAGCCAAACAGATTCAACTTATATCACATTTGAGTAAATAAACCTATATTCACTCAAATCCATGTGAAATAATAAAGTCATAAAATCTTTCTTTAGCTTTGAACTCTATTGTCTAGGCGTTCTAACAATAGTTCATATCTTTTGTTACTTTCAACAAGTAAGACTAGCTGTCTTAAAATGATCTAGAAATCAATCAACTCTCAAAAGTCCATCAAAATAGAGCTTATGAATGTTAACTTGTTGATATGGTCTAAGCAACAATGCCAAAGATTAGTGGAACTCAAATCAAGAAGTTGATTTGAACCTAGTAAAGTTCTTTAAAGAGTTGTTTGTTTTAATCAAGCATATTGACTCAACCTGTAATTGACCATTTCATTCAAATAAACAAACAAACATTGCTTTTGTTTTTCTTGAATGTGAGTCTTTCTGTGTTTGAAGCAGAAATTTAGGTATGCTGATTATGGAACAAAATAGCCATTTAGTTCCAGCCTTTGAAAGGACTTAAAACAAACTAGATGACCCTACAACTAATGTAGCATTGCCATGCTTCATTTCTCACTTGTAGGTCATTAGTGTATCCTAGCTTCCATTGTTTGAGTTTTTTACCGAAGTAAGAACCTCAAGCGGTATATGATACCAAGGAAGTTTGATTGCTAGGTCACTTCTCTTTAAACATAAATTTATAGGTAGAAACGGAATCGTAAATTCCTTTCATTTGTTCCTCGTTTTCCTATTTCTTGTACCCTTTCTTATAGTCTTAAGAATTGAATTCTTTAGTTTGACTTTTATACTTTGTTAGACATGTCCAATGTCACCAACAAGGTTCTTTACCATTTTAATTTATGTTGAATATTTTGTTTCAACTAGATGATCTTACCAGAAGCTTCTAAAGTTCTCTAAGCATCGATCTATTCGAATGTCTAGGGACTAGACTCATTCGAGAATTAAATGGACAAAGATAATAGGTTGTTAACCATTGGTAAAGCTGAGCGTTTTAAGCTCAATGCTTTATGATCTCAAAACTACAGTGTATTTTGAATTCACAAGCACCAATTGGTTTGCCATTCGATTTTGATATTCGAAAACAACCATAAAAGTCGATATAAGAAACGCACATTTTAAATTGCTCACTTTCTCTCTTTTCCATGAATCGTTCTTGGATTCACTACCAATCGAGGAAATTTACTGTTACCTTTCTAAAAGGATTTATTGCAGTGCAAGATATTTAATTATAAACAATAATTAAAACATACATTGAAGCATGCAAAGTCTAAACATTTATCATGAATAATAACTTGAAATTAAAGCAACCATGCAATTCAAACAAGTTATTAGCATTTTATTCGATTTTATTGTTCCGGCAGGTGTGAATAAAATGATTCCAAGATCCTAAAATCATTGAAGAACTAAGCACAGTTTGTCGACTTAATCCTAGAACATCTTAGGTAAGCAAAAGCCTTTTGCTAATAGTCTAGAAACTATTCTTGGTTGATAGGTACGTCTAAGAACTTATTAGGTAAACCTATCGAATTTGCCACGACATAAAAGGACTCCTTACTTATATCGTTGAGTTTCACCAAAACTAACATGTACTCACAATTATTTGTGTACCTTGCCCCTTTAGGACCAATAAGTAACACCTCGCTGAGCGAAAACTATTACTAGATTGATGTAAAGGATATCCAAGCAAGTGTATATTTTGGCATGGCACCTTTTAACTCAATTTTTAAGTTTGGAACTTAAGGCTCTTACTATGTTGGTTAGATTTTAAGTGAACTAAAATCCTTAATCATGCAACATAATCAAGCTTTTGATCTCATGCATTTTAAGACATATTTAAAGCAATAAATAACTTAAAACATGCATAAGATATTTGTGATCTAGTATGGCCCGACTTCATCTTGAAGCTTTGACTTCAAAGTCCGTCTTGAAAATCTCCGTGGGAGGCACCATTTTCTTCAAATAGGATAAGTTATAACTAATTACAACTATTTGATGGTACGCAGACCATATTTGAATTGAAAAACAACTTTGGTACTTTAGACCAATTACATTCAAATTAATGGTACGCAGACCATATTTTCTATCCTATTTGGGCCATACTAGTCACTTCATAACCTGCAAAACAGTACATATACAATATATACCATTCACCCATTCATTATCATGAATGGCCCACATAGCTGGTTAGTTAAACACATTATGCATCACGTAAACATTTGCAGCAATTAATCAAGGGCACCAATAATCTACCAATTATTCAGTCCTTATTAATTCTAATCGAGTTGTTTTAACCTTAAGGATTTGTAGACCTAATCAAGAGTTTATGACTAAAAAGCGCTCCCACTTAAACCAATAAATTCATATGCTTTACTAATTTTAAACATAAAATTGTATTTCTAGTCTAACCGGAAACATACAAATTTAATTAAAATTTAAAGCTCATATAAATTTATAATTGAATCCAAAAATTTAATTTAATTTCAGTCGCATTTAAATTAATTCATGATTTTAATTTTAGTAAAATAATTAGAATAAATTCCATTTATTATAATTATAATATTCAAAATCAAAATCCAAGAAATTAATTCAAATTATTAATTTTAAAATTAATTAAAATTACGTGAACTGAAATTTTTCAAATTAAACATTCAAAACGATCTAATCGTAACGCAAACACCCTACGCGTTGCACGCCCATGGGCCGTACGCACACAGCCATTGCTGGCCATGTGCGCGCAGCCCATGCGCTCGTCGCATAGCTGCTGCTGTCCCATACGCAAGCCTCCGCACAGCGCCCACCGCACGCGAGCTATCGCTCGCAGCGCGCGCGCGTTACCGCGCTCGCTGGTGCGCGAGATCGCTCGCTGGTGCGCGCGAGCCATCGCTCGCTGGGGCGCTGCATCGCTCGCTGGTGCGCGAGATCGCGCGCTGGCGCGCGAGATCGCTCGCTGGTGCGCGCGAGTGATGCTGGGCGCAGCGCTCGTGGCACGCGAGCTTGCGCTCGCTGCGCACGAGGCTGCGCGCTGTTGTGCGAGGCAGCGCGCGCTGTGGCGCAGCTCGCTTGCTGCCCACACGCGACTGCCTTGGCTCGCCCCTCGCCCATGCCCATACGTTCATTGCTCGTGGCACACGACACAAGGCAGGGCTGCTGCCTTGTGCTCGTGCACTACGGCCTTGCTTATTGCATTCGTGCCGCACGGGCGACGAGCTCCCTTGCTCGTCGTCGCATGCCCGCATTATACAACACCCCTTAAGGGTAACACGAAGCGTCCATTGCTTCGCGCGTGCAAGTTATTTGAACGAATCGCATAAAATTTAAAATTTATATTTAAAATTAATGACAAATTAATAAATAATATTAATTTCATAATTTTAGGGCGAAAAATCGAAAATTTATTATCCAATTGATTTCCGATTGATATGGATTCAAGTCTAGGTCATAAAAATTTAAAATTTATCGTAAATTTACAATTTTTATGGTGGTTTTTAATCATAGGTTTCTAATTAAATTACAATTAATTATGAAAATCAAATTAATTCTAAATTATTCTAATTTTCAACAAATTAATCATAATTACAAATTAGATTGCATAATTAACAAGACTAGGCATTCAAACTTGTTAAACATATGCAATAGGTCAATCAAAAATTCAAGATTTATCAACAAGAATCGCAAATATTTAATTTAACATCTTAAATTTACGAAATTTTGCATTCGAAAAACTAAAACCTTCGAAAAGTCATAGTTAGGCTTCGAATTTGAGAATTCTGGGTTCGGCAGAAAAATACTATTTTTGTCAAAATTTTAGAATGCCTTTTACATGCGGAATTGACACAAAAATCACTCAATTCGGATGAGTAATGAAGAAACTGCCGAAAAACTGCGTACGTATAATTAAATAAACGCAATTTGCAACTAATTAACAATTACGAAAATTAATCACCCCTTTTAATTCTTGCAAATTTGTAATATTTAACCATGTTCATGCAATTTAGATTATGAAAATAATAAGGGGCTCGTGATACCACTGTTAGGTTATGATACATATGACATTACATAGATCATGCGGAAACAACCATTAACCCAGGAAACATATTATTTACACATAATCATTTAGCATAGTTTAGATGCATACTCTTTGTTGCGTGCCTTCCCTAGCTGCGCCCGAACCGAACAAGAACAAGTCTTTTAGGACTCCAAGTGTCGTCCCTCCGTAGAAAGTCCACAGCACGTCCGGATCCGCCTTAAGATTGACCAACTAGAATCGCCCTTAAGGTACTCAGAAAATTCGGCACTTTTGGGGCAAGATGGGTGTTTGAATTTTCTCTCAAAAAACTCACTTTTGAATACTTTGAAACTTGTGTATAAATTATGACCCCTAGGCCTTTATTTATAGAGTTATGGAAAAGGAATCGTAATCCTAGTAGGATGCGAATTAATTGGAATTAGAATTCTACATGAATTCTACTTAATCAATTTATCCAATAGGAATAGACATTTAATCATACACTGACTCTTGCAGATTCAGGAATCTCGCATGAGCTCAAACTCACACACACACGGCAGCCACAAGGGCTGCCCACGCATGCGAGCAGCAGCCCACGCAGCGCGGCCCACGCATGCGTGGCCTTGTGCGCGCTGGGCTGTGGCGTGCGTGCTTGCTGGGCGATGGCCTGGCTTCGTGCTGGGCCTTCGTCCGGCAGGCCTCGTCCGATGCTAATTCGTACGATACGCTTCCGATTAAAATTCCATTTCCGGAATCTATTTCCGATACGAACAATATTCAATATTTCCGATTCCGGAATTAATTTCCGTTTCGAACAAATATTTAATATTTCCGTTTCCGGAATTATTTTCCGATTCCGGTAATATTTCCGATTCTGACAATATTTCCGTTTCCGGCAATATTTCCGATTCTGGTAATATTTCCATTTCCAACAATATTTTCCGATACGTACCATGTTTCCGTTTCCGGCAACATCTACGACTTGGATAATATTCATATTTCCGATACGATCCATATTTCCGTTTCCGGCAATATCATCGTTTCCGGAGTATTCATTTCTTGCCTGTGACGATCTTAGCTCCCACTGAAACCAAGATCCGTCGGTTCCGAATATTCATAGATGGAGTATTTAATGCCATTAAATACTTGATCCGTTTACGTACTATTTGTGTGACCCTACGGGTTCAGTCAAGAGTAAGCTGTGGATTAATATCATTAATTCCACCTGAACTGAAGCGGCCTCTAGCTAGGCATTCAGCTCACTTGATCTCACTGAATTATTAACTTGTTAATTAATACTGAACCGCATTTATTAGACTTACCATAGAATGCATACTTGGACCAAGGGCATTATTTCCTTCACCAAGCCCCATTGTGCAAATGGTAAGGGGTAGAGTGTTGCTTGCAGGGTTTGGGCTGGCTGGTGGATTGCAGGTGCAAACTTTTGGCATTTTTCACATTTCCTTGTCAGCGCTTTTGCTTCGGAGACCATGGTGGGCCACCAGAATCCGACCCTTAGTGCCTTGTGTGCCAGTGCCCTGCCTCCGATGTGATTTCCACATATGCCGAGGTGGATTTCCCTTAGGATATAATCGGCATCGGTTAGGCCTACACACTTCAGCAGTGGGGCTGAGAATGATTTTCTCATGAGCTCTCCGTTGGCGTCAATGATGAACCACTGGTTGAACCTTTTGATCTTCCTTGCTTGCAGCTTGTCTTCGGGAAGTTCTCCCCTCTCCTTGTACGCAATGACTGCGTCCATCCAACTTGGTTCGGGACGCACATTGAAAACCGTAGGGGGTGGCATGTCAATGCTCCTTTCCTGGTGTACTTCCACATGGACTGACCTGTTTAGGTCGGTGAGCGTTGAGCTTGCAAGTTTGGACAGTGCATCTGCTTGTGCGTTTTGACCTCGGGGAATGAGTATGACTTCGAAGGATCTTAACTTTGACGTTAAGGATTTGATTTTTGCTAGGTAAGCTGTCATGCTTGGCCATTTGGCCTCATACTCCCCTCGGATCTGGTTGGCTACGAGCTGAGAATCAGTCTTGAGACAAACATGTTTGGCTTCCAGAGATAAGCACAACTCTATTCCTGCGATTGCGGCCTCATATTCGGCCTCATTGTTGGTTGCTTTAAAACCGAACTTTAGGGCGTACTCTATGCTCTTTCCCACTGGGGGTATCAGTACTACTCCGGCTCCCGAGCCGTTCACAGTGGAAGATCCATCAGTGTAGACTTCCCATGTCCTTTTTGTGTCATCTAGCATTTCCTGATATGAGCATTCGGCCAAGAAGTCTGCGAGCGCTTGCGCTTTGATGGTTGTCCTTGGCTGATACTTGATCCCGAACTCAGATAGCTCGAAAGCCCATGCAGCCAATCTTCCCGATCTCTCTATTTTGTCTAGCACTTTCTCCAGTGGTTGGTCAGTTAGCACCACTATTTGATGGGAGTCGAAATAGGGTCTCAATTTCCGAGCTGCTACCACCACTGCGTATGCTACTTTCTCAATGAGTGGATACCGAGTTTCGGCATCTGTCAGGGTTCGGCTGGTAAAATAGATTGGCTGTTGTTTCTTTTCCTCCTCCCGGAGGAGCACTGCGCTTACGGTTCCGGGGCTGACTGCGACGTACAAGTACAAAATTTCCCCTTCTTTTGGCCTGGCTAGCGTTGGCAGTTGAGCTAGGTGGGCCCTGAGCTGCTGGAATGCATCTTTTTGCTCTTGTTCCCATGTCAGCTCGGGGTCCACTGTAACACCCTAATAATTCCTTGCTTTTATAAAACTATTTTCCAACTTAAAATAAAGGAATTACTAAAGTATTACCGCCACCGTGATAACGGCTAAGGCTATTACCAGAATTACGCAGCGGAATTAAATGTCAACTAACTTTTAAAAACCATAATTAATAAAATATCGAGGCCTCCTACAATTTGGAACCATAATGGCCCAAAACCCAAAATATAAACAATCCAAACATTTCAAACGTAATTAAAATATTAAAGGAATAGTTTCAAAAGACGAAAACATGCAACTCTCTCAATCATCCCAAGCTACATGATTTCGATCGTACTTGATCTACCAACCTGCTATATTAATCTACTCCCCAACAATGCAAGTGCAAATGATGGATCATCATAGGGTCATTAAGGCAAAGGCCATGACCGGAAACACACAAAGCACGTAGTCAGCAAAAGCTGAATACTTACAAGCATAGAGTAATGAAACTAAAGCATGCATCACTCACTAAATACTAATCAACATGCAAAAGCCATATAATAATTAACAAACAATCATGAGATACAAAACTCGACTCTTGACTCACAATTTAATTAGAATAAGCTTCGAACGGGCCAAAAGAATAATCCACAAAGGGAAAAAGGTGATGGGAGCCAACCATACACCAAATATAATAATAATAAAATCGGGCCATACCGAGTGTCGGGCCATACCGACGGAATTCCTGCGCATAATATAAATGAAACAACGTCTTGTATCATTAGTAGGAGTGCGAGCTTTCCGGCAAGACTCCCCCCATTGTTCATACCCAAGGTATATACGTTCCAAGAGTTTTGAAGCTTGTTCCGGTTGCACTTTACGTTTATTAATATTTTAATAAAGGCGAACTCAAGACTCGACAACACGTACACATACAATTAATAAACGACAACCAAAACAATCGTATTTTAATGCTTTAAGACTTGTGATCAACCAAGCAAGACACTTGTGATATTACTACCATGTTCCTCCTCACCAAAGTGAGTCTCCACATCATGCATATTAACATGAGGGTTGTGCCCTTGCACGACAAATCCTAATTCATTTCATACATAATATTCCCAACTGAACCCTACATGTGCGGTGGCTTACGTGAGCTAACCCTTCACATGTGGTAAAATAAATAGTACAACGAGGTACAAAAAAATGGCTCAAAGTATGCTAGACATCCCGTACAATAGCATACAAATAATTAATCCATCCCTTGCATGTGAATTGAACCATACATGCATAAATATTAAACAACATGATTGACAATGAAATCCATACTCATAATAATTTAAACATGCTTGTTCAACAATTAATTCAATAAATCCAACATCACAAAACACATGCTCGTTCACCAAAATAAACATGATTTCACATAATGTAATTCACATCATCAACAATCATGTATTGTCATTGACAAAAAGGTGTGGTCGACCTAGACTTGTACGTACTTTGAATACCTAAGCGTAGGGTCCACTTTGCAATAACGAGCACTCAACTAGAAATCACCTCCTATCATCAAAATAATGAAACTTAAATTATTTCCATGTTCATTAAATTTCCAGCAACTTTATAAAATTTAAAACTTCCTTTAGACTTTAGAATTCAATCGTTTTTCATTAATAAAGTCGTCTCAATTTGCAAAATCAAACCCTAGTACAAAAACATACTTTTTCCGCCTTTAAAATCAATAAAAATCGACACTTTAAACCTTTATTCGAATCTGAAAATATAATTGATTATCATAATTAAAATCATCACCTAATTATGCTAATCAATTGACTCATTAGGTCTAGGTTAAAACCCCAACTTGAAAATCCCAATAACACTAGTTTAATGTCATGAAAAATCCATGCTTTATTAAATAAAGAAATCTGAAAATTCATTCTTTAATAATTAAAACAAACCTAATGAATCACAACACACAAATCCTCAAACCACAGTATTCATAACCGGTTCCCAGCATTTTAATTACTCAAAACAATATTAATATAATAATTTAAAATACGGAATTTAAATAGAATAGGTAAGGAAGAAGAGAATTATACCAATCCGGCCTATAGCACGGAACAACCACGAATTAATGTGATAGGGCGAAAAAGAAATCGAATACGAACACACACACACACACACACACACACGTCCGTGTGTGCGCGCGGGAGAGAGGGGCGACGAGCACGGCTGGCGCGCGGGACAAGGCAGCATGGCACGCTAGGTGCACGCAGGACAAGGCAGCAGGGCGCTAGGCGCGCGGACGAAGAGAGAGGGCGAGCGAGTGTGGGTGTGAGGCTGGGCGAGTGAGGGCAACACACAACACAACAACAACGCAGCAAGGAGAGGAAGGGGGTGTGGGCGATGGGCGCGCGCGAAGAGGGAGTGCAGCGCGGGGCGCGACACACTCGAAGGCACAAGGCAGCGTGCGGGCGTGAGGCCGAGCACGCGAGGGCACGAGCACTGCTGTGAGGCGTGCGGTGCCGAGCAAAGAGAGGAGAGGAGAGGTGGAGTGAGGGGCAAGAAAACAAAAGAGGGTTTATAAATTTTAGGGGCTCATTTAATGATGGGGGAGTCCTATTTATAGGCTCCCTAATCCCTTGATGGGCTAGGCTTAGGAGATTTGAGTTGGGCTTAGGAAACAATGATTAGGCTAGCTTAGGATTTAATTTAAACTCTTTGGATTGAGCTTGATTAATAAAACGAACTGGACTTTTTATTTTAAAAACACCGAAGCTTTTAAAAATCATTTGCAACTCATTTAATTTCCCGACTCAAGAATTAAATTCGTTTCGTAATTAATTAAAATAATAAATATTCTAATTAATTAAAATACATTAAATACATTTAAATATTATTTAAATGCTAATATATCGTAAAATGCTTTATAAATATAATAAAATATATTTATAAATATTATAAAAATACGAGGTATTACAGTCTACCCTCCTTAAAAGAAGTTTTGTCCCGAAACTTGGGTTCGGAAATCCAAAATTCAACTCAACTTGAGACCTTCTGAGACTTTTCAATACGTTCCTTTACAAAAGTTTTAAGTTGCTGTACTCTTTACATGATTAAACAGGACAATAATAAGTGCAAATTCAATAGAAAGCACTAAATTAAGTATAAAATAGGGGAAAACAAGGTAAAAAGCGTGAAATTCTACCGCACTCTACCCCCCTTAAAAGACACGAGTTACGACCCCGTAACTCAACTAACCTCGGGAAAAAGCTCGGGATATTTCTTTCTCATTTCGTCCTCCGCTTCCCAAGTGGCTTCCTCAGATTCTTGATTAGACCACAACACTTTGACAATTTTCACATCTTTAGTACGCGTACTACGCACTTTGCTATCAAGGATTTTAACAGGTCTTTCCTCAAAGGTTAGACTTTGGTCTAATTCTATGGTCTCCGGTTGCAACACATGCGATTTATCCGGGATATATTTCATTAATTGAGATATGTGGAACACATTATGCACTCTATGCAAGTACATAGGCAAGGCTAGTCTATAAGCTACCTTTCCGATTCTTTCTAAGATCTCATATGGGCCTATGTACTTAGGGCTTAACTTCCCTTTCTTCCCAAATCTCATGACACCTTTCATTGGTGACACTTTGAGCAACACTTTATCACCTATGTTGAACTCTTCATCCCTACGTTTCAAGTCTGCATAACTCTTTTGGCGATCCTGCGCCGCTTGAATCTTTGATTGGATGGTTCGGATTTGGTTCATGGTGTCCTCTATCATTTGAGGTCCCAATACTACGGTTTCACTAATATCGTTCCAACAAACTGGACTTCTACACTTTCGTCCATACAAATCCTCAAATGGTGCCATTCCAATGCTAGCATGATAGCTATTGTTATAGGAAAACTCAATCAAATCTAGGCTATCTTCACAACTTCCTTGGAAATCAATAACGCATGCTCGAAGCATGTCCTCCAGGGTTTGGATAGTCCTTTCAGTTTGGCCATCCGTGGCTGGGTGGAAGGCTGTACTCATTTTCAATGTCGTACCAAAGCTCTTCTGCACACTTTTCCAGAAATTCGAAAGAAACCTTGGATCTCTATCTGATACGATATCCTTAGGAACTCCATGTAACCTTACAACATTCTTAATGTAGGCTTTAGCAAGTTGTTCCATTTTCCAGGTTTCCTTCATTGGTATAAACACTGCTGACTTGGTCAACCTATCTACCACAACCCAAATTGTATCATTCCCAGTCTTTGACTTAGGTAAACAAGTGACAAAGTCCATAGAAATACAGTCCCATTTCCAGCTTGGAATCTCTAAAGTTTGGACCTTCCCTTGAGGTCTCCTATGCTCAATCTTAACCTTCTGACAAGTCAAACATCTAGCCACAAATTCAGCCACTTCGTTCTTCATCCTTGGCCACCAATAGACCTTTTTCAAGTCCTTATACAACTTGTCACCCCCTGGGTGCACAGAATATGGCGTATTATGCCCTTCTTTCATCAATCTCTCTTTCAGTTCTCCACACTTTTGAGGCACGCACCACCTGCCTTTGTACCTCAAACTTCCATCATCATGGATTCGGAATTCTAACTCCTTAACTTGCAAAATCTTTTCCTTGATTCGCGCCAACTTTACATCACCAGCTTGGTTCTCTCTAATCTCATCAAATATTGACGGTTGAATGGTTAAGGCATTCATTATTCCCACAAGGCTTTCACCACTTACTATTTCAAGGTTCAAACGCTGCATGTCCTTACACAGCTCGTTAGCAACTACTAACGCATTGACACTATGACTTGATTTCCTACTCAAGGCATCCGCAACTACATTGGCTTTTCCCTCATGGTACTGGATATCCAAATCATAGTCCTTAATTAACTCCAACCACCTTCGTTGGCGCATATTCAAATCCTTTTGTGTGAAGATGTACTTCAAACTCTTGTGGTCTGTAAATATCCTACACTTAACACCATACAGATAGTGTCTCCATATCTTCAATGCAAACACTATAGCCGCTAGCTCTAAATCATGGGTAGGGTAATTGGATTCATATGGCTTTAATTGCCTTGACGCATACGCAATAACTTTCCCGATTTGCATCAATACACACCCCAAACCATTCTTAGAGGCATCACTATACACATCGTATGCACCACTCTCATCTGGTAAGGTTAACACTGGCGCGGTTTTTAATCGCGTCTTTAAGGCTTGGAATGCTTCCTCACACTGGTCACTCCATTCAAACTTGGTTTCCTTCTTCATTAATGTAGTCATGGGCTTGGCTATCCTAGAGAAGTCTTGAACAAATCGTCTATAGTAGCCAGCTAATCCCAGAAAACTACGAATGTCAGTCACACTCTTGGGTGTAGGCCATTCACTGACAGCTTTGATCTTAGCAGGGTCGACTTCCACTCCTTCTTTTGACACAAAATGTCCCAAAAATGCAACTCTTTCTAACCAAAACTCACACTTTGAGAATTTGGCGTATAACTGGTTATCTCTCAAGGTACTCAACACCGATCTCAAGTGTTCCGCGTGATCTTCTTCACTCTTCGAATACACTAGGATGTCATCTATGAAAATCACTACGAACTTGTCCAAATAGGCATGGAATACACGGTTCATTAAGTCCATAAATATTGCAGGGGCATTGGTTAACCCAAAAGGCATAACAGTGAACTCATAATGTCCGTATCTAGTTCTGAATGCGGTCTTTGGTATGTCGTGGTCAGTGATCCTCAATTGATGATAACCCGAACGCAAATCGATCTTTGAAAAGATTCCTGCTCCTTTTAGTTGGGCAAATAGGTCTTCTATCCTAGGTAATGGATATTTGTTCTTGATTGTGACCTTATTGAGCTCCCTGTAGTCTATACAGAGCCTCATACTTCCATCCTTTTTCTTCACAAACAACACTGGTGCTCCCCAAGGCGATGCACTTGGCCTAATATAACCTTTCTCCAATAGATCCTCTAGTTGGCCTTTTAACTCATTCATTTCTGCTGGAGCCATTCTATAAGTTGCTTTTGAAATAGGGGCGGTTTCAGGCACTAAATCTATGGTAAAGTCAATAGGTCGATTGGGAGGCATCCCCGGGATCTCTTCTGGAAATACATCAAGGAATTCATTGACTACTGCAATATCCTCAGGCTGATCCTTGGTCACATGCTCTAGGTTCCTCACATTACATAAGAAGGCTGGGTTCCCTTTACTGACTAGCTTCACGAGTTCCATTGCCGTGATGATTCCTATGTTCTTAGGCTTACCAAAACGACGATATGACACTACTTTGCCTAGGCTAGACCTCAAGTGAACCTTCTGCTTCTCACAATCTATTTTGGCTTTGAACTTGGCCAACCAATCCATTCCTAGAATTACATCTAGCTCTCCTAACTTGAATTCGATTAGGTTAGATAAGAATACGGTCTTAGCTATGGTCATAGGCACATCTCTATGGATTTTGGTACACTTCACTATACTACCAGTAGGTATGACTATAGGTACTTCAATCGATTCAGGCTCTTTCAACCCTAATTTCCCCAAAGCATCTACTGATATAAAAGAATAAGTCGCACCAGAATCAAATAGAACTTTAACTGAAACGGAATTAATAGAAAAAGTACCCGCTATGACGTCAGAGGAAGTCTCCGTTTCTTTCCTAGATATCACATTCAACTTTCCTTGGGCAACTCCTTTGTTATAGCCACCTCCATTGGTGTTCCCATTGTTGTTTCGATTCCCATTCTGCTGTTGGTTCCCTCCAGGCTTTCCATGGTTCTGGTGATTGCCATTGCTATGGCCATTGTTACCACTTTGGTAGTTCCTTTGATTTCCACCTCCATTTCCCCCATTCTGGTTCTGATTATTCCGGTTATTGCCTTGGTGGTTACCTTGGTTAGGCTTTCCATTCTTTGAATAGCATTCATACTCCCTATGGCCTAACTTCTGACAGAATCTACAAGTCACCAAGTTCCCATCACAATCCTTTCCAGGGTGATTCATGTTACAGCGCCTACATTCGTAGGTCCGTACTCCATTCCTTCCAGACTGATTTCCACCACCTTGGTTGTTGCGATTACCACCATTGTTAGCCCTAAACTGGAAATTCCCATTTCCTTTGTGATTCTTAAAATTCCCCTGATTCTTATGGTTATTTCCTTGATTTGAGTTTCCACCATCCTTTCTCTTTTCAGCACTACCATTCTTCCTTTGCTGTAGCCCATATAGGTGAGCAGCTTTTCCGTACAGGGTGTCTAATGAGGTAAAGGTCTCTCCAGACAACAACAGCTGTAAGTCCATGGTCAAACCATTCTCAAATCTTTGAGCCCTGAGCTCCTCCGTTGCCACCACTTCAGGTGCAAACCTAGACAGCTCTTTAAACTTAGAATAGTATTCCGTCACAGACAGACCTCCCATTTTGAGTTCAATGAACTCTTGCGCCTTTTGCTTCTTCAGGTAGGGTGGGTAAAACTTGTTCCTTAGTGCAGTTTTGAATGCTTCCCATCCAAAGTTAGGTGTGGCTCTAAGGGTATTTTCACATCGTTGCCACCACAGATCAGCTTCACCTCTCAGGTAGTACACAGCACTATTCACCCTAAGGTTTTCGGGGCAATTCACAGCTACAATGAGTTTATCAAACTCTCTCAACCAGTTCTCCAACACACTTGGTTCAATCTCTCCGCTATAGAGTGGAGGCTTGCTTTGAGCTATTTTCTTAAACATTTCCCCAGCTGGGTCATGCATTGGGTTTGCTCTGGTTTGAGCTATATCACGAACTACCTCAGCTAGTTGTCTAACCACTTCAGAAATCTCTTGGTTAGCCATATCCCTTCTCCCGAATAAATAAAAAGGCTAGCTTTAATATTGGTTGGACACGACATTACTAAGGTACTGGTTCTACAACGAACCTACCACAACAATAACACACTTAGGCGCCACCTAGGGGAAAAGTTGGCGCCACTTTCGGGCCTTCTCATCCCACTATTCGATGCAAGTAAATTTAGATGGTTGCTACTAAACCACCTTGCACATAAAATTTCATTGAAGAAATAACAAATAATCCATTTGCGATACCCACACGACATAGAATTGAGAATTAAACTTAAAGGATAACGAAAAGGAAATTCTATTCTTTTATTAAAACTCCAATGAATAAGTCTTACATCCACTAATGCCATAACATTTATTCTCCAACTATAATAGACTTAAACCATAAGTAGTAGCTTTGCCACTTTATTACTTCAACGAAAAGAAAGAACAAAAGAAATAAAACTAAGGATTACATTTCTCTAGAGACTAACGTCATCACGACGATCGTTTAGTCTTCATCCATAGCCTCATCATTTTGCTGTGGTTCACTATCAACCACATTATTCTCTTCAAGCTCATCTTCAGATCCACTGGATATCTCAATGGTTGGTTCAGGAACTATAGGGTTAGGATTCTCAATCTCTACCACATCATCATCACTATCCTCCTCAACATCACTAGCTTGCTCATCATGGATCATATCATCCTCACCATCACTTTCTATTCCTCCATAGCCCATACCTAGACCCGCAGAATACTTTCCATCCTCATAACTAATTTCCGCAACCTCTAGGATAGTAGCAAGAACCTCAGAATCATACTTCTACCTAGCATCACTAGTCCCATATTTGTACCAATTAGGGGTACCATCACTATAATGCATGTCACTGAACCTATTCTTGAGGTCTATGTAAGGGTTCTTATGGGGTAAGCAATGTATAATCATACTAGCCATCATATCTTTGTGCCTAAGGTGGGGCATATTCTTGGTCGAAGCCAAATAGTCACAAGCAAACACGATCTTCTAAACATACGTGCGAGGAGTCTCATTATCCATCTTCTCTAAGTATCCTAAACTGGTGAACTTAGAAGGTAGCATCCTTAATTCCTGAAAATTCACAACTCAAAAGTCTTACTAACGCGTTTCCATAGAAATTCCAACCCCAAAAGGATACAATAAATAGTTTGTGGAGCCATACAATTTCAATGCACAAATATATGCTCAACATGAAATATGATGCAATTAATCACATAAAGCAAGATAAAACATGGTTAAAACATATACATGGCACTTAATAATCACATTGTCACATAATATGCATTCTTAGACTAATATGTCCTTCTTAGTCTACCCATTTCTCACTTGAAAATAATATTAATTTTCGAAATTAATTAAGAAATAACTCCTAACTTAGTTGAAATTATTTAAATTAAAATCGAAAATTGATAAAAATTATTGATTAATTAAATAAATACATAAATAAATAAATTTCGGATAAATAAATAAAAAAAATTCCGAAAATTTTAAACATAACTTCGAAATAATATTCGAATAAAATAAATAAATAAATAAATGATTAAAATAATTCGGATAATTAAATAAGATAATTTTCGAAATTAAGAAAATAGATTTGAAATTAATTCGAAAAATTCGAACAAAATCGGAAAAATAAAAAAAAAAAAAATTTGAAAAATTTAATTAATATTAAATAATAATCCGACTTTTCCACTAATTTCAAACGACCCAAAATAATTGATATTTGACCTTTAAAATATTAAGTACTCAAAATAATACGTTTTGACTTTAGGAAAATAATTTTCGAAAATCCTAAAGTTCCGCAATTGTAGTTTAAGGATTTACCACTTTGCACTATTAATTAATGCAAAGCAGCTCTCAAACTAGAGCTCTGCAAATACCACTTTGTAACACCCTAATAATTCCTTGCTTTTATAAAACTATTTTCCAACTTAAAATAAAGAAATTACTAAAGTATTACCGCCACCGTGATAACAGCTAAGGCTATTACCAGAATTACGCAGCGGAATTAAATGTCAACTAACTTTTAAAAACCATAATTAATAAAATATCGATGCCTCCTACAATTTGGAACCATAATGGCCCAAAACCCAAAATATAAACAATCCAAACATTTCAAACGTAATTAAAATATTAAAGGAATAGTTTCAAAAGACGAAAACATGCAACTCTCTCAATCATCCCAAGCCACATGATTTCGATCGTACTTGATCTACCAACCTGCTATATTAATCTACTCCCCAACAATGCAAGTGCAAATGATGGATCATCATAGGGTCATTAAGACAAAGGCCATGACCGGAAACACACAAAGCACGTAGTCAGCAAAAGTTGAGTACTTACAAGCATAGAGTAATGAAACTAAAGCATGCATCACTCACTAAATACTAACCAACATGCAAAAGCCATATAATAATTAACAAACAATCATGAGATACAAAACTCGACTCTTGACTCGACTCTTGACTCACAATTTAATTAGAATAAGCTTCGAACGGGCCAAAAGAATAATCCACAAAGGGAAAAAGGTGATGGAAGCCAACCATACACCAAATATAATAATAATAATAAAATCGGGCCATACCGAGTGTCGGGCCATACCGACGGAATTCCTGCGCATAATATAAATGAAACAACGTCTTGTATCATTAGTAGGAGTACGAGCTTTCCGGCAAGACTCCCCCCATTGTTCATACTCAAGGTATATACGTTCCAAGAGTTTTGAAGCTTGTTCCGGTTGCACTTTACGTTTATTAATATTTTAATAAAGGCGAACTCGAGACTCGACAACACGTACACATACAATTAATAAACGACAACCAAAACAATCTTATTTTAATGCTTTAAGACTTGTGATCAACCAAGCAAGACACTTGTGATATTACTACCATGTTCCTCCTCACCAAAGTGAGTCTCCACATCATGCATATTAACATGAGGGTTGTGCCCTTGCACGACAAATCCTAATTCATTTCATACATAATATTCCCAACTGAACCCTACATGTGCGGTGGCTTACGTGAGCTAACCCTTCATATGTGGTAAAATAAATAGTACAACGAGGTACAAATAAATGGCTCAAAGTATGCTAGACATCCCGTCAATAGCATACAAATAATTAATCCATCCCTTGCATGTGAATTGAACCATACATGTATAAATATTGAACAACATGATTGACAATGAAATCCATACTCATAATAATTTCAACATGCTTGTTCAACAATTAATTCAATAAATCCAACATCACAAAACACATGCTCGTTCACCAAAATAAACATGATTTCACATAATGTAATTCACATCATCAACAATCATGTATTGTCATTGACAAAAAGGTGTGGTCGCCCTAGACTTGTACGTACTTTAAATACCTAAGCGTAGGGGCCACTTTGCAATAACGAGCACTCAACTAGAAATCACCTCCTATCATCAAAATAATGAAACTTAAATTATTTCCATGTTCATTAAATTTCCAGCAACTTTATAAAATTTAAAACTTCCTTTAGACTTTAGAATTCAATCGTTTTTCATTAATAAAGTCGTCTCAATTTGCAAAATCAATCCCTAGTACAAAAACATACTTTTCCCGCCTTTAAAATCAATAAAAATCGACACTTTAAACCTTTATTCGAATCTGAAAATATAATTGATTATCATAAATAAAATCATCACCTAATTATGCTAATCAATTGACTCATTAGGTCTAGGTTAAAACCCCAACTTGAAAATCCCAATAACACTAGTTTAATGTCATAAAAAATCCATGCTTTATTAAATAAACAAATCTGAAAATTCATTCTTTAATAATTAAAACAAACCTAATGAATCACAACACACAAATCCTCAAACCACGGTATTCATAACCGGTTCCCAGCATTTTAATTACTCAAAACAATATTAATATAATAATTTAAAATACGGAATTTAAATAGAATAGGTAAGGAAGAAGAGAATTATACCAATCCGGCCTATAGCACGGAACAACCACGAATTAATGTGATTGGGTGAAAAAGAAATCGAATACGAACACACACACACACACGTCCGTGTGTGCGAGCGGGAGAGAGGGGCGACGAGCACGGCTGGCGCGCGGGACAAGGCAGCAGGGCACACTAGGTGTGCGCAGGACAAGGCAGCAGGGCTCTAGGCGCACGGACGAAGAGAGAGGGCGAGCGAGTGTGGGTGTGAGGCTGGGCGAGTGAGGGCAGCACACAACACAATAACAACGCAGCAAGGAGAGGAAGGGGGTGTGGGCGCTGGGCGCGCGCGAAGAGGGAGTGCAGCGCGGGGCGCGACACACTCGAAGGCACAAGGCAGCGTGCGGGCGTGAGGACGAGCACGCGAGGGCACGAGCACTGCTGTGAGGCGTGCGGTGCCGAGCAAAGAGAGGAGAGGAGAGGTGGAGTGAGGGGCAAGAAAATAAAAGAGGGTTTATAAATTTTAGGGGCTCATTTAATGATGGGGGAGTCCTATTTATAGGCTCCCTAATCCCTTGATGGGCTAGGCTTAGGAGATTTGAGTTGGGCTTAGGAAACAATGATTGGGCTAGCTTAGGATTTAATTTAAACTCTTTGGATTGAGCTTGATTAATAAAACGAACTGGACTTTTTATTTTAAAAAAACCGAAGCTTTTAAAAATCATTTGCAACTCATTTAATTTCCCGACTCAAGAATTAAATTCGTTTCGTAATTAATTAAAATAATAAATATTCTAATTAATTAAAATACATTAAATACATTTAAATATTATTTAAATGCTAATAAATCGTAAAATGCTTTATAAATATAATAAAATATATTTATAAATATTATAAAAATACGAGGTATTACATCCACTTTCCTCGGGACGCCTTTCTTTTTGATGGGTTTTGCTTCTCCTCCTGGGAGGGTCTTAGGTTTGAGAGCTTTGAAGAAGGGTGCCCCTTTATCCGAAGCTTTCGATATGAATCTCGACAGTACGGCTAACCTGCATGTTAGCCTTTGCACGTCTCTCTTTGTCTTCGGCTCGGGCAAATCTAGCGCGGCCTGGACCTCGTCCGGGTTCGCGTCTATTCCCCTTTCGCTCACCATGAATCCGAGGAACTTCCCTGACTTTACCCCGAAGACACATTTCTTCAGGTTCAATTTCATGTTGTATTTCCTCAGGTTGGCGAAGGTCTCAGCCAAGTCCTTGATGTGATATTCTTCCTTCACGCTTTTCACTATGGAATCGTCCACATAAACCTCGACGTTCCTTCCCTTTTGATCGGCGAAGACGTGATCAACTAGTCTTTGGTAGGTGGCTCCGGAATTTTTCAATCCGAAGGGCATCATTCTGTAGTTGAACACTCCCGCGCTCGTGATGAAGGCGGTCTTCGCTCTATCGTCGGGGTGCATGAACACTTGATGGTACCCTGAAAAGGCGTCCATGAAGCTCAGCAATGCATGGCCACTGGTAGAGTCCACTAGCTGATCTATCCTCGGGAGGGGATAGAAATCTTTTGGGCAGGCTCGGTTCAGATCTGTGAAATCGACGCACATGCGCCATGAGCCATTCGCTTTCTTGACCATGACCACATTGGCCAACCACTTGGGGTACATGCATGGCTCGATGAAGCCTGCCTCTTGCAGTTTCTTCACCTCTTCGGCGATAGCTTTGTTTTTCTCCGAGGAGTAGTTTCTTTTCTTCTGTTTGATTGGCCGAGCCTCGGGACTGGCATCCAACTTGTGGCAGATCATCTTCGGATCTATCCCTGGCATGTCAGCTGCCGACCATGCGAAGATGTCTTTGTGATCCCTCAGCAACTGGATCAACTCTATTCGAAGTCCCGAGCCTAGGCATCTGCCTATTCCGACACTTCTGTCTGAATCATCCTCTAGGGGAATGTCTTTCATTTCTTGATCTGGTTCGGGGGAAAGGGTCTCCGGTCGAGCATCAACCTCTGCGGGCTTTACCAGACTGCTCGGCTCTGCCTTTCTCCTCTTAGCCTCTTTTTCTCCACTTGGGGGAGGGCCCTTCTCATCTTCGTCTTCAGGACTGTCTCCTAGCTTCGGCTTTCGGATGGCCGTGTGACAGGTTGATTTTGCCACCTCTTGGTCGCCTTTTATCCGCTCGGCGAAGCCTGCATCCGAGACGTACATCATCATCTGATGGTATGTGGATGGGACTGCTTGTATTTTGTGGATCATGGTTCGTCCCATGATGACGTTATACACTGAGTCGCAGTCCATCACCAAGAATTCTTCTCGGACGTTTCTCGCCGCCAGGCCATGGCCGATTGTGACGGGTAGGGTGATCTTTCCTTGGGGAATAGCTGCGGATCCGTTGAATCCGATCAGTGGATAGCTGACCTTGGTCAGTGACTCTTCTCCCTCTTCGAGGATGAACTGCTCGAAACAGTTCCTGAAGATGATATTGACGGCGCTTCCTCCGTCGACTAGTACTCTGTGGACGTTGTGGTTGTTGAGATCCATTTCGATCCCCAACGGGTCGTCATGTTTGTACTGGGTCCCGAGGCAGTCATCGGCAGTGAAAGTCATGTTCGGGGGGGTAGGCTGGTTCTCCCCAACATTGCTGAAGTTGACTCGGTGGGAGAGAGCTCTTAAGTGTTTCTTGCTGGCGTGGCCGGACCTTTGTCCTCCGAACACCACGAGAATTGGTTTCTTCTTTTGCCCCTCGGTCTCATGGACCCTTCTCTGGGCTTGCTCTTGTAACTTTCCAGACGTTGCTTTTTCTTTTTCTTCCCTTTCTGCCCTTCGGTCAAGCAAGTAAGTCTTTAGGTATCCTCGGCGAATGAGGTCCTCGATGTTATCCTTCAGCGAGTTGCACTCTTCGGTGGTATGCCCGAAGTCATCGTGGAATTCACACCACTTGTTCTTGTTTCAGCGAAGGGGGTTTGATCTGAGCTTGTCTGGTAGCTTCCACTTTTCATCGTCCTTGTGGAGATTGAAAATTTCTCTTCGGGGTATGGTGAGTGGGGTGTAGTTAGTGTATTTGGGTTGAAATTCACCCTTTTTCCCATCTTTCTTTGGGCTCGCTTCTCTCGCACCCACCTTCTCTTTCCCCTTTATCGAGTTGCCCTCGGGCTTACTCTGATTAGTTTTGTTATCTTTCGGGTCCGAGGATCCTCTTAGCCTTGCTGCGGCCTTGTTGAACTCTTCTGTTCTGATGAACGCATCTGCCATTTGGAGCACATGAAGGAAATAATGCCCTTGGTCCAAGTATGCATATAATATTAAGTCTAATAAATGCGGTTCAGTATTAATTAACAAGTTAATAATTCAGTGAGATCAAGTGAGCTGAATACCTAGCTAGAGGCCGCTTCAGTTCAAGTGGAATTAATGATATTAATCCACAGCTTACTCTTGACTGAACCCGTAGGGTCACACAAATAGTACGTAAACAGATCAAGTATTTAATGGCATTAAATACTCCATCTATGGATATTCGGAATCGACGGATCT
This sequence comes from Spinacia oleracea, assembly GCF_020520425.1. Lineage (NCBI taxonomy): Eukaryota > Viridiplantae > Streptophyta > Magnoliopsida > Caryophyllales > Amaranthaceae > Spinacia > Spinacia oleracea. Next base: position 56,142,285 of record NC_079490.1, read on the forward strand.
TGGTTTCAGTGGGAGCTGAGATCGTCACAAGCAAGAAATGAATACTCCGGAAACGATGATATTGCCGGAAACAGAAATATGGATCGTATCGGAAATATAAATATTATCCAAGTCGTAGATGTTGCCGGAAACGGAAACATGGTACGTATCGGAAAATATTATCCGAAATGGAAATATTGCCGGAAACGGAAATATTGTCAGAATCGGAAATATTATCGGAATCGGAAAATAATTCCGGAAACGGAAATATTAAATATTTGTTCGAAACGGAAATTAATTCCGGAATCGGAAATATTAAATATTGTTCGTATCGGAAATGAATTCCGGAACCGGGAATTTAATCGGAAGCGTATCGTACGAATAAGCATCGGACGAGGCCTGCCGGACGAAGGCCCAGCACGGAGCCGGGCCATCACCCAGCAAACCAAACGCGCGCCACACGCCCAGCCAAGGCAGCGCCCAGGCCCACCGCAAGGCAGGCCAACGCGCGCCAAGGCCACGGCTGTGTGGGCCTTGTGGCGTGGGCTGCTGCTCGCACGCACGCGCATGGGCGGCCCTCGTGGCTGTCGTGCGTGTGTGTGTTTGTGTTCATGCACGATTCCTAAAGCTATTAGGATTTGGTATATGATTAAATTCCTATTCCTAAAAGGATAAATTAATTAATTAGAGTTCTTATAGGATTCTAAGTTTAATTAATTCGTATCCTAGTAGGATTCCAATTCCCTTTCCGCACCTCTATAAATAAGAGCCTAGGGTCATAATTTATAGACACGATTGAAGTATTCAAAGGGTAAGTTTTTGAAAGAAAAATTCAGCCATATTCTTGCACTAACCTAGCCGAAAATCCTAAGCACCTTAAGGGCGATTCTAGTTGGTCTAACTTGAGGCGGATCCGGACGTACTGTGGACTATCTACGGAGGGACGACATTTGGAGTCATAAAGACTTATTCTTGTTCGGTTCGGGCGCAGCTAGGGAGGGCACGCTACAAAGTGTATGCTACTAAATTATGCTAAATGATTATGTGTAAATAATATGTTTCCTGCATTAAGGTTTTTCCGCATTATTTATGTTTTGTCATATGTATCTTTACCTAACAGTAGTATCAGAGCCTCTTTAAATACAGCTGCACTCACTATAAATAGAGCTCCGTCTAAAGCTGTCGAAAGGACTCCATATGAGTTATGGTTTGGAAAGCCTCCAAAAGTTTCTTTTCTTAAGATTTGGGGATGTGAAGTATACGTCAAACGATTAATTTCAGACAAACTTCATCCAAAATCTGACAAATGTATCCTTGTGGGATATCCAAAGGAAACAAAGGGGTATTACTTCTACAATACATCTGAGAACAAGGTGTTTCTTGCTCGAGATGGTGTCTTTTTGGAGAGAGTCACATTTCCAAAATGACAAGTGGGAGAAAAATAGACCTCGAAGAAATTCGAGTCAAACAACAAACTCTAGAGAATGCTCAAGATGACATTCAGGATGAAACTCAGAGATCTTTAGAAGTATCTGGTGAGAATCATGGTCAACCTAGAGATGTAACCCCGCGTAGATCGCAGAGATATAGATCTCAACCGGAAAGGTACTTAGGTATTTTGACGAACGAGAGCTATGACGTTCTATTACTTGAAAGTGATGAACCTGCGACTTAAAAACAAGCTATGACGAGCCCTAGCTCCAAGCAATGGCAAGAAGCCATGCAATCTGAATTAGACTCCATGTCAGAAAACCAAGTATGGGATTTGGTCGATTTGCCAGATGGCTACCAAGCCATTGGAAGCAAATGGGTTTTCAAACTGAAAAAGGACAAGGATGGGAAACTTGAAGTTTTCAAAGCTAGATTGGTTGCAAAAGGTTACAGGGAAGTCCACGGTGTGGATTACGATGAAACCTTTTCACCAGTTGCAATGCTAAAGTCTATTCGGATAATGTTAGCAATCGCTGCATATTACGATTACGAAATATGGCAGATGGATGTCAAAACCGCTTTCTTAAACGGCGTTTTAACAGAAACTGTGTTTATGACACAGCCTGAAGGTTTTGAGGATCCAAAGAATGCTAAAAAGGTATGCAAGCTAAAGAAATAAATCTACGGATTGAAGCAGGCATCCAGGAGCTGGAATATACGTTTTGATGAAGCAGTCAGTGACTTTGGTTTCATCAAGAACGCAAACGAATCTTGTGTATACAAGAAGGTCAGTGGGAGAAAAATTGCTTTCCTAGTATTATATGTCGATGACATATTACTTATCGGAAATGACATTCCTATTTTGAACTCTGTCAAGATTTGGCTTGGGAAATGTTTTTCGATGAAGGATCTAGGAGAAGCACAGTACATATTGGGCATCAAGATTTACAGAGATAGATCTAAAAGGATGATTGGACTTAGTCAAAGCACTTATATCAATAAGGTGCTTGATAGGTTCAAGATGGCAGACTCCAAGCGAGGCTACCTACCCATGTCTCATGGAATAACTCTAAGCAAGACTCAGTGCCCAAAAACACTTGATGAGCGTAGAAGAATGAATGGGATTCCGTATGCATCATTGATTGGTTTAATAATGTATGTTATGATATGTACACGCCCGGATGTTGCGTACGCACTCAGTGCTACGAGCAGATACCAGTCAGACCCAGGAGAGGCGCATTGGACTGCTGCCAAGAACATTCTGAAGTACCTGAAAAGGCACAAAGATGAATTCCTGGTCTATGGTGGAGATGATGAATTAATTGTTAAAGGCTATACGGACACAAGTTTCCAAACCGACAAAGATGATTTCAGATCACAGTCTGGGTTTGTCTTCTGCCTCAACGGAGGTGCAGTAAGCTGGAAAAGTGCTAAGCAAAGCACCATTGCGGATTCTACAACTGAAGCGGAGTACATTTCTGCACATGAAGCAGCAAAGGAAGCTATATGGCTAAGGAAGTTCATAGGTGAACTTGGTGTAGTCCCCTCCATTAAAGGACCAATAGCGCTGTATTGTGATAATAACGGAGCTATTGCACAGGCAAAGGATTCTAGACACCACCAAAGAGTCAAGCATGTACTTCGTAGATTTCACCTTCTACGAGAGTTCGTTGAAAGAAAAGAAGTCGAGATAAGCAAGATAGGAACTGATGACAACATATCAGATCCATTGACTAAACCTCTGCCGTAGGCGAAGCACAACTCGCACACTGCAGCTATGGGAATCAAGCATATTGGAGAATGGCTTTGATGTCCTTATTTAATGTTTTAAAGCTTTAGAGTTTAAATCTTTGTAAAACATTATTGGTTAATCATTCACAATAAATGAATAGAATTCATTTTTCCATTTAATTTGTGGTTTATTAAATGATGAGTCCCTTCAATTTGACGATATATTCAAGATAGACTGTCAGGACCAGTCCTGTGACTAAGAAATGTCTATCAAGTGAACTTGAATGTCAAGGGTTGAGAATGGTCCCTGGTCGGAGTTTTCTATAAAATTGGACGCATAGAAAACGTTAGACGACTAGAATGCAAGATGACTAGTAGTTCTGTTTCTTGAACTATGTGAACATGGCAATGTCATAATCATTTGCATAGATACTTACTTTGAGAAGACTAGTATCGGACAGACCTATGAAACTTTACTGTAAGAGATGAAAATCTGTCATAAGTAAATTTCATTAAAATTATTAGACACTAAATCCTCAATACCTGAGTGATTTGAGATTACTTGTTTGAGAACTGGTTACTTTGACGTTGACCAACCGTCGCACCGTAAAAGGAGGCTATAAAGGCAACGCTCAGGTAATCACCTATCAAACGAAGTCTAATCTCAAGATCGCAAGATTGGGATTGTCCTCCCATAAATCGGGATGAGATGCTTAAAAGTTGTACAAGGCCACTCGGAGAGCTAGAAACTGTGAAATGCATGGCCGTGCTCGGATGAATCATAGGCTATGATTATCTGTTTATTTGATCAGTTGAACTCTGAAACCGAGAAACACCTCTGGACATAATAAGGATGACAACTCTTACCTTATGTTCAAGAGCAAGCATCGAGCGACAAAGGAATTAAGTAATGCACACTTGTCCCTAAGGACAAGTGGGAGACTGAAGGAAATAATGCCCTTGGTCCAAGTATGCATATAATATTAAGTCTAATAAATGCGGTTCAGTATTAATTAACAAGTTAATAATTCAGTGAGATCAAGTGAGCTGAATGCCTAGCTAGAGGCCGCTTCAGTTCAAGTGGAATTAATGATATTAATCCACAGCTTACTCTTGACTGAACCCGTAGGGGCACACAAATAGTACGTAAACGGATCAAGTATTTAATGGCATTAAATACTCCATCTATGGATATTCGGAATCGACGGATCTTGGTTTCAGTGGGAGCTGAGATCGTCACAAGCAAGAAATGAATACTCCGGAAACGATGATATTGCCGGAAACGGAAATATGGATCGTATCGGAAATATAAATATTATCCAAGTCGTAGATGTTGCCGGAAACGGAAACATGGTACGTATCGGAAAATATTATCGGAAATGGAAATATTGTCGGAATCGGAAATATTGCCGGAAACGGAAATATTGTCAAAATCGGAAATATTATCGGAATCGGAAAATAATTCTGGAAACGGAAATATTAAATATTTGTTCGAAACGGAAATTAATTCCGGAATCGGAAATATTAAATATTGTTCGTATCGGAAATGAATTCCGGAACCGGGAATTTAATCGGAAGCGTATCGTACGAATAAGCATCGGACGAGGCCTGCCGGACGAAGGCCCAGCACGAAGCCGGGCCATCGCCCAGCAAACCAAACGCGCGCCACACGCCCAGCCAAGGCAGCGCCCAGGCCCACCGCAAGGCAGGCCCAGCGCGCCCAAGGCTACGGCTGTGTGGGCCTTGTGGCGTAGGCTGCTGCTCGCACGCACGCGCATGGGCGGCCCTCGTGGCTGTCGTGCGTGTGTGTGTTTGTATTCATGCACGATTCCTAAAGCTATTAGGATTTGGTATATGATTAAATTCCTATTCCTAAAAGGATAAATTAATTAATTAGAGTTCTTATAGGATTCTAAGTTTAATTAATTCGTATCCTAGTAGGATTCCAATTCCCTTTCCACACCTCTATAAATAAGAGCCTAGGGTCATAATTTATAGACACGATTGAAGTATTCAAAGGGTAAGTTTTTGAAAGAAAAATTCAGCCATATTCTTGCACTAACCTAGCCGAAAATCCTAAGCACCTTAAGGGCGATTCTAGTTGGTCTTACTTGAGGCGGATCCGGACGTACTGTGGACTATCTACGGAGGGACGACATTTGGAGTCCTAAAGACTTGTTCTTGTTCGGTTCGGGCGCAGCTAGGGAGGGCACGCTACAAAGTGTATGCTCCTAAATTATGCTAAATGATTATGTGTAAATAATATGTTTCCTGGCATTAAGGTTTTTCCGCATGATTTATGTTTTGTCATATGTATCATAACCTAACAGCACATCCGCTATCCTGGAGGGGTTTTTCATTGTCAGTTTGTCTCGGAATTTTCCCTCCCGTAGCGCGTGCTTCAAGGCGAAGATTGCCACGTCTGGCTGCAGGTTCGGAATGTTGGTGGATTCCTTCATGAATCTGGGCATGAAGTCTCGCAGGCAATGAAGTCTCTCCATGAAGTCTTGCTGTATAGAAGTTAACTCGGCAGTAGTTCGTTCTGGGCGATTGTTGCTCACGAACTGCACACAAAACCTCTTCTTCAGCTTCTTCCAACTTTTGATCGATCCCTTCGGCAGCGATCTGAACCATTCTCCTGCAACTCCTGTTAGCGTGGTTGGGAAGTATTTGCACCAACAGGCCTCGGAGTAGGGACTTAGAACCATATGTTGTTCATAGGAGATGACGTGGTCCCTCGGATCCGTGATCCCGCTGTATGTCAAGTGTGCTGGCAGCCTCACTTTGGGGATTGTTTCCATGACAATGTCATCCGAGAATGGGGAAGATGCTAGAGTCATGATCCTCTTTCCTAGCCTCGCCCTGATACCTTCGCTCCTCGAGTTTCCTCCAAGGGGTTGCTCGGGGGCGTGTAGGGGGCTAGGAGTTCGGTCACTTCTCCTTCTCCTTCTCGACTGGCCACTGCCTTCGGGTTGTCTAATGGACCCACAGGGGCTACCCAGCCTATCATGAACCGAAGGTCGCAGTCTGCTATGGACCGAGCTTCGGATCCGAGTGCAATCACTTGCCCCGCTTTGAAGAACTTGCGGTGTTGGAGACGGTGTTTCAAACCATTCTGGCTGCTGTGCAGCTCTCTGTTGCGTGTCCCACGTGCTCTCTCTCCATCTTGTCATCAGGTGCGTTCCCGACATTGCGGGGAGATCTTGCTCGGGCCTCGCAGTGTCTTCGCCGGTCGAGGGCATGTTCAGCAAGATCTGCCGCCTGGCTCTCCTCGCTTCTCGTCGCGCTGCTGCCTGGGCTTGTTCTTTCTCGTTGAAGAGGAAGTTCTGCATGATGGTCATGGCCGCAGCGAGCTCTTCTCGAGAAGGGAGTGGTCTACTAGTTGTGGCGGTGGCCCTTGTTGGTTGCGACCTCGCCCCTGACTCTCTCGGCGCCTCCGCGTCAGATTCTGAATCTGTATGCACAAGGACGTCGTCATGATTGTCGTCGAGATTTTCCATTTTTTGGGATAAAAAAACGGAGAGTTTTTTCAAAGCTTTCAAGTGTTCTTCCCCACAGACGGCGCCAAATTGTTCCGGTGTTGAAGTGGATGGAACAATGGGCTTCGAATGAAGGCCCTTTGTGTGTTGAAGATCTTGCTAGCTTGAATGTGTCGTGTCCGAATTCACCTGCACAATAGACAAGTTACTAACCTCGGGGGTGTTTCCGAGGAAAGCCCCTCCGATGCCTAAGTAAGAACGATGCTCGGATTCTAGAGAGAAGGTCTCTAGAAGAGTAGTCTTAAGGCGATAAATTGGACGTACCTTGGTATTTGAGCCCTGACGGCCTATTTATAGTGTTTGTGTAATAAATGACCACATAGGTCATTTATTGTTTGGTGGGCCTTGGCCCTTGCTGGCTAGTCAGCCTTTGGAGTGTTTGTGGGTTTGATGTTGCTGTATTGAGCCATTGGGCTTTGGACTTAGTGGCCCAATTGATATTCAATTGGGAGCCCAAACAATATATATATATATATATATATATATATATATATATATATATATATATATATATATATATATATATAATATCATACAATATGGACAGGTAAATTTCACAATTCCAGCCAGTTGCCATCGACTTATTGTCACCCCATTGAAATCTCCCAGTAATTGATAAATGTATTTGTTGATCAGCTACTTACCATTACCTGTCAAGTTCACATCAGATTCGAAATTAAAATGTATGTTGACATAAGAGTGATATGATAAAAAGGGAGAAACAGCGCAAACAGGGGGAAAAAAATCATCCTTCTATACAAACAAACATAAATTTCGTAAAATTTAGACTGAATTTGAAAAAGAAGCAAAAACCAACTACATAGGAGAGGAATCTAGATGAATTTCCTTACCCAGAAGCTCGAGAAATATATCTTGTTACCGGTGCGATGGCTAAGGCTAGATCTGGAGGTTTAGTTTGATAAAATTAAAAACCAGTCAACAAAAGTACAATTAAATTCACAAAATCCTAGACGCGACAGAGAAGTATAACAGGCTTTGTTTAGGACAACCAAAATCCCACCCGAAATAGAGAAAGCATAGAATAATTGAATAAAAGTTAGGTTTTAAATTACAAACCTAGAAGTGATAAGGGGAGAGCAGAGCGCGGCAGCGGTGGGGAAAGGAGGAAGAGCATAGCGCAGCGGCGGCGCGGCAGAGGTGGGCGGCACGACAGAGAAGGGTGAGTGTGTGTGCTGTGATTTTCTTCAACGCCGCCCTCTAGCAGAGAAACAAATGTGAGGCAAGGAGCGAAGGAGGAGCGGGAAAATGAAAAAAAAAATCGCCCTTGTATTTTTAGATAACTTTGTGCTGCTGGTTTCTAAAATGAGCCCGCACTTGAGTTTAGAGCCCGCAATTGAACTCAAGTGCTGCCAATTTTCTAAAATGAGCCCGCATTTGTGAAAATGTATTTTTTTTTTAGTGCTCTCAAGTGCTGCCAATTTACTAAATGAGCCGCACTTGATGGGAAGCACATGATGATTTTTCCTCTAGTGATACTATCAATTTTTTAAGAATTTGCGTCGTATGATGAATACAAATATGCACAACAAAAGTTAACTATTGATTTAATTTATTTAACAAGGTCGTCTCAAACATTTTATAGGCCATTCGTTTAGTACGAAACCTATACTTAATCTTAAATATCAAAAATAACTTTTTCCACATTCTCATTATCGTAAAATTTTTATACGGAGCACGAATAATAATTTATTGGCTCATATTATTGAAGTCTTAAGAGCATGTTGATTGAAATTTTGACTAATATATCGTAATCAACTATGTCCTAAGTCATAAAATCTAGATGATTAAGTTTCCTTATTATTAATATGTTTGCAATAACAAAATATTTTGTATATATAAATGTAAATGATTGTAATATCACTTTAAACTTTCGTGCAAATTAAAATTTTTATATGTAAATGGTGCATCACACTTGATGAAGGGGCGAGTTTGGATTTTAGATTGGTCTGACGATAAAGTTAAACATAGATGATTTACTAATGCTGACTAACAAAAAGTGATTTTTGGTGGATGGGTATAAGGATAACATGCACCCACCTTGGTGATGGGGCGAGTTTGAATTGATCGGAGTTGAGAACATTCACCCAATCCTAATTATGTATGTCACTTTTAAATATTTTTCAATATTATAGCTAATACAATCAATTTTGGTACTTCGTAATAAACGTATGTCAATATATTTAAAATTTAGTTGAAAGGAAAAATAGATTATTTATTGAATATAGGGAAGTTAGATTGTTAGTTGGGCAAGTTTTTTGGGAGATCTACATGTGCATCCGCCCCAAGTGGGCGGCCATAGAGGAGATATTCGGTGATGGGGGTTAAAAAATGTATTTGTCGTGGGTGAAGGGGCGATGGTGGATTTTAGATTGGACCCGTCGGGGTCGCTAATCCTTCATCTGATTGATTGTGAATATATAAAAAAATTCTATTAACTTACCTATTATAATGCTTTGTTTATTTAGTCAATAACTCTAATCAGACAAAAGAATTTTCAGAGGCTCTACAAGAGTTTGAAATTTTAAAATTCAAAACTCTCTTACCAGCAAAAAAAAGTCGAGTCTAGGGAAATGGAGGTGATGAAGCGGGGATGAATTTTATTTTGTACATCTCGAGACAAGGGGTTGTGAGGGGTGGGTATCGTTCCTACCGTACGTGGATGAAGGGGATGAAGATGAGAATAGTAGGCGGGTGTGGGTGTGCAGGCCCTGCCCTGCCCTGCCTCAAATTCATCTCTAGATCAATAAAGTAAATTGTCTAGATAAGTGATAAGTGATCGGGCAATGAGGTTGACGGGGCGAATGTGCGCGTATTAAGTGGGTATTACTATCAAAGTGAAGGGCGGATGAAATAACTTTATGCTTGACACAAGTGGTGAATGAGAATGAAACATAATTTTATCTATGTACCTTATTTGTTTTAATTGTTTTAATATGTAAGATACCGAATGAGCAATAACAAATTCATTTGTCATTAATTATTTTTTATTTGGAGAAGATCTATAATTAAACTCTATTTTGATGATCGATAATTTTCAAGATTTCATACAAATTTACATTTAGATTATAAATCGTGCATCGCACGGGTACTATACTAGTAATACATCTAATTTACCCTATGACCCACCATCCTATTAAAAAAATAATTTCATAAACTCACCCCACCTCCCACCCCCCCCCCCCCCCCAAAATGACATGGTCCCCACTTGATTAATTATTAAAATATATATCCAACCCCACTTGCTTTTATTATTTTATTTTATTCAATTCTTCTTCTTAATACCCGTGCCCGGCCAAGTGTATCTCTTAAATAAATACGGAAGGAGTATTAAAATAGAATGTATATAGAAACGGATTGGAATATATATATATATATATATATATATATATATATATATAGAAACGGATTGGAATTTCAAATAAAACTTTTACTTAATGTTGTATTACCAACTTGTCTATTTTGTATATATTATATATAGTTATATAATGTTATTGTTATATAGATTCTATATTATAATTTTTTTATACCAATTTTAAATTTTAGAAAAAAAAATATTTAATATTAAACGGGGAGAGATGACCAAGTGGACGAAAGCGTCAGATTGCTAATCCGTTGTACGAGTTATTCGTACGTACCGAGGGTTCGAATCCCTCTCTTTCTGTTTCCATTGATAACTGAATCTTACTATTTTATTTCAATTTAATAAATCTTTTTTATTTTAAAAATGGAACTAAATAGAATTACAAATCTAGAATATCATTCGAATAAGTATGAATTAGAAAATTCATTTCGTATATATAATTCGAAAAAAATAGATGAAAAATAAAGAACCCTTTTTTATTCTTCGTGTCTAGGATTACATCATGGATCATTAGATAGGAATATGAAAATGAAGAGAGAAACTAAGAATATTAGTACTGTGTAAACAAAGAGTTTGAGAGTAAGCATTACACAATCTCCAAGATCAATTTTTTAAAAGAGAATAGATGCTCTATTTTTATACCACATATCCTATAAGTTTGAATTAAATTTGACGTCTAAACCCGAAATATTTTTTAACAAATCGAAAAGATTTTTTTAAGAAAAATAAATAAAAAATGAAGTTATATATTATTATCTTATCCATTATTTTTTTACTTATCAATAATTTTTTAATACCCACTTGTTGATATTATGGAGGATCAAAATAAGGTTTTTCGTTTACGAAAAATACTTATAATTGGAAAACGAGGTGTGTCTATTCAAATCTTTTAATGTATCAATAAAAGGTTCTTACGGCAAGACTTATCTGATTTTATCAATTATTTAGAATATTCAAATCATTTTTCTACAAGGACAAGATGAAAGATCTCATCGAAAACTTACAGCAGCTTGCCAAGCAAAAGCTAATAGAAAAAAGAATAAAGGTATGACTGGCATAAAATCTACTATTGGACTCAAAAAAGCGTAGGCTTCAGGTAATTTGCCGAATAAAAAACTACTCGAATAAAGGGCAGAATTAAGACAGATCAAACTAAAGATATTAAGCATAACAAACATTTTTCTATTGCATTTTGATTGAGTTATTGATATAAAGAAAAAATGAAGGAAAACTCCTTCTTTTTTTTAACTTACTCACTCAATCAAAAAACTTTCTACTCCCCATTGAGAATAGAAGAAATTCTACTTTCTTACAATATCTTAATGGAATTCTATGTAATGGTCAATAAATTCATTTTAATTCTATAACTACTCGTGTCAAAATATTAACAACAAAATCAAATTTATTTTTTAGCTATTTAGACTGGAATTGACGAACAATCAATAACAATATTAGTGTTTATTAGTGTACAATAGAAATCTAAGTGGGGTGTGGCTAAGAGGTAAGGCGTCGGGTTTTCATCCCGCTATTCGGAGGTTCGAATCCTTTCGTCCCAGAGCATATGTAATTTAGTAATTTAAGATTTCAATTTTCTGTTTCTGGAGATTTCGCCAAGATGAGTTTCTAGATTACATTAATTTGAATTCCAAAAAAGGTGCCTTTAATCATAGAAGAAGATACATTCCTTATATATGCATATATAATATAGAAGTAAAATAGTTATTTTTTTACTCTTCATTTATTAAATTAAAAGTTGAGCTCAAAAATAAACAGGGATTTGTATTTCTTAGGGATGCCGCCTTTATTGCAAAAAACTGAACATTACTAAAAATATCTTATAATAACTTAAGCTATATTCGATATCCATGTATTGACTGTCCTGACTGAACTAATGACTATTCATAATTACATAATTGAATCAACCGCATACCGGTTCCAAATTTGAGGAATGTTATGGTGAAACTTCGTTTGAAACGGTGTGATAGAAAGCAACGTGCGACTTGAAGGACATGATCCGTTGTGGATTCTTATATCCATCATTCTCTAATAAAGGATGCTCTTGACTCGACATCCTTTGTTCTGTTCCACTCGAACCCTCATTGTATTTTTTGTTGGAGTGTAATAGAAATAGTACATGATGGAGCTCGAGGAATTAAAGTATTGAGCTATTTCTCAAGGGAAAAGAGAAGGGTCTAGGGTTAGTGTCAATCAATAAGTTGGAACAACTTCGTAAGTATATCTTTGACAGAGAAATCGAAAGGATCAAAATCAAATAAGTTTCAAACCCCAAAGGAAAATCCTTTGTTGGAATTGATAAACACTTTTCGATAAAACAATAATTATATATATCGTTGGGAATCCAACGTCGGTATGATTCTATTCTTTGATAGAACGAAAAAACAATAAGGCATGTTGCTGCTATTTTTGAAAGTATAAAAAATCAACGAAGTAATGTCTAAGTCCAATGATCCAAAAAAAAAGATAAAGATTTCCGGAACAAGAAAATACCCTTTTAATGGTTAATTGTCGTAACAATTGGATTTGGGTCAGAATCCCGAATTCAAATCGATTCTAAACGAGACAAAAGGGTATTTGAGACTGCTCAATCAAAAATGCAAAAGGATTTTCTTTTGAGCTAGTTGAAAGCTATTCAACTTGAATTATGAGTATACAAATGATTAAATTTTAGGAAATAAAGAAATGAAAAGGACTTCATTCTTAGTCTAATTCATTTGATGATTTGTGGACTTAATTGATTAGGCATTAGAGTTTATATATAGGCCTAACTTTGAATCATTTTTCTCGAGCCGTACGAGGAGAAAACCTCCTAAACGTTTCCAGGGGGTTATTGTTGATCTAATCTATCCCAATGAGCCGTCTATAGAATCGTTGCAATTGATGTTCGGTCCCGAAGAGAGGGAAGAGATTTGCAGAAAGTGGGTTTTTATGATCCGGTAAAATGTCAAACTTATTTAAATGTTTCTGCTATTCTAGATTTTCTTGAAAAGGGTGCTCAACCTACATAAACTGTCTATGATATTTTAAAGAGGGCAGAGGTTTTTAAAGAATTTCCACTTAATCAAACGAAGTTCAATTAAAGAAATGAAAAACAAAAATAATGAGGTTGTAGTTTGGTAGAACTTTTTTCTTCCTTTTCTATTTCTTTATGATTTTTATGTAGTGCCAATCCAACACAAACTTTTCTTATATATTTTACTTTTTGAACTTCGGTTTCAAAATATATTGTATATATCGTATTTCTATATTATAATAGAATTATTCGAATAATTCTATGTAAATAAAATCTCTATCATATATTTAATAATTTAAATATTAAATAAAGAAAATAAAAAATGTTTGTATTTTTCTTTAATATTCATATTGGCAAGAGTATATTGAATAAATATAATTCAATTTTGAAGTCAAAATAAAATAAATTAAATGGTTTATTTCGGTTTTCTGCCCAATAGCTATATTAAATCTAAATTGTATTTATATGATTTATAATGAGATCATTAAAAAAGAATATTGCAAAAAATACCTCGAAATTATTTAAATGAAGTTCCCCGTAATTTATTCTCCGGGAGTATTAAAGTCAAAATTAGTCTGATAAAGTACGATAAATAAATAAAAATCAACAAATCCATTCAAAAAAAATTCCCAAGTTTTATATTATCTTACGACGTGACAATCAAATTTCGATCCTTCTAGATTATCAGATTTTTTAGAGCAAAACCCCTATTCGTGTTTGATTTCAGATTTGAATTCAATTATATTATCGATTAAATAAAGAATAAGTCTATTATTTATTTTAAGTTCTAAAATTAGCAATTCTAGTAGTCGACTCGGTTCTTTCAAACTGTTTCTCATTATTAAGAAAAGGTAACAAAGATAAAATACGAGCTTGTTCTATAGCACTAGTAATTAATCGTTGTTGTTTCAAGATCAATCTATTCACTCGCCTAGATAAAAAAAAAATCCTTGTTCACTAATAAACCGACTAATTAAACTCATGTTTCTATAATCAATTCGATGCCGCGATTGGATCGGGGGCAAACGCCTACGAAAAGAGCGCTTGGATTTAATAAAGGGTCGCTTGGATTTATCCATAGTTGTTTAGTTTATTCCTTATACCAAAAATCCTATTTCTTAATTCTTAATTCTAAATTCTAATTTTTTTTTTAGGTCCATCCAAAATAGGATTTTCTTTGTTTATTTCTATTATATATATATATATATATATATATATATATATATATATATATATATATATATATATATATATATATATATATATATATAATAATTATGAAATATATAATTAATATAGATATAGAAATACATTTTCTATAAAAAAAAATAGTAAATAATATAATTGTATTGTTTTGTCTCCTTTCTTGAAAGGATTATAAACAGACGCCCGGTTCGATCTATTTCTTTATCTCTCCATGAATTGTATGCTTGTAACAATAGGGACATAATTTTTGCAATTCCAACCGACTAGGCGTATTGTGGTGATTATTTTGAGTAATATATCTAGAAACGCCCCTTGGTCCCTTATTAACACTCTTTCAAACACAACCAGTACATTCCAAAATAACTTTTACTCGGACATCTTTACCCTTAGCCATGAACCCCCTATAGATATTTGATTCAAGTAACTTTTCTATTTATTTCCTTTCTTCAAGAAAAATAGAAAAGTTGCTAACTAGAAATACAATTCGAAAGATTTTGTTGAAAACAAATCAAAAGAGTTATATATATATATATATATATATATATATATATATATATATATATATATATATATATATATATATATATATATATATATATATATATATATATATATATATACATATTAAGTAAAAAAATACCACGCAATCAAATTAAAAAGGTTTCGAACTATACCCGATTTTTTTATTCTAAAATAAAAAGATCGTTGATTCTAGCTCTAACCTTCGTTAACCCCTTCCCGTATCAATAACTAGAACGAAAAAAGGGGAAATTCAACGCATCTAGGAAAAAACAATTGATTTCTATTAATAGACCAGCTAAAGACCCAAATTATAAAGTGCTTAGTACCGGTGCCACAGAAAGATATGTTTTTAAATCTCACATTGAAATCCTCCTATTGGATTTCTTTAATTTTTTTTTTTTTTTAAAAAGTAATACGTATTTAATCTATAATCCGATGTATATATGATAGTTAAAGACTACTTGTCTTTGTACATATAATATTTAAGCTAAGTCAAATAAAAATTTACAATAATTAATACTTTATAGTAGATAAGAATTTTTTTTAAGAAAAAGAATAGCATGCTCCTTTCTACTGAACTAAACATTCCCAAAATTATTTTTTTAGTTTACAACGGATTTTCGTATACATAAATATCCAAACCCTTTCTTTTATACCTTATATGAGAAGAGATCGAAAAGAAGAGGAAATGGTCGGGCAAATAAAACTTTGTATTTCTATGGGAAATAAGAAATGTGTGGAAAACAAGACAAGGATTCTTTACAATTACATTATTGTAACGAATTGAATTGAAAGGGATGTAGCGCAGCTTGGTAGCGCGTTTGTTTTGAGTACAAAATGTCACTGGTTCAAATCCTGCCATCCCTACCTAATTACTTTTACTCTGAGAAGTAAGGAGGAATTTATTGAAATTTTGATAAAATTTGGACATACGTACTTTTTTGGGCGGAAAAATACCCTCCTCGTGACGTGGCAAGGTGGACCATTCAAAGGGTCATATGGCGGCCATCAAAACATCATTGAAAGAAAAGCGGAAATCAAGGGAAGGTTAAAATCATTAAATGCAAAGCTGAAATCAAGGGAAGGTTACAATCATTGAAGGATATGGGGGTTACATGCTTTAACTCATTGGTTTGATGACGGTTTTTATGATTCAAATCAATGAGTCGTGTATAAATAGGAGTGGTAGGCTCATTTTATGTATTCCATTCACACTTCATAATAATATTCTACTCTTGCTCTCTCAAACCTATTATTGTAATCTAAACATGATCATACACTACCTTATTGCTTAATAATATATATAATACCCCTCTCCCCTTCCCGTAAGAGTTTTCCATCTTTGTTCTCATCATCTTTAGGTGGCGGTAATACTTTAATATTTTTTTTATTTAATCAAGAAAATAGTTATATAAAAGCAAGGAATTATTAGGGTGTTATAATTGGGGAATCATTCCACAATTAACTCCACAAGGGACACCACAGTTAAATGAAGTTTCTGAACGGAGGAATTGAACTCTATTGGATATGGTTCTCTCAATGATGAGTCTTACTTATCTCCCCAATTACTTTTGGGGATTTTCACTTGAAACTGATGCATTCCCACTAACAAGGCTACGTCCAAACCAGCAGATAGGACAAAATATGAGATATGGACATAAAAAGTTCCAAAATTTCCATTTTTGGGGATATGGGGTCGTGAGGTTTATGTAAAACCTTTACTATCAGATAAAATTTTACTCAAATCCGATAATTGTCTTTTTATAGGTTATCCTAAAGAGACAACGACGTACTAGTTTTTACAATTGTAGCGAAAAAACAAAGTGTTTGTTGCTCGTGATTGTGTCTTTTTGGAAAATGAATTTGTTTCCAAAAAGACAAGTAGGAGTAATGTATACTAAAGAAGTTCGAGATGAAATGCTCGGGAATTGGTGAATTCCATTCACGAACCTCCTACCGTCCCACATGGAGCTGATCCATGCGAAATTACTGAGTCTATTGACAAAGAAACTTATCTTGTTGCTCCCCAACGTAGATCTAATAGAACTGTCCATCAAAAAGATATGTTGATTTTTATTTGACGAAAAGTTTTAAAATAATGATTTTAGAACATGAGGAACCTGCTAGCTACCTACAAAAATGCTTTGATGAGTCAAGACTCCGAGAAATGGCTCAAAGCCATGAGATCCAAAATGGATTCAATGTTTGAAAATCAAGTATAGGACTTGGTTGTTTTGCCTGATGGGGTTAAATCCCTCGATTACAAATTGAATTTCAATTTGAAAATTCACAAAGATGGAAACATTGATGTTTTTAACACAAGGTTAGTGGCAAAAGGTTTCATGAAAATTGGTGGTATAGATATAGACTATGAGGAAACTTTCTCACCAGATGCAAATGCTAAAATCAATTTGAATACTCCTTTCAGTTGCTGCCTATCATGACTATGAGATTTGGCAGATAGACGTCAAAATCGTTTTCTTCAATGGGTTCTTGAAAGAGGATTTGTACATGACACAACCACGAGATTTTGAAGATCCAAAAAGTCAATGGAAGGATTGCAAGGTTATGAAGTCCATTTATGGGTTGGAGCAAGCATCTCAGGGTTGGAACCTTTATGAGGCACTCAAGAAGTTTGGTTTTCTCAGAAATGATGAAGAACCTTGTGTATACAAGAAATTAAGTAGGTGTGGAATTACCTTCCTACTCTTTTATATTGATGACATACTACTCGTAGGAAACAATATACACATGCTTGAATTAGTCAAGGAATGACTTAAAAATTCTTTCTCAATGAAAGACTTTTGAGAGGCAGAGTATATCTTGGGAATTAAGATCTATAGAGATAGATCGAAAGGGCTAATGGGGCTTAGTTAGGAAACTTATATTGATAAGGTCCTTGTTAGGTTCAATCTAGAAAAACATAAATAAGGTTTCATTCTCATGCAATATGGTATAAATCTTAGCAGGATTTAGTGTCCTTCGAGTCCTGATGAGATTAAGCGTATGAGTAATGTTCCCTATGCTTAAATTGTAGGTTTCATTATGTACGCCATGATTTGTACTCGATCAGATGTTGCATATGCCTTGAGAATGTGCAACAAATACCATTCAAATCCAGAAGATGCGCATTGGATGGCAGCGCAAAATATCTTAAAGTACTTGGGAAGGACTAAGGATAACTTCCTTGTTTATGGCGGAGAAAATGAGTTAGTTAAAATTGGTTACGCCGATGCGAGCTTCCTGACTGACAAAGATGACTTCTGATCTCAATCTAGTTCAATTTTTGTCTAGATGGAGGAGCGGTGAGCCGGAAGAGTTCCAAGTAGAGCACCATCACAGATTCTACAAGAAAGAATGAGTATATTGCATCTGCCGAAGCAGCAAAATAGTTGTTTGGATTAAAAAGTTCATTGGTGAACTTGGTGTGATTCTTAGCATTGACAATGGCATTGAGTTGTATTGCGACAAAAATGGTGCTATTGCTCAATCCAAGGAACCCAGATCACACCAGAAATCCAAATATGTGCTCAAGAGATTCAGAGATCGTGGAGAGAGAGGATGTGAAAGTGAGCAAGGTTCGCACCAATGTGAATAATGCAGATCAATTGACTAAACCGCTTCCACATTCCAAGCATGAAGGTCATACAAGGTCTATGGACGTAGACCTTAAGCATATGGGAGAATTGCTTTAGCTTGTATATATTTGCAATTACAAAGACATTATTTATGTTTGCAATGTTTATCAATAAAAATTCATTTCTTATTTAATTATTGGTTTAGTATTAAATAAATTGTCCAAATAAGTTGTATTTTTCAAATAGGATTATCAAAAATGTTTTGATAAATGAAACTCTATATGGTGAATTAAAATCACAACTTCTTGAAAGTTCCTAGGCTAAATCACTAAATTAGACATAGGTAATCTAATAAAATACTAGCATATGATTGATGGATAATGCACTTCCATAGGCTATGGAGATGTCTAGTATATACATATATATATGATAGAACAAATTTTGAGTGAAGCTATGATTAAACTAAGATGTTGTGATTACGTTGTCAAATTCGACATTAAGAGACTTGTCTTCGGACAAGTGGGAGATTGAAGGAGTTATGTCCTAAGACATTTCTTGCAATTACTAAATATTTTTAGGGAATATTATGGTTAAATTAGTAGTTCATAATTATTGCTAGAAAATGATTATGATAGTCGATACAATTTGATTCGCCTACAACTAATTTAGCTTAATTTCTAGGAGGTCACACATATAAGCAATAAGTGGAATAAATAAATAATTTAGTCCGAATGACCCTATGACAACCAGTCAATTAAGATAAATAAGGTTAGGTTTGTTTTCTTGTAAACTTATCATAATATAAAGTAATTACAATATCAAGAATTGAGATGAACGTCGATTTCAATGTATGACACGGGAAATTAAAATATAGAAAAACCCTAGCCAAAAACTTTAAACTGCCCCCCTCCCAAGGAAAGTATTCTATATGCCGTGGGATCCAATTGGTACTTGTGGACTTAATAAAGGAACTAGTAGGACACTAAGATCTCAAAAGCTAAGAGGCATTCACACCACAAAGGTTTTATTATTATGCATGCAACCCCATGATAGATGTTGGAATATCAAAATTCCACTTTATACACCTATATATTCCTACACCGATGCTTGTCCTTGACGAGGAAAATTTGGAGTGCTGATTAGTTTGCTATAATAATCTGTTTTGAATTGCACCTTAACATTTTACATTTGTGTGTTTCAGATTCACGGTAAAATTTTGAAGGACAAATTTGTAACTCTTCTATCGCTGCTCTGCATAAAGCAAGATACTCTACATAACAGTACACCCAATACTGAATTACAAAATGAGCTGGAAAGATAAAAATTAAATTCAAAGAAAAATTTTGATCACAAAATTTGTAATGTACCACACATATAATACAACAAAAATACGATTCAAATCTCCAGAGGCCTGCAGTGTGCAACAGTGGAAGCTATGCAGATCTCCCAACATAACCATCCCCATCCCCATCCTTATCCTTAAAGGAGAAAACCTATAGTCGGTCATTGCTAGAGCCGCTAACCTAAGAGGCAATTGCAGTTGTTGATGCCAACACCTCCACCAGCACCATCAACATGGAGAGACACTTTGGGTGATTAGCAATCAATCTTTTGTCTTTTCAGGTCTCCCAACAAAAGCATTCAATTGCTTTTCTAGCTGCAAAATCATTATATACTCAGACTATAACCATGTGTTTTACATGAGATCATCTCCAATTTAACCCATTCAACCACAAATAGAAGACATTCTTTGTGCACCAAAACATACACATGTAGACATTGCAAAAAAGTAATAGAAACAAAAAAAAACAGAAACGGAGATAAACCACTTTGGCTCCGTTTGGTAGGGCGTAAAACGTTTTCATTGTAAAATAATTTTCCATGGAAAATATTTTTCAAGGGAAAACACAATTACAAACTAGTTTCCTTTGTTTGGTACCTTAAAGGAAAATGGGAGAAGATGGTGAAGATAGGAGAGAGAGGTAAGGAGGCAAGAAGGTAAAGTGGTTTCCCTCCTTTTCAAATGGAAAAGGGTTTTCACCTTAGAGGGAGTCATGGAAAATTGTTTTCCATTCCTTACTCAACCAAACAACGTAAAATGATTGAAAAGGGGAAAATCGTTTTCCATGAAAACGTTTTACGCCCTACCAAACGGAGCCTTTATGTAAGTAGTAGATTCTGCATTGTACCAGTTGAAAGCATCCATAAAGGGGAAAGACAAACAGAAAGGAAAGACAATGGCATTCATCCAAGTCCATTTGAGTTCAGAAGATTACGAACTAGAAGCCATAAGCATCAGGGTACTTTTAGCTTAATTAATTCCTGTAAAATAAGCTGGGCTTGGAATGCGTAATAGTCAGATAATCACTTGTTGCATCTTAATTTAACAAGGATCAAAGGTGCACTAAGCAAAGCGGGGGAAATTTTGTAAAGAGGGACGGATTTTGATTATATACTGAAGTCAAAGTTTCGGAAAAACAAATCCAGATATCAGCATGCTCAAAAACATTTAGACTGTGTTCAGCATGTCTATTTGAAACATGATTATTTTTAAGAACCCGACTCACCTGGGCATTTTTTAGCTTTTGTCTTTGCAACTCGTCTACCAGGCTCCCAATTCTGCCATGTAACCAGTTGTAATTAGAACAAAAGACTAGATATGTGACCAGACTTGAAAATACAACAAACCATCATGGATCTCACAACATACCTCTGTTGTAGTTGCATAACCTGAGTCAAAAGTTCACCCTCCTTAACAGAGATTGGCAATGTCTAGTGAAGCACAGCAAAGGCTTTTATTCAGAATCAGAAAATGATATAATAATTCTTTTTCAATTTTCCATTTTCAAGAAACAAAGATAGAAAATTCCTCTTGGATGCCCCAAGTTTCTAGTGTGGTCAAGTAAAATCATAAACAAACACTTTCGAACCATCAGAACCCATCAAAAGAGTGAGACATAACTTAGCTGTCGACAACAGGGAAATAATCCCCAAGTTTCTATTTTTTTGAAGTATATTGTTCTTTCAGAGTCGAGTAATATTTTGGTTAGTTTAGATTTTAATTTTACTTCAAATCCTGATCATGTGTAAAGGAATAACCATTCTCAAAACAAACGAAAATCATTCCTGTACTTCAAAATACAATTTAGTGATTCAGAAATATTTATTTCGCATTAAGATTAAAAAAAAAAAAATTATCTCTCATCCCGTCTCAATCCCCACCACAACCATTGTTGCCTTCCCACAACCATCATTGACCACCCCAGTAACCAGCCAACTTTTTATTTTCCCCAAATTTCAAATGTGCGTGTTTGTCTACCTGTACACCTGACCAACTATCAGACGATGTCTCTGAAACTTAAAATTTAAAATTACATCGGATCTTCTATATCCCATCCCAATAATCGTGTCCTCCCATAATTTAAGCAAATATAGGCCTTGATATTTTTTGGATTTAGTAATACAATCAAATCTTTAGGCTCAAGACAGGGGTACCACACTACCAGCTCATTTACTTGCTACACTTTGTCCAAATTTCATCATCCATCTGATTTTCAACATGCAAAACATATAGCGTGAAAAGGCTTTAACTTTGGTAAGAAAACGGAGTGAACTTGGTATTTGATTTAGATGTTGACAGAAAAGGCTTTGTGATCCAACTCGACTGAAATTCACATCTTCTACTTGCTTTGTTCTTCAATATAATCCCCAAAATGCTCAAACGAATTATGTCATATTCTTTACATTGTGGCTTCAAAATACAGTTGCGTGGTGTCATCGTCTCATTGACTACATTTATTCCACTATTACAATATTATTGTGCATATAGTCATGTTATTGACTAATATGCTAGACAAAACAAATGTTTAACACTTGTTTATCCGGAAAGTATTTAATGGGTATATGTTAAGTTTATCTGACCAAGTAGATAATGAAATTTTAACAATTGTATTTCCCTTGCCAGTACATCAATTTCAAATCAATAGCAAGTACATTCTCTCGAGCAAAGTGGAGGCAAAATCCTAAAGCCCTTTGGTCTTCACTACATCATTATATAGTATGGAACTAAACAACTGCAGCATAAACTAAGGGTAATTGTTTACAGTCCTTAGTTTATGGTAGACGAATCTGATCCTGGAGAAACTAGTGCTAGAAGCCAGTGGACATTACAATTTACACTAGAGGGTTGGAAAGTAATTATTCTTAGACCATATCAAACTCAACACCAACTCCCTTCCTTTTTTCCCCTTGTAATAGATAAACCAAAAATAAACATAGGGCAGGTTGACAGTTACTCCCTCCGTCCCATATTTATAGTCCTGTTTTCCTAACGGGGGTTCCCAAAATTATAGTCCTATTTCTATTTTTGGCCATTAAATTCTCCACTTTTCCTATGTATTATATTAATTAAAAATACATTGAAAACACAACAAAACTTCAACAGGTGCAAACCTCTTCTCATGTACTATATTCCACTTCTCCATGTACTATATTCCTCTTTTCCATGTACTTTTATTCCACTTTCTTATACAAATCAATTATCAATGTACTATATTCCACTTTTCAATGTATATTCTACTTTTCTTAAAACCCGTGTTTTTAGTCAAATGAGACATTAAATATGGGACGGAGGGTGTAATACTTTATTTTACTTTACTAATATGATTTTGTTTTGCTATCCTTTAATTCAAATTATAACCCTTATTTCTTGCATTTAGTATCAGGGCAGCCATTCGCAAATTCAACATAGCAAGGGTTGTTTCATCAGGATTCAGAATCTGAATGGCATCAGGAATGTGCAAACTGCACAAAGACATCCCTAGTGCAGTGTGCACAGTTGCCAAATCCCAACATGCTCAGGGTACAAAAGAGAACATTGTACAATAGATCCTCCCAATGGACTTCTATTTTTTAGTCAAATAACTAAATTCCATCTAGAAGCCACAGCCTCATTATAGTGATGTACAGAATATTCATGAAGACATTGCGTTTCGTGAATAAAGAAACATTCTTTCCCCCTTCTTTAAACAATCAAGTTAACTCAAGACCACTTTAATGGATTCAAATACATGGCACAGCGAGTTCTACAAAGTGGTAGTTACAAGTGGTACCTGTGAAATGCCATTACTCATTGCATCAGCTGACTCACATAGATTGTCTGCGTAGAACGAAAAGGAAGTAAGATCCACCTCAAAACAGTACTAACGGAAATGAAATTCACATTGAACATCAATAAACGGAATTACCTAGCTCCACGTGCTTAATCAATTTGGTTATTTCATCCTGCATGGAAAAAAACATATACCCTTATATTGGCTACCTTTCCAAAATCAAGATATACATTCATTCATTATCATTACCCCATTGCCTCAAAGAGGCTCCCGCAAGAAGCGGGGTAAGGGGGGTCGGGTGTACGCAACCTTACCCCTGCAATTGCAGAGAGGTTGCTTCCAATTAACCCAAAAGCGATAACGGGACGACAACGGGAAGACCATCTTCTACTTCATGGAAAGGAAGCGAAGAGGTTTTAAGAGCCATTTTGATTTAGTCCATTACATCCCACAGCTAAAAGAACAAATGAATCTTTGGCTCCATCGGAAATGGGCATACAAAATCAAAATCAAGATATACATACCCTTTGTAAATTATTCTGCTGCAAAATGTACTGCAAGGTTGGAAGGATTGCACTAGCAGAAAGGTAAGGAGGTGTGAGCCCAGCTGTGCTTCCAGGAACAGAGCTTAGGCAAGTTGAGCCCTAAAGAGAGTAAAATGGCAATGGTTGTAAGCCCAATGCCGACAAGATAAGAGTACTAAGCTCAATCCTTTAGAATTATGCAGATAAACAGAAGAAATAAAAATCCCGAAATTTAAGTAGTATCAACAAAAGGGAGTAAATCAGAAAAACCAAGTTATCAATCTGTATTGTGACGGCCCAAAGTTCTTGCTCCAAAGATGCACATGTCTTATCAACACAAGGAGATAACTTTCACATGCTTACGGTTGTTTACTCAAGTTTATACGAGGGAAAAAGAGGATAATGGTGCAATCAATTCTCTTCTTGCCTAAGCGTATGAGAAATAAAATCAGCTGAAAGCACACTAAAAAGTCCATGTGTTTCAATAATAGGGGAAAAAGAGGATAGAGGAAACTCAATTTGTTTGCAGAATGAAAATAAACAAATTTCTGTTCAACTTCATTCCAGACTGTCCTGACCTCAGGAACTTTGACACGAGTTTATACAAGGGAAAACAGAATAGTGACCTTAGGGGTGGCATCTGACATGACTTGAAAACGACCTTTACGCTGAACCACAGAACCTTCGGATGAATCCTCCACTGCATTAACAAAAATATAACAAGATAATAAAACGGACTTGTTTCATCAAGATAAGCAAAATTAAAAATTCCTGGAGAGACGTAGGAAGTGTGGACCAATCAGAAACCTAATGTATTGTTATTTGTATCTCTCCTTTGACGATATGAGATTGGACCGCTGTAATTTCTATCAGAAGGATGCCTAGGTTGCATGTTGTCCCTGAAATACAAAACCATGTCCCTCAAATTAATTAATAATCAATATGACAGCTACCGGAAAAAATATTTTAGAGCAGCAACTAGCAGTACAAGTATCCAAGAAAAGAAAACCATGGTTACAAAACAAGGTCCTATTGGGATTATGAATATCTAAGGCAAGTTATAATATGTAAAACAGTTGAAGTTACAAATTCCTGTCTATACCCATATAGAAAAAATTGGCTGGTATTCATTCCTTTAACAAGTTTTATAATGCAAAAAACAGCTTGGTTGTTCCCATAGATAGAAGAATCTATGATTATATGATCTCCTCAACAAATTTCCAACGGATAATTACATCTTTCAAGAATTAGTTTTGATAAGTTGAGATTCGAAAAGAAATTTTTGATAGAGATTCGAAGGCAAGAGTTTGACATTACATGGCTTTCTGAACAGCCATATTTATTATCTTGCTTAGATTCTTGTTGTTTGTAGGGTGTCGAACATTTATACAAACCAACTTTTTATTCAATTTGTGGGAATTCGACGATCAAACCCTCTTTAGCTCATTTGTGAGCATGATGAATCACTTCGTGTTGACTTCTTGTCAAGAAAGATTTGGTCCTCATATATTGACGAGTATGAAGAATCTACAAGAGTTACTCGAAATGGAAAATTTTCCTTAGCACAATTTTAAGACCACAGTTCCTCCCTCCATATGAACCTATCGAATCTTGTTGGACACTAACTTGATTCTTCATATACCCTCGTGTTTTCAATAATTAACAATACCCCTGAGGTTTACATTTTTTTCATGACTTGCCCTTAATGTCTAACATTGTCAAGTTGCCGTTCGTTTACTCTTTCTCCATTCCTAATTTCTCGTCGTTCCCTACCTCCCAGGCATCACCACCAACTTTACCATCCCTTCTCTTCCCACAACCCAGCCACCACAACACCGGCCACCCCCGCCATCCTCCATTATTAACCACCAACCAGAACCAGAAAACCAACCTTTCCTCTCTCTTTCTTCATATTTTCATTCTCCTTCGTCACCTCTGGCATCCCCTGAGTCGCCCCCTGCTTCTCCTACGCCAGCAGGGTCAGCCCCTACTTCTCCTATACTAGTGTCGGCCATGCCAGGGGCCCGATGCTACTCTTATTTTGTTATCTCCCGATTTCCCCTCCCTCCTCTCGAACTCCTTTTTTCAGGCGGTAGTTCGTTTGTGGTATATTAGTGGAAGAGGTAGTTAGAATAGAAGAGTATGTTACGTATATGTGTTTCGAATGTCTGGGGAATCAATTGAATTGCGGAAATATCCCATGTTTAATTTCTGAATGAGGTGCATAATCGTGAATAAAATTGAAATGGGGATTGGATCAAATGATGGTGGGCAAAGTTGTGGAGGAGAGGAGAGACAAAAGGAGGGGAAACCATGGTGGTAACTGGTGAGCATCAAGAGGGGCTTGCCATGGCAACCATGGAAGAAAGAGAAAGAAGAAGAAGAAGATTAGAAACCCCTAAATTCTAATGGCGACTTAACGGCAAGGTCACGTCGTGAAAAAAATGTAAACCTTATGGTATATGATGAATTATTGAAAACACGGTGGTATATGGTAAATTAAGTTAAACATCAGGGGTACTTGGTGAAAAATCCGTTTTCAAAATCAACATTATTATGGGTATGACCAACTTTTAGTTCATAATTCTCTACCTACATCACATGACTTTCTAATTCATAAAACCAAAAACCGAAAACCGACTGTGATAACGAACAAGCCTTTATGATTTTGCATTACTATGAAAGTTTGTATGAGGACAATATGGAAGAACAATTCTTGGGCATTTTATTTATTGTTGATTAGCTTAGACATGTATGGTTTTACAAAGCGTTAGGGGTGTAGGCTTAGCTTAGGAAGGTAAAGACTCGTTTATGGTTAGTGTTTATTAAGCTTAGTAAGCTTAGTATTCTTAAGCTTTGTATGTAGGAAAACTCATGTTTTAGCTAATCCGAATTATATAGATTTCACATGCCACATTATAATTTGAGAAGTTGATGATTAATGAAATATCAGATTGTTAAAGAAAATTCTATTTTATAAATTACAAGTTTTCCGGGAACCTTTTATAAACCACTCGGGTCCTCTTACCTTTACCCTCCTCGCAGGCTAAGGCAGCAGGGACTTTTAATAGTTACTCTTACTCAATTAGAAAATTAAACAGAAATTAGTTAATTCTTAATGTTTCAGGCGCGGTGTGAACAGTGTATGCTCATAGTTTTCTTTAACAAAAGAAACCTCAAAAAAGAAGGATTTCCAATGGCGCGTATAAGCCTTTTAGCATAATAGTGTCTAAAATAATAAATATATATAGGAAAAATTGACATTACCAGTCCCAACAATGGGCGGTCTTTTCTAAAGGTCCTAACTTTTTATTAACTTGGAGCGGTCCCAAATTTTAGGATACCTTCTCAAACGGTCCCCGCACATAACCAATATACAAATATAAATTGCACCATGATTGACTTTACGCTTTCCAAAACAAACTTTGACTCTTAATATCTCGAATTGTATAAGTAAAAATTATAAAAGGTTGATACTTACATGACTACAATTTTTTTTAAGTATGAATCCCAAAAAATAACCAAAGGTCTAGTGTAAAAAAACAAGATGATTTTATATTTACGGAACGGAGGAATTATTATTATTATTATTATTATTATTATTATTATTATTATTATTATTATTATTATTATTATTATTATTATTATTATTATTATTATTATTATTATTATTATTATTATTATTATTATTATTATTATTATTATTATTATTATTATTATTATTATTATTATGGCGATCTGGGTTGCGTTTCACATGCTATCCGGGTTGGTCCGCGGGTCAAATTCACATTCCGCGTAACACTGGATTAGATTACTAACATAACTTGGTAAATCTTATTCTCTTCCTTTTTCTCTTAAATATTTCTATAACGTTTTTAATTTGTTATGAATGCTTGTATATGATCTAGGGGGAAATACACTCACGAAGCAAAATTACACAAACGAGGAAATTAAACCCATTTATAAATAACATGGCAATGAAAAGCATGAAATATTTGAAGGTTTATGACAAAAATTCAAAAGCAGGGCAAGAGATAATTGCCTGTCCCCATCGCCAATTTGCTTCCATGAAGAGCTCGCGTTTTCATATAGGAGAGGACCGCTAAGAACCTTTTTCTGCCCAGTACTAACAAATTGCGGTAAGGAGCTACTTCGAACCAAGTTGTCACCATCAGTTCTTCCTAGTTGCTCATTTTCAGTTTTTTGAAAATGTACCTTAGCATCTGGAAGAGACGCATTTTTGTAACCAATACTCTTCATGTCATCTTCACCAATATCAAAATAGCCTCTGCGGGGAAAAAGAGTACTAATGTTAAGCAACTATGTAGCATGGAAATGGAAACAAAACCAGAAATAAAAGGGGGAAGCATAAATTATTCCAAAGAAAATAATAAATGAAACAAATACAGACAGGTTAGTCAAATTTTTTTTTTTTTCAATATTTTTATCCAAATAGCCGGGAGGATGAAAGAGACGTTAAAACGGAGAGGAAGGCTGCAAAATCTGGAGATGTACACGTTGGAAGGCAGGTGGGTCGCAGTGAGTGAGAGACAGAAAAAGAGTGACAAAGTAAGAGCATAAAAGCATAGAGTGATAGAACAGACAGTAAGATATGGGTCTAAGGTATGGACTTCTACAAGCAACTACTAGAATTCCAGGTTCACGTGTTCTTTATTTCTTTTACTTTTATGGTTGATTTAAGATGGGAATATGCTTCAGTACATCAAGTACGTTTTGAAACATTTCACAAGTAAGAGATTCTAACATTGTACAATCTAAGCTCAAAAGGTTCAACTAGAATTAGGCATTTTAATGGAAATCCACACCTTTTATGGAGCCTTTAGAAAACATTTGTGAAACTGAAATGAAAGCAGCGATTATTTCCGTGCAGCATCGTCAGCAAGGTGGCATAGGTATGGAAAATAAAAGAGAAGGTCAATATCTCCCCTCTACAAGGATATGAGTAATCCATATGACAGATCCAATGAATTTACCTATCTTTACCTGGACTCGGGAAGAAGTATGGGACACAGTTACGGATCCGAGTGTCCGGTATGTGGTGATTCGAAATACTTGGACACGGGGAATATGTCTGATATTTTGGACACGGCAGTTTTGTACATTATATTTAATGTATTTTTTTAATATTTTTTTCCCGAAGGATATCTGAAGTCTTTATTTATTTGACTGTCAAAAAATCAATAAGTTATTAATTAATTAAAAAATGTTAACTCCCCTCAAAAAAAAAAATTGACTCGTAAAAAAAAGAGAAAGGAAAAAGAAAAAAATGCTTCAGTCAAATGTCACGAGGGAATTGAAAGGTTGAAAAATAATCCTATTAAAAGACAAAACTCTATTGAAGGAAAAAATAAAAGAGGCTTTTAACCACTATCACAAGTTTTTCTCTCTCTTAAACCCACCTTTCTCTTTCTCGTTTACTGAAAACTTACACAATGTTTCCACTCTCTCTATTTTTGCGGCCATTGTCTGTTGCATTCTCCGTCCACAGGTCATCAGAAAAGAACAAGACCACCACCGTGTGAATCCCCCCACTACAGTGACCAAATATTCTACACCTTTCTCCCAATGATTGTTGTGTCGATTTTCAGATCTAGGGTTTATGCAACTTGAAACCTAAAGTAGACGCGTCGGATGGAAATTAGCCGGATCTGACCCGGATTTCATACCCGTGTTAGGTTTTGTCATCTCGTGTCGACACGGGTACGTGAACAAATCAGTTGAGTCCGGGTAACATAGGAATTTACTGAAACTGCACCATCACTCCTAGATGGAAGGGGTCAGAAATAGAACGCTTCTTGACAATGGCCATCAGTAAAGAAACATACAGGAAACTTAGTAGCAAACTTACTTAAGTGCCTGCAGGGGTTGAATAGGAAATGAAGCCAGTGAACCCTCCAAGCTATCAAGGTCATCAAACCCATCCTGAATAGGAAGTGTGCTCAATCATGTCAAAAACATCAAATTCAAATTTCAACTACTTAGGGTGAATGAAATAGATGTGTAACCTCGTGACTATTTGAAGTATTTGAATGATTCGTCCCCTCAGAAGATGGTTTATCTGTTGGGAAAGATTGATCATCAAGTATGTCCATTCGGTTCAACCCCAAATCAGGGTTTTCTGCAGTAGAACTACTGTCATCATCTTGAATCTGCAGCATAACTTCAGTATTCAAAAAAGAATTCACAAGACTGTATTTCACTGAAAGGCTACGTTAGTTGCATACAAATGCAAAACAGATGCACGTTTCACACCTGCTCTTGCATAAATGCATGACGAGGGGAGATGAGGTAAATGCAGGGAAGGGAAGAGGCTTACAAGGGCTGCCTGACTCTTCAAATCTTCCAAGTTGAAATTCCAGGCACTAATTCCTCGAATGTACTCTTGCTGCAAAAACACAGTAAGTTTAAAATGCAGCAACTACCACTTGGGACCCTAAATCTATGGAGGAACAATCTTGAGCATGTATTCTACATCTTAAAGACCTACAGAGTAACGACATGTTAGACTACATAGTAGCTGGTGAAGCAAGCAACTATGACCCTCTATATATAGTGAAATTGAATTGTACACAAACAATAGACACAATAAGATTATAATAAGACAACACAAATACGAAGTCAACAGACTTGCGGCTTCAACTATGAATGGGGAAAGAAATAAATAGGATAAAAGAAAAGATGTAACCAAAGATCATTAGGATCTACTTGACAACATGTAGCATCTCAACATATGAGGAGGAGAATGAGGGTATAACCGTATAACCTTTTTGGGGCTGGGATTATTTGTTAGACCTCAATAATTAAACTGCTAAAAATGCACGGCTTTTCACTTTCTCTCACCTTAATTTCTAAGCATTTAAAAATAATTTCAGCAAAAAAATTGCAGCCAACAGTATATACTATACAGTATGTATTGACATGATATAAACAAAAAAGGTTGTGTGAAGAATTAATTATAAAACAGCATTTCAACAGTTCTCTTTGTTTTCTTTGAGAAGTAATGTCATATTTCCATTTCCGTACTGCATGAGTGGTGAATAACAAAATGCTTAGTACATGTTCTTTACGTATCATCAAAAGAATAAGTTTTACGACAATCAGTTCGATCTTCAGATAAGTTCACATAAGAGCCAAAAATCAAGATGATGGCCAATTTAGGGCTACCAGTTTCAAGTCGCAACAAAAATAAGCTCAGAAAAGTTCACATAAGAGCCAATAAGTCAAGATAATGGTCATATTCAGATAAGTAATCATGAGGTGAAAAGAATGAAGCCTTACATGTAATTTTCCATGGTATCGACACATGTAGTAGCTTAATAACATATATCTAGGTTGATTGCATACTGGAATTAAAATCAATATTATGTAGCTTCTTTTTTGGAAAAATGAAAGATTGAAAATCTGTTAAATATCAGCCTTTATTTGACAGGATGGCCATTGTACAATTCCATGTTCAAAAAGATTACTGGCCACACACACACGCAAAAAAAAGAGCAAAACAGATAGAAGTACCAGAAGAACAAGGAATGGCCAATATCTTCAAAACATTATGCAGACAGGCAGATGACTAATTTCTCCTACTTCAGTAACATTATATCCACTAAAAGAAAGCTTCTTTTACTTTTACTTGGTAGGTAGTGTTACTACGTGTCTCTCAAATGCAACCCTAAAAGATAGGAGATAGTTTTAGCAATCAAGTAAAAGCGGATAAGTTCAAGGAAAGTTCACATAAAAAACACCATTAAGTAAACATCTTATTCTACTAACCCACCCTATGTTAAAAGTTATAAAAAAACCATCCTTATGTTATACGGAGTAATATATACCCACGGCAACGCTTTTTCCTTGATGACCTTAACCAAAACCCACCTCTCTTGATTATCATTAACCTCCCCACTACCTCACCTTTGACCTCCCCCCCCCCCCCCCCCCCACAATCACTCTTTCCTCCAATCACCCCTTTCCCAGGCCTAGGCTTCCCTTACCCTCCAACCACCCCTGCCCTACCCTAGCCTCCCACTCACCAGTACCCAATCCCACCCTTCGCCTTCGGCACCTTGCAGGTGATGGTTAAGTACAGATGACTTGACCATAGCAGTAAGTCAGCAATCCTGAACCTTCATACTTTAATACCAAGCTGGCCTTCTCTGATTCTTTAAAAGTCCCTCCTCCACTTATAATAAGAACCCCTTACATTTCATTTCCTCAATCCATTCAATGAAATCCCCTTGTATCAGCACATCAACGAACAGATTGAAAAGGATAAGGGATCATATAATAACACCATCCCCTGAAAATACTTGATTTATTTTAAGTTTGTATAGTAACTTTTTTACAAACATGGCATATCATAGTTCTTCCTTAGTTATTCATGTCCGTTCAAAACTACAATACTTTGGCAGTTCCGATTTAGAAGAATGGAATTAATGCGGACATGAAGCAAGTGGCAAGCACCAGTGAAGAATTGGATGACAATTACTTGTTTAGAGAAATCCTTAATCTGCGTTCATTAACTTTGAGAGAGAATTACTAAAGAATAGAGAGTACTGTGAAAAGCAAAAAACCTTGTTACCTGGGACAACTGCTCTTTGTCCCCATTCAAAGCATTGTTCTGGACAAGAAGATCTGCTTCTTTAACCTACATCAATAACAGAAATCATTACATATCTCAAAGAAACCACTTCCTTGAGTTAACAATTAGTAGGCTGGAAACTTCAAAGTTAAAGGCATCCAAAAAGAAGCAAACCTTGAGCACCCTAAAACGTTCACCAAGTGGAGGCAGACCATCAAGTATAGTACGGGCCAGAAATTCATATGATTTGGCATGTTTGAAAAAAGGATGCTTAAAAAGTTTCTCAGAAGTTGGTCGTTTCTTTGGATCTTTCACCAAACATGCAGCCACCATGTCTTTAAAAGACTGTAACATTGAAAGAAAAAGAAGGTGAAAAGTTATAATTTGTGCACAGTTTATCTCTCAGTAAAAGAAATAAAGAAAAAAAAAGGAAAAGAATCACCACCTTTGAGAATCGCTTATCTCTCTCATAATCAAGACCTGGTGGTGCATTTTGCAAAGTCATTAAAAGAACCTACAAAATTCCACATGAAAGAATGAAATAACGATCCTCACAAACGTCACTGTCTCGGATATTAGTTGGTAATCATAGAAACACCTTCATCGGAGGGTACTTGGAAAATGGGGCATGACCATGAGCAAGCTCAAGAGCTGTTATCCCAAAAGACCATATATCTGCTCTGTTTACACATATAAAAATAATTGAACTTCAAAAATCGAGGATGACTATGCAGTCAATAATAAGTTAATAACAGTGTTGCGCAAACCTACTGGTCTTACGTTGTATAAATCTTGTAAAGGCTTCAACCAAAAAAAAAATTAAAAAAACAGAAGAAATAGACGCTAATCCGATATCTAAACTATAAATACTGAAACCAAAGACAGCAATATCCTTTGTTACTCAAACTCAGATTCTAGGGTCAAACAGTCAAACGTTTTCAGGTGTCAAACTCAACCGTTTAATGAATTATTTTCATGTCTTTGGTCCTGAATAAATATCAAACCAAATGTCGGAGAGTTAAGTATTGATCATAGACACTTGAAATGAAGAGGCTGGAAAACCTAGGTTAGGGGCAAGACAGATTCACATCAGTTAATATCAGAGGGTAACAAAAGTTCAACTAAAGGGAATAACAATGTTGGGAAGGACATGCACATACTTAAAGTCAT
Organism: Spinacia oleracea; assembly: GCF_020520425.1. Lineage (NCBI taxonomy): Eukaryota > Viridiplantae > Streptophyta > Magnoliopsida > Caryophyllales > Amaranthaceae > Spinacia > Spinacia oleracea. The sequence continues at coordinate 56,176,082 of NC_079490.1, forward strand.
ATCCATGTAGTTGTTGCATAACTTCGGGGGCCATCCTGCAAAAATATTTCAGTATCCGTCAAGGAATGTGATATATAAACCTTACGGATAATAAATGAATGACAACATTGACGAGTACCAGCAAGGAGTACCAACAAAGGTATTTCTAGAGCGTTGTCTATCACCAGTATCAAACATACAAGCTGAGACCCCAAAATCTGCCAACTTCACTGTGCCGTTGGTGTCCAGCAAAATATTTCCAGCCTGCAAATAGAGATTCAAAAATACATCATGATATCAGATATCATGAGCAAAACCAGTGAGAAGTCTATACAAAAATAGCAAATGAGAACTGATAAATAATTTATTTAACATTTCAGCAGTTGAGTTCATTTTCAAAGGCAGAATTCAAGGTATATCCTTCTCACATTTTGTTTCGGTCCAACAAGGCAATTAACGAAAAATGTGAAGATGAATGATTACCACATTCAAATTTTCAGACGCTATAGAAGAACCTTATTAAGGGGGCGTTTGGTTTGCTAAGGTGGAATGAATTGGTACGGAATCTCATATCTGGGTGGTATGGGTTATATTTCCCATACCAATCTGAAACTGTTTGGTATGCTTCTGGAATGGATTCTACAGTCCAATTATGTTGTTTGATTCATTCTTGGAATGGATTTGTATCCAGTTTTACTTTTATTAAATAAAGAATATACTAATAGATAGTACTCCGTGAAATCTCACCATCAAGACTGCAGCTCCATTAAAATAACATAAACATTCATAAAAAAAAAAGATTAAAAGATACAAAAATGAAATAAAGATTTACCATATTATTTAACTTGTACGATATGTAATTCAAGTAAAACATTCTAATACTGTAAATCTTTAATTCATGAATATGCAATTCAAGTAAAGTTTTGAACGGAAAGTTCAAGAAGAAACATAATAGGAAGGACGAAGGAAGGAGTAAGTTACACATCAAGCACGCCGGTGAAGGTGGAAAGTAGCCAGTGATTGGTTGCCCAAATCGGAGGTCTCCGGCGATGATTAAAAGGTCGAAGGTCGTTGATGATGATAAAGGGTCGAAGGCCCCCGTGATGATCGTCGGATTGAAGATTTGAAGGTCGCCGATGATGACTCCCAGATTGAAGGTCGCCGATGATGGCCACGGTTGAAGATGACGGGAGGCTGCAGTTTCCTCTCTCTTTATGAGTTAGGGTTAGTAACCTTGGTGGAATGGAATGTGAATCTTAGGGTAAGAGGTGGGAATGAGATTTTAGGGGTATGGAATGGAGATAGAACCCCATTGGTTTGAGACTCCATTCCAAAAAGGCCCAACCAAACAATAAAGTGGATGGAATGGACACTAACTCTATTCCAATCCTTTAAAAAATACCCAACCAAACGACCCTAAGTGTATTGCTTAATGAATACTCTTTAATCAATCCTGTTACTCATACAGCCTATTTGATATACGAGACTTGATGATCATAATGGTAATAAATTTATACGTAGCTGTGGAAAATACATTTCCTACAAATGTCCACGGTGATGCTTGTCCACCCCCAAGCCTCTCTTTTTCTTCATAATTTCCCATTACAATCCCCTCATCACTTTGAAGGTGGTATCGAGTGATGATGGAAATTTATGAACCATAAGAAGAGTTGGGAATGGAATTCTCTTACCATAGATTATGGCATGAGACAATAATTGCAAATACATAGAGATTTTCTACCTTTCCCACCATTTACTACCGCAACCAACAAGCCACGAAAGACGAAATCCAAATGATTACTCGTTCATGGTGGCAAGTCGACCTAGATTTTACTTGAAACAAGTTTAGTATTATGGTTCCTATAAGCTTATTTGTTATCCTCTTCTAGAATCGCAAAATAGATCTATACAAAATGACATTGGAAACACCTAATAGTTGTGATAATTGTTATACACTTCCTCCACTCTTATTTAGTTGATATGTTTCTCTCAGTCACGTTTGTACGTTTGTCAATGCACATAGTTGATCATTAATATCTTTAATTATGCAAAAGAGAAAATTATAAGAAGTTGATATTTTGAAAATATTTATCGAGACGCATCTAACAAGATCTCACATGACTATATCTTATCTTACGCATAAATCACAAAAGTCGGTCAAAGGAGGGTGTATGAATAGTGTTGAAGTCAAAACGTGAAAAATAAATAAGAACGGAGGAAGGAAGTAGTTGTAATATATCTTCAAAATGACTTAAATAACAATACTCTTAACGTTGAGCTCCCTAGACCTCCTTTCCTACAAGGGTGGAAGAAACCTCTTTCACACTTGCCTCCACCAAAAATACACGAAAATAAAGCTCCAATCTCACAATATAAGGCGACATATTAGGGAATTGCCCATGGGAATGAGCCAGAGGTGAAGCTTAACACATCACTTGCTCCGGTAAATAAGTCAAGCCACATAAGACTCCCAACCACCGAAATTTTCATCATTTATCTCCAAGCAAAGCACCGCATCGAAAAAAGCATCCAGTCACAAAATCTTAAGCCCCTTTCACCTTTTGAACTTCAAATACAAGGGATGTTATTGTGACTTTTCATTTCACTTGAAGTACCCGTCTCAAATCGTCGACACACCGGCATGAGTATGGATATTTTGAGTTTTCAGCACCACATTTTGGGCCAAAAACATGGAAGATTTCCACAAGATATACTATTCATAAACATAGCCACGTCTAGAGATGGCCGACCCATAGTGGGTCATGTGGGTCGGACCTACTATGACTCGTAACACAACCCGACCCAACCTGGATAATTTTTTTATGGATCATGGGTCGAATTTTTCAAACTCAACCCATTTTGACCAACCCCACTAACCCGACACGACCAACCACGGCACACCCGACCCACTTAACCCGACACACAAAACCCAGCCCACCCAACACACGAACACGACACGCCCAACCCGCCATCATTAGCCTGGATTTGTGACTCACAGATAGTTTTTTTTTAAAAAGAAAATTTAATTTTTAATAAAATTTGCTAATGGTAATGGGGCTAATAATGGCTCACGGTTGGCAACTTGGCACCAAAGCCCAAAGAGCACTAAAGTACTAAACTAACGGCTGTTTTTTTTTTTTAATAAATAATTTAATTCTAATAAAGATTTCAGGGTTACAAATGACCATATAAAAGGAAAATAGAAAGACTCTTCAGTCTTCACATCCGCCGCTCTCGTTCCACTTCCATTTTCACTCGGTACTTCGTATAATCCGCCTCTCTCCTTAGTCCTTCCTCTTCCATCTTAAGTTATTTTATAAGGGGTGATGATGATTGCTTTGAAGACAACCACCTTGCAATGCTTGTTGAGGTGGCTAGTTTACGCAATTTGACATCTCCGGAACAAAGGCCACCAATGTGGCAAGTGTTGAAGATGATACAAAAAATAAAGGCCAGTGTTGGCTCTGAAGATGAAATTGACTCCATGAAATTGACTCCACAACAGGATATTCATAGTTATTAGGCAGACATCCAAAGGGTATGTAATTTTTGATAGCTGCGATGATAACCGATAAGGTTATTAATGGCTTGAATGTTCAGGCTATCAAGACGTTTTGGTGAGAAAGGGAAGGGTAATCCTAGTACAAGAAGTGAATAACTTGTTTCTCTAAATAATTTATGATAATTAATTGCTTTTGTTATTTTTTTAATCCTAACCCGCGACCCGGCCCGCATCCTTCCTGTACTGTGTCGGTCCTGGGTCAGCTATCCCTGACCCACGACCAACAAAACTCGCCCCCAACCCGCCCGACCTGCCATGTTAGCCATCTCTAGCCACGTCCAACAAGGAGGTGAATCCCAACCGAACCAAATAATTTCATATTCCCCGTCACCCCACTAACAATAATAAAAGGTATAAGTGTGAGAAGATTACTCTTTGTGGGGTCTACGCTAGTATTAATTTATCCAAAATGGGGACCAGAACAAAAGCTTTCATCTGCTTCAAAACCTTACCCTAAAATTAAAAGAGGAGAGGATTTTGAATTCAGTATCTCATCTTGGCGCTTATAAAAGCAAGGACCATAATATAAAAGCAAGGACACTAAACCTGGGAGTGTGACAAGATACAAAATAAAGGATTCTCAACAAGTTGTTTAGCTCCTCAAACTCTCAATCAATCATGAGGATTACCTAGGAAATGATAAGTACAAGACAAGTAATCACCGTCCCGGACAGCAAAGAAAGAAAAAGGAATATAGATATTGACAATCAATAAAGAGAGGATAAAATGATACTAAAAGGGTGTTCCTATGCTGATGAATCCTACAATAAAAAACATTACGCTCTCCATACTTGACCAAAGGGGAAAAGGAGATGAAAGCTATGAACCAATCCTTCCAAAAAATAACTTAACACATTATCATCCATTTTATAAAAGATCATACCGGCTACAAATCTACAATGAAAAAATATACAGTACTGCAAGCAAGATGCTTTAGACAACTTAGTTACTAGAGGGCACCCTCCTTAAGACTTAGATATACAATTTCATCTCAAGAAGATGATTCCTTTTCTCCTCACCTAGAGACCAAATAATGAGAAAATACCTCAGAAGCCTCTTAAATCTTCGAGCTACACCCATTAGAAGCTTAAAAAGGAAATAAAATACAAAGGTAAATCTGAAAGTCATATAACCCCTAAAGAAAATTAATCCCTTTCCCATTCGTCTATCAACCTAGAAACATTCTCTATAGGAGGGTCCTTAAAACACTCATCTGAAGACTACCCCCTTAGAGTAAGAGTGTAAGACCAAGATAAGCAAGAACCAAATTATAGATACAGTATACCAGCGAAAAAAAGAAAAGGTATCCAAGACAATGGGATGGAAACATGGATATTTCATATTTTCCCAAACGATACTAAACTATGTATTGTGATAGGTTTGGTTATAATATGTTGTTATTAAAGCATTTTTTTTTATTTTACTAATTAAATATGTAGAGTTATTGAAACATGCTACTTTAAGTAATTAATCATTAGCAAATATATAACCCACATAGGTTTGGTATAATGTGTTGAAAAATTACTTAAACGTTTTTAAAAAAAGCAGGTTACACTAAAACCCATAAATATAAAGTTTATAAAAAAAAATTATGCCACACCAATATGCTCCATTCATCCGTTACGAACCGCATCCATGACAATGTGTTAAGGTGATCGCGACCACTTTTGTGGTTTCTTTCCATAATTTTGTTTCTTGGAACAGCATGAGGCCACTGGGTAAACATCGACCAATGAAACAAGAAAGGGCATGCTTGGATTAAGGGTAATGTATTAACGGGGTAATAAAAGTCAAACTAAGGTAATTGAAGGTAATGATGATGAGGGGATGAAGTGGTAGCAAAGGGAACAAGCTAGTGTTGGCAAGAAGAAAATAAAAGGGAAGGGGGAACAAATACCCTCATCATGGGGGGAATAGTTACCCACCATCCCACTAGGGTGATTATTACCCTCATTTGGGGGGTAATTACTTCCCCCTTCCTCCCTTCTCCTCACAACACCACCACTACCACAACTTCTCATCACAATACCACCGGATCACCCTCCTTGCAACCACCTCAATTCACCTTCATTGTCCTTTTATTATGGTGGTTTGACTTTTATTACCCCCATAATCCATTACACCCAATCCAAGCGTGCCCAAAAGATAGATAAACAAGGAGTATTAAAACAACCTCTTTGAGAAATAAACACCAATAAAAAATCTAGCATATTCTCCATGGACTAACCCCTAAAACTTTATAGAAGCTCTTCTTCAAGAAATATAAATGGTCTTTGTTTAATTCTTCTACATTTTTTCATGTCATAATTTGATAGTAAATTCAGGCTACATGGAAGCGTAAATATCATCCTTCATTTTAGACGTTACAAAATTTTCAAAATAAACCAACTTGCTATCCGGCAGGATCTAACACCAACTTGCTATCTGGAATCAATTCGTCTTCAATGGCTCGCTTTGCATGTAAAGTTCTCTCTTCTTCCTATTCTACTAGTACGGGTAAGTTAAAGACGTGATAACTTTTCCTACTCTTTTTTAAGCGTTGGTTCTGCTTTTCCTGCCTCGATTTTCTCGATCTCACGATCGAAGGAAGCAAAGGCAGTCGTCGGTGCCCGCAAATCGTGTGTAGAATATAAGTATGAGAAACCAAGTCGTGTATAACTTAAAAATGAGAATAAGCACAACCCAAAGACATGGATGGAATCAATGTCTACTTAGAGTCCTCCAAGGAAATTATTTACAATGCAATAAATTGGTAACTCGACATGAAACCATCTACTAACCATCAAACTTGATGTGAAAGCATACGGACTCACTTGAGTTTAAAGAGGATTGGGACTTCGATTAGAAGCATATGATTTATTCAGCCATAACTTCTACCCAAAAAAAAACACTTATATTTCCTACTCCCTCCATTCCAAATTAATTTTCGCAATTTCCTTTTTCGTATGTCCCAAGTTAATTGTCATATTTCCTTTTATGATATGGAGTTATGGACCCACTAATATTTTATTTCCTCTCCATTCCCGCTACCAAAAGTTATCGCCCCATATCCTCATTTTCAATTAAAAAAATAATCTTCTACTATCTCCCACCATACCTACTTTTCTATAAACTATAATAGATAAGCTTACAATAACTTATCGCATAAAACTACATGAAAAGCCTATTGCGACAATTAAATTGGGACGAAGGGAGTAGTAAATAGTTCTTTAGAAATTATTTATATATAAACACTTTTGAGTTTAACCATAATACCTTTGTAGTAACTCTAAGTGATAGAACCACAATTTACCATTTGTTTAGCCCATTATATATATCGTATAACAAAAACCCTCCAAAGATTTTAAGTTATAGAAGTAATATGACATGAGAGTTTTTGGCATTGTTTTTTTTATTAATTTTCCACTAACTAATTTTTCTTTTTTTTTTCAAAATTTTCTTTTCTTATTTGTGGGTTTACAGTCTATTCTCTTCATCCTCCTCTCTACATAAATCATAGGAACAAACAACAATGGCAGCCATATTATATTATGCCAACTACCCACAACCTAGTTCGCTCCTACAATTGAAATATGAATTTGGTAACTACTTAATTTTTCATTGCCTTATTTTTCTTCAATCATTGCGCGTGAAATTAACCAAGAGTCTGGTTGCTAAAACTTATTGCAAAAACAGCTCAGCAAGGTGAAGCTATAATAGACCCCTCGTTTTTGCTCTCTTCTCCCCTCACACCCTCTGTTTTTCTCCCGCTAATCATAATGAACCAACATCAATGCCATCTCTCTCTAAAAAAAAAGAAAAAGAACATTTCGAAATTCATTCAGATCGACAATTTTAATTTTTTAAAGGAAGAATGTTCTTTTTTTTATTTTAGGACTGGTCAATTCTTTTCAAAGAGTGAATTAGTGATAGAGGATGTGGGGTTGAGTGGTTGGGGGAATAAGAGACTAATAAATTCCATGAAATAGGGTATCAATAGTGTCAATTGGTTACTGAGGCTAATAAGAGAAACACATAAAAGACAAAATGTTATTTAAATGAACAAACGAGTATGTACTAAAAACTACAGGTATTATGGTCTGATTGGAAAGTTCCATCAAAAGATAATTTTGGCTCGCCGTGAAACAGTTCCCATAAGCTCTAATTCCTTCCACACCCTCTGGAGATTTTTGGGCTTCTAGGAAAAAATTTAATATTTCTTTGAAACCCCGGCCAAATTTATGTTTCTCAAGTTGAAAAACACTTCCAAGAGATTGGCCAAACACTAACTAAATTTGGAGATCATTCAATTTGTAAGTCCTTTAGGATGGCCTTTTGAGCAACTAAGTTGTGATAAACCCTAAGGAACTCTTGGCTAAAGGTTAAGTCGCGAAGGCATTTGGGTATTTATTAGAAGCATAATAAGGGAGATAAGGCATGAAAATGGTCATTGTAAAGTATGAAGTTGAAACGAAAAGAAGCACTAGACTCTCAATGGACGGATCTACTTCGGAAAAATAATGTAACCCTTTGAGATGAAAGTAGATTTAGCGAGCTTTCCAACTAACACATCATGTATGCAAAATGGATAAGAAATGAAACAGATACAGCCAATATAAATTATGTTGTATCATGTCTAAATCCCATAAGTGGCCGTGAACCCCTTAGCACAATCTTACACGAGTGGATACCACGCCAAGGAAATTTCCATGCTTTGGCTTCAACATGAAGGTTGAGGAGAAGGAGTCACTACTCTCGCTTACAATACGTCTTTCTTACTTCCTCATCATTATATATAAATATATTGTATCTTTATTCTAGCCTTATCATTTGGCTACTAATCTTCCGCGGGTAGCCAAGCTCTAATCACTCACCATCCATTTTTTTCTAGTTCCCTGAAAACAACATTCGACTTGCTCTTTGATCAAAGCACCTTTTACGAATTTGGTGGATGATATACACTTTTGGAAAGACTGATAGTTTGGAAGAAGCTTCGAAGAACTTTATGTTGGATTGGGAAGGAAGACAGATTCAAAATATTCAGATTAGGTTGTTGAGGGTAATTCCGTAATAGGTAGAAGTTATAATAGAGTAGATAAGAAACGGGATGAAGTCACGTATGTTGGATGAAAGTAAGAAGAAAGCTCCTGAGGTTGTAAAAGGGCCAATGTATGAAGTAAAGCAATTATGGAAGCATGTCTTAATCCAAAGCAAGGCAATTGCAATCAAAAAGGAGAAGAGATCCAAAGAATTAGGCCTCATTTTGAGTCCTATTTTACTTTTAGCGGACAAGTGCTAGACTGCTTGGGTTTATTAGCTTTAGACCCATTTCCATGTCCCCAACTAACAACCACTCCCATCACTACGCAATCCAATCCAACCCAACCCAACTTACATTTCCAACTCATTTTTTGGTTTTGGTACAGCACAAATCAAAATACCATTCCCTCCAACCGTACACTCACCATCACAATAGCACCAACTGAATTTCAATTCCATTCCAAGCCAGTGGCAAATCATACCAACACTTACCAATCAAGTGCTACTCCTTTCTTCCTCTATTAAGCACCCAGAGAGTATACTAACTATGCAGTTTGATCTGTTGATCGGGAATGCTGTGCAAATACTATCCATTGATGAGCATAGGAGGAAAGGCCATTTTAGGAAGGACTATTACATTTGATAGTAGCTTGAAGAAGAATATAGTTAGTTTGTTAGAGTAGAAGCTCTATAAATGGTGAAATCAGTGAGGGTGAAGGTATGTTAGAATATTGTGGATAGTTTTCTTTAGCTTCTAAAGTATCAATTGGGCCAGAATCAAGCCTCTTGAGAGCTTGAATATCCTTTCATCTGTAATTTCCATCTAATTAATCAAATTATTTTTTCTTCCTTAACTTCTGTCGTTAATGGTGTCTAGGCTATGTTAATTCATAGTACATGATGAACTTAAATTTAACTGTGCATAGACAAGTAATGTCTAGCATGAGAACTATATTTTGTAGTTTCCGAAAAAAATCAGACTTCTAAATAAACTAAAAATTCAAAACTCGAAATGAAACAAGGACTTAACTCTTCAATTGTGGAAATCTTTGTGTTTCTTACACTCTTTAAGTTCATATTTATCTACTTTTCTCATTAAAATCAACACAACACCCTCAAATATCATAAATTTCATCTTATTCGTGAAGAAAACTTGTAGAACAAAATCTGAAATTCATTAATTTCAACCACCACGAATCTAAACTTTCCTCTACTCCCTAATCCATCAGTAAATACCAAAACAGGGGTGATTTTTTTGTAAAAGTGACAAATCACTGTATGCTTGTAAATTTGTAAGAATATAATCTATCTATAGAGAGTCAATAATGAAATATTGCATTTTATATCGACCTTTCGAATGAAGGCTGGCAAATACGTAATTAAAAATGCTGCCTATCAAATATTTATGCATATCTTAGCACTAGCACATAAGCATTAGATTGCTGCTATTTCATCATCGCTCATCAACTCACAAAGCATGAAGCAACATAAATACTTCAGATGACTGGTTTATAAATCCAATCTTCCTTGACAGTGTTGGACATCCCTCAAATCTCCAATGTGAAAAGGCATCAGAAGATGCCAAATGAAGAAAAGAAAAATAAATATAGCATCACAAAATGAAACTGATAATATTACCTTCACATCTCTATGAATATGGCCATGAGCATGAAGATAAAGAAGTGCTTTAAGAGTTTCACAAAGTAATGTAGCAATAACAGGTTCCTCGAAGCCTTCAGGATAGGTGGACTTCATTATGTGAAGGCAAGATCCTCCAGCCATATATGGCATCACAACCCAAAGGCTGTGGCCTGCAGTGAATGAGCAATGAGCACGTAACACATTTGAATGATCAATCAAACTCATTGTATGCACCTCACGACGAATTCCATCCTGCAAAAGTAGGAGCACATGCAATCAGTAACCAAAATATGCCTTTTTCATCGGGCCATAAAATGAAATTTTCATCATGTTTACTATAGATATTACAATTTAGTATCCATTTGCCTCTAAATTCTCCTCTTCGGCATTTTTCTCTTTCAAAACTACGGAAATCTAGATAAGTCTTAGAAGTTTCAAGAGTTTTCCTCATCAAACTAACCAAGCAATGGGAAAACCGGAATTTTTTTCTTCACAACAGTTCCGCTCTTTTAAATATCCCCAAAGTGAAAAATATCGTTTTTTTTTTACATGAGCAATCTCTGGTATAATATAAGTATGGCTGCAAATATAGTCTTCCAAAAATGGATGAGATGCCTCCAAAAGCGGAAGCTGGGTTTGGCTACGTCACTTGACTTTGCTTGCTTTGCTCAGCTAGCAGTGAGTCTTGCTCACATGCTTCACTTTACTGTGAGTTGGCTGCCTATCTTAAAAGAGAATTGAGTTTGCCTTTTGAAAATTGAAGATTGGCTACAAATTTTCGGTGTGTAGGGGTTTGGAAGGGCAAGGAAAAAGTTGCTTTGGAGAAATGCATTGGAATCATGTGGAGCATTTGGTCGCAGAGAAATGATTATATTTTTAATGGTGTGGATGTTCCATGTCAACGACACCTTGTCACTTTGCTAGTAATCTAGTATATTTAATGGATAAAGCGGCTGGGGCTCTTTCACTGCAGGAAAAGCAAAGGCATCGGATATTTGAAATTTAATTAACACGGTTCCTTGTGAGGGCACCTTGCCTGCCTGCTGCTTTCCTATTCTGCTGGTTTAATAAAATATTTTTCTTATCAAAATAAATAACAATAGAATTAAACAATAGCCAAGCAGATTATTTAAACAATAGAATAAATAACAATAGAATTGGCCTTCCATATATTTCATTTTCAGCTAGACTCTAGCACTTAATACAATAGCCAAGCAGATTATTAAAAAAAGGTTGCTTAAAGTCAAAGTCATCAAGGACCAAAATGTAGACCTTTGGGAAGAAAAAGTAAATAAGTTAAGAAAAAAAGGAAGACTTCCAAACCTGAGACAGTCAAGTCATTCATTATCATTATCATTATCATTACCCCATTGTCTCAAAGAGGCTCCGGCAAGAAACGGGGTAAGGGGGGGTCGGGTGTACGCAACCTTTTCTGCAATTGCAGAGAGAGGTTGTTTCCAATTGACCCAAAAGCGATAACGGGATGACAGGAGACAGTCAAGTCATTCTAAAAAAGTAAATATGTTTTATGTAATTTTTCAGGATACCACAGGATACAAGCCTATTCATCAGGTGATCCACCAAACTAGGCCCTACTGTAACTCTAACACTTAGCTCATGTTTTTGTGCAGTGTGGAGTGTGGACTGCAAAATATTTGCAACTTATAAATGTAAAATAGAGCACGCTTACGGAGTACAATAGGAATCACGTTTTCTAGTGAGAGTACTTCCAAAAGAAGTACACTACAAGAACGAAAAAAAGTGCAGGAAAATAAAGGTAAGCACATACCAAGTCATTATTGCATCTCTCCAGATCAAGAACCTTAATAGCAACTACCTCATTAAAAGGAATACAAAGAGCCCTGTATACAGTAGCACTTACGCCTTCCCCAACTTCCTCATACAACTTGTAGTCCTTTGCATCAACAGGATATTTTTTCTCCAGCACCTCCATTGTCCTTCTTATAGTGCCATTCTCGTTTCTTCTTCACTTCCAAATGCAGCAGATAGTATACAAAAGAACATGTATGCAAAAATCGAAGTAATATTAGACTTCCTCCAGATCGACAACATTTTCACAACTTAGCAGCCTGTCCAAGGCATTGCTCACCAAATAACGGTCTAACAAGTATCTTACCTGTGAAGGAGCACCCACTAGTAGATTCTACAGAGTTCACTACCTCTGGCAATACACGATTTAGTCTGGATTCAGTTAGTTGTTACCTAATATCAGATACAGTGCTAAGCTCAACTAAACCACATCTGAAACTAACTTCTCCGGGCATTAGTTGGGAATGGGTATCACAAATTTGGACCCATTCCCACTAGTCTCCAAAAAGGGAAACAAATAGATCTGCAAACTACCAAATAATAATGCAGAACTCCAATAGTAAGCGCTTTCTTGAACCAGCAGAGAGATAACAGCAACAAGAAAATATCTGCACATAGATAAAACAGCTCTATTACATAATTTTGTTCAAAGTTGATAAATATGAGGATAATTCCAAAAAAGCACAATCAAACATTCTATCAGTTTACAAAACAATTATAAATCATATAATAGAATAAATGATAGATACTTATGAAGTATGAGTTACATTATTACTCGTTGCAGATTATATAATGGGCTCCAACGCATCACACATGTGCATTAACAAGTACAACAATCAGATACACTTTCTGAAATGCAAAAGCAGGCCCATCCTGAGCCAGAGCACGAGGGGTGCCCGATGCCCGCACTGGACCAAGGGAGAAAAGGATAATACGAAGTATGATTTATCAAGTACAATTCTGAGCTCGGTATAGACTAACCAGACATAAAACAACACCAAAATAAAGCCAATAAAAAATTCAAGAAAATAAATTTAACAGCAAGATTTCATCATTTGGAAGTTGAAACATCATATCAGGCAAAATCCGTCATTTTCCACATAAGACTAAACACTTCTTGGATCTATAAAACACAAATAAAATCCACAGAAAATTAAAAAATAAATCATTACAAAGTATAAAATTGAAGAAATAGATGAGGAAAGAAGCTATACACTGTCGTCCAACACCGAAAATAGCAGCGGCAGAGAAGGAGAGGTTGAAAGTCTCCCAAATTAAAAATCGACAATGGCAGAGGCACCTCCGAGTAGAGGTGATGATACAACTAATATACAGGAGGAGACAATCAGAACGCCGGAGGGCGGAGGAGGAGGAGGCAATCAGAACGCCGGAGGGCGGAGGAAGAAGGAGACGAAAAGGAGATGTGAGTTGGACTGTTGGAGACTTGGAATTTGAGGAGAGAGAAATTCATTTAGCTCTTTTTTATTAGCACAAATTTATTTCTTTGTACCGAAATAAGTTTTCCATGCGGATACAGTCGGGTAGTAAAAAATGATCTGATCTGAGAAGCCGATCTTAATTGATCTGTACACGGAATCTGGTAAAATAGGAAATACAAAGTAGGGGTAAGCAGAAATACTGGGTACCCGATTCCGGACCCGGAACCGCAAAGGATCCAGCGGGTCTGGAGCAAGAGCCAGTACCAGCGGGACTAGTTCTGGTTCCAAATTTTAGGAACCGGTCATAACCGGCTTCGATTCCAGATCTAAATTTGTAGGACCCAGTACCCAGTGGGTACCCGTTGGTACAGATTTCAGGACCAAGTAACCAGTGGGACCGGTTCCGACACCAGATACCCGGTACCAAACGGACACAAATGTTCAAAAGATATGATAATTAATTGTTATTTTGAGGTTAGAAGTTTAGAAAAAAATAAAATTGAAAAATTTTCAAGCTGATAGTTTATTAGAAAAAAGCTGAATATAAATTAATTTTTAACTTAATTGTTAATTAAAGCAAACATTAAAAAAGTGAAGACTAACCGGGTACCCGGTACCGAAACCAGTTCCACTGGTTCTGGTACTGGTTCCAAAACTTTTGGACCCGATTTGAGCGGTTCCGGGACCGGTTCCAAAAACTGGGACACGGTTATGGTCGGTTACGGTACCGGTTCCTTAGTTTTTGACCGGCTACCCAGTTCCGCTCACCCCTAATACGAAGTATGTAACTTGATTTGTATTCGACCCGACAAAAATGATAACTGATTTTCATCCGATATTGTATGACCCGGAATCAAACCTGACACCTCACCGATAGATGACAGATAATAAAACTAACCCGACCAACCCAATTTGAACCTGTTCAGACACTCAACCCAATGTCAACCAGTAACCGATTATTACCCGACGCAACTTGTTATTGACCCGACTGTGAGGGGGTCGAAAAACACGAAGGGGCGCCTCTGAAAAGAGTATACGGCCCGCACGACTTTTCTCCTCTGGATGTGGCAAGCATATTAAGTAAATAGGAACTAAATGTGGGAGTTAGCCTCTTTTTACTAGTTTATAGGAGTCGTCATTCAGTTTTAAAAAACTGATAAAACCCGGTTATCGTGATATGCTTGGAGTGCAAACATATTTGACTCACAATGGCAATAGGTTCCCTTGTGATCCCTGATGTGGAGATTGCTCTACATACATCCAACGGAGTATAGATTGAGAGTTCGGGGGACATTTACTAATACGGGGAGTGCCCAGCATTAGCCCACGCGGCGCGATCCTTATTAGTTCAATTGTGACGATGATGGGACATGCATTATGCTACATTACTACTCTTGATTAATTTTAATGCACAAATATTACTAAACAAATGTCAAAACCCTGATTTAGATTGATTTAAGGCGCTTAACAATAAACCGGTTTGTCCAAGTACTGAGTTAGGCGTGAGCAATATAACAGATTAAAGTTAGCAGATTTATATGGTGAGGAAAGCAATAAAATATAGATTCAGATTACAGCAAAGCGTAGGCTTTACTACGGTTCTCATGAACACTTACCACTCGCCTTAGCAGAGCCTCCTTTTAGCTTTTAGAACAACCTTTAAACTGACTTTTAGATTTTTGTCCTTCCTTTAATTCCGGAAGAGTTTCCTCTTAGATTCCTTGGTTTTGGCTGATGAATTGGCTAGAACCTCGATAGTAATTGGGATGGTTTTGAATTGTATGCTGACCGATGCTTGGAACAACCCCTGGCATATCATGATAGGACCATGCGAAGACTGTTAGGTTATGATACATATGACCATTCATAAATCATGCGGAAAAACCATAAAGCCAGGAAAACATATTATTTACACATAATCATTTAGCATAGTTTAGATGCATACTCTTTGTTGCGTGCCTTCCCTAGCTGCGCCCGAACCGAACAAGAACAAGTCTTTAGGACTCCAAGTGTCGTCCCTCCGTAGATAGTCCACAGCACGTCCGGATCCGCCTTAAGATTGACCAACTAGAATCGCCCTTAAGGTACTCTGAATTTTCGGCACTTTATAGGCAATTGTATGACTGAATTTTGCTCTCAAAACTCACTTTGAATACTTGAATGCTCTTTTTAAATATGTGACCCTAGGCACCTATTTATAGAGTTATGGAAAAGGATTTGGAATCCTATTAGGATACTAATTTATTTAATTATAATCCTACTAGGACTCTAATTAAATAAACTAAATCTTTTAGGATTAGATTTAATCATATGACAAATCCCGGTAGCTTTAGGATTCGAGTAGCACACAAACACACACGCACGCACAGCAGCCCACGAGGGGCGCCATGCGCGCGCGCGCAGCCCGCGAGCTCGCAGCCCACTGCCGCAAGCCCACACGCTGCCGTAGCCTTGGCGCGCGCTGGGCCTGCCTTGCGGTGGGCCTGGCGCAGCCTTGGCTGGTGCGTTTGTGGCGCGCTGGCTTGCTGGGCGATGGCCCGGCTTCGTGCTGGGCCTTCGTCTGGCAGGCCTCGTCCGATGCTAATTCGTACGATACGCTTCCGATTAATTTCCCGATTTCGGAATTCATTTCCGATACGAACAATATTCAACATTTCCGATTCCGGAATCAATTTCCGTTTCGAACAAATATTTAATATTTCCGTTTCCGGAATTATTTTCCGATTCCGATAATATTTCCGATTCTGACAATATTTCCGTTTCCGGCAATATTTCCGATTCCGGCAATATTTCCATTTCCGATAATATTTTCCGATACGTACCATGTTTCCGTTTCCGGCAACATCTACGACTTGGATAATATTTATATTTCCGATACGATCCATATTTCCGTTTCCGGCAATATCATCGTTTCCGGAGTATTCATTTCTTGCCTGTGACGATCTCAGCTCCCACTGAAACCAAGATCCGTCGATTCCGAATATCCATAGATGGAGTATTTAATGCCATTAAATACTTGATCCGTTTACGTACTATTTGTGTGACCCTACGGGTTCAGTCAAGAGTAAGCTGTGGATTAATATCATTAATTCCACTTGAACTGAAGCGGCCTCTAGCTAGGCATTCAGCTCACTTGATCTCACTGAATTATTAACTTGTTAATTAATACTGAACCGCATTTATTAGACTTAACATTGAATGCATACTTGGACCAAGGGCATTATTTCCTTCAGTCTCCCACTTGTCCTTAGGGACAAGTGTGCATTTCCTAATTCCTTTGTCGCTCGATGCTTGCTCTTGAACATAAGGTAAGAGTTGTCATCCTTATTATGTCCAGAGGTGTTCCTCGGTTTCAGAGTTCAACTGATCAAATAAACAGATAATCATAGCCTATGATTCATCCGAGCACGGCCATGCATTTCACAGTTTCTAGCTCTCCGAGTGGCCTTGTACAACTTTTAAGCATCTCATCCCGATTTATGGGAGGACAATCCCAATCTTGCGATCTTGAGATTAGACTTCGTTTGATAGGTGATTACCTGAGCGTTGCCTTTATAGCCTCCTTTTACGGTGCGACGGTTGGTCAACGTCAAAGCAACCAGTTCTCAAACAAGTAATCTCAAATCACTCAGGTATTGAGGATTTAGTGTCTAATAATTTTAATGAAATTTACTTATGACAGATTTTCATCTCTTACAGTAAAGTTTCATAGGTCTTGTCCGATACTAGTCTTCCCAAAGTAAGTATCTATGCAAATGATTATGACATTGCCATGTCCACATAGTTCAAGAAACAGAACTACTAGTCATCTTGCATTCTAGTCGTCTAACGTTTTCTATGCGTCCAATTTTATAGAAAACTCCGACTAGGGACCATTTTCAACCTTTGACATTCAAGTTCACTTGATAGACATTTCTTAGTCACAGGACTGGTCCTGACAGTCTATCTTGAATATATCGTCAAATTGAAGGGACTCATCATTTAATAAACCACAAATTAAATGGAAAAATGAATTCTTTTCATTTAATGTGAATGATTAACCAATAATGTTTTACAAAGATTTAAACTCTAAAACTTTAAAACATTAAACAGGGTCATCAAAGCCATTCTCCAATATGCTTGATTCCCATAGCTGCAGTGTGCGAGTTGTGCTTCGCCTGCGGCAGAGGTTTAGTCAATGGATCTGATATGTTGTCATCAGTTCCAATCTTGTTTATCTCGACTTCTTTTCTTTCAACGAACTCTCGTAGAAGGTGAAATCTACGAAGTACATGCTTGACTCTCTGGTGGTGTCTAGGCTCCTTTGCCTGTGCAATAGCTCCGTTATTATCACAATACAGGGCTATTGGTCCTTTATTGGAGGGGACTACACCAAGTTCACCTATGAACTTCCTTAGCCATATAGCTTCCTTTGCTGCTTCATGTGCAGCAATGTACTCCGCTTCAGTTGTAGAATCCGCAACGGTGCTTTGCTTAGCACTTTTCCAGCTTACTGCTCCTCCGTTGAGGCAGAAGACAAACCCAGACTGTGATCTGAAATCATCTTTGTCGGTTTGGAAACTTGCGTCCGTATAGCCTTTAACAATTAATTCATCATCTCCACCATAGACCAGGAAGTCATCTTTGTGCCTTTTCAGGTACTTCAGAATATTCTTGGCAGCAGTCCAATGCGCCTCTCCTGGGTCTGACTGGTATCTGCTCGTAGCACTGAGTGCGTACGCAACATCCGGGCGTGTACATATCATAGCATACATTATTGAACCAATCAATGATGCATATGGAATCCCATTCATTCGTCTACGCTCATCAAGTGTTTTTGGGCACTGATTCTTGCTTAGAGTCATTCCATGAGACATGGGTAGGTAGCCTCGCTTGGAGTCCGCCATCTTGAACCTATCAAGCACCTTATTGATATAAGTGCTTTGACTAAGTCCAATCATCCTTTTAGATCTATCTCTGTAAATCTTGATGCCCAATATGTACTGTGCTTCTCCTAGATCTTTCATCGAAAAACATTTCCCAAGCCAAATCTTGACAGAGTTCAACATAGGAATGTCATTTCCGATAAGTAATATGTCGTCGACATATAATACTAGGAAAGCAATTTTGCTCCCACTGACCTTCTTGTATACACAAGATTCGTCTGCGTTCTTGATGAAACCAAAGTCACTGACTGCTTCATCAAAACGTATATTCCAGCTCCTGGATGCCTGCTTCAATCCGTAGATTGACTTCTTTAGCTTGCATACCTTTTTAGCATTCTTTGGATCCTCAAAACCTTCAGGCTATGTCATAAACACAGTTTCTGTTAAAACGCCGTTTAAGAAAGCAGTTTTGACATCCATCTGCCATATTTCGTAATCGTAATATGCAGCGATTGCTAACATTATCCGAATAGACTTTAGCATTGCAACTGGTGAAAAGGTTTCATCGTAATCCACACCGTGGACTTGCCTGTAACCTTTTGCAACCAATCTAGCTTTGAAAACTTCAAGTTTCCCATCTTTGTCCTTTTTTCAGTTTGAAAACCCATTTGCTTCCAATGGCTTGGTAGCCATCTGGCAAATCGACCAAATCCCATACTTGGTTTTCAGACATGGAGTCTAATTCAGATTGCATGGCTTCTTGCCATTGCTTGGAGCTAGGGCTCGTCATAGCTTGTTTGTAAGTCGCAGGTTCATCACTTTCAAGTAATAGAACGTCATAGCTCTCGTTCGTCAAAATACCTAAGTACCTTTCCGGTTGAGATCTATATCTTTGCGATCTACGCGGGGTAACATTTCTAGTTTGACCATGATTCTCACCAGATTCTTCTAAAGATCTTTGAGTTTCATCCTGAATGTCATCTTGAGCATTCTCTAGAGTTTGTTGTTCGACTCGAATTTCTTCGAGGTCTACTTTTCTCCCACTTGTCATTTTGGAAATGTGATCTTTCTCCAAAAAGACACCATCTCGAGCAACAAACACCTTGTTCTCAGATGTATTGTAGAAGTAATACCCCTTTGTTTCCTTTGGATAGCCCACAAGGATACATTTGTCAGATTTTGGATGAAGTTTGTCTGAAATCAATCGTTTGACGTATACTTCACATCCCCAAATCTTCAGAAAAGACACATTTGGAGGCTTTCCAAACCATAATTCATATGGAGTCTTTTCGACAGCTTTAGACGGAGCTCTACTTATAGTGAGTGCAGCTGTATTTAGTGCATGTCCCCAAAATTCTAATGGAAGTTTGGCCTGACCCATCATTGACCTGACCATGTCTAGCAAGGTTCTGTTCCTCCGTTCCGACACACCGTTCCATTGTGGTGTTCCAGGAGGAGTCAATTCTGATAGAATTCCACATTCTTTCAGATGGTCATCAAATTCATAGCTCAGATATTCACCGCCTCTATCAGACCGCAGTGCCTTAATCTTCTTGCCTAATTGATTCTCTACTTCACTCTGAAATTCCTTGAATTTGTCAAAGGATCCAGACTTATGCTTCATTAGGTAGACATAACCATATCTACTGAAGTCATCAGTGAAAGTGATAAAGTAGCTGAAACCACCTCTAGCATTTGTACTCATTGGTCCACATACATCTGTATGGATTAAACCCAATAGTTCATTTGCTCTTTCTCCAACTTTAGAGAAAGGTTGCTTTGTCATTTTGCCAAGTAAACATGATTCGTATTTACCATAATCCTCTAAGTCAAATGGTTCTAGAATTCCTTCCTTTTGAAGTCTTTCTAAGCGTTTCAAGTTTATATGGCCTAATCGACAATGCCACAGATAGGTGAGATCTGAATCATCCTTTTTGGCCCTTTTGGTATTTATGTTATATACTTGTTTGTCGTGATCTAATAAATAAAGTCCATTGACTAATCTAGCAGATCCATAAAACATCTCTTTAAAATAAAATGAACAACTATTGTCTTTTATTAAAAAGGAAAATCCCTTAGCATCTAAGGAAGAAACTGAAATGATGTTTTTAGTAAGACTTGGAACATGGAAACATTCTTCCAGTTCCAAAACTAGCCCGGAGGGCAACGACAAATAGTAAGTTCCTACAGCTAATGCAGCAATCCGTGCTCCATTTCCCACTCGTAGGTCGACTTCACCCTTGCTTAACTTTCTACTTCTTCTTAGTCCCTGTGGATTGGAACATAAGTGTGAGCCACAACCTGTATCTAATACCCAAGAAGTTGAATTAGCAAGTATACAGTCTATAACGAAAATACCTGAAGATGGAACGACTGTTCCGTTCTTCTGATCTTCCTTTAGCTTCAAGCAATCTCTCTTCCAATGCCCCTTCTTCTTGCAGTAGAAGCATTCGGATTCAGAAGTGGGTTGACTGACCTTCCTTTTTACAGATTTGGCGCCAGTTTGCTTAGTTGGGCTGGCCTTGTTGCCACCTTTCTTAGCATTCCTCTTCTTTCCAGATTTCTTGAACTTGCCCCCACGCACCATAAGCACATCCTGCTTATCACTTTTGAGCGTCTTTTCAGCGGTCTTCAGCATACCGTGAAGCTCAGTGAGCGTTTTGTCCAGACTATTCATACTGTAGTTCAGTTTGAACTGATCATACCCGCTATGAAGAGAATGGAGGATGGTGTCTATAGCCATTTCCTGAGAAAATTGCTGATCCAGCCGACTCATATTCTCAATGAGTCCAATCATTTTGAGAACATGTGGACTTACGGGCTCGCCTTTCTTAAGCTTGGTCTCAAGAATTTGCCTATGAGTCTCGAATCTTTCGACTCGAGCCAGATCTTGGAACATGTTCTTCAACTCACTGATGATTGTGAAAGCATCTGAGTTGATGAACGTTTTCTGCAGATCCGCACTCATGGTGGCGAGCATTAGACATTTCACATCCTTGTTGGCATCAATCCAACGATTGAGGGCTGCCTGAGTGACCCCGTCGCCTGCGGCTTCGGGCATTTCCTCTTCTAGGACATACTCCTTTTCTTCCTGCATAAGAACTATTTGCAAGTTCCTTTGCCAGTCAAGGAAGTTCTTCCCGTTCAACTTCTCCTTTTCGAGAATTGATCGAATGTTGAATGAATTGTTGTTTGCCATATTTAAAACTACAATTGAAAAGAATAAACAAATAAATAACCATTCACAGTTTCTCTTAATAAACTTAAATTCTAGCATACATGCATAATTCAATGTTTATTAAGCATTTTATTCAAGTTATGTGTTCCGGCAGGTGTGAATAAAATGATTCCAAGATCCTAAAATCATTGAAGAACTAAGCACAGTTTGTTGACTTAATCCTAAAACATCTTAGGTAAGCAAAAGCCTTTTGCTAATAGTCTAGAAACTATTCTTGGTTGATAGGTACGTCTAAGAACTTATTAGGTAAACCTATCGATTTTGCCACGACATAAAAGGACTCCTTACTTATATCGTTGAGTTTCACCAAAACTAACATGTACTCACAATTATTTGTGTACCTTGCCCCCTTTAGGACCAATAAGTAACACCTCGCTGAGCGAAAACTATTACTAGATTGATGTAAAGGATATCCAAGCAAGTGTATATTTTGGCATGGCACCTTTTAACTCAATTTTTAAGTTTGGAAGTTAAGGCTCTTACTATGTTGGTTAGATTTTAAGTGAACTAAAATCCTTAATCATGCAACATAATCAAGCTTTTGATCTCATGCATTTTAAGACATATTTAAAAGCAATAAATAACTTAAAACATGCATAAGATAAATGTGATCTAGTATGGCCCGACTTCATCTTGAAGCTTTAACTTCAAAGTCCGTCTTGAAAATCTCCGTGGGAGGCACCATTTTCTTCAAATAGGATAAGCTATAATTAAAACTAATTACAACTATTTGATGGTACGCAGACCATATTTGAATTGAAAAACAACTTTGGTACTTTAGACCAATTACATTCAAATTAATGGTACGCAGACCATATTTTCTATCCTATTTGGGCCATACTAGTCACTTCATAACCTGCAAAACAGTACATATACAATATATACCATTCACCCATTCATTATCATGAATGGCCCACATAGCTGGTTAGTAAAACACATTATGCATCACGTAAACATTTGCAGCAATTAATCAAGGGCACCAATAATCTACCAATTATCCAGTCCTTATTAATTCTAATCAAGCTGTTTTAACCTTAAGGATTTGTAGACCTAATCAAGAGTTTATGACTAAAAGGGCTCCCACTTAAACCAATAAATTCATATGCTTTACTAATTTTAAACATAAAAATGTATTTCTAGTCTAACCGGAAACATACAAATTTAATTAAAATTTAAAGCTCATATAAATTTATAATTGAATCCAAAAAGTTTAATTTAATTTCAGTCGTATTTAAATTAATTCATGATTTTAATTTTAGTAAAATAATTAGAATAAATAAAATTTATTATAATTACAATATTCAAAATTAAAATCCAAGAAAATAATTTAAATTATTAATTTTAAAATTAATTAAAATTACGTAAACTGAAAATTTCAAATTAAAATTTCAAAACGATCTAATCGCAACGCAACAACCCCACGCAACGTACGCCCATGGGCCACACGCACACAACCATCGCTGGCCATGTGCGCGCAGCCCATGCGCTGCGTCGCATCGGTGCTGCTGCTTTCCTTCGCAAGGCATCACGCGAGCTGGTGCTCGCTGCGCGCGCCAGCACTCGATGCACGCGAGCCATCGCTCGCTGCGCTCGCTCGCCAGCGCTCGCTTCATGCGAGCCAGCGCTCGCTGCGCGCGCATGCCAGCGCTCGCTTTATGCGGGCCATTGCTCGCTGCGTGCGCTTGCCAGCGCTCGATCCTGCGAGCCATCGCTCGCTGCGCGAGGCATCGACGCTGGGCGTAGCACTCGTGGCACGCGAGCTTGCGATCGCTGCGCGCGAGGCTCCGCACGCTTGCGCGAGGCAGTGCGCGCTGTGGCGCAGCTCGCTTGCTATCCACACGCGACTGCTGTGCCTTTCTTTCGCCCTCGCCCATTCGTCCATTGCTCACAGCCCACGACACAAGGCAGGGCTGCTGCCTTGTGCTCGTGCACCATGGCCTTGCTCATTGCATTCGTGCCGCATGGGCGACGAGCTCCCTTGCTCGTCGTCACATGCCCGCACTATACAACACCCCTTAAGGGTAACACGTAGCGTCCATTGCTTTGTGCGTGCAAGTTATATGAGCGAATCACATAAAATTTAAAAAATTTATATTTAAAATTAATGACAAATTAATAAATAATATTAATTTCATAATTTTAGGGCGAAAAATCGAAAATTTATTATTCAATTGATTTCCGATTAACATGGATTCAAGTCTAGGTCATAAAAATTTAAAATTTAACATAAATTTACAATTTTTATGGTGGTTTTTAATCATAGGTATCTAATTAAATTATAATTAATTATGAAAATCAAATTAATTCTAAATTATTCTAATTTTCAACAAATTAATCCTAATTACAAATTAGATTGCATAATTAACAAGGCTAGGCATTCAAACTTGTTAAACATATACAGTAGGTCAATAAAAAATTCAAGATTTATCAACAAGAATCGCAAATATTTAATTTAACATCTTAAATTTACGAAATTTTGCATTCGAAAAACTAAAACCTCCGAAAAGTCATAGTTAGGCTTCGAATTTAAGAATTCTGGGTTCGGCAGAAAAATACTACTTTTGTCAAAATTTTAGAATGCCTTTTACATGCGGAATTGACACAAAAATCACTCGATTTGGATGAGTAACGAAGAAACTGCCGAAAAACTGCGTACGTATAATTAAATAAACGCAATTTGCAATTAATTAACAATTACGAAAATTAATCACCCCTTTTAATTCTTGCAAATTTGTAATATTTAACCATGTTCATGCAATTTAGATTATGAAAATAATAAGAGGCTCTTGATACCACTGTTAGGTTATGATACATATGACAATTCATAAATCATGCGGAAAACCATAAAGCCAGGAAAACATATTATTTACACATAATCATTTAGCATAGTTTAGATGCATACTCTTTGTTGCGTGCCTTCCCTAGTTGCGCCCGAACCGAACAAGAACAAGTCTTTAGGACTCCAAGTGTCGTCCCTCCGTAGATAGTCCACAGCACGTCCGGATCCGCCTTAAGATTGACCAACTAGAATCGCCCTTAAGGTACTCTGAATTTTCGGCACTTTATAGGCAATTGTATGACTGAATTTTGCTCTCAAAACTCACTTTGAATACTTGAATGCTCTTTTTAAATATGTGACCCTAGGCACCTATTTATAGAGTTATGGAAAAGGATTTGGAATCCTATTAGGATACTAATTTATTTAATTATAATCCTACTAGGACTCTAATTAAATAAACTAAATCTTTTAGGATTAGATTTAATCATATGACAAATCCCGGTAGCTTTAGGATTCGAGTAGCACACAAACACACACGCACGCACAGCAGCCCACGAGGGGCGCCATGCGCGCGCGCGCAGCCCGCGAACTCGCAGCCCACTGCCGCAAGCCCACACGCTGCCGTAGCCTTGGCGCGCGCTGGGCCTGCCTTGCGGTGGGCCTGGCGCAGCCTTGGCTGGTGCGTTTGTGGCGCGCTGGCTTGCTGGGCGATGGCCTGGCTTCGTGCTGGGCCTTCGTCTGGCAGGCCTCGTCCGATGCTAATTCGTACGATACGCTTCCGATTAATTTCCCGATTCCGGAATTCATTTCCGATACGAACAATATTCAACATTTCCGATTCCGGAATCAATTTCCGTTTCGAAGAAATATTTAATATTTCCGTTTCCGGAATTATTTTCCGATTCCGATAATATTTCCGATTCTGACAATATTTCCGTTTCCGGCAATATTTCCGATTCCGGCAATATTTCCATTTCCGATAATATTTTCCGATACGTACCATGTTTCCGTTTCCGGCAACATCTACGACTTGGATAATATTTATATTTCCGATACGATCCATATTTCCGTTTCCGGCAATATCATCGTTTCCGGAGTATTCATTTCTTGCCTGTGACGATCTCAGCTCCCACTGAAACCAAGATCCGTCGATTCCGAATATCCATAGATGGAGTATTTAATGCCATTAAATACTTGATCCGTTTACGTACTATTTGTGTGACCCTACGGGTTCAGTCAAGAGTAAGCTGTGGAGTAATATCATTAATTCCACTTGAACTGAAGCGGCCTCTAGCTAGGCATTCAGCTCACTTGATCTCACTGAATTATTAACTTGTTAATTAATACTGAACCGCATTTATTAGACTTAACATTGAATGCATACTTGGACCAAGGGCATTATTTCCTTCAAAGACGTCTATGTACTCTGAAAGTAGCTTGATCAGATCGTCTCGTTCTTCTTGAGATAGAGTTAAAGCAATTTGAACTAGTTTTGGATCACTGCTGTTATAAAGGTTAACTTTTTCCGTTTCCTCAATTATGGGTGTCTTTTTTTCATGAATTTCAAAAGGTTTTAAGATTTCAAGGTCAGTTTATTGAGAAGCAAAGTTGTTTGGATTAGGAATGTGTTTTGAATTTGGACTTGAAGGTAGGATGAAATTGAAGTATTATTGAAATTAGCAATCATTACATCAACAACTTTGACTTGAAGTACGTTCGGATTCTAAGGGCACTTGATTGATGCAAGACTCTAACCTTAGACTCTTTGACTCTTCACTAGGACTCGAAAATTGAAAGACAGACTCTGGACTTGAAAGACCTAAACATAAATGTTTTTATTGGGGTATTCCCAGATGTCTTCTTCATCATTATTGTAGTAGAAGAGGTTGTTGCCATAGATCTTTGAAGTTTGGTCTGGTGCCAGGAACTGTATGGAAATGCAGCAAAGCGGCTCTTACTTGCACTGTTGAGACTTAGGAGGAACAGTCTGACTAATCTTCCCTCTGGCAGCCCAGGTGGCATACTGTTAGCAGAGGAAGTCCACCTATGGTAGTATTCATGGATTGGTTCATCTTCCCCTTGGCAAAGGGCCAATGTTTGTTTTATAGAGGTTCTTTTGTAATTAGAAACTTTGGGTGTGAAGCAGGAAGGGCCGCCTAGTAGTTCCTCGAGCCAAGATTCCCCGAATAACACATCATAACCGGCCGGTATTCCAATGACCATGAACTCAGCTTGGTTGCGGTAGGACTCAACAATGTAAACCAAATCTAAGATCCCCAAGACTTTGTATGTAACACCATGAAGCTTGATTGTTGGTTCCGTGGTTTGCATTATATCGTATTCAGTGAAGACTATGGCTTTGAGAGTTGACAGGGGACAAATGTTCGCTTGGATATCCGATGTTAGCCGTGGCTTGGGATCACCCAGTCTTGAAGGTGCGGCATCATATGGTGGAAGCTTGGGACCACCCATTCAAAAGATGGATTATGCATTGTAGAAATCAGGTTACACAGGAAGTCATCTTCCTCATCCCCGCAATCCTGGGAGATGGCTAGGACCGACGGTGATTGCTTGGTCCCCGGAGGCAATGGTAGTGTCTTGTTGTCCACCATGTTCTAGATCAGGTGCTTAAGCTTGAAATAGCTTTCAATGTCATGCCCATTTACCTGGTGGAACTTGCAATAGGCATTCAGGTCCCAACTTTTGGAACTTTTGTCAGCTGGAGGATCCTCACTTGGACCGATAGGAGTAATCAATTGTTTCTCTGAGCGTTTGAATAGGACATGCCCAAGTTAGTGAAAACCCTCTGGGACATGCTCAGGAAGTTGCGTTGATTGCTGTTGTTTTTGTTGAAATTGCTTGCCTTTTGGCCTTGAGGAACGTCTAAAGCGTTGACCTCGTGGACTTTGGATGTTGTTTCGTCCTTCTTACCCTTCCACTTTTCAGCTTGTGGAGTTGGTACCGTGGGTGCTTTCGTGAGATCATCTTCGATGTCGACCCCTATGTCATAGGTCCTCTTGAAGGTTTCCAAGCCTAGGTATTTCATATGACTGTTGTATTTTGGTAAAAGACCGTCAATGAAGATTTTAACCAACTCCCTTTAGGACGGTCGGGTTACCATTTGAGAGGCCATTTCTCACCATCGGTTGAGGTAATTGGTAAAATCCTCCTAGTTCCCTTGCCTAAGCACCTCTATCTCGCGAAGAGTTCTTTGCAGTTGTATGTTTGGATGGTATTGTTCCATTAAGGCATGGGCCACTGCTTCCCAAGTGCTAGTTTCATGATCTTTGAGGGAATAGGTGTTAGGTTATGATACATATAACTGAATATAAATCATGCGGAAAAACCATAAAGCCAGGAATCCAAATTAATTTCCACATAACAATTAGCATAATTTAGGACACATACACTTTCACTACTACAAAACGGCCTCTTTGAAGACGCCGAGCCTCGACGCCAAGGGGGTGGCGTTGGGGGCCAAAAATATTTCCGTGTTTCCACGACGGCTTTTGGCGTCGCGAATTTTGCCGACAGCTTATTGTCGACGCCATTTGGTGTCGAAATATCTGGCTACGCATTTTGGCGTCGACAAAACATGTGCCTTTGCACGTGTTTACAATATCAGACATTCAGCACTTTTAATTAATTTTTTTTGCTATGAGTGCTAAAACTAAAAACTGTTCACGACTTCACGTACTCTATCTCTCGCTAACCCTAATTAGCTGAAACACCAAAAGAACCGCATCGTACCTCTCCTCTCTGCAAATTCGAAACCGTTCTGCTCTCTGCAAATCTGTCATTGATATTCATCAAGGTTTGTCTTTAATTTTATACTTGAGCCTTTTTCATCTTCAACCTTCGCAATTTAAACTTCTTTTTCCCCGGAAATCTCTCAAATATGGTGGTAATCGAACAATCAAATGACGAACCTGCTGCAGCACCAGAGATCAACCACAAAAAACTCGATTCAGAACCTGAAACGAGTTCCGTCAACAACAAAGAAGAAACAGATGGTTTCGAAACGGCTAGCAAAGGCGATCATTCTGATAGAGGTACTGACTTTGGCGACGACGAACAACAACAACAACAAGAAATCTGCGCCATTGACGGTTGTTAGGGATGATTCTTATGAAGATGCTCTTGATGATGATCAATTGAAACAGGTGCTCTTTCTCTCTCTCTCTCCTGTCTCTTATGATTATTGAATTGTATGATTTAAGCGAAATTGTAACCTAATATTGATTTCATTATTTGTAATTATTTGGCAATTGAAGTTGAATTTGAACATTTTTTTTCTAGTGAGTTTGATTTTTCTTCCATTGATTGAGCTTCTCACTTAATTTAGGGTTTTTTTCCTACTACTGTGCGTTTGATTTTTCTGTTGTATAGAGAAATGCGTACTTCTTAATTCGTATTTGTTACTTAGACATACAATTTGAGGACGATATTTAGTTGTTTATGAAACATAGTCGTTTCAACTTCTTTCGTTTTGTTTGGTGTTTTGATACTGTCGGGTTATGTCATTGGAAGGATTGCTGAAAATGAAACCATTTCAGATTTCAGATTTCCAATTTCTGATCCGGTCTTTTCGAGAAGGGTTGATATAGATAGCTGATAGGTTCTGCTGGAGAGCCAGATGTCTCTAATATCTTCCATACAGAGAGGGGGGGGGGGATGGGTAGCTTTCTTTCTTATTATGGGTTAACGCTGTCCGGGATTTAGATACATGGACTTAGAATTTGGTGATCCATCTCTCTTGAACACATAACTCCCCTCCCCACTCCAATATGTTGTATCTATGTGTTTCTACATGTTTGCTTCCTTTAAGAACTCTAGGCTTCTTTCGGAGAAGGCAGTTTCCTCTTGTGATTATGGCTTTTAGCTGTTTAATTAGATTCTTTTGCATATTGCTCTTTCAGGGAAAGTATGATGAGACAGTCAAGGAATGTTCAAAAGCTATAGAACTAAATCCAGCATATGTCAAAGCTCTTCTCAGGAGAGGAGAGGCTTATGAAAAGCTTGAACGATATGAAGAGGCCATCTCTGGTGAGTTGCGAATTTGTTATGAGACTTTTTTTTTTACTAAAGTGATGATATTTTTGTAATGTTTAAAAATAGATTTTGCATACTGTGATATACTTGTGCATCTATACCGTTATGGTGGTTAAATTTGGATACCTTGCAGATATGAAAAAAATATTGGAAGTGGAAGCTTCAAATGAGCAGGCTAGGAGGAATATTGTTCGAATGGAGCCATTAGCCCGAGAAAAGGCGGAAAAGATGAAGGAAGAAATGACTAGTAACCTTTTTCTTCTTCACACTTCCGCTGATCCTCTCCTGTATCTTCACTCTCCTTTGTGATTACTTTCTCACTGTGTAGTCTTGCGCGTTGGTATTATGCTTCTTCCCTTTTTAAATGGCTTGCTTTATGGATGTTGATTTATACTGTACATGATTTTGTCTATACCGAGGTTTGTGTGCAAAACAAGTCAGATGCTAAATTTGTTCTGAAATTTCCCCCTTATTTAAAGTTAAAGCCAAATTTTGACTTTCATTATGGGCAGCAGCTGAATGTGAAGTTTGCAATGCTGTAGGAAATTAAATTGATAATAATGTTCATGGAAAATAAACATGTGTTGGTCAACCAAGACTAAGCTTGGCATGGCAGTTGTAGTTGTTAGTTAAGGAATAAGGATGCTTATCATGAAAAGCTTCAAATTTGATGATGATGAAGCATAGAGTTGTGTTAAGTGCACATGGAATATGAGTTAATAGGATTTTCTTAAAATGTGGAAGTGATACATCCTCTGTATTTAGAATTTAGATGCTAACAGGGTTGGGGTAGAAGAAAGTATTTTGTGAGAATTTGATCAGCAAAATTCTAGATAAATGGTCATTCACTATTGGTCATTGACTATTAGTGTAATCTTACTGCTGACTAATGGTGTAATGTTACTGTCTGGTTTCCTCAACAACAATATTCAATATATCTTAATCTGTTCATAGAATCACAGTTGTAAAAGGAAATGCGCTACTACCAAAAGCTGTTGTCTAGTATCTACTTTATTCCCTCTCCTAATCTCGTTGATTTGAGACTTGTTTAAATGCAGAAACTGGATTCTTAACACTGTACAAGGCAGCCTAATTATCTAGTAAGATTATGTCAAAAAAAAATTATCTAGAAAGATTATGTAATAATAATTTGTCCGCAGTGTTGTTTGTTTGAGAGGCAACATTCTTCAAATTGCTAAGTCACCTTGAGTCCTTATTAATTACCGTTCCAGGACTATAAATGTTTTGTTCAACTATTTGATTATTTATACAAGTGCCAATGTGAATGATATTCAATAACGAAGTATAATGCAGCAGAACTTGTACCTAGATGTGTTACGGCTTTTAAGATTAGAGCACGTTGTTATACTCCGTATTATACTCTTTGATGCGAACTAAAAGTTAGTGCGGAGTATGTTTTCTTCCCTCCTTTTATTGTCTTGTGTTATCTGCTCTGCTGTGCTGCTTGTTTATGTCTGCCTTTCTTTTTTGGTTTTGCGCTTTCAAGCAAGTCGATCTAATGCAACCATCTATAAAATATACAACCAATAAAACACAACAAAACTACAAAGAAGATTAAAGAAAAAACACCAGGACCAAAGAGGGCATACTCTAGATTCCAAGTTCATAAGAATAGCTGTAACGCCCCGACCTCTAGTTCAAGTATTAAAGCATACTTAGCAGCGAAATTAACCTAATACGGTCGGGACATTACCTGCCGTAACTCCCTTTTGGGAATTACAAGGCAACTATCTTAACATAAGCAATTAAACTCCAAATTACTATAACAATCCTTTATATTCCCAAAGTAAAAGTACGTAACTTATTAAAAGTCTTTAATTAAACTATTACATCATTACGCATAAACTAGGTGAAATTCCTCGCCACTACTCGTTTCCATCGTTCCTCGCAGTACCTAAAATGGAAAACAAAACGGTGAGCCGAAGACTCAGTAACGACTACCCTAGCAACGTAAATTCATTTCAATTCATTTTATTTAATAACACATGGAGAATAGAATAAGTAAAACATTTAATAAAACATCATATTTAATTCATTCATAAACTTTTAATGAAAACGTCATTCATAAACTTTGCAATTTAACATGCTAGTTGTCGGCAAGTACGAACCGTGAAGGAATTCTCCACTGGGCCTGGGCCCATAAGAGCCTGGGCTCATCATCGTAACATGGGGCCTGGGCCCTAAGCCTGGGCTCACAAACCATGGGAGCCTGGGCTCGTAATCCATGGGTGGACAGGTGTCCGTGGTGCATGCATGACTGTTAGATAGGAAGATGATAGTTTATATACTGCCAGACAAACCAGGTCTTTCACTTTCATTTATCATGTTTTATGTATGTTTTACCAAGCCTTGGCTTGTATTTCAGTTGAAATAACATAACTCTTTTTAGATCATAAAACATCATTTAGATCCTGGGATCCATAAAAACCAATTCTTTCATAACATTGCATAAACATCATTTTATGAGAAAACTCAATCAAATCATGTTATAAGAAACAATTCAATCAAATCATATTTCATCCCACAATCCATAAAACACATCAAAACATTTAATTCATAAATTCAATCATAACGTCATATTTTCATAAATCATATTTATAAGGGGATTGCGGGTACTAGCAATAGCCGTTACCTCACTTCCACGATTTTGCTAAGCCTTTTCGTTGGTTCGTTCTTCCTGAGCTCCGAGTCCGATTTCTTTCAAAGTATTAAATTATTGAATTAGCACTACAACGGTAAATAATCTAAAATCAATATTTTATAAATAATAAATGTTACAAGTAATGAATTTATAATTAACGAATTCTTAATAAAAAGAATAATTCTGAAATTTAATAAAAATATTATTATTAAACGAAATTTTAATCGAAATATATATTTAATTTTTCTTAAAACCGGTTTTCATGAAAATATTATCTAAACTCCATTTTTATAAATAAAACCAGTAACTTATTTTAGGAAAATCGATAATTAAACCTGAAAGTAATAAACAATTTATTAGTAAATAATAATAAAAATTTATTAAAACATAGAGATTAATAAGTTACAAAATCTGAAATAGCTAACTAGTTTCTTACCAAAAGCCCAAATTAGAGTGGCCCAATTAATGTGTGGTTTTTAAAGGAGAATAAAAACCAAAAACTGGTTTTGATTTCTGGAAGCAAGAGCACGAAACAGGGGAAGGGGGAAAGAACACGAAGAGGAGAGAAGAGGAGGGAGGAAAGGGAGGTGGCGGCTGGCTGGGCGGCGCATAGGGGTTGCGCCAGAGGCGACGGTGGTTGTGGTTTGCCGCGGCAGCGCACGGGGAAGGGGGATAGGGGTTGCGAATCGATGAAACAGGGGAGATCGAGGGGGGTGTTTTTCGATTGGTGCTGGGCGGAGGGAGGGAAGCTCGCCGGGGTTTTCGAGGCGGAGGTTGGTTGATAGAGTGATGGGGTGGCTGGAGGTGGTGGTGCGAGACGGTGGTGGTGCAGGCAGGGCCGAGAAAGGGAGAGAGTCAGGGGAGAGAGGCAGGGGAGCGACGAGGAGAAGGAGAGGGAGGACAACGGGGGTACGATGGTGGTGCTGAGTGGGTGAGGTGTTGTCGAACGGTGTGGGACGGTGGTGGTGGCAGGTGGTAAACAGTGGCGGCAGCCACGGATGGTGGTGGTGATTCGAGCAAAGCAAGAAACAGGAATTGAATTTGAAATTGGTTTGATTTTTGGTTTCTTTTGGCAATTGGGGTTCTGGTTGTTGGGTTTGTAAAGGGAGAAGAGAAAGAGTTCAATTTGAACTTTCCAATGAATGTAGATCAGATTGAGGGAAAAGGAGAAGGAAGGAAGAAAATGGTTTCTTCCTCTGGTTCACGTGAAGAGCAGGAAAAGGAGAAAACAAATGGAATTTTATTCTTGAGGGAATTTTGGTAATTTCCTTTAGTTAGGCAAATATTCAGAAAATTGGTTTCTATTTTTAAGAAATTAATTGAAATAAAAATGTTTAATTAAAAACTAAGTTTTGAAATAATTCTTTATAAAAATATTGTTAACGAAAAATAAATTTAGTTTTTCGAAGAAAATAAGAACGTTCCGAAATTATTAGGAATCCGAAAATAATTAAGATTTAAAAACGTCGTTAAGCTCGTAAATATAAAATTAAATTATATAATATGAAAAATAAATCGTGTAACAATATTAAAATTCCAAACGAAATAAAGCTTCGTTAAATTAAAATAAAGTTTGAAATTAGGATTTAAAACGATTTTAGCTAAATAAAAATAATTAAGCATAATTAATCGAGTTTTAAAAATTCGGGGTATTACATTCTTACCCCCTTAGAAAAAGTTTCGTCCCCGAAACTTGGAAATTAGATTTACAAAATGATTGCTGAAAATCGAAAACGCTCGAATTAAAATATGATGTTTTATTTAAAACCAAGATCTCACAATTTCAATTCTGAAAATGTCTAGCCTTCATTCCGCCATCATCTATTAGGACTCCGCTTCAACTCGAGACCTAGAATCGAAGAGTAGGGAATACAAAAGGGGAAAAATTATATATTGATCCTTAATCGTCAGTAAGGTCAATTACATTCCGCCATTGTCTTTCGTATCTCCACTTTACTTCATAAAATAGGATCGAGGAGCAAAGAACATAAAAGGGGCAAACTTGTTAACATAGACTAGGTTCCCGTTTTACTTTGTGAAATCCTATTTGAAAATAATTTTCCACCAAGTGTGGTAATTATAATTTGAAGACATATGTAATGAAAATAAATATATATCTAGCAATTGCAATAATTTGTAAAAGTGAATTATTATAACAATCTCGTACTCTGAGCTCAGGAGAACTTTCATCGGAGATGTCTTGCATGTATAACGTTTAGTTATTATCAACACAATCATGTCAGCGTAAACATAATCCATAAAGCATATCATAAAGAAATAATTCTTAATTGAAACGTGCACATTTAACATAAGCATAATATTCATATACTAGTGATGGTAACACAACTTAGTTTGAGACTCGATTAGCGCATATCGCTTCCAAAATTTTTCATCATTAATTAACCTTATTCATAAAACATCGTGATTCGTAAATCATATCATTTTTAGGCGAATAATATTTCGTTTCCATTTGCTATTGGCTCCTTTGCTGCAGGAATCTTGCCGTTGACTTTCTTTATTCGATACATTTTGATTTCGATCCCCGATCTTTTCTTCTACGTTGAATAACTTCGTCGACTACGTTCGTTGCAAGGGTTCCATTCCAATCACGTGGCTAGAAATATATCGTTAGACATACGACTTCGTTACTTATCCTTAATATTTTAAATCAATGAATCTCGTATTTTAGATAACGCTAAGCCATCAAGTGTGCCTTTATTAGAAACAATCTATAGCTCATAGAAAACTCAGTTCAGACTACCTGGTCCTATAGACATGTCATTTTGTCGATTCTCTATTCTCAACTCCATTGCATTCCTCATCATTCATAATTCTTTTCGAATTTCACAACATTCATTGATACCATTAACCTGATAGACAGACTAATTCTCGGTAAATTACCTTGGTAAGATCCTCAAAGCTTTACGCAAACTCAGGTTCATGTTTCCACCATAAATCATAGATAACATCTTTGCAACACCCTACATTCTCTAGTTCAACTTCCTTTATGGAGATTATCAAGCATCCTTTTAGACAAATACACAAAAATAGTCCCTATCAAAGATGCGGAAAGGTAAACCAGGAATACCATCAACCTGACTGACAAACTAATCTCTGATAACTTCTGTTGGTATAATCCTTAGGACTTCATGTGTAAATTCAATTTCATCTTTTCACCATAAATCATATTCTTGCATAACTTTTAAAAGTTCTAGCTTAGCTTCCTTAACATATCTGGATACACACTTAGGTACCTACAATAACAAAACAATCATTGTGAAGGGTGCGGGAAAGTAACTCATAAATCAATCATAACTTGAACGCTTTAAACCTTGAATAACCTCAATTTAATTGGTGATTCGCCACTTATAAAAATACAAACTCATGCTCTTTTGGTACTTTATCATTTAACCTTATTAACAGACTTCTTCTTGATAGCCTATAAAAATCCTCAGGATCTTATTCATGTGTCAACTCAAATGGATCCTTTATCATAACTCATGTTGGGTTCATAACTTTTCTGTATAACTTCCTAGCTTCCTTAATAGAGGCATAAGGCATAACAATCATCTTCTATATAATAGACTTTAGTACTTATAAACATGAATATATTCACCATGAATAGCACGGGGAGGTAACCCTAAAATCAATATCATTCATAACTTGAACACTTTAAATCTAAAATAACCTCAACTTAATTAGTGATCCATCACTCATGAAATACATCCTTATACTCATCTTAGTACTCTAACATTTATACCATCCTTTATGATTTCATAATCATGAAAATTCCTCAAAACAATTCATATCCACAAAATCTTTGTGTTCGCATCGTACTTAACTTAACTTCTTTCAAGGAAACAATAAAGCTTAAACTTTGCCTAGTCTATCTAGGGTAGAAAACTCATATCATGACATGTGACAATAAACATAAAATTAAGGGAAGTTCGGCTCTAAAGCGAGAGAGCTAAATCAAAATACTGTTAGCGTCGTCTTTGTCTTTTATCATGTAATCTATTACGTACGTTGACGGGCGTGATGGATTTAGCATTGTTGTTGTTTCGTTCATGATTAGTCGATGTTGATGTTCCGGTATTCGTTGGAGGTGGTTTAGGACAATCTTTAACTAAATGATCTTTATCTCGACATCGATAACAAGCATTCATTTTAGCACGATATCCTCTTCCATTCATTAGAGCATTTCGAAAGTATCAAGTAGTTGATCCATACGATTGATCCAGTCTTCAAATTCCATCGAATCGGCTTGCGATCATAGGTTGGTGGATTCGAGGGTGAAATTTCCTTCAATAGTGCCGCGCTTTCGTTTGATTTAGTGTCTTTCGTTTTCCGAGAATTCTTGACCGATTCAGCTAACATCGTACTTACGGTTCCTAATCGTTCCACCATTCCCTTGAGGTCTTCTGTCGATTGGTCGTCACAAGAATCATCATGGAGAACACCATTGTGGACGACTTCATCGTGAATGTTGCGGTTGTTGTGAGCTTCGTTCGTGGCATCGTTAGTAACCTCGATAATCGATATTTCGCATAACATATTCAATCATAAAAACATACTTCCTCCATTTTTTTTTATTATTGCACCATTTTCCTTTTTCGGAAGTTGCATATTAATTGCACCATTTCCTTTTTTAGTAAGTTTACCTACATGCAATGACATTTTTATCCTTGTATGGGTGGTGGGGACCAAACCCCACTTGTTCTTTACCTACAACTTGTACTTAATCACATGGGTATTTTTGTCAATCTCTCACCTTTTAACACCTTTCTTAATTCTCGTGCCCAATGTAGATGGTGCAATAATAAAAAAATGGAGGAAGTAAATAACATGAGAAATGAATCCCTTTTATCCCGTGCGTTCCTACGCTCACACTCATTTCATTTTAACTTAACATGATTTTAACATATTCTTTTTCACTTATTCCTTAAAACTCTTTTCTTAAAGCCTATTGAATTCTATTACGTGCAAAACCCGTAAGGTTTAGCACTTATGGTCGCAGAACCTCCGCTCTGATACCATACTGTAACGCCCCGACCTCTAGTTCAAGTATTAAAGCATACTTAGCAGCGGAATTAACCTAATACGGTCGGGACATTACCTGCCGTAACTCCCTTTTGGGAATTACAAGGCAACTATCTTAACATAAGCAATTAAACTCCAAATTACTATAACAATCCTTTATATTCCCAAAGTAAATGTACGTAACTTATTAAAAGTCTTTAATTAAACTATTACATCATTACGCATAAACTAGGTGAAATTCCTCGCCACTACTCGTTTCCATCGTTCCCCGCAGTACCTAAAATGGAAAACAAAGAAGACTCAGTAACGACTACCCTAGCAACGTAAATTCATTTCAATTCATTTTATTTAATAACACATGGAGAATAGAATAAGTAAAATATTTAATAAAACATCATATTTAATTCATTCATAAACTTTTAATGAAAACGTCATTCATAAACTTTGCAATTTAACATGCCAGTTGTCGGCAAGTACGAACCGTGAAATAATTCTCCACTGGGCCTGGGCCCATAAGAGCCTGGGCTCATCATCGTAACATGGGGCCTGGGCCCTAAGCCTGGGCTCGTAATCCATGGGTGGACAGGTGTCCGTGGTGCATGCATGACTGTTAGATAGGAAGATGGTAGTTTATATACTGCCAGACAAACCAGGTCTTTCACTTTCATTTATCATGTTTTATATATGTTTTACCAAGCCTTGGCTTGTATTTCAGTTGAAATAACATAACTCTTTTTAGATCATAAAACATCATTTAGATCCTGGGATCCATAAAAATCAATTCTTTCATAACATTGCATAAACATCATTTTATGAGAAAACTCAATCAAATCATATTATAAGAAACAATTCAATCAAATCATATTTCATCCCACAATCCATAAAACACATCAAAACATTTAATTCATAAATTCAATCATAACGTCATATTTTCATAAATCATATTTATAAGGGGATTGCGGGTACTAGCAATAGCCGTTACCTCACTTCCACGATTTTGCTAAGCCTTTTTGTTGGTTCGTTCTTCCTGAGCTTCGAGTCCGATTTCTTTCAAAGTATTAAATTATTGAATTAGCACTACAACGGTAAATAATCTAAAATCAATATTTTATAAATAATAAATGTTACAAGTAATGAATTTATAATTAACGAATTCTTAATAAAAAGAATAATTCTGAAATTTAATAAAAATATTATTATTAAACGAAATTTTAATCGAAATATATATTTAATTTTTCTTAAAACCGGTTTTCATGAAAATATTATCTAAACTCCATTTTTATAAATAAAACCAGTAACTTATTTTAGGAAAATCGATAATTAAACCTGAAAATAATAAACAATTTATTAGTAAATAATAATAAAAATTTATTAAAACATAGAGATTAATAAGTTACAAAATCTGAAATAGCTAACTAGTTTCTTACCAAAAGCCCAAATTAAAGTGGCCCAATTAATGTGTGGTTTTTAAAGGAGAATAAAATCCAAAAAATGGTTTTGATTTCTGGAAGCAGGGGAAGGGAGAAAGAACACGAAGAGGAGAGAAGAGGAGGGAGGAAAGGGAGGTGGCGGCTGGCTGGGCGGCGCATAGGGGTTGCGCCAGAGGCGACGGTGTAGACACCTACTTTTGTTCCCGTTCCCGCAAGGGAAAGGTTTGATGATGAAAGCATAAAAACTCCACTTGACAACGTATCTCCTATAAAATAAACGAATCTCGATTCCCCATTTCATTTCACCCGAAACCTGCTATTTATGGAAACCTGCTAAAAATAGTAACTGCCGTAAAAGGTAGCTTCTAAAAGTGGCAAATCATAAAAG
Source organism: Spinacia oleracea (assembly GCF_020520425.1). Taxonomy (NCBI): domain Eukaryota; kingdom Viridiplantae; phylum Streptophyta; class Magnoliopsida; order Caryophyllales; family Amaranthaceae; genus Spinacia; species Spinacia oleracea. The sequence goes on from NC_079490.1 coordinate 56,215,006, forward strand.
ATAGAAACCTGTCAGAATTAGGTGTTGCACTCCAACATAAATCCTAAATGAGATAGAAAACTGCGAGAATCCTATTCCTAATAGGATTCGGAAATAAGAGTTACGTATTAATCAAAATCCTAACGAGCCTAGAGTTCGTAACGGGCCCAGACGCATTCCGTCATGAAATTGATACGCGCTAAAAGACTCGAATTAATCTCAAACTCTCCGGATTCTAGGAATCCGAATCTGACAAAGAAACGGCCCAAACAGCAATTTCAACGCCCAGCCCTGGGCGCTGAAATTGCCAGGATCCTATTTTCAACGCCCAGAGCTGGGCGCCGAAATCTTTGACGCCCAGAGCTGGGCGCCGAAATCTTTGACGCCCAGAGCTGGGCGCTGAAAGTACCTGGGTACGTGTTTTTTCCTAACTCTTCGCGGATTAGAACTCTGCAATTCTATCTTTCCACGAACTCTTCCCTATAAATAGGTCCCTGGTTTCGACGTGAAACAACACACAACAACACATAACATATTCTGAGTATTGACTCTAAACCCCTTAGCTTAAGCCTCTCGCTGCGAAACTGTTCACGCGTTCTGTCACAATCGATCCATAAATCGAACAGAACGTATCCTGTCCCATAATTGAGATTCGTTAAATAAAAAGGAGAAATAGCAAAGTCAAAGTGGTTAGTTTTCTGAGAACCGTGACGCACCTCTCAAGGGTGCGTCGTAATGTGTCCCTTTTCGATGATTTAACTGCTTTCCTCGCCCTTTTTATGAACTGTTAAACTAACCTAATATGATTGTTCTATCACGCCTAACAAATATAATATTTTTGGGAAATCGGATTATCATGCTAGGTCCCTTAATGCTATTTAAATCAGATAATCACGATCGAATTAGTATTATATGTTGCATATTGCTAAAATCAACACATATTAGTTTAATAGTTAACGCATGTCCCTTCAATTATTTATGCTGAGCTAGTAAGGATATCCTGCCTCTGGAGTTATCGACGAGCGAATTACTCCTCTCGGTAGTTACAGTCCCCCGAACCCTCAATCTCTACCTTGCGGGTGTATATTGAGAGATCCCCACACCAGGGATCACAAGGGAACCTACGACCGTCGTGGTCAAACATAATTGCACTCCCTTTATGTCACGATAACCGGGTTTTGTCAGTTTTTCTCATTGTCGTTAAAAACTGAATGGCGACTCCTATATTACTAGTCAATTGGGTGTATACTCACAGGAAATCCAATTACACTTGATTGAATAAAAAGAATCGTCACACCCCCGAGGGACAAGGTCACGCATTAGCCTCGCGCTTTTTCGACCCCCTCACAGTGGCGACTCCACTGGGGATAGTGAAGGAAATACTCGTGCTTGTAGGTAATTAAAATAGCCGAAGGGTGAAACGATCCTACCCCGCGTTTATTTCCCCATCAAGTTGGGACGACCTGAAAATCAGCATATTAATGTGAACGGGCAGAACCTCATAACGAATCTCGGCTCCCTCGGGAGTTGGGACTAAGGATACCTTTTTTCGCCAATAGGGGGGTGCATACGCCGCGCATGTTTCCCACTCGGTACTTGTGCAGGTAGTACACCTATCCCGAACCCAATCGCTCGCCCATTAGGTCCCTCTCGCCTGCATGCCCCCTTGGCTTGCACTTGCGGGTTGGCCTCTTGAGCGAAATTCGTCTGTTGAAGACACTACCTCGACCGGGGCATGTGTTGGATCTACAATAGAAGCGGTACCAAGCCAGGCGCAAATACTACCCATAGAAGCCTATCATAAACTACGTGACATATTTAATTTTCAAATCCATGTTTGTAATGTAGTTATGTGTAGCAAACTATGTTATGATTGTGTGTACGAATAATGCTAGACAAATAATGCTAGAAAACCAACGACCTTAAAAACTGCCCAAACATTCATAAACCAATTGGCCAAAGAGTTACACCAAAATACGTGTTCCGCAAACCCGAATGTTCGCCACAAAAATAAGCGACGCTCGGGATGGCCTGTAACGAATCCCACAAACGCTGTTACGCGTAAAGGACGTTATTAGGCAAGCACGCAAGTCGAAGTCGCATAAGCAGAAGACAGAAAACGACTACCAGTCAGGGACGCATTTTCAGCGCCCCTGGCTGGGCGCCAATATTTCTCACGCCCACTGCTGGGCGCTGAAGTTGCTGCCTGGCCTTTTGGTCAGGCACAGCAGCCTCGGTGCCCACGCATGAAGAAGATACGTAGCAAAAAAAAAAAAAAAACAACTTTTCGTAAAAACAATTGCTACGAGGGCGTATGAAAAATCACTCGATTCTAAAAGCGACTCTTAAAAAATTAATAACTCTTTGTGTCGGTGTTAGGCCTCCTACGACGACAATGCTCGACACCCAAAACCGAGCATGCTAATTAAACGACCTTGAATGTCACATGGGCAAAGTATTCAAAAAAAATAATGTTCGAATAGAGTCCTTAAAGAAAAATAATGTTCGAATAAAAAATAAATCCGTGTCTAGACTAGGCTATGCCAAAGTACAATCTAAATCCTAAGTCTTAGTTGTCTTATCCATAGAATCGGTCCCAATGCTTGGTGTCGTTCTGCAAGTTAAAAGGTTAAACCATATTGAGTCTCCCCTCCTAACATTTAAATCAATAAGCACCCATATGTAATTGTCATCCCTTGCTAAGAATCCACGGCCTCAATACTCTCTCTCACCAATAAAAAGAATATATTATAGTATTTGCAAAATGGAAACAGTCACATTCTGAAAATCATTCCCACATAGTCGCACAACCCCCAAAGTGAACCTAAGGTGTCAACACCATTGGCAAAGAAAAAATTAATGGCCTCAAGGCTTATAATCACATTGGGTCACGACTATCATAGTCCTCTCGAGTCACTCGCTCCTTGAAATACTCCTAAGTACGGACTAAAAGATTTTCCATGAATGCAACATGACGAACCATGAAAATACCCAAATCGGCATACCATAAGGCTACCATTGGGGTAAAGCAATACACACTAAGAGGGAAGCCGCACTAATGATTCTAGTCTTGCAAAAATAAAAATTCGATCTCCCCAATTAACTACCTCGCCAACATTAAGTAAAATGGCGCATGACAAATGGACACCCAAGGGTTAAAATCTAAAAGTGTCAACCAACGAAAGTTATGGTCCAATTAGCCTAAGTCTGAGAGTTGCTTGGTCAAGTATTATAGGCTTACGCCACGTTATTATTTTGAGTCTAGGCCACCTCCTTGTATTCCTACACGGGTTATAATCAGAAAATTAATGAAAGTTTGAGTCTAAATCACAACTTCCAATTAAATCCCGGAAACTGTAAAAAATTATTTTCGATGTAATTCTTTCGTTAAATTTCAATAAGGTAAAAACAACATTTTGAATCTACGCTATTTGCACATTTTAAGAAACGACTAAATACGCTTGCAAAGTAAGATAATTTAAAGGTCCACCCTAGGCCAACTAAAATTAAAGGTCCACCCTAGGCCTATTAAAATTAAAGGTCCACTATAGGCCTACCAAACGAGGCTCACTCAGTCTCGCCTCGTGACTCAAAGACCATAAACACCTACCTTTTAGCCCAAATAAAAAAAAAATTGAAGGATTTATGTTGGGGAGAAATCCCATGCAAAAAGGAAAAAATAGAAAGAGAAAAGGGAGAGAGAAAAGAGCAAGCCACGAAATGCTTAAAAAAGAGAAAGAGAAAAGGGAGAGCGAAAAAGAGCCATGAAATACTTAGCCCGTACCTCCCAAAGTGCGAAACCTACCCAAGTAAACGAAGGAAAAGAATTGAGTCAACCAATCCAAATCATAAAATTCTACGATGTCTACCCATTCCAATCCTTATGTTCTTAGACGCATTCGCTCTGGGGTCCCTGTTCAGCTCATCTAACCCACCCATGTTCTCATTGCCATAACCCAAGAAACCATTACCTCGACTCTTGTTCTTGAACTTGTTGTCAACCGCAAACCACGCACGGCCATTGACACGTGCGTCATACCCATTATTTCCAAAGCCCAAAACCTGTTCTTACACCACCATTAGCATAATGACCATATAACTTGTGTGAATACATCCTGTTGATATACCCTTAAGCCGTCCCCATACTACTCATTGACCTTGGTTGATTTAAACTCATGACACTAGCTTGAGTCTGCAAATTGTGAGCCCTAGCAGGTGTAATCCTCATGCTCGACTAATACCTATACAACTTATCCTATCTCATTCAACCCGTCTTTCAAACCGTCTTGAGTCACGAATAAAAAAAAAACAAAAAAAAAATGGCGTCTTGTGTCTTGAGTCACGAATAAAAAAGGAAGACAAATGAAAAGTACAAAAAAGTAATAAATAATAAAGAAGGAACTTTGCAAAGCGCCTCTAAAGTTAGTCTAAAAGAAAAAGGAGCATTTAGCGCACCAAAAAAGATCCTCCCAGAAGTCATTTTCAGCGCCCATAGCTGGGCGCCGAAATCTTTAGCGCCCCAGCCTGGGCGCTGAATCTCTCTGCCTGCCAAATTTTGTCCAAAAGTGCTCGTCATTTTATCCGCACATACACGGAAAAATAACGAACACTTGGAGAGGTACAACACGTATTCAGATATACGTACCACCAAAGAAATACATGTACTCAATCAAAAAAAATATAAAAAATTTTTGGCTTACGACAAGGCAGCAGATTAAGATAATAATAAACTTCACTTATTCTACCGTTTCAAACAATATGTTTCCACCTCAGAACATACTTATCGAATTCGGCATTCTAAGAAACCATTTTCTAGGCTAAGAACTACGCAAGACCTGATTCCAAATTAAATCTATTTAAGGCAGATACGTAGGCAATCCATGATTCGGTCCAACCAATTTGCAAAAATATTAAAGCCTATAGAAAAACAAGAATAAAAAATAGAAGTCCCTTATTGAAATTTAATTACTTGCAACCCAAGTCGAAAGAAAAATTTAAGTCAAAGGAAGAATCCAAGTCACCAAGATGCCAAATTAATGAGCACACGTCGAAAAATAATAAGGGCACGTACCCTTGCTAGAAGGAGCACTCACACTCCTAGGCACTTAGCCAAGACTCAAAAGATCACTCTGCCTCAATTGAATGGGGGCTAACGCAAGCGTCCATGACCTCTAAAGTACTCGACTTGACCCTCCCTAAAGCGAACTAACTCACTTAAAGACTTTCTTTCACAACTAGACACAGTCATGATCGCCAACAAGTAGTAAGGGCAGTAAGTTTGCAATAAAGAGGATTGTTCTACGGCATCGCCCCATCGTTCATTCGAACTCAGGGCACCCGTTCATGGTAATTCGAATGCTTGCGAATCCCCTTTGAAAAAAAAATCAGACATTGTCAATAGGACTTGGCACTTAACCAAGGCTCACCCTACTCAGACATATGACACGGGCATCTAAAATCGAAATCTAATGGGAAGACATAATAGCAACTGGGGGCTAAAAACTGAAATGAAAGAGCTAGGGAAAGAACTAAGTATACCTTGACCTTTTGTACAGACATACACCAAGTAAATCTAAGTCAATTTGAAAACGGTTTATATTCCCGCCATTCTGGAAAAGACGGCCCTAAAAGCCTAAAGCATATGCCAAACAGGCACAAGTAATATCTTGGCGCCTGCACCCTGGCTTCCAGCAAATCCTTAGACAGCATTCCAAAAATCATAACAGTATTTTGATTCACTCATGTAATCCTGTACGAACCCTTCTATAAGTCAACCTACTTAGGACACCTCGGATTGTACACGGTAGGACTCGGATTTTAAATGGTTTTCAAATGATTTTTAAAAGACTTCTTCGAACCTAATAAAGTGTCGTTGGTTTAAGCTTAGTGTGCGTCCATCTCAACGTTGCAAGTGAGTCAAAAAGATTTTTAAATATGATTATGGGTGAAGAAAGGCATCTAGCTTTTAGTCAAGGCACACTTCAACATGTGACTACCTTGACCATGGCAATGTCGCACAATATGACATTTACAAGAGAAGTAGCAAATCACTACTCGAACATACCCCGCACTAAACGAGTCTGGTTCAAACTATTCATGATCCGTGTCACCATGAATGCATAAAAACGTATGCAAAGCATTATAGCACCAAGCCAATCCCGTAGCTACAATTGGGGGATTGAGAAAAACACTCTAAAAATGCTCGAAATGACGATTTTATCGCAAATTCTCGACGCTAATGCTATACATATGTCATAGGGGCTCAATCCTAAGCTTTTATCGTGCAAAACGAACCTTAGAATGGCTACAACCCCTCTCAAATTCTAAAGCACTACTTAGAATATATAAAGTCACCCCACTAACAAGGGTAACTGAAAATCGCGAGTCACCAAAACTCCGATCAAACCACTGCACATAACGCTCGCCCTATAAAGCGCCCGTTACACAGTCTACATCGTTCCAAAGCAAAAGCGAAAGAAAAAAAAAAAAAAAAAAAGAGAATAAAAAAAAACTGTCAAAATTCTGCCCAGAAATCATTTTCAACGCCCAGAGTTGGGCGCCGATATCTTTAACGCCCAAGCCTGGGCGCTGAATCTTTCTGCTAGCCAAGTTTTGCCCAGATACAAAAATAAGAAAGAAACACCTATGAATCATCGCATCGAACGAAGTAATATGCCGTGCAAACCCACGCAGAAGGTGCTACACTTGTTCGAGCACCTGAACGATTCATCACGATGAAGTACTCCAAGTAATGATATCCCAACACTTGGAGGAATGTTCTAAAATACGCTGTTAGGCCACACAAGCCTGCGTTGCACCATAATCCCACAGTACAAGTCTAAAAAAGGGTAAGGCACATTACACCAATGCAAGCACGACCAAGAGTAAGAGGCAAAGACTACTTATCGCCCAAATACAAGCCACACGACTTCTACATTAAGGATTAAAGGTAGCAAAACATTACCTACCACGGAAGGGATAGCTCGCACCTACACGAGCGAAACCCCAAGGCATCTTTCTCGAAAGAACCTACAAAATCGTACGCCGAAAAGAAGCATCCCAACATGCATACTTGGGGGCTCCAAGCTACGAAACAACCATAACAAAATAAAAAATCTCGAAGCAAATGTTTGAACAATCGAAAGGGCACGATGTTTGAGCCCACTTCATGAATGGACCTGATCCCTATCAAGCTTCTAAGCAAATTATTCAAAATCAGTCATTGCTCAAAAAATAATGATTCAAGCAAACTGATTGATGGACCGCACACAACGGCCATTCTATGAACGCTCGTTCGCACATACATATCATCATTCACGAACACGTTCAAAAAATATAAGAGCGATCAAAGTCTTACACCTCAAGGTATGTTCCTCGGGCCATATAGACTCGCCCGACTATTGCAATAACTGAACACCTTAAGAGCAACAGTTCCTTAAAATAATCGCCCCAAAGCGACAAGCACCGTAGTCCACCAATCGGCTACGGCTTCTCAAGAAAATCATCACGTTCTAAAAACAAAGAAAAAAACAAAAGAAAAGAGAATACATAGAACTTCCAAGTGAAATAAACGAATGAACAAGAGGCCAACTGTGTCATCAAAAGACCAGCCCAAACAACACTTTCAACGCCCCACCTGGGCGTGAATTATTTCAACGCCCAGGCCTGGGCGCCGAACATGATCACAGACCCAAAAAAACAGCTCTGACTTCTATAGGGCCCTGCCATATTCATTCGACTTTAAAATTGCCGAAAGCCGCACTCCACGGCTTCGCTAAAGTAGCACACTACTATGGAAGGTCGCTCGCACATACGAGCATGACCCCAAACATGATTAAAAGATACAAAAAACAACCGACGAGCCCCAACGCTTGGGGGCTCGCAAAAATGGACTCCAACAAGGAGCGCGTAATCAAAATCACATTCCCAGACTGCGCCACACACCATATCATGTTTGGATATCTCAAAAAAAAAAAAAATTGTTAAACAAAAATATACACAGTGTGGACCCACTTACATGACACATCTAATATGGAAATATTACGACCCACCAACAGGTTGTAATCACCAAAAGCTCTTCTACATGGGCAAAATAAGAAATTCAAAATGGGCCCGCCCACCCTCAGCGGGCGGGGTCTGCGTAATTAGCCGCGTAGGTCCTCAGTTTTCGAAAAATAAAGTCTTCAAATTTAAAATAGGCTCGCCATCTTCAGCCGGCGGGGTCTACGGCGCAAACCACGTAGGTCCTTATTTTCAAAAAAAAACAACAAAATAAAATTTCAAAACAGATTCGTCCACTTCTATCGGACGGGGCGTCCACCCTCAGCGGACAGGTTCGCCATCTTCAGCCGGCGGGGTCTACGTCACAAACCGCGTAGGTCCTTATTTTCAAAAACATCAAACAGATTCGTCCACTTCTATCGGACGGGGGGTCCACCCTCAGCGGACAGGCTCGCCCACCTTCAGCGGGCGGGGTCTGCGTCACTAACAGCGCAGGTCCTTAGTCGCTGCAGCGATAACTTTTATCGGTTTTCCCTTTCTCCGAAAATTAAAGGATCGGTTTTCCCTTTTTCCGAAAATCAAAGGATCGGTTTTCCCTTTTTCCGAAAATTAAAGGATCGGTTTTCCCTTTTTCCGAAAATTAAAGGATCGGTTTTCCCTTTTTCCGAAAATTAAAGGATCGGTTTTCCCTTTTTCCGAAAATTAAAGGATCGGTTTTCCCTTTTTCCGAAAATTAAAGGATTGGTTTTCCCTTTTTCCAAAAATTAAAGGATTGGTTTTTCGTTTTTCCAAAAAAAAACGATGTGCTGGATTTTCCTTCGTTTTACGTCCTATAAAAACAAGGGGGTTTTCTCGTTTAGCTAGCCCTGAAAATGAGAATCTTTAAAAACGTTTTACCTCGTGATTGGGCTTGGCCAGGCCCAATTACACTTTACAGCTTTAATTTCGAAAAAAATATGTAGTTACTCCCAATGACAAAGTGAGGGAGTTTCTACGCACCTTTAGATCCTTCCAATGACAAAGTGAGGAAGTTTCTATGCTATCAGTTGACAAATCCCAATGACACGTGAGGGATATGTCGACACTTCAAGTGATGACCCTTAAGTCAAATGTTATCACTCGGGGGCTCGTGAGACCCTCACAAAACAGGTCACATACACCATGGCTTGTGTGACGCACTCCGTCTAATACTTTGACCATCGTCTTACTCCAAGACTCAGTCAAAGTGGGGGCTAACTGTAGACACCTACTTTTGTCCCCGTTCGCGCAAGGGAAAGGTTCGATGATGAAAGCATAAAAACTCCACTTGACAACGCATCTCCTATAAAATAAACGAATCTCGATTCCCCATTTCATTTCACCCGAAACCTGCTATTTATGGAAACCTGCTAAAAATAGTAACTGCCGTAAAAGGTAGCTTCTAAAAGTGGCAAATCATAAAAGATAGAAACCTGTCAGAATTAGGTGTTGCACTCCAACATAAATCCTAAATGAGATAGAAAACTGCGAGAATCCTATTCCTAATAGGATTCGGAAATAAGAGTTACGTATTAATCAAAATCCTAACGAGCCTAGAGTTCGTAACGGGCCCAGACGCATTCCGTCACGAAATTGATACGCGCTAAAAGACTCGAATTAATCTCAAACTCTCCGGATTCTAGGAATCCGAATCTGACAAAGAAACGGCCCAAACAGCAATTTCAACGCCCAGCCCTGGGCGCTGAAATTGCCAGGATCCTATTTTCAACGCCCAGAGCTGGGCGCCGAAATCTTTGACGCCCAGAGCTGGGCGCTGAAAGTACCTGGGTACGTGTTTTTTCCTAACTCTTCGCGGATTAGAACTCTGCAATTCTATCTTTCCACGAACTCTTCCCTATAAATAGGTCCCTAGTTTCGACGTGAAACAACACACAACAACACATAACATATTCTGAGTATTGACTCTAAACCCCTTAGCTTAAGCCTCTCGCTGCGAAACTGTTCACGCGTTCTGTCACAATCGATCCATAAATCGAACAGAACGTATCCTGTCCCATAATTGAGATTCGTTAAATAAAAAGGAGAAATAGCAAAGTCAAAGTGGTTAGTTTTCTGAGAACCGTGACGCACCTCTCAAGGGTGCGTCGTAATGTGTCCCTTTTCGATGATTTAACTGCTTTCCTCGCCCTTTTTATGAACTGTTAAACTAACCTAATATGATTGTTCTATCACGCCTAACAAATATAATATTTTTGGGAAATCGGATTATCATGCTAGGTCCCTTAATGCTATTTAAATCAGATAATCACGATCGAATTAGTATTATATGTTGCATATTGCTAAAATCAACACAGATTAGTTTAATAGTTAACGCATGTCCCTTCAATTATTTATGCTGAGCTAGTAAGGATATCCTGCCTCTGGAGTTATCGACGAGCGAATTACTCCTCTCGGTAGTTACAGTCCCCCGAACCCTCAATCTCTACCTTGCGGGTGTATATTGAGAGATCCCCACACCAGGGATCACAAGGGAACCTACGGCCGTCGTGGTCAAACATAATTGCACTCCCTTTATGTCACGATAACCGGGTTTTGTCAGTTTTTCTCATTGTCGTTAAAAACTGAATGGCGACTCCTATATTACTAGTTAATTGGGTGTATACTCACAGGAAATCCAATTACACTTGATTGAATAAAAAGAATCGTCACACCCCCGAGGGACAAGGTCACGCATTAGCCTCGCGCTTTTTCGACCCCCTCACAGACGGTGGTTTTGGTTCGCGGCGGCAGCGCACGGGGAAGGGGGATAGGGGTTGCAAACTGATGAAACAGGGGAGATCGAGGGGGGTGTTTTTCGATTGGTGCTGGGCGGAGGAAGGGAAGCTCGCCGGGGTTTTCGAGGAGAAGGTTGGTTGATAGAGTGATGGGGTGGCTGGAGGTGCGAGACGGTGGTGGTGCAGGCAGGGCTGAGAAAGGGAGAGAGTCAGGTGAGAGAGGCAGGGGAGCGACGAGGAGAAGGAGAGGGAGGACAACGGGGTATGATGGTGGTGCTGAGTGGGTGAGGTGTTGTCGAACGGTGTGGGACGGTGGTGGTGGCAGGTGGTAAACAGTGGCGGCAGCCACGGATGGTGGTGGTGATTCGAGCAAAGCAAGAAACAGGAATTGAATTTGAAATTGGTTTGATTTTTGATTTTGATTTTTGGTTTCTTTTGGCAATTGGGGTTCTGGTTGTTGGGTTTGTAAAGGGAGAAGAGAAAGAGTTCAATTTGAACTTTTCAATGAATGTAGATCAGATTGAGGGAAAAGGAGAAGGAAGGAAGAAAATGGTTTCTTCCTCTGGTTCACGTGAAGAGCAGGAAAAGGAGAAAACAAATGGAATTTTATTCTTGAGGGCATTTTGGTAATTTCCTTTAGTTAGGAAAATATTCAGAAAATTGGTTTCTATTTTTAAGAAATTAATTGAAATAAAAATGTTTAATTAAAAACTAGGTTTTGAAATAATTCTTTATAAAAATATTGTTAACGAAAAATAAATTTAGTTTTTCGAAGAAAATAAGAACGTTCCGAAATTATTAGGAATCCGAAAATAATTAAGATTTAAAAACGTCGTTAAGCTCGTAAATATAAAATTAAATTATATAATATGAAAAATAAATCGTGTAACAATATTAAAATTCCAAACGAAATAAAGCTTCGTTAAATTAAAATAAAGTTTGAAATTAGGATTTAAAACGATTTTAGCTAAATAAAAATAATTAAGCATAATTAATCGAGTTTTAAAAATTCGGGGTATTACAATAGCAGACTTTATAGCCACTTTAGAACGACTTAGCTGTAACTGTGAGACTGAAGGAAAAGAGTGAAAGTGGGTTGAAAGACATTGCAGTTAGTAACTCCAAAATATACAACCGGAACTATTAGCACACTAGAGGAAAAAACCTTATAGGTGGCTCATCAAAGGTTGCCCTTATACAACAAGAGCAACTTTTGAGAAAAAAATAATTAATTTCTTTTTTTTTAAAACGAAAATTTTCTTAAAGTTTCAAAAGCGCAGCCTTTACGGTAATTAAACACAAACTCTCATTTTATCTTCCGTGTTCAGCTCAATCAGGCACCCCATTGTCATCTCCCTCCTCCTTCTCCACCGGCGAGCTCTCATCTCCCTCCTCTTTCTCGTACCGGCGAGCTCTCATCTCCCTCCTCCTTCTCCACCGGCGAGCACGCCCACTTTCTTTAAAACCTTGAATCAAACGGTTTTTGATTCTTGAGTTTTTTCCCTAAATTTTAGGGTTCTTGAAGATTATTCTTCGATTTTCTTGCACCTGGTAATGGTAGAAAATCGCAGATGAGTTTGGTGGTTTTGGTTCATATTCTTGGAGTCAATGGAGGTTTTTCCAAGCAACTGGACATTGTCATTGAGATTTCCAGAATTAAATTTCTACCGAATTCTGGTATAATTCTCTGTTCTTAATCCTTGTTTGGTGTGGATTGTTCTTTGGATGTTGCAATGTGGTGTTATAATTGTTTGATTACAAATTATAAGTGTTGTTGGTTGTTGAACTTGGGGACTTCGAATATTTTGATTTGCTGGATGTTATGCCCTGCTCTATTTCATTATTCTTAGTTTACCTATATGATAAGTGATGAGATTGGATATGTGATTGACGATGCTCCGTGGACTATAGGAGTTATTATTACGATTTAGTTTAGCGTGGTTCTTCTTACCTTGAGTTAAATCTTGGTGTTAGTGTTCTAAGTTGCACTCTAGAAACTATAACCAGAAACTATAAATCTTCTTTGAGCGAGTTCATAATATCAACGGAATAAGTGATCATGACAGCGGAAATAGAAATTGTAGAGATCAGATATAGTAAAAAGCTAAGTGTCATCTGCAAGCAACATTTTCTCATGAATAAAAGACTAAATTATCTTGGCAACAGAGGCATGTATAGCAGTATAGGACTCTTCGACCAGTACCACAGTGAAGCAATTCTCTTACAATAAATTCAACGACAAAAGTATTTGGTTTCCTTGTATCATGAGACAGAGTGGCAACAGTTCTGAGGCTGTGGAGGTTTATATGCTAGCAACCTTTTCCAACCAGTCAAAGGTTATTAAAAAAGATTGTTTCTAAAAGATATATGTGGGAGTAAAATCTCCTTATCAACTCATCCACGGCATTGAAGTCTGTTGGAATCATGATTCAGCAGAGAAGTCAACAAGGAACCATATTAAGGCCTTCGTTATCAAACAAGCATAACCTATTTACATTACAAGGATCTAGCGAGATTTCAGGTCAATAACATATCCAGCAACTTTAGCTTTAATAAGCTAGTTTAAACATATCTAGTATTTTTTTAATTAAGCTGTAATCATACGTAAGTATGTGTATCACAAAGAAGACAATATATAAGTGTCTCACCACCTTCAACTTTAGGAGTCCGTATTGATTCCCTTCCATTTTCATTTGACTAAAGTGTTTCACATGACATATTTAAGTTCTCAATATATTTTAGCTACCTTCTTTTAAACTTTGTGTATTTCTTACAGTTGAATATGCTTATCATTATGGTCGGTCTCCTCTGTCTCAAATCTGTTTGCTGCATGCTTTTCATTCAGTGCTGGCTGGAAAAAGTGCTATCAGTGTCAGTCATCTCATCTTGGGTAGTTGGGTGACACCAATTTTTTCTGACAAGTCATGTAATTTCCCTTTGTTCCTGCAGATAAAGGGTGATGATTATCTATTATACTTTCCAGCAGAACTTTACACAGCTGTTCCTAGTTGTGGAGTCTTCCCGCGGGGATTTTTGTGGGATGAAGGTTTTCATCAGTTGCTGATCTGGTAAGTCCCATGATTCCTTTTGTTACACTATCCAAGTTCAAGATCTTCTCTAATTTTGTCCTCAGCTGCGAATGATTCGACGGTAGTACTGCATTTGTCATTTTGATCTATGTATGATAATAGGCGTTGGCAAGTCCGTATTAGCTTGGACATCATTGGCCACTGGTTAGATCTATTGAATATTGATGGTTGGATTCCTCGAGAACAAATTTTGGGCGCTGAAGCTTTAAGGTGACTGGAACATTTTTGTTTAGCTACTGTCTTTATTGTTTTCATTTGAATTTTTTAATTCACCTTGGCGGTTTTTTCTGCAGCAAAGTCCCCGAGGAATGGGTTCCCCAACACCCTGAAAGAAATAATGCCCTTGGTCCAAGTATGCATTCAATGATAAGTCTAATAAATGCGGTTCAGTATTAATTAACAAGTTAATAATTCAGTGAGATCAAGTGAGCTGAATGCCTAGCTAGAGGCCGCTTCAGTTCAAGTGGAATTAATGATATTAATCCACAGCTTACTCTTGACTGAACCCGTAGGGTCACACAAATAGTACATACACGGATCAAGTATTTAATGGCATTAAATACTCTATCTATGGATATTCGGAATCGACGGATCTTGGTTTCAGTGGGAGCTGAGATCGTCACAAGCAAGTGAATACTCCGGAAACGATGATATTGTCGGAAACGGAAATATGGATCGTATCGGAAATATAAATATTATCCAAGTCGTAGATGTTGCCGGAAACGGAAACATGGTACGTATCGGAAAATATTATTGGAAATGGAAATATTGCCGGAATCGGAAATATTGCCGGAAACGGAAATATTGTCAGAATCGGAAATATTATCGGAATCGGAAAATTGTTCCGGAAACGGAAATATTAAATATTTGTTCGAAACGGAAATTAATTCCGGAATCGGAAATATTAAATATTGTTCGTATCGGAAATGAATTCCGAAACCGGGAATTTAATCGGAAGTGTATCGTACGAATAAGCATCGGACGAGGCCTGCCGGACGAAGGCCCAACACGAAGCCAGGCCATCGCCCAGCAAGCAAAGACGCGCGCCAACGCCCAGCCCAAGGCAGCGCCAGGCCCACCGCAAGGCAGGCCCAGCGCGCCAAGGCAAGGCTGCCCAGCGTGGGCTGCGTGGGCCGAGCGCACGCGTGCGGGCGCCCTCGTGGCTCCGTGCGTGTGTATGTTTGTGTCCATGCACAATTCCTAAATCTATTAGGATTTGGTGTATGATTAAAATCCTATTCCTATTAGGATTATTTAATTAAATAGAGTCCTTGTAGGATTCTAAGTTTAATTAAATCGTATCCTACTAGGATTCCAATTCCCTTTCCAAACCTCTATAAATAAGGGCCTAGGGTCATAATTTATACACATGGGATTGAAGTATTCTAAGGGTAAGTTTTGAAAGAAAAATAAGTCAAACACTTGCAAACACTTAACCGAATTTCCTAGTAACCTTAAGGGCGATTCTAGTTGGTCTAACTTGAGGCAGATCCGGACGTACTGTGGACTATCTACGGAGGGACGACATTTGGAGTCCTAAAGGCTTGTTCTTGTTCGGTTCGGGCGCAGCTAGGGAGGGCACGCTACAAAGTGTATGCTCCTAAATTGTGCTAAATGATTATGTGTAAATAATATGTTTCCTGGCATTAAGGTTTTTCCGCATGATTTATGTCTTGTCATATGTATCATAACCTATCACACCCAACAAATGGAAATCCCCCTACATTGTTTCTGGTTTTAAATGGTACTTTTCTCTTTTGACTCAGCTTGTATTTTTAACTACTGTGGGTTTCTGCCTGCCACTGACAGTTAATGTAGTGAGTAGTGACTCGATTTGCTGAGTTAATCTGGAGGTCAAATCTTTAGTTAATGTAGCTGACCCTGTCCTTTTGGGATTAAGGCTTTGACATTGTATTTGTTATTTTATGAGTTATGAAGTACTAGGTATTGCTGCTACTATGAAAATTGAAGATTTGTATGCTATAAAGATGCTAGTAGTGCTACAGTGACAATATAACTAATAAATCGAAGTTTATGTTACATATGGTAAAGACAGTAGTCACAGTACTGAGTACAGTAATAGTCTAATTCTACAGCTCACAAGTACAAAACTAAAAGACTTTTGGTATAGTTTTTACAAATCTAACTTTGGATAAATCAAGGTGGTCATGATGCTTTAGTTAGTCATGAGGCGTATGAGTTGTGCATTGCCAGCAATAAGCTTACTGAATCTTGGGAGTATAGGTGATCCTTTTATCTCGTTGGCTGATGCTCTTTTACTGGAGTACCTTCCAAGCTTGTGTAATACGAATACCTGTATCGTAAAAGAAGAGAAATGCAAATTAGAAGAAGAGAAAATAAAGTATCTGATAGTAGGTTGTAATGTTGCTGCAAGAAAATCACCATTACTACTCCCAGATCTTCAAGTGACTGGGTTACTCCTTAAACAAGACACTTTTTAAATGCTTTTTTTTTTTTTTTTTTATTATTTCTCTGTAACTAACTTGCTAAATTCCTTTCATACCCTCTGCTTCCTGCTCAAGGCAACACATACCAGATTCTCAGCTAATTTGAAGGGTGTTCCCCATCTTTCCCTTTCCCTTGTGTCTAGCATAGGTGAAGCGGATGTGAGGCATGGGATGCGCATGATCAAACAGAAATTACTAATGGCAGACCTTGTCCAGGTGTTGCAACTACAATGAGTTCTTTAGCAGCAATCTCAAATGCCTTCATTATGAAGTCAGATCCCTAAAAAGAGGATATCAGGATTAAAAACCAAGAAGAACAAGTATACAAAAAAAGGGGGGGGGGGGGGGGGTGGGGAACATGTATAGAAGTACTTACTGCGTACTTACTCTTCCTGCATACAAAGCAAATAAGACTCAGAAATATAGAAGTTTAGCCACTAATAGAGTAATAATTACCCATAACATTACATTTTAAACTATCAGATTCTTAATTTGTAATCTCATGGATCTTATCTGTAGCTTTGTTGAATGATATTGCACAGAATTCAAAAAAAATTCACACAACCTTGAGGACTTTATTCCGGACTCATGAATCTAAATTTTATCAGCTGCATTTTTTTTATACGTCTGTTGTTATTGAGACTGCTAAGCTGTGTATAGTTCTGCATTCCCGTAAGCTCTGCTATTACTTCTTTTCCTTGCGAAGTTGAGCTCCGATGTATACCCCTCACAACACTTTCAATTCTTCTGGATGCCAGGGATGAATTCTAGCCTTGGATGCCCAGTAAATTACTTATTTGCAGCATCAATATCATCCAGCAGACTGCAAAACCCATATAAAAGAATCTGAAAGCTAAATGGGTGGTAGTTATTCGAAGTTTTCCTTTGAAGTCTTCAACTTGCTGCTGCATCTGCATTAATCTTCATTCATCTACATCTGTCTTTGTTCATCTGCACCCGTTTCTGATTTATGAATCTGCATTAATCTTGAGAATCTGCATTGATCTTCAGACTCTGTTGTGTGTTGTTGTCCTTGTTCTGTTGTGCTCCTACAGGTCTGTCTACAGGGTACTTTCTTCCTTTTGGTAAAAAAAAAACATAGCTGCTTGAATTGAAGTTTCTGACCAATTATAACTTGAACTCCAACACCTACTGCAACTGCTCTGCTTGAACTCCAACACCTACGCTGATGCAATCATAGCAAATATAACTTGAACTCCAACACCTACTGCAACTGCTCTTTGTACTTGTTTAATCTTGTTTTTCCTATATTACTCTAACTCTTACCTTGTGTACTTGACTGCTTGTTACATTTTATTTTCACTTATTACATTTTTTATTTTGCATTGTAGGTCGTCAACGTGATAAAGGAGCAACGAAAGAATGAAGTAGCCTATGACACTTGAGCTTCATATTAGCTACTACGAACAATCGTCTATAAATATATAGCTAGTGCCTAGTTACTTATTCTAGGCTTTATTTTCTTTTGCGTACTATGAATTTTAGTTTTTCCAGGCTTTATTTTCTTTTATGTACTATGAATTTTAGTTTATCTAGGCTTTAGTTTCATTTGGCTATTACGAACCATCATCTATAAATATATGGCTAGATCCTAGTTAGTTAGTAATATGAATGCACTATGGATTTTAACTACTTATTGTGATTAATAAAATTTTATTATTTGCCAAAAAAAGAATTGTTGATCGATTGAAGATCGATCTGTTGTATATATTCTAATCATTAATTTTGTTGCTTTAATTTTCATTTATAATATATAGATATGAATGAATTATATATATTTGTATTTATATTGTATATAGGTGAAAAAAAGCTTACAAAAATTTGGACGCCTTATGATGTCGTGATTGTGTTACATTAAAGTTTAAATTTCCCGCCACAATTCTTTGTGGACGACAAATGATGTATAGAATAAGGACCCAGAAAGGCGTCGACAAAATTTTTTGATCCCGGTTTAGTTCTATGTTTCTCTACGCATAGAACACATCTTAAGACGCTAGAAGGCGTCGAGGATCTCAACGCCTTGTCATTTTGTGGACAGCACATGACGTTACAATTGTCGACGCAGAAAACATATCAAGACACTAGAGGGCGTCGAGATTCTAGACGCCCTAAACAGTTCCTAGACATTGTAAGGCGTCCCAACTCTCGACGCCTAATGGCGTCGAGAATACTCGACTAAGATTTTCTCGACGATAATGACAGGCGTCGAGGGAAATTTTCTTGACGCCTTTAGGCGTCGCTAATTAGCCTAAAACGCGTCGCCAAAACACGGAAATTGTAGTAGTGTTTGTAGCGTGCCCTCCCTAGCTGCGCCCGAACCGAACAAGAACAAGTCTAGGACTCCAAATGTCGTCCCTCCGCAGATAGTCCACAGCACGCTCGGATCCGCCTTAGATTTAATTAACTAGAATTGCACCTAAGGTTCTATGTAAAATTCGAATATTTTGAGGCAATATTAATCTTAGTTTTAAGCCTAAAACATATATGAATACTTGAATTAGATTATTATAAATTGTGTCTATCATCAACTATTTATAGGGTAGGAAAATCGGATTTTAGAAACCTACTAGGATTCAATTTAGCTAATCTGAATTGGACTTAAATTCAATCATCTAATTTCTAGTAGCTTTAGGAAATTAATCTAAACGAATCCTAATCGATCAAGGCTTCGTACACAAACACAAACACACGCACAGCCCACGAAGGGTGCTGTGTGCGCGCGCTGAGCTCGGTCCAGCAGCTGCTCGCAGCCCACGAAGGGCGCGCCAGCTTGCTGGCCTCGCTCGCTGGGCCTGGCCTTGCTTCGTGCTTGGTTGGGCCTGCTTGCTTGGCGCAGCGGGCTGCGCCTATGTGTTTTCTTGTGCGCGCGGGCTTTGCTAGGCGCGGGCCTAGCTTCGTGCTGGGCCTTGCGTCTAGCAAGCTCGTCCGATGTTTATTTCGTACGTCGCGCTTCCGATTAATTTTCCGATTCCGTAATTCATTTTCGATTTGAACAATATTTAATATTTCCGATTCTGAAATAAATTTCCGTTTCGAACAAATATTTAATATTTCTGTTTCCGGAATTATTTTCCGATTCCGATAATATTTTCGATTTCGACAATATTTCCGTTTCCGGCAATATTTCAGATTCTGGCAATATTTCCATTCCCGATAATATTTTCCGATACGTACCATGTTTCCGTTTCCGGCAACATCTACGACTTGGATAATATTTGTATTTCCGATACGATCCATATTTCCGTTTCAGGCAATATCATCATTTCCGGAGTATTCATAATTTGCCTTTGACGATTTCAACTCCCACTGGAACCAAGATCCGTCGATTCCGAATATCCATAGATGGAGTATTTAATTCCTTTAAATACTTGATCCGTTCACGTACTATTTGTGTGACCCTACGGGTTCAGTCAAGAGTAAGATGTGGATTAATATTATTGATTCCACTTGAACTGAAGCGACCTCTAGCTAGGCATACAGTTCACTTGATCTCACTGAATTATTAACTTGTTAATTAATACTGAACCGCATTTATTAGACTTAACATTAAATGCATACTTGGACCAAGGGCATTATTTCCTTCAGTCTCCCACTTGTCCTTAGGGACAAGTGTGCATTTCCTAATTCCTTTGTCGCTTGATGTTTGCTCTTAAACATAAGGTAAGAGTTGTCATCCTTATTATGTCTAGAGGTGTTTCTCGGTTTCAGAGTTCAACTGATCAAATAAAAAGATAATCATAGCCTATGATTCATCTGAGCACGGCCAGGCATTTTACAGTTTCTAGCTCTCCGAGTGGCCTTGTACAACTTTCAGCATCTCATCCCGATTTATGGGAGGACAATTCCAATCTTGTGATCTTGAGATTAGACTTCGTTTGATAGGTGATTACCCGAGCGTTGCCTTTATAGCCTCCTTTTACGGTGCGACGGTTGACAACGTCAAAGCAACCAGTTCTCAAACAAGTAATCTCAAATCACTCAGGTATTGAGGATTAGTGTCTAATAATTTTAATGAAATTTACTTATGATAGATGTTCATCTCTTACAGTAAATTTTCATAGGTCTGTCCAATACTAGTCTTCCCAAAGTAAGTATCTATGCAAATGATTATCACATTGCCATGTCCACATAGTTCAAGAAACAGAACTGTTAGGTTATGATACATATGAACAACATAAATCATGCGGAAAAACCTTAATGCCAGGATACATATTAATTGCACATAATCATATAATTAGTCGACTACAAGAAAAGAGGCATTTAGTGACGGAAAAATCGGTCGCTAAATATCAAAATTCAGTCGCAAAACGTCTTTAGCGACGGATTTGTGACTGATTTGTTCCGTCGCTAAAGGCCTGGTCGCAAAACTTTAACTGTCTCAGTTTTGCGACCGACAATATTATCAGTCACCATATTGTAACCACTAAATCTGTTTTTATTTGATGACTGATTAGTAATCATCGCTATTTTGTGACCGGATCTTCTAGTTACTATGTAGCGACCAACACTTTATTAGTGCCTAATTTGTGATTGTTATTTCGTGGAAATGTAGTGACCGTATTACGCGGTCACAAATTAACGACCACCAATTTCGTGGCAATTTAGTGACCGTATCATGTGGTCACAAATTAACAACCAACTATCTCGTGACATTTTAGTAACTATATCATATAGTGACACATTAACAACAAACATTTAAGCAGTCGCTAAATTGGTACTAATAGGTACTGGCTAATTCCGTCGTAGTTTAGTGACTAAGTGGTTTTAGTCGGTAAATTGGTACTAAATGTATAAGTTCCTATGTTGAAACTAAAATGTCAGTTGTAAAATTAGCCACTTTCTTAATTTATTGGTGACAAAGCATTTTTAAGATAATAATATTTGCAACATATATTACTTTATATAACCCAATGAGTTCTATTTTTTGTGGTAAAAAATCATTGTATTAAACTCAAAGGAAATAGCGTTTGTACAAGCTAAAACAAACAAACACCTAGAAAACAACACTTTGAAAGCCATAAAGGTAAGACATCCCTTAGTAAAAGTTAACCATAGTCAATTTTGGTAAAAAGTGCCTAAAAGGAGCTCAAACAACCAATTGTAACAGATAAGGTCTTCAACTGCTACTATGAATTCCCTACTTCCCTGCAGCTTTGGCTTACAATCTCTATTGCATCTTGACTCCTGGCTAACTGAGCACAAATGGAGAAGAACAGAATTTGAGACTTGTAGAGATTTATCTGTAGAACCAACGAAGTACGACACAACAACTGTAGCAGCATCTGTAACAGTACAGACAGCATCAGTTCATCAGTAACCTAGTAATAACCACCAAGGAAACACCATAGATGAGGGTACATGGTATAATTAATAAGGTATTTCCATATTAAGCTTGAAGCTGGAAATCCTGGAATGATATCAGAACCATGGTCCATGGAAACCAACATTACCTTTGTCTTAAGCCTTTAACTTTGTCCAGCAACCTACTAGCTCTTACTCTACATAAAGCCAAAACAATCTAAACACCGGAAATATGTTCTAAATCTATCTGTCAATCAAAAGGCTGATAAATTTTGCAGTTTTCGCTAACTAACGATAAACTAGTGCAGAAACGGACAGGCTGATTAAAGATTATGGATTAGTATCATTTTAATTTGCATATCATATATATGCTGATCAAAGAGAAATAAAAGGAACATTTCCAGCCAGCTAGAATATAGCTGCAGGACGACATCTTCTGTCATGTCCAAAATTTAGCATAGAATACACGGCATTTCCCAAATGAGACTTTAGCAAAATTAAGCACAAAAAAAGTAAGTGAATTAGCTGATTAAATTGGCTAAAGGAGGAACTTGGGAGTCAATGTTTTGAGAACTCAAGAAGCTTTCGTGGTCCATGTGTACATGAATCCCTAATCTTGCTAGCCAGGTTAAGAAATATGAAAAGGCACAAAAAACCAGGAAAGAAATCAATTACCAGCAAATGCAATCTCCGGAAGATCAGGTGGGGGAAACGATTAAGAAACTTTTGCAGCAGCAAAAAACTCCAACTTATTCCTGAATACCTGAAATAAGAAAGTCAAAACGTAGCTGGATGGATGAATATTCCGTCTTAAATATAGGAACAGATGAAACTAAAAAACGTAGCTGAAATTGTTGCACTTACTTTGCTTTGGTCCTTCCATTACCTTTTGAAGAATTTGGCAAAAGACATCGGGAAAAAAAAGATTTAGACACAAATAACATCCACATAAAATGCTTAAAATGAAATCAATTAACTTCAAAAGCTGTACGATAATAAGATTGTAGTACTAAGCTATAGAGTTTAAACAACAGGAAGAGTTCACTTGCGAAGAAAATGCAGTCACAACACACTATAATTTCAGTAAATCAGCAGATGTAATAACACCAATGAAACAGAGCAAAATTCCCCATTGCATTGGCAATCCAATGACCAAAATTGATGCACAAAAAGAATTATTGACTGCAATATTAAGCGACACCTTCGCTCTCTCCTTCCGAGTAATCAGATGAAGATAAATTGTCTGCTGGTGGTTGTGTGGCACTAGAACTTGAAGTTTCAGCTTTTTCGATGGCTCCTTAGCCTTTCCTCCATCACGAATCTTCCTTGCTATACTTTGCAAGACTTCAGAAGACTTGCTTCCAATCGTCCAAACATGCACGGGGAACACCAGTTTTTCTCGTACTGTTGGTAAGTTCAGCTAGGGTTGGATTCACTTCTTTAGTACTCGGCGAAGGTACAGTCTTATCGTGGATTTGATCACTAGCGGATTTCTGAAGCTCGGAAGTTTTTGCACTGCCCTTTTTCTTTTTCGATCCAAGCAAGTTGTGTCCATTAGATGAAGTATCAATAGATGAAGGTTGATCAAGTTTCCTGGCCTTGTGCTTACCAGCCTGTGGCTTTTCAAGCTGCAGCATCAGTTCTGTCAAAACAGCGGATACTTCTAGGCGAGGATCCTGACTTAATTCACCATGAAGCTCTTCACCCTGACTCATTCCTTTGTGGTCTTGAGCGTCATTACTCTCAACATCTGCAACAATATCATCAGCCTGTTCAACCATATCCCGTCCCCAACAAAACAAAACAAAACAAAAGTAAGCGATCATATAGATTTATTTGACAAATAGAATTTTGGTAACTTGATTTCACATACACTTTTAGGTGCATCCATTTTTATCGTGTTTTCCAACTGTTGATTCCCAGTAACATGTTGCTTCTTTTTTCTCTTCTTCACGGGTTTGTCACTTTCAATCACAGTTTTAGGGACAGCTCTTTCCCCAACATCTTCTTCAAGCTGTTCTTTCAATGGAGACCCAAGAGGGACCCTCCTACAGTGAAAAGGATGATACGGTGATAAATAATGGAACCATTGTGGAATTTTCATTTGCTTCAAAGTTCATATGTAACAAAAAATTGTCAAGCGTGAGGCTTAGGAAAGCTCATTGTCTATCAGTATATGGAAAAACAAATTTATCATATTCCTATACTTGCTCCAATGCTATAGCTAACAGGAAAGTATAGGTCTTCTCATTTCTTGCTCAGTTATTGCAGCCACCGCCGCGTTACCACTGTTACTGGTGTATTTTTTAGTTATACGATTAATTCAATTCTTTAGGCATGGTGATGCCTATGATAAAGCCATCCAACATAAGCTGTTCATCCGCAGTTGGATACTCTTAGACATGGCGGTATTTCTCATTGTACTATGGATCTTCTTCTCAGTTCCTAAATATGTTTCAGGGTTACAGCATGTTTTGTTGTTGGGATTGACATTAACAGATTGGGTAAGACTATATTTTGTCATCTTTGGGATCTATTTTTTGAGCTGTTTTGTTACAGTAATCACCATTAATTTATTACCACTAGTCCTCTTGGGTCATACTGAAAGTGGCCTTAAATTACCAGAAACAGTGCTTGAGATATTTGATTCCCTCATTTTCTGGTGGGCTGAATCTGAGGTTATGAAACGCGTTTCTGCCTTTAGGCACCACAAGATACTCGGACTGTACACTCAGAAATGGATTGAGGTATCAATTTTCGTCCTCATTGCCTACAATGTCATTACCTTGTCTAATTATATGGTAGTGTGGTTGCTTAGGAAGTTAGTTTGTAATAAACTGCTTAAACCAGGGATTAATACTAAATTGCCACAGTATATAATAATAGAAAAGTTCCTGCGTGGGAGATATCTAATGTATTGGGCCAACGGAATAAAACGCAGCATCAACTTCATACTGAGTTCATTGCTGGTATTACTCACATGGGTGTTTTATTTTGGCTCCCATCTAAACAAAACACCTCAGGCTAAAAACATTTTCGATTTCGGAACCTGAACTTGTCTTGGTGTTTTAATTTGCTCCTTTCTTTGGCTGATCAAAACTTGTGTCTTGCTATCATGGGAGGCTTGTTCAGTGTATAACAGATTGAGTTCTAAAATCTTAGAAGGAGGTAAGCAGTTGTACTTCCTTGGGGTCATAGGTCGCCACAACTACGACATCTTAAACCTTTTGTACGAGTGCAAAGAAGATGAAGCTTCAAGGACTTATGACACGGATGACTAGACATCAAGACAAGTTATCTCACATCTATATAAAACTTTGTTTCTTACAGGGGTAATGACTCCATTTGCTCGTTACTTAAGTAAATTGGACGCCGTGGATGACTGGGGAGATAAACTAGTCAATGTGAAGAACTTGTTGAAAAAGCAGCGGAAAAGAGTCGAGCATGACTTGTTAATGCAGGAGGGGAGAATTCCTACTCTATATTGCATACATCAAGTTGCTAGTTATATTATGACAGCTAAACAGACGTTGTTAGAGGAAAAGTATATATGCTTATATAGTAATTAGATTGATATTTTCTGTAATGAGTATATTTGGTTCGGTGGTTTAGCATACTTTGTGCAGCACATTAGCTCCTAGTTCGAATCCCAATGGTAGTTTTTTTTTTCAAATTAAGTTTTGTAGCTGTACTGCTTCTTTTACTTTCCTTTTTTTTTGCCTTAAACTTTTTTGTTTCCAAGTTTTCAGCTGACTTTTTTTTCCTACACTACTTATGTCCGTTTGTGTAGAATCACCAATAACTTTATGCAATAAAACAGACCAATTAGGGAGTTTATGTTCATTATTGCCCCTGAAAACTAAAATTATCCGGTGTGCAGGAGCTCATACCATAGGTCGCGCTCACTACACTTCCTTCAGCAAAAGGCTGTACAATTTCACCCCATCAACAGCACGAGACCCCAGTATGAACTCTGCGTATGCATCTCAACTGCAGCAGCAGTGCCCATCAGGGGATGCCGGTGCTAACATTGTGGTTCCAATGGATCCTATTAGTCCCACGATTTCTGACACTGGCTACTACAGGGACATCCTCAACAACCGTGGCTTGTTCACATCTGATCAGACTCTCTTGTCAGACACTGCTATTGCGAACCTAGTTTACCATTATGCCCGAAATCCTTACTTCTGGGGAACGAAGTTTGCTGATGCTATGGTGAGGATGGGTCAGATTGATACTCTCACAGACAATGAAGGAGAAATTCGAAGGAATTGTAGGGTGGTAAACTAAATAAATATGAGCTACTCTGAGTTGAAAGCAACAAAATGAATGGCTTTACAAGGTAGTATGCCAAGGATTGTATAATATGGCTTTACAGCAATAAAATGACTGATATAATATTTTATGAGTTTACAGCAATAAAATGACTTATACCACATGATATGGCTTTACAGCCCCAAATGAATTACATGTATATCTCAAGTCTCAAGTAGGGGAAACTACCATATTTGCTACCAAGTGTCGGTAATGAATTCGTATCAAAATTATAAAATGTTAAACATAGGCTACTACAAAGAGCCTAAACCGGAGGACATTAAAATTTCAACTTATACCACAGCAAATATTCAAACTACGCTTTATAGACAGCAACCAGTTGAAAAACATGTATGCCGATTATGCTACTCCCGAATTTTCAATGCCTCTTGAATGCCGATTTTCAATTTTAATTATGCAGCCTACTCCCGAATTTTGATTAATTCTCCCAGTTGAATAAACCCAAAAAATCAATGAATATCCTTACCCATATTAAATCAGTGCGAATAACAACCAACAAGAACATGGTCAAAATCAGAGAGAAATTAATCCTAACATCCAATTGATCAGTTTACAAATAACTGCAGCAAACTTATAAGAAAGATGATAGTACCTGGATTTCAATGCGTGAGTTGATCTATGTATTGGCACCGCCTGCTCGGAGTGATTTTTCGTGCTTTCTTTGAATAATTTTGGGAATAGATGAGTAGAAGGAGAGAGACAGACTAATTGAGGGAAAATAATAAAACCTAATTGCAGTTTCCATAACCTGATAAGTGCAAATATTGGGGGAGTTTTTGAAGGGGAAAAATTGGGGATTTCCCTCTCAGAATCGTGGAGAAGAATGTGGGAGATCTCCAACTGAACGTGGAGAAGAATACGGTGCTTGAGCAGTAGTGCCAAAGAAGGAAGATGATCCAGGAAGTGGTGGGTTACGTTTGTTGGTTTCCGACGAGCTCCAGAACTTTGGACTGTTTTCCTCCTTTTTTTATTTTATTTTAATGAAATCACGTGCTTACCCATTTTGGTAAGAATATGTTAGGAGTATGCAGTTTTTAAGGGGGGTTTGACTTGTAAATTTAGTATTTAATTATTTGTTATTGTTACTTTATACTTTATAGTAATATTTTATGTTAGCTATATTCTTGATTTGACTCACAAATTTTACCCGAAAAATAATTTTCTTTTGAAATTTATACTTCCTTCGGGTTTTTTAGGTACTCAATTATTGTAGTCTCGTGTTTATATGATAATGATAAAAAGAGGTAGTAAAATAATGGACAATAGTGGGTAACGTGAGATATATGACAGAAATGTGTAATTATTATGATAAAAGGAGTAACACGCTGAAATAAATATACAGAGCACTAAAAATAGAACAAAGTTTAAGTAGGTAGAACAAAGAAAACAAACCCCTACTTAAAAGGTGATTAAATAGGAGGTGGTATTTATCCTCATTTCTTACTTTAATAGAATAAATTGATCACATGAATCAATTGTCATTTCACTTAAAAAAATAGGATAAACAATAATATATTAGGTTATTTAGCAAATGATATACTTCCCGCCGTTCATAAATACTCGCAATGTTTGTCACTTTCACGCATGTCAATGCACATTTTAGATCGTCAATATCTTAAATTTTCTTCAAACAAAAATTATAAAAAGTTGATAATTTGACGCAAATATGTATTGAGACGAATCTAACAAGATATCGCATGACTATGTTTCATTTGACATATAAGTACCAACGATAGTCAAAGTGGAATATATGAATAGTGTAAAAATATCAAACGTTGCGAGTATTTATGAACAGAGGAAGCATTAGTTTAAGATATCTTCCTTAAGTATAAAAATATTATCTTGGTCTTAGATATTAAACAAAGAGTTTACCGAATGGAGGAATTACTTGTGAATACTTACACATTAAAGAATTTATAAAGAAATTAACTTATATATTCTGATGGTTTTATATATAAATCAACTTTTTTACCAAGTAATATTGTCAAATTAATTACACATACTGATTAAATAGTTATGTTCAATAATCATAATCAAACAACTAGTTATACTTTCTAATCAAATAATCTGTACATTCCATAATGTTCCTTACTTTATTATAATATGTGGTCTCCAATGCACTACTTCGAACATTGATAGTTTTAATTTTACATTAGTAAAAATTATAAAAAAATATTGAAAATTTAGAAAATTTACATTGAAATAATTCCAATGAGATCGCACAAATTAATTTTCTATTATTTATACTAATAATTA
This sequence comes from Spinacia oleracea, assembly GCF_020520425.1. Taxonomy (NCBI): domain Eukaryota; kingdom Viridiplantae; phylum Streptophyta; class Magnoliopsida; order Caryophyllales; family Amaranthaceae; genus Spinacia; species Spinacia oleracea. The sequence goes on from NC_079490.1 coordinate 56,243,209, forward strand.
AACATAAAAAAAAGTTAATTTGACCATATATGAATCTCTTCTCTATTATATAAAGGAACAGCTGAGGTTAATTTGGTAATCATGCTTTTCGTGTCCCCCTTGAAATAGACGATAATACCCACCCCTAATTTAAACCCATCCTCCGTAGAGCGCACACTGATCTCTCTCTTTAACTCTTTTTTTTTTTTTTGACAGCTAGAACAAAACAAAACAGCAAACTAAAGACATTTCCTCTCTTGTTGAGCAAGAGAGTGAGCCTTTACTACCTGATCTCTACATACATTAATGCAAACAAAGTAATCAAGAGAAGCAGCCATATTCTTGATATCTACTAGGATGGAGGCAACATGCTTGCTAGCTTTCCTTGGATCCTGCAAAGCTTGAACCACTTCCCTGCAATCAGATTTGATTAGGACATTTCTTGCAACCTGAGATGCGTGATGCAAACCCCAATAGATGGCGTAACATTCTGCCTGCATGGGGTCCTGGGCAAAGATCTTCATGGCTCCTTGCACCCTTGGGGGTTGGTTTGTATCCTCTTCCCAACCAACCGCAGCTATCCAGTGTTTCCTAGACATTTTATCATATTTTTTCCAAGCTGCATCTACCACTACTGCAATGAAGTTATTCGACTGGCAGATTCCCATCTTGAAAACACATACCTTCTGGTTCCTATTCGCTTTATCGACCTCTTGAACTACCTGGCTAGTTGCCTTCTTGAACTCTTGCAACTGCTCCCACCTGTGGACGTGTGCCTGTGCAGCCTTGAGAATGGTCTCAGGGCTTCCACTCACGCCTCGAAATAAAATATCATTTCTATGCAGCCATATTGACCACAAAATCGAAGTAAATTGAATCAACCTTCCCTCCTCTCTTCCATCTTGATCGAAAAAATATGAAAGGAAATTCATGAGCCACTCCTCCATTCTAACATTTGCCGCATTTGAGGATATAATCCCTAATGGGGAGCTTTTCCACACCAATTGTGCTACATAACAGTCTCTAAATAAGTGGGATTGCGATTCCAACCCATTCTTGCAAACCACGCATTCAGTGGTTACCTGAATTCCCCTTTTTCTAAGATTATCCTTTGTAGGAAGAGCCCTTTGCAATAATCTCCACAGGAAGTACTTCCATCTAGGAAGCATACTACTTTTCCAAAGACGTTTCCACCCCTTGACCGGGTGGGCCGGCCTTGGATTAATAGAATTTGCTAAGAACCAATAACCCGATTTGAAATTGTAATACCCATTTTTTGAGCCCGACCAACACAAGGTATCTTCTGAATCTTCATTAGGTAGATGTATAGCAAGGATATTTCTGGCGTCCTCCTTACTAAAAGACCTCCAAATCAGGCTTGCATTCCATGATCTTTGGGTTGTCATCAAGTCTGCCACAAGTGGATTTTGAGGGAGCCATTGAGTCGAACTGGGCTTGGGCACAACTCTATCAATACCCACCCACACATCTTGAGTAACTCTCACATTTTTCCCATTGCCCACCCGCATGCGAAACCCTTCTTTCATTGCCATAGACGCCTTTATCAAACTTCGAGCACCCCAAGAGCACTTGGAAGCAATAGAGTCCAATCGACCCAGCACAATGGGGTCGGCTCCATACTTACCTACAAACAACCGACTAGCCAGCAATCCAGGATTCTCATGTAATCTCCAACATTGCCTAGCAAGTAATGCTTTGTTAAGGCCGACTACATTTTTGATCCCCAAGCCGCCGTCTTCCTTGTGGGCAAAAAGGATTTCTTTCTTCCTCCAGTATATTGGCTTGGACTCCTTCGAGGTTGCCCACCAGAATTTGAGAAGAGTGGACGAGAGTTTTTTGAGCACCATGGAGGGAGAAAGATAGACCGAGAGAATATGCGAGGCCATTGCAATAAGCACACTATTGATTAAGATCAACTTTCCCGACGGGCTTAGGTTAGAGAACTTCCAAGAGCTTATTTTTGAGTTGATCTTTTCTATGATTTCCATAAACTTTGAAGAAGACCTTCCATCCACATCCATAGGGCATCCAAGATAGGAACCCATCTCCTCCCTACTTTGAACCCCTAGAGGTCTTCTCAAAATACGAACAAACCTCGAAGGGGTATTTGGGCTAAATAAGATAGAGGACTTTCCAAAGTTAATCATTTCCCCTGATAGAGTGCAGAACTCATCAATACACCTCCTTACAGCTCTACACGCATCCGGCGTAGCCTTGAAACAAAAAAGAGCATCATCGGCAAAGAATAAGTGCGAGATTGGCGGCGCATTCCTAGCCACTTTAATGCCTTGGATAACTCCATCTCTTTCCAGTTTCATTATCCTTTTCGAAAGAACCTCCATGAGAAATATGAAGAGGTAAGGGGACAGAGGGTCCCCTTGCCTAAGGCCCCTTAACGGGGTGATCTTGGTCAAAGCCTCACCATTGACTAACACTGAGTATGATACGGTTGAGATACATTGCTGGATCCATCGAAGCCACTTGGGTGGGAACCCCATTTATTGTAAGATTAGAAGCAAGAAATCCCATTGAACACGGTCGTAAGCCTTACTTAAATCCACCTTTAGAATGCCCTCGAACCGGCCACCTCGTCTCCTCTTCTTGACATGATTAATTATTTCGTGAGCCATAAAACAGTTATCAACCATCATCCGACCCGGCACAAAAGCATTTTGAGTTTCGCCCACCAAGTCTGGTATTATCTGTTTGATTCGAGCTACCATGCATTTCGAGATGATCTTATACATGGAGTTGCAGAGGCTTATTGGGCGAAAATCCCCAACTGATGAAGTTTGTTGGAGCTTTGGAATAAGAGCAATGAAGGTCCTGTTTGTTTCTTTCAGCATAAAACCATTATCAAAGAAACTATGGACAGCTTTGCAAACCTCCTTCCCCACAACTGGCCAGAATCTTTGGAAGAAAATAGGCGGAACACCATCGGGGCCTGGCGATTTAAGTGGTTTGGAACTGAAGGCAGCCACTTTTATCTCGTCATCGGAAAACGGTCGGAGAAGGGTGGACTTATGATCGTCCGTGAGCAACGGGAGCTCCTGAAGCCATTCACCCGACGGTGAGTTCTCCTCTAAATGGTCCTGCTGCTCCATTAGACCTGCAAAAAGAGAGTTGTAATAGTTATGAAATATAGATTTTATATTCTCCTTGTTGGTGCTCCACACTCCATCTTCCAACTTGATAGCTTTGATGTCATTTCGACACCCTCTGGACTTGACACTCTTGTAGAAGAAAGAGGTAGATTGGTCTCCAAAAGCATCCCATTTCGATTTTGCCCGTTGTTTCCAATACCACCACTGTTGCTCGGCCTTTTCCTTCATTTCCTTACGAGCGCAAGCTTCCTTGTGGATAGAGTCATGATCGGAGATGTTGCTTTGAAGGTGAAGGAGCTCATTCTCGAACTTGCTCCAAGTTAACCCCGCTTCCTTTTTATAGTCCAAGCACCATCTCCTTGCATCCCCCACAATGCCCTCTAGCTTTCTTTGAATAATAAAAAGTTTTGAGCCAACCAGAGTTTCTTCCCATTTTGAGGTGACAAGAGTAATAATTTGGGGCTTCGAAAGGCACCAAGCCTCTAGCTTGTAGGGATTTTTCTTCTTGTGTTTCGAAGGTTGGCAATCCAAAATAATGGGACTATGATCAGAGAGGAAAATGGGGAGTTTCCAAACCACTGCGTCGGGGAACATCAAACGCCATTCAGAGCATGCATATGCTCGATCCAACGTTTCAAAGATTGCATTATCCCCTTCTCTGTTATTTGTCCAAGTATAAGACACTCCATGGGCCGGAATTTCTGAAAGTTCACACTCCAATTTCCAGTTAACAAAGTCTTGAGCTCCCCTCAGTTGAGAGGAGCCCCCTAGCTTTTGCGCGCTATGTTCAACCTGGTTGATATCCCCTATGACGATTGTACTCCCTGGGTATTCTGACATCAGGGATCTTATATTATCCCACACTTGTGCCCTTCCATCCAAGTAAGGGCAGCCATACACAAAGACAAAGTAATAGGATAAACTTAGTTCCGAGATAACCTTACAGAAAATTACATTAGCATCTACTGATAATACGTTAACAACTACCCGAGGAGACCACCCTAGGAAGAGGCCGCCTGAACTACCCACTGCATCACTACCAGCATAACCAAGAAACCCCATCTTAGTAAAAGGGCCCACTAAACTTGCTACTGAACACTTAGTTTCCGAAATAAAGACAAAATCTACGTTACAATTAGCCGAAACATTAGAGATAAACGGGAAAATCGGGGATTCAAAATTTTTTGCCCCTCTACAATTCCAACTAAGGCACTTCATTTATCAACAATAGGCTGGTTGTGGCCCGCCGCGCCTCCAGGTTTGAGAATGTTGATCTTCACCTTCTTTTTCTTCTGGTCGTTGTCGGACTCAGCATCGAGGTCTTCTTCAGCATTATTGAGTTTCTCCCACAAGTCATCACTTCCACTAAGGCCAAACTTCATCTTTCCTTTCCCTGCATACTTGAATTGGGCTTTTACTCTCTTCCTCTGGTGATCAGACGCATATGGTGGAGTTCCCACCCTTTTCAATGCTTCATTACCGTCTGTTCTTCCCTGCAATTCCCTTAGAAGACCTGACCTCCATTGCTTCCTGCGCGGGCCATTCTCATCCATCCTGTTTGCCCTTCTCTTTCTGTATATCTCCTTCTTCACCTCATGATCATAGTACTCTGGTTCTATCTCCGACCCGAATGAATTGGAGGAGTCAGAGTCCAGACCCATCATTTTGATGTTCAACAGTGCTTCCACCTCCTCTGAGTGCAAAGAGGAGGGAGCAGTAGCAAAAGAGTTCAAGGATACTGGAGAGTTTGGGTGTGGGGTGGAGTCTGATGAGAGGATTTCTGAGGACTCTTGGGAAGAAGATGGCAACAACAGGTAGGGGGTAAAGCTTGATTCAAGGGTGAGAGATGACTGGTTTGAATTTTTTTGGAAGGAGAGTGGGTTGGCAGAAATCACTTGCCAATCATGGGTCGAATCCTTTTTTGGAGAAGGTACGAGGATTGGTAGAGGAGCAGGGTTAGGAATGGATCCAAATTGGATTCCTGGAGCCATGGCCCAAGAGCTAGCATTTAGATTTTTTGCCCTGAGTGGGTCCAAAAAAAGGGGTAACAGAGGAGATAATCTATCATTTTCCGTAAGCTGGATTGGTCCTTCCAAGTTGGGTAAGCTCGAAGAGGACAGGAAAGGGGTGATTTCCATAATTGGTGGTGGGGTTTTGATGTACAGATAGTTTGTGGGGTTTGACCAGTTTCGGAAGGTTTCCTGATTGGGAAGGGTATATGGGAATGTTGGATGGAGACAAGTCTGTATGAAGGGGTATATATGGTGCGTTTTATGAGCTATTTGTAGAAGTGGAGTTGGGAAAGAGGTTGGGGGGTTGCCATAAATACAGTCCAAGTAAGCTCCAGTTTGGACCGAAAAAATCAAACACATAGACACAGCAGGGGGGCACTCAATGAGAGTAGAGTTCGAAGTAGCATACAACTGTGTTGACCTAGCAGATAAGTAGGCAGTAGGGTTTGAAAAAAGGAAGAGTTTCTCACTATATGAATTATGGCCATCAGTTGATTCAGAGTCATTAATGCTGTTCGAGAGACTTACCTTGGGAGAATGGAACACTGCTCCCCCTGAGTGTAGTTGACTGGGAGTAGCTGGCATTGGATAAGCTATCATCAATGCAGGTAGTTGAGGCAATTTTTGACCCCAAAAGGGAGTCCCTTCACGTTGACCGGTACCGTTAACGGGACCATTACCGGCGGCAAGAGCCCAATTAAAAACTTGCATCAATCTTCCCGGGATGACAATTGAAACGGGTGGCAGCCCCCTTCTTTTGATAATGGAGAGGCATGGAGCAACGGGTTGGCCTGAATCTCGCCTCTTTCTCTTTCTGTCTACAGGTGGTTCATCACCTCCACCAATAAAATCAGGGGGAGGGGGAGAAGGAGGAGACGGCGGGTGTTCGGAGTTGTCATCCTTACTTGAATCATAGCTTCCATTATTGTCGTTGCCATCATTGTCATTACCATTATTGTCATCATCTCCTATCGTCGAACCGAAGCTCTCCTCCGGGAACTCTCTGATATGAATCCTTGACGTTCGACATCTTTCAACATCTTCTAACCCCATTATTCTCTTTGAATACAGGGGGGCTGCAGCCACGCTTTCTTTAATGAAATCAAACTGAAGGCCACCGATTGCCCGGATCCCGTAATCAACTTCGCGATTAGCAGTCACCAGCGGCACCCTACAATGTGGTCTTTTGTGACCAATTCTACCACAGTTTTGGCAAAAGTTGAACAGTCCCTCGTACCTAAAGTAGATCCACTTGACATTATCTGGCCGAAATTCGTAGTAGCAACCTGGAATGACCACCTTTTCTACCGGGATGGTGACCTTTGCTCTCAGAAACATTTTAGGGCCATCTTCTCTAGATGCTTCATCGAACTTGATTATTCTGCCAATACGGTCCAATAATCTGCCAGCAACATGCAATTGGTTTTCTGGGGTGGGGATACCTTCCACCTTGATCCAGAAGTTTGCTTCTGAGAAATCCATACTGGGAATAGAGCCCCCCACAGCCCATCCTTTAAAGATTACTAGAGCACCCTTATAGGAAGCAGTACCAACAGCTAGGAGATTGTCTCTATCATATATATTGTTACAGAAGAAGAAAAAGAATTCCTTCGATTGCCCCACCTTTCCCACTATGATTGGGCCATTAGTAGTCCAGAACTGATTTACCCATTGCTGAATTTGGGCTTCCGAGAACGATCTATAGTCTTTGATTTTGCCGACCACAGATAATAGGTATTTTTCCGATTGCGGTGGGGTGTCAAATTCTGAGTAGGGAATTGTAATTCCCATTCGTGATGATGATGCCATTGATACCCAACAATGAGGTTGGATGATATGTAGAAGAAAGAAGGGGCGAGAAGCGAGTAGAAGTGGGGAAAAGGAAGCTCTAATTTCTTAGAGAGAGAAGCTCTAATTTCTTAGAGAGGACAATTCACTAGTCATTTCTCACTAGTCATTTCTCTCTCTTTAACTCGATCGCCCTTCTTTGTCCTCTCCTGTAAATTCTGGAAGCTTCCATTAACCTAGCTTCTTCATTTCAATTCAAATTTTGTTAGAATTTATCTGTGATTTTTTTTTTATAGATATATGATTATGTGAAACTCCAGTGTACTCCCACTCAAAAAAACCCCCAAATTGGATTGAAAAACCCTAAATTTCCAGAAACCCTACCTCTTCAATTCAATGGAAAACCCACCTGATCAATCATCGCCAGCAAAATCTATTGATCTACGATGATCCAAAGTTGTTCGCCGGAGATTTGAATAGACGACATTGTTTCCTCTTAAGTCGCACAACACTAAAGTGGAGGAAATTCCCGACGATGACGTTGAGGCGGAAGATGGCGGTAGTCAAGGTGGAAAGAAAAAAAGAGGTAGAAAGCCGAAGGGAAACGCTACACCGCAGTAACGGGGTGCTAAGAAGGTTGTTGATACCAAAGTGGAGGAAATCGCCGACAATGATGACGATGAGGGAGCTGTATTCCACGCCTTCCAAAAGGGGGTCAAAGAAGGTAATTATGTTGCTTAATGTTTGGGTGTTTTAGTTGCTGGACCGAGTTGAAAGAAATTTGTTCAATTGAATTATATAAAGCTTATTGTTTCGACGATTTCCAGCTTTGATGTCATCATTAAACAAATTTAAAAACAGTGATGGGTAAGATGTCTACTTGAGGCTTCTTTAGTGGGTGATGAAGATGTGCAATTGCGATCGGTTAATCTTTCTGTTATTCTGTAAAAAGATTCTTTTAGATACTGTCAAGTTATGATGGAAATGCATCATAGGAGATGTTTGGAAGTCGCATCCCCTGCATTCAATGAAAAATTATAATTTATTATGAGAATAATATAATTAGATTTGTCATTTTTTTAAGGTTTCTTTGATTATAGTTATAGAATGAATATAGATGGGAATTGTATCAAACATGCTTACGCAATTCAGGACATCAGGGGACTTTCATTACAAATTAGAGAGGTTTAATTACTTGGCACACATGTTACAATACTCATTTTCAACACTATTTTCTTTAATTTCCTCTTTTTAGGAAGAAGATGGTGGTGGGAAGAACTCATTAATGGAGGTAGTACAGTTAGAGATAGATATGGAGAAGAAGAAGATTACGGAAGAGATCATTGCTTAGAACTCAAAGACGATGTTAAATATTTGGTAACTGGTGAAGCATCGCCGGGGGAGAGGTGAATAGGTTGAGCATGTGTGCGTCTGTGCGATACCCCGTTCAAATTCAGTACTCCATTTTCGTCGTGTGCGAGGAGGTGAGACATTATGAGTTATTTACTTTATGAGTTTAAATTTAAAGATAATAAATTGATTGTTGTAACTCTCACGTATTTGATGGTTTAGTCGAAAGGTAGTAAATTGATTGATTGTTATAGTTAATGCAATCGAAATGGAATGATTGCTCATGATTTGTGTACTATGATCACGTTAACGATGATTAGTTGACTGGTTTATGGGATAAATTATTCACTTTATGAGTTTATGTAAATCTAAAGACAATAAATTGATTATTGTACCTCTTTAAGTATTCGATTGTATAATCAAGGTAGTTATTTGATTGTTGGTAAATCTTATGTTTATGGTTTGTTTTAGTCTAAAGGTATAACTTAAGTGATTAATGGAGTAAAAAATTGAAATTATTATTTTTATTTGAATTGGTTATTAGTTGAAGCCGAAGGGGTGACAATGATGGAATTGCTAGCAAAGGAAACAACTTTGGCATTAATCATCCAGTGGCGAATTCAAGCGGTAAAGATGGAAAAAGTTTTACTTACAATGGTCGTATCAATATTGAAGCTCTTCCTATTGAATCTCTTTCCTTTGCGGAGGTTGACAAAACCTCTAAATAAATTAATATAGCTGTTGAGTTTTACCCTTAAAAAAAGGACCAACTTTGATGTACTTCTTTTGTAACATTTTCTATAAGTTTCTTGAATTGGTTTCTGGTACACTTACAGGTAACATTTTACATTATGTTTGCTTAAGGGGATCAAATTTCCTTTTTTATTTTCGCATGCATCGCGTGCATATAAGACTAGTTAATAATAATTAAACATGGGAAACATTATATTATGGAATGGAGGTTGCATTTTATCAATATATAGTCATGTTTCTTAATGATAATATGATTAGTACGTAGTCTTATGCACAAGCGATCTCATAGGCAAACTACTTTAAAGAATTTAATTAAGGAGTTAAATATGATATATATATATATATATATATATATATATATATATATATATATATATATATATATATATATATATATATATATATATATATATATATATCTCTATATATATATATATATATATAAAAATTACTCCCTCAGTATTTAATTAAAAGATACAGTTTGACCGACACGTAGTTATAGCTCGGAGAGCGAGTTAAAATTATTAAAATAAGATGAAAGTGAGATAGTAGGTACGTGAATTTCTTTTAATTTCTTTCCAACTAGTCTGTGCCCGTACTATTGCACGGATACCTATAAAAATACCCCTTTATTGGATTCCTGGATCCGTCCCTCTTTTACAACCATTTTTCAATAACATGAATATGAATCAAATGAATGGAGAATGAATTATCCTCCAAATGAATAACTTAATTGAAAATATTAAAAAACATATAGAAACTTATTTGGCCTAATAATACACAAGTCCACCTGTTGGACCAACCAAACACTCAGGCAAATGTGTGGTATACCTCTTCTTATCACTGCAATAGGAGTATGTCAGTTATTGCCTCCTAAACTCCTCATAGTCTCGTAATCCTTCAAGTGTTATTTCACCGCAACCTGTTTCACCGCAACCTGATGGAGTTTGTATTGGGTCGAATGCACAACACCGGAAAATTCGGCCACAAACGGATCATATTCGTGGTTGATCTTATACCGGCCTCCATTGGTAGCCCAATCCGATCCATATCCCCCATATAGTAGCAATCAACAACATGCATGGGCTTAGACGGGTAATCCCCAAACAACAAAATTTCATCTAAAAAAAAAAAAAAAACCAATTCGATTGATAGAGAACATATATGATTCTGAACATTCTGAAATCAAAACCCTAGAAACTGCAGCTTGCCCCCTCTGGAAATTTCGAATGTGCACTCTTCTTGTATTGTCGTGAACCATGGTACAAAGGGGAAAATAAAGCTTTTACAAATTGAGGAGAGAGAGAGAGAAAGTGTACCATAAATTTAGGTGAATTTTGTTTTTACGTAAGTTTTATTTGGGAAGTTATTAAATGGGAGTTTGTTTATTCAATTTTTAAATTTTGTGATGGTTGTTTGGGAGGGATTTAATTACTTTTGGCGGGATTGTATAGAATTGCTTCATTGGAGATTTGGAGGCCTCGCATAAGCCAATGACTTTTTTTTATTATTATATAGGATATGTAAGAAAAAAATGTAATCATGTGGGTATTGTTTATTTTGAAGGAAATAATGCCCTTGGTCCAAGTATGCATTCAATGTTAAGTCTAATAAATGCGGTTCAGTATTAATTAACAAGTTAATAATTCAGTGAGATCAAGTGAGCTGAATGCCTAGCTAGAGGCCGCTTCAGTTCAAGTGGATTTAATGATATTAATCCACAGCTTACTCTTGACTGAACCCGTAGGGTCACACAAATAGTACGTAAACGGATCAAGTATTTAAAGGCATTAAATACTCCATCTATGGATATTCGGAATCGACGGATCCTAGTTTCAGTGGGAGCTGAGATCGTCACAAGCAAGAAATGAATACTCCGGAAACGATGATATTACCGGAAACGGAAATATGGATCGTATCGGAAATATAAATATTATCCAAGTCGTAGATGTTGCCGGAAACGGAAACATGGTACGTATCGGAAAATATTGATGGAAATGGAAATATTGCCGGAATCGGAAATATTGCCGGAAACGGAAATATTGTCAGAATCGGAAATATTATCGGAATCGGAAAATAATTCCGGAAACGAAAATATTAAATATTTGTTCGAAACGGAACTTAATTCCGGAATCGGAAATATTAAATATTGTTCGTATCGGAAATAAATTCCGGAATCGGGAATTTAATCGGAAGCGTATCGTACGAATTAGCATCAGACGAGGCCTGCCAGACGAAGGCCCAGCACGAAGCCGGGCCATCGCCCAGCAAGCCAGCGCGCCACAACGCACCAGCCAAGGCTGCGCCAGGCCCACCGCAAGGCAGGCCCAGCGCGCGCCAAGGCTGCGGTAGCGTGTGGGCCTCGTGGCAATGGGCTGCGAGCTCGCGGGCTGCGCGCGCGCGCATGGTGCCCCTCGTGGGCTGCTGTGCGTGCGTGTGTTTGTGTGCTATACGAATCCTAAAGCTATCAGGTTTCGATGTATGATTAAATTCCTAATCCTAAAAGGATAAATTAATTAAATAAGAGTTCTATTAGGATTCTAGTTTAATTAATTCGTATCCTAATAGGATTCCAGTTCCTTTTCCATACCTCTATAAATAGGTGCCTAGGGTCATAATTTATAGATACAATTGAAGTATTCTAAAGGTAAGATTTTGAAAAAAAATTCAGCCATACACTTGCACCTAATAGCCGAAATTCCTAAGCTACCTTAAGGGCGATTCTAGTTGGTCAAGCTTAAGGCGGATCCGGACGTGCTGTGGACTATCTACGGAGGGACGACACTTGGAGTCCTAAAGACTTGTTCTTGTTCGGTTCGGGCGCAGCTAGGTAGGGCACGCAACAAAGTGTATGCATCTAAACTATGCTAAATGATTATGTGTAAATAATATGCTTTCCTGGCTTTATGGTTTTTCCGCATGATTTATGTTTTGTCATATGAATCATAACTTATCAGTGGTATCACGAGCCTCTTATTATTTTCATAATCTAAATTGCATAAACATGGTTAAATATTACAAATTTGCAAGGAATTAAAAGGGGTGATTAATTTTCATAATTGTTAATTAATTGCAAATTGCGTTTATTTAATTATATGTACGCAGTTTTTCGGCAGAATGTTCGTTACTCAACCAAATCGAGTGATTTTTGTGTCAATTCCGCATGTAAAAGGCATTCTAAAATTTTGACAAATTTATTTTTTTTCTCCGATACCCAGAATTCCCAAATTCGAAGCCTAACTATGACTTTTCGGAGGTTTTAGTTTTTCGAACGCAAAATTTTGTAAATTTAAGATGTTAAAATTAAATTATTTGCGATTCTTGTTGATAAATCTTGAATTTTTTATTGACCTACTGTATATGTTTAACAAGTTTGAATGCCTAGCCTTGTTAATTATACAATCTAATTTGTAATTATGATTAATTTGTTGAAATTCGAATAATTTAGAATTGATTTGTTTTTCATAATTAATTAATAATTTAATTAGATGCCTATGATTAAAAACCACCATAAAAATTGTTAATTTATGTTAAATTTTAAATTTTTATAACCTAGATTTGAATCCATGTTAATCGGAAATTAATTGATTAATAAATTTTCGAATTTTCGCCCTAAAATTATGAAATTAATATGTTTTATTAATTTGTCTTTAATTTTGAATTAAAAATTTTAATTTTTTTATGAAAACGCTCATAAAACTTGCACGCACAAAGCAATGGACGCTACGTGTTACCCTTAAGGGATGTTGTATAGTGCGGGCATGCGACGACGAGCAAGGGAGCTCGTCGCCCATGCGGTACGAATGCAGCGAGCAAGGCGAGTGGCGCGTGAGCACAAGGCAGTAGCCCTGCCTTGTGTCGAGTGCTGCGCGCATATGGGCGATGGGCGAAGAGCAATGGCATGGCACGAGCAGAGGCGCGCGCGCGCGAGGGCGAGAGCTGGTCTCCCAGCGATCGCTGCTACGCGCACCAACACGCGTGGCCTGGAGCGCTTGCTTGTGCGAGCGAGCGAGCACCATCGTAGCTGTTGCGACGCTATGGGCAGACAGGCTGCGCGCAAGCGTGGCTTGGCTTGCTGCGTTTGCGCGTGGCTGCTGCTGCGATGTGCCATGGGCCGAGCGACAGGCCGTGCAATCGACGGGGCTTGGGCGCAAGCCCAAGTGCTCGTCATGTTACGATTGTCGAGTTTTAAATTTTAATTTGAGATTTTCAGTTCATGTAATTTTAATTAATTTTAAAATTAATAATTTAAATTGTTTTCTTGGATTTTAATTTTAAATATTATAATTATTATAAATTTTATTTATTCTAATTATTTTACTAAAATTAAAAACCTTGAATTAATTTAAATTCGACTGAAAATAACTTAAATAAGTGGATTCAATTATAAATTTATATGAGCTTTAAATTTTAATTAAATTTGTATGTTTCCGGTTAGACTAGAAATACATTTTTATGTTTAAAATTAGTAAAGCATATGAATTTATTGGTTTAAGTGGGAGCCCTTTTTAGTCATGAACTCTTGATTAGGTCTACAAATCCTTTAAGGTTAAACAACTTGATTAGAATTAATAAGGACTAAATAATTGGTAGATTATTGGTGCCCTTGATTAATTGCTGCAAATGTTTATATGATGCATACAATGTGTTTTAACTAACCAATTATGTGGGCCATTCATGATAATGAATGGATGAATGGTATATATTGTATATGTATTGTTTTGCAGGTTATGAAGTGACTAGTATGGCCCAAATAGGATAGAAAATATGGTCTGCGTACCATTAATTTGAATGTAATTGGTCTAAAGCACCAAATTTGTTTTTCAATTCAAATATGGTCTGCGTACCATCAAATAGTTGTAATTAGTTTAATTATAGCTTATCCTATTTGAAGAAAATGGCGCCTCCCACGGTGAAATTCAAGACGAAGTTTCCAATCCATTTTCAAGACGGACTTTGAAGTTGAAGCTTCAAGATGAAGTCGGGCCATACTAGATCACACTTATCTTATGCATGCTTTAAGTTATTTATTGTTTTTAAATATGTCTTAAATATGCATGAGATCAAAGCTTGATTATGTTGCATGATTAAGGATTTTAGTTCACTTAAAATCTAACCAACATAGTAAGAGCCTTAAGTTCCAAACTTAAAAATTGAGTTAAAAGGTGCCATGCCAAAATAACACTTACTTGGATATCCTTTACATCGATCTTAGTAATAGTTTTCCGCCATAGCGAGGTGTTACTTATCGATACTAAAGGGGTAAGGTACACAAATAATTGTGAGTACAAGTTAGTTTTGGTGAAACTCAACGATATAAGTAAGGAGTCCTTTTATGTCGTGGCAAAATCGATAGGTTTACCTAATAAGTTCTTAGACGTACCTATCAACCAAGAGTAGTTTATAGACTATTAGCAAAAGGCTTTTTCTTACCTAAAATGTTTTAGAATTGAGTCAAAATACATAATGTGCTTAATTCTTCAATGGTTTTAGGGTCTTGGAATCATTTTATTCACACCTGCCGGAACAATAAAATCGAATAAAATGCTAATAACTTGTTTAAATTGCATGATTGCTTTAATTTTCAAGTTATTACTCATGATAAATGTTTAGACTTTGCATGCTTTAATGTATGTTTTAATTATTGTTTATAATTAAATATCTTGCACTGCAATAAATCCTTTTATAAAAGTTAACAGTAAATTTCCTCGATTGGTAGTGAATCCAAGAACGATTCACGGAAATGAGAGATGTGAGAAATTTAAAATGTACGTTTCTTTTAGTGACTTTTATGGTTGTTTTCGAGTATCAAAGTCGAATGGCAAACCGATTGGTGCTTGTGAATTCAAAATACAATGTAGTTTTGAGATCATAAAGCATTGAGTTTAAACGCTCAGCCTTACCAATGGTTAACAACCTAATATCTTTGTCCATTTAATTCTCGAATGAGTCTAGTCCCTAGACATTCGAATAGATCGATGCTTAGAGAACTTTAGAAGCTTCTGGTAAGATCATCTAGTTGAAACAAAATATTCAACATAAATTAAATGGTAAGAACCTTGTTGGAGTGACATTGGACATGTCTAACAAAGTATAAAAGTCAACACTAAAGAATTCAATTCTTAAGACTATAAGAAAGGGTACAAGAAATAGGAAAACAAGGAACAAATGAAATGAATTTACGATTCCGTTTCTACCTATAAGTTTATGTTTAAATTAAAGAGAAGTGACCTAGCAATCTAACTTCCTTGGTATCATATACCGCTTGAGGTTCTTACTTCGGTAATAACTCAAACAATGGAAGCTAGGCTACACTAATGACCTACAAGTTGGAAATGAAGCATGGCAATGCTACATTAGTTGTAGGGTCATTTAGTTTGTTTTAAGTCCTTTCAAAGGCTGGAACTTAATGGCTATTTTGTTCCAAAATCAGCATACCAAAATTTCTGTTTTCAAACACAGAAAGACTCACATTCAGAAAAACAAAAACAATGTTTGTTTGTTTTATTTGAATGAAATGGTCATTTACGGGTTGAGTCAATATGCTTGATTAAAACAAACAACTCTTTAACAATAAAAACTTTACTAGGTTCAAATCAACCCCTTGATTTGAGTTCCACTAATCTTTGGCATTGTTGCTTAGACCATATCAACAAGTTAACATTCATAAGCTCTATTTTGATGGACTTTTGAAAGTTGATTGATTTCTAGATCAATTCAAGACAAGCTAGTCTTACTTGTTGAAAGTAACAAAGGATATGAACTATTGTTAGAACATCTAGACAATAGAGTTCAAAGCTAAAGAAAGATTTTATGACTTTATTATTTCACATGGATTTTAGTGAATATTGGTTTATTTACTCAAAGTGATATAAGTTTGAATCTGTTTGGCTAGTTCAAAGATTCAGAAGTATAAATCCCACTTGGCAAGAAATCATAAAGATCTAGGTTAGATCATGTTGATGAGTACTTAAGTCAAGAACGATCATCAATGATTGTGTGTAATAAAATTCACAATCTAGCTCCATAAGATATGACATATCTAAGTTGGAATGATTGAAGTCGATTAGTACTTGATTCGATCAATGATGAATCATAAAGACTTTTCCTATAATTTCAAAACAAAATGCTCAACTACCACCAAACTAAACTAAATTCGTCAAAGCTATTGAAAAATTAATTTCATAATACTTTTTC
Source organism: Spinacia oleracea (assembly GCF_020520425.1). NCBI lineage: Eukaryota > Viridiplantae > Streptophyta > Magnoliopsida > Caryophyllales > Amaranthaceae > Spinacia > Spinacia oleracea. The sequence continues at coordinate 56,259,413 of NC_079490.1, forward strand.
AAATATATCTAAAGAGTTGCTAAACTCAGTGGGAGCTTAGTGTTTGTTATTCAACAAACTAAGGCCCAAGTATAGATATATGTTTCATTGTGATTTATTCAAATGAGACACAAGGGTATTGTTTCTACCACGAATTTTTGAGAACATAATGTTTGTTTGCTCGAAATAATGTCCTTTTAGAGATTCGTTTCCAAAATGACAAGTGGGAGAAAATAGACCTCGAAAGTCTTCGAGGCGAACAACAAACATAAACGGACATTCAAGAGGCTTTTCGAAGTTCTTTAGAAAATCCGAACATGTATTTTTTAAGGACTTTAGAAGTGGCTTTAAAGAATAGACATCTCTTAGAAGACTTTACAAGTGCTTCAAGGAGAACAGAATATTCAAAGGACTTTCAAGTGGCTATTGATATTCTATTGTTTGATGTTCTATACCCAAGTAGGCATAGAGTTCAAGTCACTGAAACTATGAGATTCTTCTATTAGATAGTAAAGAATCATGGAGTTCAGGTCACTGAAGCTATGCGATTCTTCTATTAGATAGTGAAGAAACCTACAACTTGCAGTCAAACTATTATCATGTAGATTAATAAGTTTGTGACTTGTAAAAAGCTATGACGAAACCTAGATTCCCTAAAATGGTTAAAGGCCATATAAAGACTCAAATGTTTTAGATGGTTAAAGGCCATAAAACATAACCAATGTTTTGATGACAAAATTGAAATTTCGTTGATTTGCAAGAATGGGTTAACACCTATTGGTTGCAAATTGGTTTTAAGGATAAAAACCATCAAACATGAAATTGTGTTCACACACAAAGCTAGATTAGTTGCTAAAGGTTACAAGCAAATTCACGATGTGGATTGTGTTGAAACCTCATGCATAATCGTAATGCTTAAGTCTATAAATGAAGCAATGATTGCATATTGGTACATATGGCAATTGGATGACAAAACAATTCCTCAATCAAATGTTGGAATAAACTATGTACATGGTATGTCATAGGATTTGTGGATCCAAATAAATGCTTGAAAAGGAAAGCTAGCTTATGAAATCTAAGTACAGATTTAAGCAAGCAATTAAGAATTAGAAATGTATTTTAGTGAAGCTAATAAGTATTTTAGTTTCATAAAATGTACATGACTCTTATAGATATATAAGAAGTTTAGTGGGAGTACGTAAAACTTAATTGGTCTTATGTGTATCACACACATATCTCTCTATTCAAAAATAACATTCAAATGCTAATGACTTGGATTTGAAATTATTCATCAATAATGGACCAAGGCGAAACTTAGTACATACTGGGTATTAAGATCTATTTACAAAGATCTTATGATATTGTTTTGGATTAAGTAATGGAATTTACTAAATCAAACACGAAAGACTCCATTGGAGATATTCGACCCATATGAATAAATCTAAGTAAAGGATGTTTGAACTATGTATAAGCATTTACTAAGTTAAACATCAAAGAGTCTAAATGAGATTCTTAACCTATATTATAGAATTTAGCTGGAATTAGTATCTACTGAAACTAGATGAGCTAAAGTTACATGAATAGAATTCAATTGAGAATTATTCTGCAAAAGAAATTATCATGTATGATATAATATGAGGATCGCCAAAAACGTATCATATGGCTTTAGGCATGACAAACATATACCAGTCTCTATTGATCTAAGTGAAGATCAACTAGATTGAGATCAAGATAAACTCATGGTACTTGAAAAGGTACATAGGAATAGTTCTTGATTCAAGGAAATAAAGATATGCTAAATATTGATGCTACACGCATAAACACTGGCAAAGGATCAAGCAAGATCCCTTTGGAGTTAACCATTGGCAAGGACGAGCTATAGAGCATCGTGTTTTGAAAATGGCAACATGGATTGGAGACCATGAGTTGTTGCGTGGGAAATTAAAATAATAATTTCTATGTTCTAAGATATAGTTTGAAATTCTTCTGCATATATGTGAACTGCTTGGATAAGTAAATCCAAACAAAGCATCACTAGCAACCTAAACAGTTGAAGCAAAAGTACTTATTGCCTAAGAAGCAATAAAACAGGGTTGTTTATGTTAAAGAGTTCTTCATTGAACTTGGGTAGATCACATGTCTGTTGACTTAATAGTTCTTCATTGCAAAATGCGTAGAACCACTATTGAAGTAAGAAAGACTAGATCACACAATAAACAAACTCAAAAGATCTTATCATCCTATCTCAAAGAACATTCAATGAAAAGGATATTAAGATTGGCAAAGCATGATAACTAAACCTATGCAACAAGTGAGAGGCAACACTCACATTGTAGCACTAGAAATCAAGCATAACTTTGATTTCCATGAACTGTTTTAAAAATGGGTTTAAGGCCCATGGTTTTAAAACATTGGGGTTGAACATTTATCATATATGAAATGTATTTTCATATTCCATTTAATCTTGGTTTAGTATTAAATTATGAGTCCTTTCAATTTGACGATATATTCAAGATAGACTGTCAGGACCAGTCATGTGACTAAGAAATGTCTATCAAGTGAACTTGAATGTCAAAAGTTGAAAATGGTCCCTGGTCGGAGTTTTCTATATAGATGGACGCGTAGAAAACGTTAGACGACTAGAATGCAAGATGACTAGTAGTTCTGTTTCTTGAATTATGTGGACATGGCAATGTCATAATCATTTGCATAGATACTTACTTTGAGAAGACTAGTATCGGACAGACCTATGAAACTTTACTGTAAGAGATGAAAATCTGTCATAAGTAAATTTCATTAAAATTATTAGACACTAAATCCTCAATACCTGAGTGCTTTGAGATTACTTGTTTGAGAACTGGTTGCTTTGGTGTTGACCAACCGTCGCACCGTAAAAGGAGGCTATAAAGGCAACGCTCAAGTAATCACCTATCAAACGAAGTCTAATCTCAAGATCGCAAGATTGGGATTATCCTCCCACAAATCGGGATGAGATGCTGAAAGTTGTACAAGGCCACCCGGAGAGCTAGAAACTGTAAAATGCATGGCCGTGCTCAGATGAATCATAGGCTATGATTATCTGTGTTATTTGATCAGTTGAACTCTGAAACCGAGAAACACCTCTGGACATAATAAGGATGACAAGTCTTACCTTATGTTCAAGAGCAAGCATCGAGCGACAAAGGAATTAGGTAATGCACACTTGTCCCTAAGGACAAGTGGGAGACTGAAGGAAATAATGCCCTTGGTCCAAGTATGCATTCAATGTTAAGTCTAATAAATGCGGTTCAGTATTAATTAACAAGTTAATAATTCAGTGAGATCAAGTGACCTGAATGCCTAGCTAGAAGCCGCTTCAGTTCAAGTGGAATTAATGATATTAATCCACAGCTTACTCTTGACTGAACCCGTAGGGTCACACAAATAGTACGTAAACGGATCAAGTATTTAAAGGCATTAAATACTCCATCTATGGATATTCGGAATCGACGGATCTTGTTTTCAGTGGGAGCTGAGATCGTCACAAGCAAGAAATGAATACTCCTGAAACGATGATATTACCGGAAATGGAAATATGGATCGTATCGGAAATATAAATATTATCCAAGTCGTAGATGTTGCCGGAAACGGAAACATGGTACGTATCGGAAAATATTGATGGAAATGGAAATATTGTCGGAATCGGAAATATTGTCGGAAACAGAAATATTGCCAGAATCGGAAATATTATCAGAATCGGAAAATAATTCCGGAAACGGAAATATTAAATATTTGTTCGAAACGGAAATTAATTCCGGAATCGGAAATATTAAATATTGTTCGCATTGGAAATAAATTCTGGAATCGGGAATTTAATCGGAAGCGTATCGTACGAATTAGCATCGGACGAGGCCTGCCAGACGAAGGCGCAACACGAAGCCGGGCCATCGCCCAGCAAGCCAGCGCGCCACAACGCACCAGCCAAGGCTGCGCCAGGCCCACCGCAAGGCAGGCCCAGAGCGCCAAGGCTGCGGCAGCGTGTGGGCCTCGTGGCAATGGGCTGCGAGCTCGCGGGCTGCGCGCGCGCATGGCGCCCCTCGTGGGCTGGTGTGCGTGCGTGTGTGTGTTTGTGTGCTATACGAATCCTAAAGCTATCAGGTTTCGATGTATGATTAAATTCCTAATCCTAAAAGGATAAATTAATTAAATAAGAGTTCTATTAGGATTCTAGTTTAATTAATTCGTATCCTAATAGGATTCCAGTTCCTTTTCCATACCTCTATAAATAGGTGCCTAGGGTCATAATTTATAGATACAATTGAAGTATTCTAAAGGTAAGATTTTGAAAAAAAATTCAGCCATACACTTGCACCTAATAGCCGAAATTCCTAAGCTACCTTAAGGGCGATTCTAGTTGGTCAAGCTTAAGGCGGATCCGGACGTGCTGTGGACTATCTACGGAGGGACGACACTTGGAGTCCTAAAGACTTGTTCTTGTTTGGTTCGGGCGCAGCTAGGGAGGGCACGCAACAAAGTGTATGCATCTAAACTATGCTAAATGATTATGTGTAAATAATATGCTTTCCCGGCTTTATGGTTTTTCCGCATGATTTATGTTTTGTCATATGAATCATAACCTATCATATTTCGTCTAGGCCAGTATTTTAAAAATATCAAAAATGTATATTTTTTCCTAACATGTAATTAGAGATATTAACGCTACAAAATGTGCATTGGCAAGTGTACGTGCCCAAAGAAATGGAAAACTTTCAGGAACGTAACAAAGGAAGTACAAGATTACATATATTTAACTTGTCGTGTCGTACGTGAATATATAGTTTGGTTAAATTCGTGTTTGTATTGATTTTATACGTACGTACAAGCACACTCATGTCTTATTTCACTCGAAAATTTATAGTCAATATTATCTTCGTAGTGGAATAGGGACCATAAGTTATTCAGTGTTTAATTAGTGAGTAAAATTTAGTTGGTAATAAAATTGCGACTGGAATTTGTGACAGAACATTAACTGTAACTAATAAGTGACAGAAAATTAGCTAGTCCTTGTTTTGTGACTAACACATTGCGACTGAAATCGTGTCTGTCGCTATATGGGGATTGAAATTGTTTTATATCAAAATAGTGACTAAAAAGTTTTTCTGTAACTATTTAGTGACTGAAATTTGTGACTGAAATTTTGTTGGTAATTAAATAGTGACTAAAACTATTTCGGTAAATAATTAGTGATCAACGTATGCTTGGTAGGTAATTTGTTACAGATTGTTGTGACTGAATGATAATCCGAAGCTAAATAGGGACCGAAAATACTTCCATACCAAAGTGGCGACTAACACTTGACCAGTAGAAATTTAGCAACCGATATTTGTACGGTTACAAAAATCCGTCGCTAAATGGTCATTTTCTTGTAGTCTAGGATGCATACACTTTGTAGCGTGCCCTCCCTAGCTGCGCCCGAACTGAACAAGAACAAGTCTTTAGGACTCCAAGTGTCGTCCCTCCGTAGAAAGTCCACAGCACGTCCGGATCCGCCTTAAGATTGACCAACTAGAATCGCCTTTAAGGTTCTATTATTTTCGGCTAAATAGGCAAGTAATATGGCTGATTTTTTTGCTTAAAAATCCTAGATTTTATTGTTTGAATACTTATTAAAAAACTCGTGTATAAATTTGTGACCATAGGCACATATTTATAGAATCATGGAAAAGGATTTCGAATCCTATTAGAACACTAAATTAATTAATTAGAATCCCTTTAGAACTCTATTTAATTAATTTCTATCTTCTAGGATTAGTATTTAATCATAGCACGAATTCCGATAGCTTTAGGATTCGTATAGCACGCACACGAGCACGAGCACCGCACCGCACAGCCCGCGCGCATGCATCGCGGCCCACGCGAACTGCATGACGCCTGGCCCATGCTCGCAGCCCATCTGATCCGCGCGCGCCACTCCTTGCTGGGCCTGGCCTTGCGCTGGGCCTAGCGAGGCTTCGGCGTGTGGTTTGATGCGTATGGCTTGCTGGGCGAGGGCCTGGCTTCGTGCTGGGCCTTCGTCTAGCAAGTCTCGTCCGATGCTAATTCGTACGATACGCGTCCGATTAAATTCCCGATTCCGGATTTCATTTCCGATACGAACAATATTTAACATTTCCGATTCCGGAATTAATTTCCATTTCGAACAAATATTTAACATTTCCGTTTCCGGAATTATTTTTCCGATTTCGATAATATTTCCGATTCTGACAATATTTCCATTTCTGGCAATATTTCCGATTCCGGTAATATTTCCATTTCCGATAATATTTTCCGATACGTACCATGTTTCGTTTCCAGCAACATCTACGTCTTGGATAATATTTATATTTCCGATACGATCCATATTTCCGTTTCCGGCAATATCATCGTTTCCGGAGTATTCATTTACTTGCCTTTGACGATCTGAGCTCCCACTGAAACCAAGATCCGTCGATTCCGAATATCCATAGATGGAGTATTTAATGCCATTAAATACTTGATCCGTTTACGTACTATTTGTGTGACCCTACGGGTTCAGTTAAGAGTAAGCTGTGGATTAATATCATTAATTCCACTTGAACTGAAGCGGCCTCTAGCTAGGCATTCAGCTCACTTGATCTCACTGAATTTATTAACTTGTTAATTAATATTGAACCGCATTAATTAGACTTAACATTAAATGCATACTTGGACCAAGGGCATTATTTCCTTCAGTCTCCCTGCATTTCCTAATTCCCTTGTCGCTCGATGCTTGCTCTTGAACATATGGTAAGAGTTGTCATCCTTATTATGTCCAGAGGTGTTTCTCGGTTTCAGAGTTCAACTGATCAAATAAACAGATAATCATAGCCTATGATTCATCTGAGCACGGCCATGCATTTTACAGTTTCTAGCTCTCCGAGTGGCCTTGTACAACTTTTAGCATCTCATCCCGATTTATGGAGGACAATCCCAATCTTGCGATCTTGAGATTAGACTTCGTTTGATAGGTGATGTTAGGTTATGATACATATGACACTACATAGATCATGCGGAAACAACCATTAACCCAGGACAACATATTATTTACACATAATCATATAGCATAATTTAGATGCATACTCTTTGTTGCGTGCCCTGCCTAGCTGCGCCCGAACCGAACAAGAACAAGTCTTTAGGACTCCAAGTGTCGTCCCTCCGTAGATAGTCCACAGCACGTCCGGATCCGCCTTAAGATTGACCAACTAGAATCGCCCTTAAGGTACTAGAAAATTTCGGCACTTTATGAGCAAGATGTGTGTTTTAATTTTCTCTCAAAAAACTCACTTTTGAATACTTTGAAACTTATGTATAAATTATGACCCCTAGGCCTTTATTTATAGAGTTATGGAAAAGGAATCGTAATCCTAGTAGGATGCGAATTAATTGGAATTTAGAATCCTACATGAATTCTATTTAATTAATTTATCCAATTAGGAATAGAAATTTAATCATACACTGACTCTTGTAGATTCAGGAATCACGCATGAGCACAAACTCACACACACACGGCAGCCACAAGGGCTGCCCATGCGCGTGCGAGCAGCAGCCCGCGTAGCACGGCCCACGCAGCCGTGGCCTTTGGCGCGCGCTGGGCCTGCCTTGCGGTAGGCCTGGGCGCTGCCTTGGCTGGGCTTGTGGCGCGCATGCTTGCTGGGCGATTGGCCCCGGCTTCGTGCTGGGCCTTCGTCCGGCAAGCCTCGTCCGATGCTAATTCGTACGATACGCTTCCGATTAAATTTCCATTTCCGGAATCTATTTCCGATACGAACAATATTTAATATTTCCGATTCCGGAATTAATTTCCGTTTCGAACAAATATATTAATATTTCCGTTTCCGGAATTATTTTCCGATTCCGGCAATATTTCCGATTCTGACAATATTTCCGTTTCCGGTAATATTTCCGATTCTGGTAATATTTCCATTTCCAATAACATTTTCCGATACGTACCATGTTTCCGTTTCCGGCAACATCTACGACTTGGATAATATTCATATTTCCGATACGATCCATATTTCCGTTTCCGGCAATATCATCGTTTCCGGAGTATTCATTTCTTGCCTGTGACGATCTTAGCTCCCACTGAAACCAAGATCCGTCGGTTCCGAATATTCATAGATGGAGTATTTAATGCCATTAAATACTTGATCCGTTTACGTACTATTTGTGTGACCCTACGGGTTCAGTCAAGAGTAAGCTGTGGATTAATATCATCAATTCCACTTGAACTGAAGCGGCCTCTAGCTAGGCATTCAGCTCACTTGATCTCACTGAATTATTAACTTGTTAATTAATACTGAACCGCATTTATTAGACTTAACATAGAATGCATACTTGGACCAAGGGCATTATTTCCTTCAGTCTCCCACTTGTCCTTAGGGACAAGTGTGCATTTCCTAATTCCTTTGTCGCTCGATGCTTGCTCTTGAACATAAGGTAAGAGTTGTCATCCTTATTATGTCCAGAGGTGTTCCTCGGTTTCAGAGTTCAACTGATCAAATAAACAGATAATCATAGCCTATGATTCATCCGAGCACGGCCATGCATTTCACAGTTTCTAGCTCTCCGAGTGGCCTTGTACAACTTTTAAGCATCTCATCCCGATTTATGGGAGGACAATCCCAATCTTGCGATCTTGAGATTAGACTTCGTTTGATAGGTGATTACCTGAGCGTTGCCTTTATAGCCTCCTTTTACGGTGCGACGGTTGGTCAACGTCAAAGCAACCAGTTCTCAAACAAGTAATCTCAAATCACTCAGGTATTGAGGATTTAGTGTCTAATAATTTAATGAAATTTACTTATGACAGACTTTCATCTCTTACAGTAAAGTTTCATAGGTCTTGTCCGATACTAGTCTTCCCAAAGTAAGTATCTATGCAAATGATTATGACATTGCCATGTCCACATAGTTCAAGAAACAGAACTACTAGTCATCTTGCACTCTAATCGTCTAACGTTTTCTATGCGTCCAATTTTATAGAAAACTCCGATTAGGGACCATTTTCAACCTTTGACATTCAAGTTCACTTGATAGACATTTCTTAGTCACAGGACTGGTCCTGACAGTCTATCTTGAATATATCGTCAAATTTGAAGGGACTCATCATTTAATACTAAACCAAGATTAAATGGAATATGAAAATACATTTCATATATGATAAATGTTCAACCCCAATGTTTTATAACCATGGGCCTCAAACCCACCTTCTAAAACAGTTCATGGAATTCAAAGCTATGCTTGATTTCCAGTGCTACAATGTGAGTGTTGCTTCTCACTTGTTGCATAGGTTTAGTTATCATGCTTTGCCAATCTTAATATCCTTTTCATCGAATGTTCTTCGAGATATGATGATAAGATCTTTTCGAGTTTGTTTATTATGTGATCTAGTCTTTCTTACTTCGATGGTGGTTTTACTCATTTTGCAATGAAGAACCATCAAGTTAGCAGACGTTTTTCTTGCTTCAAGAGTGGTTCTACGCATTTTTCAATGAAGAATCATCAAGCCAGCAGATAGATGATCTACCCAAGTTCAGTGAAGAACTTTAAACAACCCTGTTTTATTGCTTCTTAGGCAATAATTACTTTTACTTCAACTTTATAGGTTGCTAGTGATGCTTTGTTTGGAATTACTTATCCAAGCAGTTCACAGATATGTGGAATACTCTCAACTATATCTTAGAACATAGAAATCATTATTTTAATTTCCCACGCAACAACTCATGGTCTCCAACCCATGTTGCCATTTCAAAACACGATGCTCTATAGCTCGTCCTTGTCAATGGTTAACTCCAAAGGGGTCTTGCTTGATCCTTTGCCAGTGTTTCTGCGTGTAGCATCAATATTTAGCATATCTTTATTTCCTTGAATCAAGAACTATTCCTATGTACCTTTTCAAGTACCATAAGTATTCTTGATCTCAATCTAGTTGATCTTCACTTAGATCAATAGAGATTGGTATATGTTCGTCATGGCTAAAGTCATACGATACGTTTTTGGCGATCCTCATATTATATCATACATGATAAATTCTTTTGCAGAATAATTCCCAATCGAATTCTATTCATGTAACTTTAGTTTATTCAATTTCAGCAGATACTGAATCCAGCTAAATTCTTTGACATATAATATAGGTTAAGAATCTCATTTAGACTCTTTGATGTTTAACTTAGTAAATGCTTATACATAGTTCAAACATCCTTTACTTAGATTTATTCACATGGGTCGAATATCTCCAATGGAGACTTTCGTGTTTGATTTAGTAAATGCCATTACTTAATCCAAAACAATATCATAAGATTTTTGTAAATAGATCTTAATACCCAGTATGTACTAAGTTTCGCCATGGTCCATCATTGATGAATTATTTCAAATCTAAGTCATTAGCATTTGAATGTTATTTCACAATAGAGAGATATGTGTGTAATACACATAGGACCAATTAAGTTTTAAGTACTCCCACTAAACTTCTTATATATCTATAAGAATCATGTACATTTTATGAAACTAAAATACTTATTAGCTTCACTAAAATACAGTTCCAACTCCCAATTGCTTGCTTAAATCTGTACTTAGATTTTATAAGCTAGCTTTCTCTTTCAAGCATTTATTTGGATCCACAAATCCTATGACATACCATGTACATAGTTTATTCCAACATTTGATTGAGGAATACGTTTTGTCATCCAATTGCTATATGTACCAATATGCAATCATTGCTTGAATTATAGACTTGAGCATTACGATTATGCAGGAGGTTTCAACACAATTTAAACCATGAATTTGCTTGTAACCTTTAGCAACTAATCTAGCTTTGTGTTTGAACACAATTCCATGTTTGATGGTTTTTATCCTTAAAACAAACTTGCAACCAATAGGTGTGAACCCATTCTTGCAAATCAACAAAATTTCAATTTTGTCATCAAAACATTGAGTATGTTTTATGGCCTCTAACCATTTAAAACATTTGAGTCTATATATGGCCTCTAACCATTTCAGGGAATCTAGGTTTCGTCATAGCTTTCTTACAAGTCACAAACTCATTAATCTATATGATAATAGTTTGACTGCAAGTTGTAGGTTTCTTCACTATTTAATAGAAGAATCTCATAGTTTCATTGACCTGATCTCTATGTTTCTTTACTATCTAATAGAAGAATCTCATAGTTTCAGTGACTTGAATTCTATGCCTACTTGGGTATAGAACATCAAACATTAGAATATCAATAGCCACTTAAAGTCCTTTGAATATTCTGTTCTCCTTGAAGCACTTGTAAAGTCTTCTAAGAGATGTCTATTCTTTAAAGCCACTTCTAAAGTCTTAAAGAATAAGTTCGGATTTTCTGAAGCACTTCGAAAAGCCTCCGGAATGTCCGTTTATGTTTGTTGTTCGCCTCGAAAACTTTCGAGGTCTATTTTCTCCCACTTGTCATTTTGGAAACGAATCTCCAAAAGGACATTATTTCGAGCAAACAAACATTATGTTCTCAAAAATTCGTGGTAGAAACAATACCCTTGTGTCTCATTTGAATAAATCACAATGAAACATATATCTATACTTGGGCCTTAGTTTGTGAATAACAAACACTAAGCTCCCACTGAGTTTAGGAACTCTTTAGATATATTATGAAAAGATATTCTGAAATTACTTTTCAATAGCTTTGACGAATTTGGTTTAGTTTGGTGGTAGTTGAGCATTTTGTTTTAGAAATTATAGGAAAAGTCTTTATGATTCATCATTGATCGAATCAAGTACTAATTGACTTCGATCATTCCAACGTAGATATGCCATATCTTATGGAGCTAGATTGTGAAATTACAACACACAATCATTGATGATCATATTTGGTCTCAAGTAATCATCAACATGATCTAACCTAGATCTTTATGATTTCTTGCCGAGTGGATTTTATACTTCTGAATCTTTGAACTAGCCAAACAGATTCAACTTATATCACATTTGAGTAAATAAACCTATATTCACTCAAATCCATGTGAAATAATAAAGTCATAAAACCTTTCTTTAGCTTTGAACTCTATCGTCTAGGCGTTCTAACAATAGTTCATATTCTTTGTTACTTTCAACAAGTAAGACTAGCTTGTCTTAAGTTGATCTAGAAATCAACCAACTTTCAAAAGTCCATCAAAATAGAGCTTTTGAATGTTAACTTGTTGATATGGTCTAAGCAACAATGCCAAAGATTTAATGGAACTCAAATCAAGGGTTTGATTTGAACCTAGTAAAGTTCTTTAAAGAGTTGTTTGTTTTAATCAAGCATATTGACTCAACCAGTAATTGACCATTTCATTCAAATAAACAAACAAACAAGCATTGTTTTTGTTCTTCTGAATGTGAGTCTTTCTGTGTTTGAAGCAGAAATTTAGGTATGCTGATTATGGAACAAAATAGCCATTTAGTTCCAGCCTTTGAAAGGACTTAAAACAAACTAGATGACCCTACAATTAATGTAGCAATGCCATGCTTCATTTCCCACTTGTAGGTCATTAGTGTATCCTAGCTTCCATTGTTTGAGTTATTACCGAAGTAAGAACCTCAAGCGGTATATGATACCAAGGAAGTTTGATTGCTAGGTCACTCCTCTTTAAACATAAACTTATAGGTAGAAACGGAATCGTAAATTCCTTTCATATGTTCCTTTGTCTTCCTATTTCTTGTACCCTTTCTTATAGTCTTAAGAATTGAATTCTTTAGTGTTGACTTTTATACTTTGTTAGACATGTCCAATGTCACCAACAAGGTTCTTTTCCATTTTAATTTATGTTGAATATTCTGTTTCAACTAGATGATCTTACAAGAAGCTTCTAAAGTTCTCTAAGCATCGATCTATTCGAATGTCTAGGGACTAGACTCATTCGAGAATTAAATGGACAAAGATATTAGGTTGTTAACCATTGGTAAAGCTGAGCGTTTAAGCTCAATGCTTTATGATCTCAAAACTACATTGTATTTTGAATTCACAAGCACCAATTGGTTTGCTATTCGATTTTGATCTTCTAAAACAACCATAAAAGTCGCTAAAAGAAACGTACATTTTAAATTGCTCACTTTCTCTCATTTCCGTGAATCGTTCTTGGATTCACTACCAATCGAGGAAATTTACTGTTACCTTTCTAAAAGGATTTATTGCAGTGCAAGATATTTAATTATAAACAATAATTAAAACATACATTGAAGCATGCAAAGTCTAAACATTTATCATGAATAATAACTTGAAATTAAAGCAACCATGCAATTCAAACAAGTTATTAGCATTTTATTCGATTTTATTGTTCCGGCAGGTGTGAATAAAATGATTCCAAGACCCTAAAACCATTGAAGAATTAAGCACAGTTTGTCGACTCAATTCTAAAACATTTTAGGTAAGCAAAAGCCTTTTGCTAATAGTCTAGAAACTACTCTTGGTTGATAGGTACGTCTAAGAACTTATTAGGTAAACCTATCGAATTTGCCACGACATAAAAGGACTCCTTACTTATATCGTTGAGTTTCACCAAAACTAACATGTACTCACAATTATTTGTGTACCTTGCCCCTTTAGGACCAATAAGTAACACCTCGCTGAGCGAAAACTATTACTAGATTGATGTAAAGGATATCCAAGCAAGTGTATATTTTGGCATGGCACCTTTTAACTCAATTTTTAAGTTTGGAACTTAAGGCTCTTACTATGTTGGTTAGATTTTAAGTGAACTAAAATCCTTAATCATGCAACATAATCAAGCTTTTGATCTCATGCATTTTAAGACATATTTAAAGCAATAAATAACTTAAAACATGCATAAGATATTTGTGATCTAGTATGGCCCGACTTCATCTTGAAGCTTTGACTTCAAAGTCCGTCTTGAAAATCTCCGTGGGAGGCACCATTTTCTTCAAATAGGATAAGCTATAACTAATTACAACTATTTGATGGTTCGCAGACCATATTTGAATTGAAAAATAACTTTGGTGCTTTAGACCAATTACATTCAAATTAATGGTACGCAGACCATATTTTCTATCCTATTTGGGCCATACTAGTCACTTCATAACCTGCAAAACAGTACATATACAATATATACCATTCACCCATTCATTATCATGAATGGCCCACATAGCTGGTTAGTAAAACACATTATGCATCACGTAAACATTTGCAGCAATTAATCAAGGGCACCAATAATCTACCAATTATTCAGTCCTTATTGATTCTAATCAAGTTGTTTTAACCTTAAGGATTTGTAGACCTAATCAAGAGTTTATGACTAAAAAGCGCTCCCACTTAAACCAATAAATTCATATGCTTTACCAATTTTAAACATAAAAATGTATTTCTAGTCCAACCGGAAACATACAAATTTAATTAAAATTTAAAGCTCATATAAATTTATAATTGAATCCAAAAAGTTTAATTTAATTTCAGTCGCATTTAAATTAATTCATGATTTTAATTTTAGTAAAATAATTAGAATAAATTCCATTTATTATAATTATAATATTCAAAATTAAAATCCAAGAAATTAATTCAAATTATTAATTTTAAAATTAATTAAAATTACGTGAACTGAAATTTTCAAATTAAACATTCAAAACGATCTAATCGTAACGCAAAACACCCTACGCGTTGCACGCCCATGGGCCGTACGCACACAGCCATTGCTGGCCATGTGCGCGCAGCCCATGCGCCCGTTGCATAGCCGCTGCTGTCCTATCGCAAGCCTCCGCACAGCGCCCCATCGCACGCGAGCTATCGCTCGCAGTGCGCGCGCGCGAGATCGCTCGCTGGGCGCGCTGGCTCGCTCGCTGTGCGCGCGAGCCATCGCTCGCTGGGGCGCGACATCGCTCGCTGGGCGAGCGACATCGCGCGCTGCGCGCGCGAGCCATCGCTCGCTGGGGCGCGACATCGCTCGCTGGGCGAGCGACATCGCGCGCTGCGCGCGCGAGCAGTGCTGGGCGCAGCGCTCGTGGCACGCGAGCTTGCGCTCGCTGCGCGCGAGGCTGCGCGCTCTTGTGCGAGGCAGCGCGCGTTGTGGCGCAGCTCGCTTGCTGCCCACACGCGACTGCCTTGGCTCGCCCTTCGCCCATGCCCATTCGTTCATTGCTCGTGGCACACGACACAAGGCAGGGCTGCTGCCTTGTGCTCGTGCACTACGCCCTTGCTCATTGCATTCGTGCCGCACGGGCGACGAGCTCCCTTGCTCGTCGTCGCATGCCCGCATTATACAACACCCCTTAAGGGTAACACGAAGCGTCCATTGCTTCGTGCGTGCAAGTTATTTGAACGAATCGCATAAAAATTTAAAATTTATATTTAAAATTAATGACAAATTAATAAATAATATTAATTTCATAATTTTAGGGCGAAAAATCGAAAATTTATTATCCAATTGATTTCCGATTGATATGGATTCAAGTCTAGGTCATAAAAATTTAAAATTTATCATAAATTTACAATTTTTATGGTGGTTTTTAATCATAGGTTTCTAATTAAATTACAATTAATT
This sequence comes from Spinacia oleracea, assembly GCF_020520425.1. Classification (NCBI taxonomy): domain Eukaryota; kingdom Viridiplantae; phylum Streptophyta; class Magnoliopsida; order Caryophyllales; family Amaranthaceae; genus Spinacia; species Spinacia oleracea. The sequence goes on from NC_079490.1 coordinate 56,274,932, forward strand.
ATGAAAATCAAATTAATTCTAAATTATTCTAATTTTCAACAAATTAATCATAATTACAAATTAGATTGCATAATTAACAAGACTAGGCATTCAAACTTGTTAAACATATGCAGTAGGTCAATCAAAAATTCAAGATTTATCAACAAGAATCGCAAATATTTAATTTAACATCTTAAATTTACGAAATTTTGCATTCGAAAAACTAAAACCTTCGAAAAGTCATAGTTAGGCTTCGAATTTGAGAATTCTGGGTTCGGCAGAAAAATACTATTTTTGTCAAAATTTTAGAATGCCTTTTACATGCGGAATTGACACAAAAATCACTCAATTCGGATGAGTAACGAAGAAACTGCCGAAAAACTGCGTACATATAATTAAATAAACGCAATTTGCAATTAATTAACAATTACGAAAATTAATCACCCCTTTTAATTCTTGCAAATTTGTAATATTTAACCATGTTCATGCAATTTAGATTATGAAAATAATAAGGGGCTCGTGATACCACTGTTAGGTTATGATACATATGACACTACATAGATCATGCGGAAACAACCATTAACCCAGGACAACATATTATTTACACATAATCATATAGCATAATTTAGATGCATACTCTTTGTTGCGTGCCCTCCCTAGCTGCGCCCGAACCGAACAAGAACAAGTCTTTAGGACTCCAAGTGTCGTCCCTCCGTAGATAGTCCACAGCACGTCCGGATCCGCCTTAAGATTGACCAACTAGAATCGCCCTTAAGGTACTAGAAAATTTCGGCACTTTATGAGCAAGATGTGTGTTTTAATTTTCTCTCAAAAAACTCACTTTTGAATACTTTGAAACTTATGTATAAATTATGACCCCTAGGCCTTTATTTATAGAGTTATGGAAAAGGAATCGTAATCCTAGTAGGATGCGAATTAATTGGAATTTAGAATCCTACATGAATTCTATTTAATTAATTTATCCAATTAGGAATAGAAATTTAATCATACACTGACTCTTGTAGATTCAGGAATCACGCATGAGCACAAACTCACACACACACGGCAGCCACAAGGGCTGCCCATGCGCGTGCGAGCAGCAGCCCGCGTAGCACGGCCCACGCAGCCGTGGCCTTTGGCGCGCGCTGGGCCTGCCTTGCGGTAGGCCTGGGCGCTGCCTTGGCTGGGCTTGTGGCGCGCATGCTTGCTGGGCGATTGGCCCCGGCTTCGTGCTGGGCCTTCGTCCGGCAAGCCTCGTCCGATGCTAATTCGTACGATACGCTTCCGATTAAATTTCCATTTCCGGAATCTATTTCCGATACGAACAATATTTAATATTTCCGATTCCGGAATTAATTTCCGTTTCGAACAAATATATTAATATTTCCGTTTCCGGAATTATTTTCCGATTCCGGCAATATTTCCGATTCTGACAATATTTCCGTTTCCGGTAATATTTCCGATTCTGGTAATATTTCCATTTCCAATAACATTTTCCGATACGTACCATGTTTCCGTTTCCGGCAACATCTACGACTTGGATAATATTCATATTTCCGATACGATCCATATTTCCGTTTCCGGCAATATCATCGTTTCCGGAGTATTCATTTCTTGCCTGTGACGATCTTAGCTCCCACTGAAACCAAGATCCGTCGGTTCCGAATATTCATAGATGGAGTATTTAATGCCATTAAATACTTGATCCGTTTACGTACTATTTGTGTGACCCTACGGGTTCAGTCAAGAGTAAGCTGTGGATTAATATCATTAATTCCACTTGAACTGAAGCGGCCTCTAGCTAGGCATTCAGCTCACTTGATCTCACTGAATTATTAACTTGTTAATTAATACTGAACCGCATTTATTAGACTTAACATAGAATGCATACTTGGACCAAGGGCATTATTTCCTTCAGGTGATTACCTGAGCGTTGCCTTTAGAGCCTCCTTTTACGGTGCGACGGTTGACAACGTCAAAGTAAGCAGTTCTCAAACAAGTAATCTCAAATCACTCAGGTATTGAGGATTAGTGTCTAATAATTTTAATGAAATTTACTCATGACAGATTTTTATCTCTTACAGTAAAGTTTCATAGGTCTGTCCGATACTAGTCTTCCCAAAGTAAGTATCTATGCAAAAATGATTACGACATTGCCATGTCCACATAGTTTAAGAAACAGAACTACTAGTCATCTTGCATTCTAGTCGTATAACGTTTTCTATGCGTCCATCTTTATAGAAAACTCCGACCAGGGACCATTTTCAACTTTTGACATTCAAGTTCACTTGATAGACATTTCTTAGTCACATGACTGGTCCTGGCAGTCTATCTTGAATATATCATCAAATTGAAGGGACTCATCATTTAATAAACCACAAATTAAATGGAAAAATGAATTCTATTCATTTATTGTGAATGATTAACCAATAATGTTTTACAAAGTATTAAACTCTAAAACTTTAAATAATTAAACAAGGACATCAAAGCCATTCTCCAATATGCTTGATTCCCCTAGCTGCAGTATGCGAGTTGGGCTTCGCCTGCGGCAGAGGTTTAGTCAATGGATCTGAGATGTTATCATCAGTTCCAATCTTGCTTATCTCGACTTCTTTTCTTTCAACGAACTCTCGTAGAAGGTGAAATCTACGAAGTACATGCTTGACTCTTTGGTGGTGTCTAGGCTCCTTTGCCTGTGCAATAGCTCCGTTATTATCACAATATAGGGCTATTGGTCCTTTAATGGAGGGGACTACACCAAGTTCACCTATGAACTTCCTTAGCCATATAGCTTCCTTTGCTGCTTCATGTACATCAATGTACTCCGCTTCAGTTGTAGGATCCGCAATGGTGCTTTGCTTAGCACTTTTCCAGCTTACTGCACCTCTGTTGAGGCAGAAGATAAACCCAGACTGTGATCTGAAATCATCTTTGTCGGTTTGGAAACTTGTGTCCGTATAGCCTTTAACAATTAATTCATCATCTCCACCATAGACCAGGAAATCATCTTTGTGCCTTTTCAGGTACTTCAGAATGTTCTTGGCAGCAGTCCAATGTGCCTCTCCTGGGTCTGACTGGTATCTGCTCGTAGCACTGAGTGCATACGCAACATCCGGGCGTGTACATATCATAGCATACATTATATATTGAACCAACCAATGATGCATATGGAATCCCATTCATTCGTCTACGCTCATCAAGTGTTTTTGGGCACTGAGTCTTGCTTAGAGTCATTCCATGAGACATGGGTAGGTAGCCTCGCTTGGAGTATGCCATCTTGAACCTTTCAAGCACCTTATTGATATAAGTTCTTTGACTAAGTCCAATCATCTTCTTAGATCTATCTCTGTAGATCTTGATGCCCAGTATGTACTGTGCTTCTCCTAGATCCTTCATCGAAAAACATTTCCCAAGCCAAATCTTGACAAGTTCAACATAGGAATGTCATTTCCGATAAGTAATATGTCGTCGACATATAATACTAGAAAAGCAATTTTGCTCCCACTGACCTTCTTGTATACACAAGATTCGTCTGCGTTCTTGATGAAACCAAAGTCACTGACTGCTTCATCAAAACGTATATTCCAGCTCCTTGATGCCTGCTTCAATCCGTAGATTGATTTCTTAAGCTTGCATACCTTTTTAGCATTCTTTGGATCCTCAAAACCCTCAGGTTGTGTCATAAACACAGTTTCTGTTAAAACGCCGTTCAAGAAAGCGGTTTTGACATCCATCTGCCATATTTCGTAATTGTAATATGTAGCGATTGCTAACATTATCCGAATAGACTTCAGCATTGCAACTAGTGAAAAGGTTTCATCGTAATCCACACCGTGGACTTGCCTGTAACCTTTTGCAACCAATCTAGCTTTGAAAACTTCAAGTTTCCCATCCTTGTCCTTTTTCAGTTTGAAAACCCATTTGCTTCCTATGGCTTGGTAGCCATATGGCAAATTGACCAAATCCCAAACTTGGTTTTCAGACATGGAGTCTAATTCAGATTGCATGGCTTCTTGCCATTGCTTGGAGCTAGGGCTCGTCATAGCTTGTTTGTAAGTCGCAGGTTCATCACTTTCAAGTAATAGAACGTCATAGCTCTCGTTCGTCAAAATACCTAAGTACGTTTCCGGTTGAGATCTATATCTCTGCGATCTACGCGGGGTTACATTTCTAGATGGTCCTTGATCCTCACCAGATACTTCTAAAGATCTCTGAGTTTCATCCTGAATGTCATCTTGAGCATTCTCTAGATTTTGTTGTTCGACTCGAATTTCTTCGAGGTCTACTTTTCTCCCACTTGTCATTTTGGAAATGTGATCCTTTTCCAAAAAGATACCATCTCGAGCAACAAACACCTTGTTCTCAGATGTATTGTAGAAGTAATACCCCTTTATTTCCTTTGGATAGCCCACAAGGATACATTTGTTAGATTTTGGATGAAGTTTGTCTGAAATTAATCGTTTGACATATACTTCACATCCCCAAATCTTAAGAAAAGATACTTTTGGAGGCTTTCCAAACCATAACTCATATGGAGTCTTTTCAACAGCTGTAGACGGAGCTCTATTTATAGTGAGTGCAGCTGTATTTAGTGCATGTCCCCAAAATTCTATTGGAAGTTCGGCCTGACCCATCATTGATCTAACCATGTCTAGCAAGGTTCTGTTCCTCCGTTCCGACACACCGTTCCATTATGGTGTTCTAGGAGGAGTCAATTCTGATAGAATTCCACATTCTTTCAGATGATCATCAAATTCATACCTCAGATATTCACCGCCTCTATCAGACCGCAGTTCCTTAATCTTCTTGCCTAATTGATTCTCTACTTCACTCTGAAATTCCTTGAATTTGTCAAAGGATTCAGACTTATGCTTCATTAGGTAGACATAACCATATCTACTGAAGTCATCAGTGAAAGTGATAAAGTAGCTGAAACCACCTCTAGCATTTGTACTCATTGGTCCACATACATCTGTATGGATTAAACCCAATAGTTCAGTTGCTCTTTCTCCAACTTTAGAGAAAGGTTGCTTTGTCATTTTGCCAAGTAAACAAAATTCGCACTTACCATAATCCTCTAAGTCAAATGGTTCTAGAATTCCTTCCTTTTGAAGTCTTTCCATGCGTTTCAAGTTAATATGGCCTAATCGACAATGCCACAGATAGGTGAGATCTGAATCATCCTTTTTGGCCCTTTTGGTATTTATGTTATAAACTTGTTTGTCGTGATCTAGTAAATAAAGTCCATTGACTAATCTAGAAGATCCATAAAACATCTCTTTAAAATAAAACGAACAACTATGGTCTTTTATTAAAAAGGAAAATCCCTTAACATCTAAGCAAGAAACAGAAATGATGTTTTTAGTAAGACTTGGAACATGGAAACAGTCTTCCAGTTCCAAAACTAGCCAAGAGGGCAATGACAAATAATAAGTTCCTACAGCTAATGCAGCAATCCTTTCTCCATTTCCCACTCGTAGGTCGACTTCACCCTTGCTTAACCTTCTACTTCTTCTTAGTCCCTGTGAATTGGAACATAAGTGTGAGCCACAACCTGTATCTAATACCCAAGAAGTTGAATTAGCAAGTATACAGTCTATAACGAAAATACCTGAAGATGGAACGACTGTTCCGTTCTTCTGATCTTCCTTTAGCTTCAAGCAATCTCTCTTCTAATGCCCCTTCTTCTTGCAATAGAAGCATTCAGATGTAGAAGTGGGTTGTCTCACCTTCTTTTTTTCAGATTTGGTGCCGCCTGGCTGCTTAGTCTGGCTGGCCTTTTTGCCACCTTTCTTAGTATTCCTCTTCTTTCCAGATTTCTTGAACTTGCCCCCACGCACCATAAGCACATCTTGCTTATCACTTTTGAGCGTCTTTTCAGTGGTCTTCAGCATACCGTGAAGCTCAGTGAGCGTTTTATCTAGACTATTCATACTGTAGTTCAGCTTGAATTGATCATACCCTCTATGAAGAGAATGGAGGATGGTGTCTACAGCCATTTCCTGAGAGAATCGCTGATCCAGCCGACTCATATTCTCAATGAGTCCAATCATTTTGAGAACATGTGGACTTACGGGCTCGCCTTTCTTAAGCTTGGTCTCAAGAATTTGCCTATGGGTCTCGAACCTTTCGACTCGAGCCAGATCTTGGAACATGTTCTTTAACTCACTGATGATCGTGAAAGCATCTGAGTTGATGAACGTTTTCTGCAAATCTGCACCCATGGTTGCAAGCATTAGACATTTCACATCCTTGTTGGCATCAATCCAACGATTGAGGGCTGCCTGAGTGACCCCGTCTCCTGCGGCTTCGGGCATCGCCTCTTCCAGGACATACTCTTTTCTTCCTGCATAAGAACTATTTGCAAGTTCCTTTGCCAGTCAAGGAAGTTTTTCCCGTTCAACTTCTCCTTTTCGAGAATTGATCGAATGTTGAATGAATTGTTATTTGCCATAGTTAAAACTATAATTGAAAAAGAATAAACAAATAAATAATTATTCACAGTTTCTTTTAATAAACTTAAATTCTAGCATGTATGCATAATTTAATGTTCATTAAGCATTTTATTCAAGTTATGTGTTCCGGCAGGTGTGAATAAAATGATTCCAAGACCCTAAAAACCATTGAAGAATTAAGCACATTATGTATTTTGACTCAATTCTAAAATCTTTTAGGTAAGCAAAAGCCTTTTGCTAATAGTATAGAAACTACTCTTGGTTGATAGGTACGTCTAAGAACTTATTAGGTAAACCTATCGAATTTGCCACGACATAAAAGGACTCCTTACTTATATCGTTGAGTTTCACCAAAACTAACATGTACTCACAATTGTTTGTGTACCTTACCCCTTTAGAATCAATAAGTAACACCTCGCTATGGCGGAAAACTATTAATAAGATTGATGTAAAGGTTATCCAAGTAAGTGTTATTTTGGCATGGCACCTTGTAACTCAATTTTTAAGTTTGGAACTTAGGCTCTTACTATGTTGGTTAGATTTTACGTGAACTAAAATCCTTAATCATGCAACATAATCAAGCCACAATCTCATGCATATTTAAGACATATTTAAAAGCAATAAATAACTTAAAGCATGCATAAGATAAATGTGATCTAGTATGGCCCGACTTCATCTTGAAGCTTCAACTTCAAAGTCCGTCTTGAAAATGGATTGGAAACTCCGTCTTCAATTTCACCGTGGGAGGCGCCATTTTCTTCAAATAGGATAAGCTATAATTAAACTAATTACAACTATTTGATGGTACGCAGACCATATTTGAATTGAAAAAACAAACTTTGGTGCATTAGACCAATTACATTCAAATTAATGGTACGCAGACCATATTTTCTATCCTATTTGGGCCATACTAGTCACTTCATAACCTGCAAAACAGTACATATACAATATATACCATTCACCCATTCATTATCATGAATGGCCCACATAGCTGGTTAGTAAAACACATTGTAATGCATCACATAAATATTTGCAGCAATTAATTAAGGGAACCAATAATCTACCAATTATCCAGTCCTTATTAATTCTAATCAAGTTGTTTTAACCTTAAAGGATTTGTAGACCTAATCAAGAGTTTATGACTAAAAATGCTCCCACTCAAACCAATAACTTTATATCCTTTACTAATTTTAAACATAAAAATGTATTTCTAGTCTAACCGGAAACATACAAATTTAATTAAAATTTAAAGCTCATATAAAATTAAAATCGAATCCATTTATTTAATTTATTTTCAGTTGAATTAAACGAATTTAAATTAATTTAAGGTTTAATTTTAGTAAAATAATTAGTATTAATTAAGATTTATAATAATTATAATATTCAAAATTAAAATCCGAGAAATCAATTTAAATTATTAATTTTAAAGTTAATTAAAATTATTTCCGAACTGAAATTTTAAAATTAAAACGAAAAGTATCAATCGTCGCAAGACGAGGCACTTGGGCTTGCGCCCAAGCCCCATCGAGCTACGAGGCCCCATGCCCCGTGCCATTGATCGTTGCACACGGCATGCACATCCACACCGCACACTGCCCCTCTGCCACGCACACACGCAACCTTGCTGGCTACGCTGCGCGCAGCTTCGTGCTGTGTCATGGCTGCCTATCTCTCGGCGGGCCTGGTGCGTCGTGGCGCAGTACATCGCTGCCCACACGCATCTTGCTCGTCGCATGTGCTTGCCCATTGCCCTCGCCCATCGCCCAGCATGCACGCCTAGGCTTCGAGCCTTGCGTGCCGCCTAGCTTGTTGCTCGCTGCATTCGTACCGCACGGGCGACGAGCTCCCTTACTCGTCGTCGCGTTCCCGCATTATACAACACCCCTTAAGGGTAACACGTAGCTTACATTGCTTTGTGCGTGCAACATTTATGAGCGTATTTCATAAAAATTTAAAATTTTTAATTCAAAATTAATGACAAATTAATAAATCATATTAATTTCATAATTTTAGGGCGAAAAATCGAAAAAATTATTAATCAATTAATTTCCGATTAACATGGATTCAAATCTAGGTCATAAAAATTAAAAATTTATCATAAATTAACAATTTTTATGGTGGTTTTTATTCATGGATACCTAATTAAATCATTAATTAATTATGAAAATCAAATCAATTCCAAATTATTCGAATTTCAACAAATTAATCATAATTACAAATTAGGTTGTATAATTAACAAGTCTAGGCATTCAAAATTGTTAAACATATACAGTATGTCAATCAAAAATTCAAGATTTATCAACAAGAATTGCAAATATTCAATTTAACATCTTAAATTTAGAAACTTTTGCGTTCGAAAAACTAAAACCTCCGAAAAGTCATAGTTAGGCTTCGAATTCGGAAATTCTAGATTCGGCCGAAAAATAGTAATTTTGTCAAAATTTTAGAATGCCTTTTACATGCGAAATTGACACAAAAATCACTCGATTTGGTTGAGTAACGAAGAAACTGTTGAAAAACTGTGTACATATAATTAAATAAACGCAATTTGCAATTAATTAACAATTACAAAAATTAATAACCCCTTTTTAATTCTTTGCAAATTTGTAAATTTTAACCATGTTAAGCAATTTATAGATTATGCAAATAATAAGAGGCTCGAGATACCACTGTTAGGTTATGATACATATGAACAACATGAATCATGCGGAAAAACCTTAATGCCAGGATACATATTAATTGCACATAATCATATAATTAGTCTAGGATGCATACACTTTGTAGCGTGCCCTTCCTAGCTGCGCCCTAACCGAACAAAAACGAGTTTTTAGGACTCCAAGTGTCGTCCCTTCGTAGAAAGTCCACAACACGTCCGGATCCGCCTTAAGATTGACCAACTAGAATCGCCCTTAAGGTTCTATTATTTTCTGCTAAATAGGCAAGTAATATGGCTGATTTTTCTGCTTAAAAATCCTAGCTTTTATTGTTTGAATACTTATTGAAAAACTCGTGTATAAATTTGTGACCCTAGGCACATATTTATAGAATCATGGAAAAGGATTTCGAATCCTATTAGAACACTAAATTAATTAATTAGAATCCCTTTAGAACTCTATTTAATTAATTTCTATCTTCTAGGATTAGGATTTAATCATAGCACGAATTCCGATAGCTTTAGGATTCGTATAGCACGCACACGAGCACGAGCACGAGCACCGCACCGCACAGCCCGCGCGCATGCCTCGCGGCCCACGCGAACTGCACGACGCTTGGCCCATGCTCGCAGCCCATCTGATCCGTGCGCGCCACGCCTTGCTGGGCCTGGCCTTGTGCTGGGCCTAGCGAGGTTTCGGCGTGTGGTTTGATGCGTATGGCTTGCTGGGCGAGGGCCTGGCTTCGTGTTGGGCCTTCGTCTAGCAAGTCTCGTCCGATGCTAATTCGTACGATACGCTTCCGATTAAATTCCCGATTCCGGATTTCATTTCCGATACGAACAATATTTAACATTTCTGATTCCGGAATTAATTTCCATTTCGAACAAATATTTAACATTTCCGTTTCCGGAATTATTTTTCCGATTCCGATAATATTTCCGATTCTGATAATATTTCCGTTTCTGGCAATATTTCCGATTCCGGTAATATTTCCATTTCCGATAATATTTTCCGATACGTACCATGTTTCCGTTTCCGGCAACATCTACGTCTTGGATAATATTTATATTTCCGATACGATCCATATTTCCGTTTCCGGTAATATCATCGTTTCCGGAGTATTCATTTCTTGCTTGTGACGATCTCAGCTCCCACTGAAACCAGGATCCGTCGATTCCGAATATCCATAGATGGAGTATTTAATGCCTTTAAATACTTGATCCGTTTACGTACTATTTGTGTGACCCTACAGGTTCAGTCAAGAGAAAGCTGTGGATTAATATCATTAATTCCACTTGAACTGAAGCGGCCTCTAGCTAGGCATTTAGCTCACTTGATCTCACTGAATTTATTGACTTGTTAATTAATACTGAACCGCATTTATTAGACTTAACATTAAATGCATACTTGGACCAAGGGCATTATTTCCTTCAGTGAACTACTAGTCATCTTTCATTCTAGTCGTCTAATGTTTTCTATGTGTCCATCTTTATAGAAAACTCCAACCAGGGATCATTTTCAACTTTTGACATTCAAGTTCACTTGATAGACATTTCTTAGTCACAGGACTGGTCCTGACAGTCTATCTTGAATATATCGTCAAATTGAAGGGACTCATCATTTAATACTAAACCAAGATTAAATGGAATACGAAAAATACATTTCATATATGATAAATGTTCATCCCCAATGTTTTACAACCACAGGCCTCTAACCCATCTTTAAAACAGTTCATGGAATTCAAAGCTATGCTTGATTTCCAGTGCTACAATGTGAGTGTTGCTTCTCACTTGTTGCATAGGTTTAGTTATCATGCTTTGCCAATCTTAATATCCTTTTCATCGAATGTTCTTCGAGATAGATGATAAGATCTTTTGAGTTTGATAATTAGGTGATCTAGTCTTTATTACTTCGATAGTGGTTCTACGCATTTTGCAATGAAGAACCATCAAGTCAGTAGACATCTGATCTACCTAAGTCCAGTGAAGAACTCTTTAACATAAACAACTCTGTTTCCTTGCTTCTTAGGCAATAATTACTTTTACTTCAACTGTATAGGTTGCTAGTGATGCTTTGTTTGGATTTACTTATCCAAGCAATCCATAGATATATGGAAGACTTTCCATCTGTATTCAGAACATAGAAATTAATATTTTAATTTCCCACGCAACAACTCATGGTCTCCAATCCATGTTGCCATTTCAAAACACGATGCTCTATAGCTCGTCCTTGCCAATGGTTTAACTCCAAAGGGATCTTGCTTGATCCTTTGCCAGTATTTATGCGTGTAGCATCAATATTTAGCATATTTTTATTTCCTTGAATCAAGAACTATTCCTATGTACCTTTTCAAGTACCATAAGTTTTTCTTGATCTCAATCTAGTTGATCTTTACTTAGACCAATAGAGATTGGTATGTGTTCGTCATGCCTAAAGCCATACCATACTTTTTGGCGATCCTCATATTTATATCATACATGATAAATTCTTTTGCAGAATAATTCCCAATTGAATTCTATTCATGTAACTTTAGCTCATCTAGTTTAAGTAGATACTAAATCCAGCTAAATTCTTTGACATATAATATAGGTGAAGAATTTCATTAGATTCTTTGATGTTTAACTTAGTAAATGCTTATACATAGTTCAAACATCTATTACTTATATTTATTCATATGGGTCGAATATCTCCAATGGAGTCTTTCGTGTTTGATTTAGTAAATGCCATTACTTAATCTAAAACAATATTATAAGATCTTTGTAAATACATCTTAATACCCAGTATGTACTAAGTTTCGCCTTGGTCCATCATTGATGATTAATTTCAAATCTAAGTCATTAGCATTTGAATGTTATTTCACAATAGAGAGATATGTGTGTGATACACATAGGACCAATTAAGTTTTACGTACTCCCACTAAACTTCTTATATATATATAAGAATCATGTACATTTTATGAAACTAAAATACTTATTAGCGCCACTAAAATACATTTCCAATTCCCAATTGCTTGCTTAAATCTTTACTTAGATTTCATAAGCTAGCTTTCCTTTTCAAGCATTTATTTGGATCCACAAATCCTATGACATGCCATGTACATAGTTTCTTCAACATTTAATTGAGGAAGATGTTTTGTCATCCAATTGCCATATGTACTAATATGCAATTTTTTCTTGATTTATAGACTTGAGCATTACGATTTTGCATGAGGCTTCAACACAATCCACGCCGTGAATTTGCTTGTAACCTTTAGCAACCAATCTAGCTTTGTGTGTGAAGACACAATTTTATGTTTGATGGTTTTATCCTTAAAACAAACTTGCAACCAATAGGTGTGAAACTATTCTTGCAAATCAACAAAATGTCAATTTTGTCATCAAAACATTGATTATGTTTTATGGCCTTTAACCATCTAAAACATTTGAGTCTATATATGGCCTCTAACCATTTTAGGGAATCTAGGTTTCATCATAGCTTTCTTACAAGTCACAAACTCATTAATCTACATGATAATAGTTTGACTGCAAGTTGTAGGTTTCTTCGCTATCTACTAGAAGAATCGCATAGTTTTAGTGACCTGAACTCTATGTTTCTTCACTATCTAATAGAAGAATCTCATAGTTTCAGTGACTTTGAACTCTATGCCTACTTGGGTATAGAACATCAAACAATAGAATATCAATAGACACTTGAAAGTCCTTTGAATATTCTGTTCTCCTTGAAGCACTTGTAAAGTCTTCTAAGAGATGTCTATTCTTTAAATCCACTTCTAAAGTCCTTAAAGAATACGTGTTCGGATTTTCTAAAAACTCCGAAAAGCCTCCGGAATGTCCGTTTATGTTTGTTGTTCGCCTCGAATACTTTCGAGGTCTATTTTCTCCCACTTATCATTTTGGAAACGAATCTCCCAAAGGACATTATTTCGAGCAAACAAACATTATGTTCTCAAAAATTCGTGGTAGAAACAATACCCTTGTGTCTCATTTGAATAAATCACAATGAAACATATATCTACACTTGGGCCTTAGTTTGTTGAATAACAAACACTAATCTCCCACTGAGTTTAATAACTCTTTAGATATATATTATTGAAAAGATATTCTGAAATTACTTTTCAATAGCTTTGACGAATTTGGTTTAGTTTGGTGGTAGTTGAGCATTTTGTTTTAGAAATTATAGGAAAAGTTTTTATGATTCATCATTGATCGAATCAAGTACTAATTGACTTCGATCATTCCAACGTAGATATGCCATATCTTATGGAGCTAGATCGTGAAATTACAACACACAACCATCGATGATCAATTTTGGTCTCATGTAATCATTAACATGATCTATCCTAGATCTTTATGATTTCTTACCAAGTGGACGTTTTTATACTTTTCTATGAATCTTTGAACTAGCCAAACAGATTCAAATTTATATCACTTTAAGTAAGTAAATCCATATTAACTCAAATCTAGGTGAAATAATAAAGTCATAAAATATTTCTTTAGCTTTGAACTCTATTGTCTAGGCGTTCTAACAATAGTTCATATCTTTTGTTACTTTCAACAAGTAAGACTAGCTTGTCTTAAATTGATCTAGAAATCAATTAACTTTCCAAAGTCCATCAAAATAGAGCTTTTGAACGTTAACTTGTTGATATGGTCTAAGCAACAATGCCAAAGATTAGTGGAACTCAAATCAAGAGATTGATTTGAACCTAGTAAAGTTCTTATTGTTAAAGAGTTGTTTGTTTTTAATCAAGCATATTGACTCAACCCGTAAATTACCATTTCATTCAAATAAACAAACAAACATTGTTTTTGTTCTTCTGAATGTGAGTCTTTCTGTGTTTGAAAACAGAAATTTAGGTATGCTGATTATGGAACAAAATAGCCATTAAGTTCCAGCCTTGAAAGGACTTAAAACAAACTAAATGACCCTACAACTAATGTAGAATTGCCATGCTTCATTTCCTACTTGTCGGCCATTAGTGTAGCCTAGCTTCCATTGTTTGAGTTATTACCGAAGTAAGAACCTCAAGCGGTATATGATACCAAGGAAGTTTGATTGCTAGGTCACTTCTCTTTAAACATAAACTTATAGGTAGAAACGAAATCGTAAATTCATTTCATTTGTTCCTTGTTTTCCTATTTCTTGTACCTTTTCTTATAGTCCTAAGAATTGACTTCTCTAGTGTTGACTTTTATACTTTGTTAGACATGTCCGATGTCATTCCAACAGAGTTCTTACCATTTTATTTATGTTGAATATTCTGTTTCAACTAGATGATCTTACCAGAAGCTTCTAAAGTTCTTCAAGCATCGATCTATTCGAATGTCTAGGGACTAGACTCATTCGAGAATTAAATGGACAAAGATATTAGGTTGTTAACCATTGGTAAAGCTGAGTGTTTAAACTCAATGCTTTATGATCTAAAAACTACATTGTATTTTGAATTCACAAGTACCAATCGGTTTTCCATCCGACTTTGATACTCGAAAACAACCATAAAAGTCGCTAAAAGAAACGTACATTTTTAAATTGCTCATTTTCTCTCATTTCCGTGAATCGTTCTAGGATTCACTACCAATCGAGGAAATTTACTGTAACCTTTCTAAAAGGATTTACTGCAGTGCAAGATATTTAATTATAAATAATAATTAAAACATACATTGAAGCATGCAAAGTCTAAACATTTATTACGAGTAATAACTTGAAAATTAAAGCAATCATGCAATTTAAACAAGTCATTAGCATTTTATTCGAATTTATTGTTCCGGCAGGTGTGAATAAAATGATTCCAAGATCCTTAAATCATTGAAGAATTAAGCACGTTATGTATTTAGACTCAATTCTAAAATATTTCAGGTAAGCAAAGCCTTTGCTAATAGTCTAGAAACTACTCTTGGTTGATAGGTACGTCTAAGAACTTATTAGGTAAACCTATCTCATTTGCCACGACATAAAATGACTCCTTACTTATATCGTTGAGTTTCACCAAAACTAACATGTACTCACAATTATTTGTGTACCTTACCCATTTAGGATCAATAAGTAACACCTCGCTATGGCGGAAAACTATTACTAAGATTGATGTAAAGGTTATCCAAGTAAGTGTTATTTTGGCATGGCACCTTTTAACTCAATTTTTTTTTAAAGTTTGGAACTTAAGGCTCTTACTATGTTGGTTAGATTTTAAGTGAACTAAAATACTTAATCATGCAACATAATCAAGACATAATCTCATGCATAATTAAGACATATTTAAAGCAATAAATAACTTAAAAGATGCATAAGATATAAATGTGATCTAGTATGACCCAACTTCATCTTGAAGCTTCAACTTCAAAGTCCGTCTTGAAAATGGATTGGAAACTCCGTCTTGAATTTCACCATGGGAGGCGCCATTTTCTTCAAATAGGATAAGCTATAATTTAAACTAATTACAACTATTTGATGGTACGCAGACCATATTTAAAGCAATAAAAATTTGGTACTTTAGACCAATATATATTACATTCAAATTAATGGTACGCAAACCATATTTTCTATCCTATTTGGGCCATACTAGTCACTTTCAATAACCTGCAAAACAGTACATATACAATATATACCATTCACCCATTCATTTATCAATGAATGGCCACATTGCTGGTTACTAGAACATATTATGCATCACATAAATATTTGCAGCAATTAATCAAGGCTTCCAATAATCTACCAATTATTCAATCCTTATTAATTCTAATCAAGTTGTTTTAACCTTAAAGGAATGCAGACCCAATCAAGAGTTTATGACTACAAGCTCCCACTTAAACCAATAAAGTTACATGCTTTACTAATTTTAAACATAAAATTGTATTTCCTAGTCTAACCGGAAACATACAAATTTAATTAAAATTTAAAGCTCATATAAATTATTATTTGAATCTTTTAATTTATTTTCAGTTTATTAAATTAATAATTTTAAATTTATTCAAGGTTTTAGTTTTAGTAAAATAATTAGTATAATTAAATTTATAATAATTAGATTATTCAAAATTAAATTTCGAGAAAAAAATTAAATTACGAATTTTAAAATTAATTAAAATCGTTTTGCACTTAAAATTTTACAATTAAATTTAAAACGCATCAATCGGTTCAAGACGAGGCCATGGGCTTGCGCCCATGCCTCGTCGAGTGCTCGACGCATCAACGCCCCTCGACTGATCGCATAGTAAGGCACGAGCATGCAACCACGCCTAGACGCAACAAGCCGAGCCACGCCTAGGCGCAGCAACAACTCGCTCGCTGTGGCGCAGGAGCGCTCGCTGGGCGAGGCATCGCTCGCTGTGAGCGACCCAGCTCGCTGTGAGCGACCCAGCTCGCTGTGAGCGACCCAGCTCGCTGTGGCGCAACATCCCTCGTTGCCCACGTGCGCCTGCCTGCTCGCGCTTGTGCCTTGCCTCATCGCCCCATCGCCCATGGCTCGCAACACACACGCCCAGACAGCCTTTGCCTTGCGCGCATGCCACGCTTGTTGCTCGCTGCATTCGTACCGCATGGGCGACGAGCTCCCTTGCTCGTCGTCGCATGCCCGCACTATACACACCCCTTAAAGGTAACACGTAGCGTCCATTTCCTTGTGCGTGCAAAATTCATGAGCGAATTATATAAAAATTTAAAAACTTTTTAATTAAAATTTATAGACAAATTAATAAATCATATTAATTTCATAAATTTAGGGCGAAAAATCGAAAATTTATTATTCAATTAATTTCCGATTATCATGGATTCAAATCTAGGTCATAAAAATTTAAAATTTATCCAAAATTAACAATTTTTATGGTGGTTTTTAATCATGGATACCTAATTAAATTGTCAATTAATTATGAAAATCAAATCAAATTCTAAATTATTCGAATTTCAACAAATTAATTACAATTACAAATTAGGTTGTATAATTAACAAGCTTAGGCATATAAATTTGTTCAACATATACAGTAGGTCAATAAAAAAATCAAGATTTACAAACAAGATTTGCAAATACTTAATTTAACATCTTAAAAATTACAAATTTTGCGTTCGAAAAACTAAAACCTCCGAAAAGTCATAGTTAGGCTTCGAATTTGGGAATTCTGGGTTCGGCATCAAATCGTTGATTTTAGTCAAAATTTAAAAATGTCGTTTACATGCGAAATACACTATAAAATTATACGATTCCGACCATTATTGACTAAACTGCCGAAAATTCTGCGAACATATAATTAAATAATCGCACGAATTTGCAATTAATTACCAAAAATTAAAAATTTCGAATTAATCACCACTTTAATTCATTGCAAATTTATAAAATTTAACCATGTTAACTAATTATTATGGAATTAATTATAGGCTCGTGATACCACTGTTAGGTTATGATACATATAACTGAATATAAATCATGCGGAAAAACCATAAAGCCAGGAATCCAAATTAATTGCCACGTAACAATTAGCATAATTTAGGACACATACACTTTGTAGCGTGCCCTCCCTAGCCCTCCCTAGCTGCGCCCGAACCGAACAAGAACAAGTCTAGGACTCCAAATGTCGTCCCTCCGTAGATAGTCCACAGCACGCTCGGATCTGCCTTAGATTTAATTAACCAGAATTGCACCTAAGGTTCTATGTAAAATTCGAATATTTTGAGGCAATATTAATCTTAGTTTTAAGCCTAAAACATATATGAATACTTGAATTAGATTATTATAAATTGTGAATATCATCACCTATTTATAGGGTAGGGAAATCGGATTTTAGAAACCTACTAGGATTCAATTTAGCTAATCTGAATTGGACTTAAATTCAATCATCTAATTTCTAGTAGCTTTAGGAAATTAATCTAAACGAATCCTAATCAATCAAGGCTTCGTACACAAACACAAACACACGCACATCCCACGAAAGGTGTTGTGCGCGCGCACTAAGCTCGGCCCAGCAGCTGCTCGCAGCCCACGAAGGGCGCGCCAGCTTGCTGGCCTCGCTCGCTGGGCCTGGCCTTGCTTCGTGCTTGGCTGGGCCTGCTTGCTTGGCGCAGCGGGCTGCGCCTATGTGTTTGCTTGTGCGCGCGGGCTTCGCTAGGCACGGGCCTAGCTTCGTGTTGGGCCTTGCGTCTAGCAAGCTCGTCCGATGTTTATTTCGTACGTCGCACTTCCGATTAATTTTCCGATTCCAGAATTCATTTCCGATTCGAACAATATTTAATATTTCCGATTCCGGAATAAATTTCCGTTTCGAACAAATATTTAATATTTCCGTTTCCGGAATTATTTTCCGATTCCAATAATATTTCCGATTCCGGCAATATATCAGATTCTGGCAATATTTGCATTCCCGATAATATTTTCCGATACGTACCATGTTTCCGTTTCCGGCAACATCTACGACTTGGATAATATTTGTATTTCCTATACGATCCATATTTCCGTTTTCGGCAATATCATCGTTTCCGGAGTATTCATAATTTGCCTTTGACGATTTCATCTCCCACTGGAACCAAGATCCGTCGGTTACGAATATCCATAGATGGAGTATTTAATTCCTTTAAATACTTGATCCGTTCACGTACTATTTGTGTGACCCTACGGGTTCAGTCAAGAGTAAGCTGTGGATTAATATTATTAATTCCACTTGAACTGAAGCGACCTCTAGCTAGGTATACAGTTCACTTGATCTCACTGAATTATTAACTTGTATAATTAACTTGTATAATTCATACTGAACCGCATTTATTAGACTTAGCATTAAATGCATACTTGGACCAAGGGCATTATTTCCTTCAATAGGACCATTTCTGACAGACGGGTTACAAGGACATAGGGAACACCACAGGGTATAGGTCATGATCAACCCCCTTGATTTCCATGGTGGATCTAAAGTTTTTGAGACGGTATTTGGGGTTGTCTATTTATTTGAACTTAGGGATATTATTGGTAGAGAATTTTCCAAGCAAGTTGGCATTCCCTTTGAGATTATCCTCCACCGAGATGTCAAAGTAGTTTTCCCTGTTGGTTACCTTGTTGACGATGTTTTCGATCTTCTTAGTAAGATCAAATAGAGTTGCATGTTGTTCAACGACACCCAGACGGTTACTCACATGTTCCAAGTTGGTATTGAGATTGGCTACGGCGGCCATGAGCTGGGTGATTTGATCAAGGGTTGTCATTGGTTCTGGAATTGGTTCTAGAAAGGGGTTTGAAGTTTGGTTTGTTGAAGACGGATTTGCTGTCTGTTCAATGCCGGTTATGAGGGAGGCTAGGACTGATAGAGCTCTCTTCAGTCTCTCTCCTTTTCGCCGAACCCATAAAATCCTTTGATTCCTTCGGAAACACATGACACGACATGACTTTAGACTTTGGACTTCCCGACACATGATATGATATGCATGCAGATGAACATGACCTAGACCGACTCTAAGTGCCACTCCGCAGATTCGATTTTTTGGATATTGTACTTGTATTGGGATTTGCAACCCATTGGAAATATTTCAGAGGAGTTTCCACCTATTTCGATCTTGTACTCGTATCAGGATTTACAACCCGTCGGAAATGTTTGTAGAGGAGCTACATTCTTTTGGGAAGGCTACATTCGTTTGAATAAGAATTTGAAATATTTTATGGGAATTTCAACCCGGCATTAGAATGTGGAATATTTTAGGGGAATTTCATCCCGGTATTAGAACTTGGAATTTTTTAGGGGAATTTCAACTCGGCATTATAACTTGGAATATTTTGGGGGGATTTCAACCCATAATAGAACATGGAATATTTTGGGAGGATTTCAACCCATAATAGAACTTGGAATATTGCGGGGGCATTTCAACCCATAATAGAACTTGGAATATTGAGGGGGGGATTTCAACCCATAATAGAACTTGGATTATTTCGGGGGGATCTCAACCCATTGAATTTGTATTATTTATTGGGAATTTCAACCAATTCGGAAATTGAATTTGTATTATTTCAAGGGATTTTCAACCCATTGGAAATGTTCTTAGAATTTGTACGGGGTTTGAATTATTTCAAGGGGTTTTCAACCCGTTGGAATTTTGTATTATTTCTAGGGACTTTCAACCCATTGGAAATGTTTTTGAAGTAGTATTTGAGAGTAATGGGGGGCAATGGTCTTTGTAACTTGAAATTTAATTTGAAACTTGAGTTGAATTTGAAACTTGAATTTGGAATTTCAAAAGGGAAGTTTTTTGTATAGAAGATGAGACCTTGAAGATTTGAATTTGAAATTTAAAGGTTTTGGAATTTTTAAACTTGAAAACTGACATTATGCCGCCATGGGTTTAAGGCATTTGAAATTGGGATTGGAACTTGATTTTTCAAGGTTTTTGAATAGGAATTTGGAATTTGAAAATCCGGCATTACGACATCATGGATTTGGACATTTGATTCGGAAATCTGGCATTATGACGCCGTTTGGATTTTTCGAAACTTGGGTGTGGAAATTTGATTCGAAAATCTGACATTATGACGCCATTTGGATTTTTTGAAACTAGGATTTGGAAATTCGACATGGAAATCGGCATTATGACGCCGTTTGGAGTTTTGAAACTTGGATTTGGAAATTTTACTTGGATTTGGAATTTTGAAACTTGGATTTGGAAATTTGACTTGGAAATCCGGCATTATAACGCCTTTTGGATTTTCGAAACTTGGATTTGGAAATTTGACTCGGAAATCCGGCATTATAACGCCGTTGGATTTAATTTTTAAATTTGGTATTTGTGTGTGAGGTGTGTTTAGGGGTTTTGAATCAAATGGAGTGACACTCTTAGAAGACCCTAAATCGGCGATTTTAGATGCATGAGGTTTGAATGATGCTCCTAGGGGTTAGGTTTCCTAGTTGGAGGCTAATGGTTTTGACAAAGCTAGAACTCGGAGTTAGCCATTCACACGTGCAAATACGCCCACACAATGTACAAATAGCACGTTGTCACACTAGCATGAATATGAATGCGACATGCAAAGTTCTCAACCTAAGGTCGGTCTAAGTTTTGTATGATGCAAGTGATTGGATTAAGAGGCAAAAGGTCCTTCACTTCGAGGCAGATCCGGAAACAAGTTACACCTCCCCCTAGGAGACGTGTTTGTTGGCAGACGACCCTTACGCAAGATATTGGGAACTTCAACAAAATGTCAAGGTTCGGTGAGCTCCGAAATGGACAAACACTTTGGCCAGGAACCGTATGGAGAGTGACCACTCCTTTACCCCCGGGGCTAGCCCGAATGTAGAACACACTCGTATGGGCGAAGGTAGAAATTCATTTTGCACAAATAATATTTTCGAATGCATGAGATGCCTAGAATCACAATTGTATTTGAATTTGAAAAGGCTACCTTTCGGCGTTTGTTTTCGAAGTTTGGGAGCCACCTTTCGATGTTCAAAATTTGATCTAAACTCCCACTCGAACTTTGGGAAGAATGGGGCGAAGGGCCACTGGAAGCCACTGCGCTAAACACAGGACCAACGCCTAGCACTACTGTTGGCGCCCAACGCTTGAGCGTAGCAGTGGAAGATTGCTCAAAAATTGCTCGTTGTTTGAACTTGAAGTTTAGGAATCCCCAGTGGAGTCGCCAGATTATAGGGTGTTTTTTTGGATGTATTTTACTCTTGTAGCGGTATTTTTCGTACTTTGTATAGCTTGTACATTGAATTTTGTATGTAAGTTATGAGAGCTTTGGCTCACCAAAGTCTTTAACTTGTTCAATTTGTCAAGTGTGTGATCAACTAGATTTGACTTGATCTTCTCAATCCCACCCCAAAAAGGGGAGCCAAATTTTAGGTTCACACAAATGATGTAATTGAATTTTGAACATAGAAAATCAAAGCTCAAAATATAAGAAACTACGCAAAATACCCCTACGACTTTCAAATATTAAACCTTGACGGAGCGCCACCAAACATATTAAGGGTCCCGTTTGGAAGGACCAAAGTTGACTCTTTTTGGAAAAGGCATTGAATCTTGAAACCGAATGTGTGAGATTCGGGTACGAGAACGAACCGCTTATTTTGGTAGGCTTTATAAACACATTAAAACACAAGACAAAGATTGTTTTGCGAAACCCTAACACAAGACAAGGATTGTTTTGCCAAGCAACTTCTTAATAATAAGTGTGCCCGATACAGATTCAATTCTATAGAAAATCTTAACTTTAAACGAGTTACTCATCTTAAAATATCATTGATTTTGAATATCGAAATTGAACTTGAAATAAAATTTGAACTTGAATATAGAACTTGAATGTTGAAATTAAGAGGTTTGATTCTTAAAGATTAGACCTTTCCATGTTAAAAGGCCTCACCTTTAATATGCTCCATGACTTGAAATTGATTCTAGTTTAAAGAGAAGTTGATCTCATTTAAACATCATTGAATATTGAATGTAGAACTTGAATATTGAACATATAAATTTGAATTTCCATGTGTTCTACTTTGGAAAAGGGTTTGCACTTTCCCAAACATCCTTGAACTTGTATAAAGTTGATATTTTTTTGAAGATTTGATGATGATTGTTGTAAGGAACACTTTCAAGAATGAAAGCCTCAACTTACTAATCATATTTTTTGAAAACAAAACATAAAGATTGAAACTTGAAACTTGTAAAAGGAGTTTGGAAGATCAGTTGAGGGGGGTTTCAAGAATGAAATCCTCTAAAAGATTACTCCTTTTGAAACATTTCCTAGTTCAAGTGAGTATGAACATCACAAGAACATCGTAGGATTAGTAAAATTGAAATACGAAAGGTAGAAAATTGGATTAAACCATGGTGATTTGTATTAGGGATTCGGTTTTACATTGTTAGGTTTAGGTTAGATTTCCAAATTTTTACTCTTAATTGATTTAAAGTTTGAAAAATTGTAGGAAATATTGAAGGTTTATGAAGATTCAATTTTGTGTTTGGAATTTGAGAGGAAACATGTGTATTACGACGTTGTATTAAAATTCTCCTCCTTCATTTGGGTGAAAATGAAGGGTTTAAATAGGGGATTAGCCGGCTAAAAGCCAAACAACGTCAGCGCCAGGCGCAGGGGTAGCGCTAGGCGCTGATGACGTGTCCCAGATGCCGCCAAAGAAGGACGATGACACCGTCCTTTCTTCGTACCGGGCCTTTGTACCTTTGTACCTTTGTACGATCTTTGGATCTTAGTGTTTGCTTGGTGGTTAAGGCAATAATTTGCAACTAAAAACTCACCTTTTGTATTCGAGATTTGTATTAGGACTCGGTTTTACGGGACGGGGCCCGACATGCTCTGTTTTGTAGGTCGGCGCCCGATTTTGGATTGCTTAATGGCATTTTGATTGGAAATGGCCTTGCAAAAACCAATGGAGAGGTCCATTTGGGTGAGAGTTCTGAAACAGGAACGGGCTCCCGAATTGGTACTTCCGCACGGAGTTGTTCCAACTACCTAGCAAGGTTAATGGTATCGTCATCATCCCATTAGGGGACAAAAATAAGGTGTCTACAGCGACACATGTCTCTGTGTCGGTGAGTCCACCACCTCCTCCTGCAGCATCCACTATGGTGCAAGATCCTGTGTCTGCTCCACCTCAAAGGCTGCCTCCACCTACAATAATGCATTTGCAGACGCCTTGGAACCAGACACCTTCGCAGTAAGTCGTTCAGCAAAACATGGACACTCCCCCGACCTCTGCACCGATGGCGCAACCTCAATTCGATGTGACCCCTTAAGCCTTCCGTGCGTCACAGTCGACTCCATCGTATGCACCACTACGCCCAGATTCTACGAGAAACTACTCTCTTTAGAGAACTCCTCTCAGGTCAGTTGTTCCAATTAGTCACGATATTGTAACTCCTTTTCCTTATGTTGCAGGTATCGGTTTCCATCAGGCACTACCTCTTGTCATGCAACAGGTCGTGCCACAATTAACCTCAAACAAACCTCAGAATATTTACCCGCAACACACCTATTATTAACACCTCCAAGCCATATTACCCGAAATATTTATCCCCCCCCCCCCGTCCCAGTGCTCAGCAAAATATGTGAAAGCACCAACCACCAACTCCAGCAGATCATAAACATGATAAACAAAATCCCCGAGTGCCCACACCCATCAAAGCGGCTAGCCTGGACAGTTACGTTGACTCACCTTATGCCAATCCCATTGATGTGATTGATATCCCAAAGCGATTCATCCCTCCCAACATGCCAATGTACGACGGAACCTCTGACCCAAGAGACCATATCTTAACCTACAAGCAGCGTATGATGACCATTCCAGTAAACACTTGAGAGAAGCTAGCCTATGCAAAGGTTTCGGGTCGACACTTCTTAGGACCCGCCTTGAAGTGATTAACCAGCCTCCCTAATGGATGCATCACGACTTTTGCTCATATCGACAACATGTTCAACCAACAGTTTGCTAGCAGCAGAGATCTGGAGAAGCAAACAAGCGACCATACCAGGTGGTCCAGCGGCCAGACGAACCATTAAAGGATTACTTAGCCCGCTTCATCAGGGAGAAGGTTACAATCCCAGATTGTGACGTCCCAACTTCTATTGAAGCATTCCTGCAAAGATTCTACGGTGAAACAGATATGTGGAGAGATCTAGTGAAATATCTTGCAAAACGTTTTCCCCATGATTAACGATTATTCTTTATGTGTTGATACTGTAAGTCTGATGAACCATCTCTCAAAGATGGGGAAAACAGTGCAGTGGCCACCAAAGTCTAGCAACCCCGACTCAAAGCAGGATCCCTCAAAGTGGTGTGACTTTCATGCTGATATCGGACACACTACCAACGAGTGTGTCGCACTACGAAGAGAAGTTGCATACCTGCTGAAAAATGGACATCTCAAAGACGTCATGTCTGACAAATCTCGTGGCATCGTCGACAAAGACATCTCTAACTCTTATTTCAAACCTCCTAACCCTCCCCCTCCTCATACTAAAATTGTTAATTTTATTGCTGGTGGTTATGATGTCTTTTTTTTGACTTCAGCTGTAGCCAAACCACATGCTCATGAGAAAGAGATAGACATGCCTGTAAGAGCAGCTGCCACAGAATACGTGACTCCTATCACTTTCGACAAAACAGATGCAACACCATGATGGGTTAGTGATATCAATTGTAGTGGGGAATTGCATGATCAAGAGAGTTCGTGTCGATAATGGAAGCTCCACCAACATCATGATGTTGGACCCACTCTGGAGATGGGGTTAAACCTGGAGAAGGATAGATGTCACTAGAAAGTCCAAAGTTCTAGTGGGATTCAGTGGCGAAGCAAAAACTACCTGTGGGGATTTGAGGTCATCCTGCCAGTCTATGCCCAGAGGGTTAATAACCAAATCAAATTATGTGTCATCCACTACACTTCGTCTTACAACATCATCTTGGGCAGGTTGTGGATCCATGACGTGAAAGCCACTCCTTCAACATATCACCAGACCATCAAGTTCCCAACTAGTTGGGGAGTTCAAAAAATCAAAGGGGACCAGTAGGAGTCGAAAGAATGTTACAAAGCAGCACTGAATCCGTCTGCCACCAACAAAGCATCCTTATAGTAACTACAGTCAAACTCTAATCCAACACAGTATAAAGAGAACAAGTCTGAGCAAGTAGATCAAGTGATCCCAGATCCCAGCAAACTAGAAAAAGTCGTCTTCATCGGTTATGACGTCCCTGACGACATCATGACGGAGCTCGTACATTTCTCAAAGCAAACGCTGATTGTTTCGCATGGTCTCAGGAAGACATTCCCAGGATCCATCCCAACGTCATCACTTACAAACACAATGTAGATCCCCATCACAAGCTTGTCAAACAGAAAAGACGGAAATTTGCACCCGAACGCAAGCAAGTCATAAACGAAGAGGTACAACAGCTGCTTGAGAAGGGTAAAATAAGAGAAGTCAAATATCCAGATTTGCTGGAAAATGTAATTGTCTTTAGGAAGAAGAATGGAAAGTGACTAGTGTGCATAGACTTCACCGACATCAACAAGGCATGCCTCAAAGATTCTTTCCCTCTGCCGCACATCGACGCCGTGGTTGACGCCACCACCGGTCATGAGATTTAAACCTTCATGGACGCCTTCAATGGATACAATCAGATTCTAATGCACCTAGACGATCAAGATAAAATTGCCTTCATCACGGAGACGGGAACTTATAGTAAACAAAGTTATGCCCTTCGGCTTAAGGAACACCGGAGCAACCTACCAGCGTCTTGTTAACAAAATTTTCGAGAAACAGCTAGGGGACACCACGGAAGTCTACATTGACGACATGTTGGTAAAGTCCAAGAAGGCGTTAGAACATATCAGTCACCTACAACAAGCTTTCGGGATACTGCGTAAATACGACATGAAGCTCAACCCCACCTAGTGATCATTTGTAGTGTCGTTAGGGAAATTTCGGGGCTACATGGTCACCCAACGAGGCATTGAGGCTAGCCTAGACCAAATATGTTCCATCATCAACTTGCAATCACCACAAAGCCAAAAAGATGTACAGAAATTAGCAGGACGAGTCGCCGCCCTTAACCGTTTTATTTCCAGGTGATCCGACAAATTCAAACTATTCTACGACATACTCAAGAAGAACGAGAAGTTCAATTGGACTGAGCACACAAAGTCGCATTACAACAACTTAAACCATACCTCTCTGAGCCACCACTACTATCCAAACCTAAGGATAAGAAAGAGTTGCAGTTGTATCTTGCAGTCACAGAGACGACGATCAGCGTAGTCCTCACATGAGAAGAAGACGGTAAACAACTACCAGTCTACTACGTTAGTAAGTCGTTACTTAGCGCCGAAACAAGATACTCACATCTCGAAAAACTTGTACTTGCACTAGTTTTAGCGTCTACTAAGTTACACCCATACTTTGAATGACATCCTATTATTGTGCGAACTAACTATTCCATGAAGTCAATCATGAGGAAGCCCAAGTTATCTAGAAGGATGTCTAAATGAAAAATTCAACTAGGATGCTACGACATCAGATACGAACCATGGACAACAATCAACTCCCAACCTCTTGTGGAGTTTTTGGCTGACTTCAGCCCAAGCATACGACAAGAAGTCGACTAGGAAGTCAACAAGCTATCAAATGACACTAGTCCACCAACATGGACATTGTTCACTGATGGATCCTCCAAAATACGATGGATAGGGTTAGGACATGTGCTAAAGTTGCCAATAGGGGACATGTTAGTACAATCTATATGTTGTGAGTTTAAGGATACCAACAACGAAGCAGAGTACGAACCTCTTATTCTAGGATTGACACTAGCTCACGACATGCATATCCGACGACTAAATGTACCCTGTCATTCATTATTGACTATTAGTCAGATTAACTGTTCTTATGCAGCAAAGGACTTCAAGATGCAAGCCTACCTCGAGATAGCCAAAGCACTCATTAAAAAATCCAACCTATGCAACCTACAAAAAATCGCGAGAGACCAAAACACTCGAGCCGATGCATTAGCAAACTTAGGCTCCAACATCAACCCAACCAAACTATCCTCAATCCCTATTGTGCATCTCATGCATCCAACCATCACCAAAGAAACCCTACCAATCGACGAGCAACCATCCACAAGTCAACTACCAACTCCCATATCATGGTGAGACCCACATATCCACTAGTTTAAACACCATAACATCCCACCAGGTGTAACTAACGAAAAATTCTTCTGAATGAAAGCCTCTAGATTCATCTTGATCCATGATGTTCTATTCAGAAAATTAGTAGTAGGTCCATACCTCAGGTGCCTCTACCACGACAAGATAGAGAAGACACTTAGAAACACCCACGACGATGAATGTGGTAATCATACAGGAGGACGCAGCTTATCTCACAAGGCTCTAACCATGGGTTACTTCAGGCCAACCATGAAGAAGGATTCAATCGCCTTCGCAAAGAAATGCGACTCATGCCAGCACTTTGCATCCATATCTCATTAACCTTGCGAGGAGCTCCAACCCATTTTTCTCCATGGCCCTTCATGAAGTAGGGAATGGATATAATGGGTCCTTTACCTCAAGCCTCAGGTCAACGCGTTTTCATGTTGGCAATGACGGACTTCTTCTCCAAATGGATCGAAGTAGAAGCGTACAAACAGGTGCGAGATACAAAGGTCATCTCCTTCACCAAACGTGACATCATAAGCAGATTTAGAATTCCATCAAATATCGTATACGACAACATCTCTCAGTTCTTCAGCAAAAAAACTAAAGAATTCTGCAACGGGTACAACATCACTATGCATACATTAACTCCAAGATACCCCCAGGCTAACGGTCAAGCTGAGTCAAGTAACAAGATCATCATCAACAATCTTAAGAAGCGGCTAGACGAGGAAGTGGGCAGATGAACTTCCCATAATACTCTGGTCCGAATGGACGACACCTAAAACAGCTACCAACCACGTACACCCCATTCTCATTAGTGTTTGGATGCGAAGCCATCTCCCCTTATGTTGAGATCCCAACGACAAGGTTTGGGTTCATGGCGGAAGACAAGAACAACTAGGAGTTGGCTCACGACATTGACACGGTTGATGAACTCAGAGAAGCTGCCAATGTTAGGATGGCATCATACCAACAGAGTGTTGTAGGAAGTTACAATAAATACGTACGAGCTATGATCTTCACTGGTTGCTGCAAAAAGTCTTACCCAATAAGAAAGTTCCGCGACGTGGGAAGTTAGCACCAACTTGAGAAGGCCCATATCGTGTCAAAAGACGAACAATTCATGGTGCATAAGAACTGACTAACAAAGACAAAAAGCCAATACCAAGAAGCTGGAATGCAATACAGTTGAAGTTGAAGGAAATAATGCCCTTGGTCCAAGTATGCATTCAATGCTAAAGTTTAATAAATGCGGTTCAATATTAATTAAACAAGTTAATAAATTCAGTGAGATCAAGTGAGCTCAATGCCTAGCTAGAGGTCGCTTCAGTTCAAGTGGAATTAATAATATTAATCCACAACTTACTCTTGACTGAACTCGTAGGGTCACACAAATAGTACGTGAATGGATCAAGTATTTAAGTGAATATATTATTCATTAAGTACTCCATTTCTGAACATTCGGAAACGACGAATCTCGGTTCCAATGGGAGCTGAAATTGTCAAAAGGCAAAATATAGAATACTCCGGAAATGAAGATATTGCCGGAAACGGAAATATGGATAATGACGGAAATATAAATATTATCCAAGTCGTAGATGTTTCCGGAAACGGAAACATGGTTCGTATTGGAAAATATTATCGGAAATACAAATATTGCCGGAATCGGAAATATTGCCGGAAACGGAAATATTACCAGAATCGGAAATATCATCGGAAATAGAAATATTGCCGGAATCGGAAATATTATCGGAATCGAAAATAATGTCGAAAAAGGAAAATATTTCCGGAATCGGAAATATTAACGGAAACGTAAATATTTGTTCGAATTGAAAATAAATTTCGGAATCGGAAAACAAATCGGAAGAGCGACGTGCAAACGCTCGACGAACGAGCTTGCGAGAGGCAAGGCCCAACGCAAGCGCCAGGCCCAGAGACATGCAAGCACGTGCGGAGCAGCAAGGCATGGGCCGAGAAAAGGCAGCAGCGCCCATCGCATGGGCCGCGTGCTGCTACTGCTACGACCAGCGCGCATGGGCCGAG
Organism: Spinacia oleracea; assembly: GCF_020520425.1. NCBI lineage: Eukaryota > Viridiplantae > Streptophyta > Magnoliopsida > Caryophyllales > Amaranthaceae > Spinacia > Spinacia oleracea. Next base: position 56,304,687 of record NC_079490.1, read on the forward strand.
CAAGGCAGCAGCGCCCATCCTTGGGCCGCGGGATGATTGCTAGACGCCAAGAAACATGGGCTCAAGGCCACACGTGCAAGCCCTTGGCCGGTCGGTTACTTGCGAGTCAAGTAATCTTGTGTTTTCCTAATTCTACTAAAATTAGATGTTTAGGGTAAATCTGAAATACTTAGTGTTTGATTGTCCCTAAAATTCTAATGTTATTAATTAACTAGAATCCTAATGGATTTAGTTAATCGATTCCTATTAGGATTGAAACTCCTTTATTTCCACCCTATAAATAGTGGTTCATGATCACAATTTATAATGCAATTCAATATACTATTCTAACACATTAAATTCAAGAGAGAATTTAATACTTGTGTAGACACCTAAATCGTGTCTCCCCATTGGGATGATGAAGATACCATTGTCCTTGTTAGGTGGTTGGAACAACTCCGTGCGAAAGTCCCGATTGCTAAGAACATATTACAAAATCCAAGAGCCAAAGTCCAATCCCCGAGGCCGTTCCCATTCTGGAACTCGGTGCAAAATACTAATTCCAAAAATCAATTTCAAAATCCAAGTACAATCTCGCCCAATGGACTACTCCAATAGTTTTACAAGGCCTTTTCCAGTCGAAATGACACTAAGCAATCCCAATTCGGGCGCCGACCCACAAAATCGAGCAAGCCGGGCCTCGTCCAGTAAAACCAAATTCAAAAACCCGAAACGACTTGTTTTTAGACGCAAACCAAGCCTTAATCCCCAAGTAAACACTACGTGGCAACTTCGTACAATTCGTACAAAGGTACACCATTACAAGCCAAAATACAAGGACGACATCTTCTGTAATACCTCGTATTTTTATAATATTTATAAGTATATTTTATTATATTTATAAAGCATTTTACGATTTATTAGCATTTAAATAATATTTAAATGTATCTTATTTAAATATATTTTAATTAATTAGAATATTTATTATTTTAATTAATTACGAAACGAATTTAATTCTTGAGTCGGGAAATTAAATGGGTTGCAAATGATTTTTAAAGGCTTCGGGTTTTAAATGAAAAGTCCAATTCATTTTATTAAACGAGCCCAATCAAAAGAATTTAATTCCAAACTCTTGGCTAGCCCAATCATTTAATTTCTAAGCCCAATCCTATTTTCCTAAGCCTAGCCCATTAAAAATAAGGAGCCTATAAATAGGACTCCTCATCATTAAATGAGCCCCTAAAAATTCATAAACCCTATTTTGCTTTGCTTGCCCTTCACTCCAACTCCCTCTTCTCTCTCTCGTCCGCACGCCCGCACAGCCTCGTGCTCGTGCCTTCGTGCTGCCGTGCCATCGCCCCTGCTCCTCGAGTGCTGCGTGCCTTGTGCCGTGTGCTCGCCCGTCGCCCACACACACACTCTCGCCCTCCCTTTCTCTCGCGGCCCGCCCAGCCAGCATGCATCGTTGCTGGTGCCGTGCTGCTGTGTTGTTGTTGCTTCGTGTGCACCGCACACCCCTGCTCTCGTCTCTCTCTTGTGCGCCCTCGTTGAGTGCTCGTTATTGCAAAGTGGCCCCTACGCTTAGGTATTCAAGGTACGTACAAGTCTAGGGAGACCACACCTTTTGTCAATGACATTATATGATTGTTGATGATGTGAATTATATTATGTGGATTCATATATGCTTTGGTGAACGATCATGTGGATTAATGTTATTGGAATTATTGAATTGTTGGTTGAACAAGCATGTTGAGATTATTATGAGTATGGAATTCATTGTCAATCATGTTGTTCAATATTTATGCATGTATGGTTTGTTTCACATGCAAGGGATGATTATTTAATTGTATGCTATTGTACGGGATGTCTAGCATACTTTGAGCCAATTATTCGTACCTCGTTGTACTATTTATTTTACCACATGTGAAGGGTTAGCTCATGTAAGCCACCGCACATGTAGGGTTCAGTTGGGAATATTTTGTATGAAATGAATTAGGATTTGTCGTGCAAGGGCACAACCCTCATGTTAATGTGCATGATGTGGAGTCTCACTTTGGTGAGGAGGAACATGGTAGTAATTTCACAAGAGTCTTGCTTGGTTGATCACAAGTCTTAAAGCAATAAAATAAGATTGTTTTGGTTGTTGTTTATTAATTGTATGAATGTACATTGTTGAGTCTTGAGTTCACCTTTAATAAAATATTAATAAACGTAAAGTGCAACCAGAACAAGCTTCAAAACTCTTGGAAAGTATATACCCTGAGTATGAACAATGGGGGGAGTCTTGCCGGAAAGCTCGTGCTCCTACTAATGATACAAAACGTTGTTTCATTTATAATATGCGCAGGAATTCCGTCGGTATGGCCCGACACTCGGTATGGCCCGACACTCGGTATGGCCCGATTTTATTACTTATTATTTGGTGTATGGTTGGCTCCCATCACCTTTCCTTTATGGAATATTCTTTTGGCCCGTTCGAAGCTTATTCTAATTGAATTGTGAGTCAAGAGTCGAGTCAAGAGTCGAGTCTTGTTTTCATGATTGGTTGTTATTTATTATATGGCTTTTGCATGATGGTAAGTACTTAGTGAGTGATGCATGTTTTAGTTTCATTCACTCTATTCTTGTAAGTACTCAGCTATTGCTGACTACGTGCTTTGTGTGTTTTGGTCATGGCCTTTTCCTTAATGACCCTATGATGATCTATCATTTGCACTTGCATTGATGGGGAGTAGAATAAAATAACAGGTTGGTTGATCGGAATCATGTGGCTTGGGATGATCGAGAGAGTTGCATGTTTTCGTATTTTGAAACTATTTAATTATACTTTAGTTATGTTTTGAATTCGTTGAACTTTTAATAATTTGGTTTTTGGGCCATTATGGTTCCAAGTTGTATGAGGCCTCGATATTTCATTAATTATGTTTTTAAAAGTTAGTTGATATTAAATTCCGCTGCGTAATTCTGGTAATAGCTTTAACCGTTATCACGGTGGCGGTAATACTTTAGTAATTCCTTTATTTTAAGTTGGAAAATGATTTTATAAAAGCAAGGAATTATTAGGGTGTTACATCTTCGTCCTTGTTTGGCAGCTTCTGCGCCACGTCAGCAGCGCATGGCGCAGGCTGCTGCGCTGGACGCTGGCGTGGGCTGGCGTTTAGCTACGAATCTTCCTATTTAAACCCCTAATTCTGAGCATTTAGGGAGGGAAAATCGAAAACAGAACATTGTAAGACAAAAATTGTCACCCAAATCAAAATACAAAAACTCTCCAAAAATCTCATACAATTTCCAAGTTCTAAGCAATTTGGAGCTCCAAAAGGAATTCTAGCCTAAACCTAACTAGGTATTTCAGTATCCCAACCTAATCTACAATGTTTCTATGGTTTCTATTTCAAAATGATTAGTAAAGTTGACACTTTTATTCTTAAAAGTGTCACTTACAACAATCATATACTTTGGCAAAATCCACACTTTATGTGATACATCAAAATTTCAAGATTCAATGATGTTTAAGGTTGTTTGTAATCACTTCCTTAAACTAGAATCATCTTCCAAATAAGGAGTAATCAAAAGTGAGGCCTTTCTAATGTTTAAAGGTCTAATCTTTGAGATTCAAGACTCAATTTTTCAATATACAAGTTCAATTTTACAAATTTCAAGATCCAATGATGTTTAGGGTTGTTTGTAATCACTTCCCTAAACTAGGATCACTTCAAAATAGGAGCATATCAAATATAAAGCCTTTTTAACATTAAAAGGTCCAATCTTTGAGATTCAAGACTCCTAAGTTCAACATTTCAAGTTCAAAGTTCCATATTTCAAGTTCAAAATTCAATATTTTAAGTCCAATATTTCAAGTTCAAACATTTCAAGTCCAATTTCTATATTCAAAATCTAGGAACTTTAGGATGATCAACTTGTCCTAAAGTTGAGATTTTTGGCTTTGAATCCGTGTCGGACGCACTTATTCTTAAGGAGTCGTTTGTCGTTCGGATCTCATGTGCTAATGTTCAAGTTCAATATCGCACATCAAAATTGCAATTTCAATAACGCCTTTCAATTATGCAATTTCAATAACGCCTTTCAATATTGCACCTTTCAATTTCGCTCTTTCAATTATGCAACTTTACTTGCCTAGTCCTTCTAGGCAATGTGGTTTCACCACCTAGTCCATTTCTAGGTGGTGTTGTACTTTACTAATTATGCACTCATTTTCTATTGTGATGTTGCTTTACCGGTTTATTGCTTTCATCACCTCACATGCTAAATACAAAATACAAGGTTACACCACACTTAACGAAGATAATTTCTTGGACAAACCGATCTTAGGTTCCCTTAAATTAACTTTAAAGCAAAGTGGTCACGATACAAATTAGAAATTCTATTTGTTCAAAGTTCTAAATTCAAACCCACATAGTGTTAAACTAGGGTATTTTCGAAAATGTTGTGCCATGCATTTGAATAATTTCTAAAGCTCGCGGAATAAGCATCTCGTTCCCTTGCCCGGATCTCACCCATCCGTTTCTAAGATTCAATGCCTTATCCTAATAGAGTCACTTTTTGGTCTTTCCAAACGGGACCCTTAAACATGTTTGGTGGCGACTCCTTCAAAATCCAAAAATACAAAGGTTTCTAAAACCTCCCTCGTAGGGGAATACACTACAGGAAAGTACGAAAAACCCCCCTACAATTCTGGCGACTCCACTGGGGAGTTCCTGATTTCAACTTCGAAAATACGAGCACACTTTGAGCAGCAAGCCACTGATCTGCTTAAGTTCTGGATGCCAACACTGGCGCCAGGCGCAGGCCCCTGCGCCAAATGCCACTGCCTGCATCCAGCATAGTGGCTCACAGTGGCTCATTGCCCATGTTGCTCAAGTTTTCAAGTGGGAGTCAGTTTGTTTTTGAATTTTGAAGGACGCTCCCAAACCTTGAGAATGAATGTCGAAAAACGAGCTTTTCAAATACAATATTCAAATGCGATTTTCAATTTTCAATTTTCAATTTCTAGGCATTTCATGCATATTTCGAAAACCATATTTGTGCAAAACGAATTTCTACCTTGCCCAATATGGATGTGTTCTACATTCGGGCTAGCCCCGGGGGCAACGAAATGGTGATTCTCAATACGTTTCCCGACCAAAGTGTGTGACCATTTCCGCGCCTACCGAAACTTGGCATTTGCTTGACATTCCCGATGTCAAGTATGGAGGTCGTCCGCCGACACACACGTCCCTTAGGTGGATTTGCAAGTTATTGCCGGATCCGCCTCTTAGTCGAGTACCTTTTGACACCCAAAGCCGACCACTTGCATCATACAAAACTTAGACCGACCTCAGGTTGAGAACTTTGCATGTCGCATTCATATTCATGTTAGTGTGACAACATGCTATTTGTGCATTGTGTGGGCGTCTTTGCACGCGTGAATGGCTAACCTCGAGTTCTAGCTTTGCCAAAACCATTAGCCTCCAACTAGGAAACCAAACCCCTAGGAGCATCACTCAAACCTCATGCATCTAAAATCGCCGATTTAAGGTCTTTTAGGAGTGCCACTCCATTTGATTCAAAACCCTTAAACACGCCTCACGCACAAATTCCAAATTCATAAATTCAATCCAACGGCGTCATAATGCCGGATTTTCTTGTCCAAATTCCAAATGCCATATTCAAAATTCAATCCAACGGCGTCATAATGCCGGATCTTCTAGTCCAAATTCAAAAATTCAACCCAACGGCGTCATAATGCCGGATTTTCTTGTCCAAATTCCAAATTCTATATTCAAAATTCAATACAACAGCGTCATAATGCCGGATTTTCTAGTCCAAATTCCAAATTCCATATTCAAAATTCAATCCAACGACGTCATAATGCCGAATTTTCTAGTTCAAGCGTTCAATTACCAAGTTCCAAAATTCAATTCTAGTTCAAGCATTCAAATGTTCAACTCCATCCTTCAAACCTAAAATTCAAGTTACCAATTCCAATCTCAAAACCTCAATGTCCAAACTCATGCCTTCGTAATGCCGACTTTTCCATTCCATATTCCAAACCTCAAGTTCGAAATTCTAAATTCAATCTTTCAAATTACAAGTCCTATATTCGAAAACTTCCAATTCCAAATCCATGATGGCGTAATGCCGAAATTTTACTCATTCAATTTCAAATTCAAAATTCCATGACCAAACACTTCGAAATTCCAAGTCCACGGCGGCATGATGCTGGACTTTCAAAATCCCAAATCCAATGTCTCAAATCTATGGCGGCGTAATGCCGGAATTTTCAAAATTCAAAGCCTCACACTCTATACAAAAATGCATCCTTTCCATTTCCAAGTTCAAATTCAAAATCAAATTCGAATAGTACAAATTCAAATTCTACATTCTATCTATAATGGGTTGAAATTCCCCTAAAATATTGATGGGTTGAAATCCCCCTAAAATATTCCAAGTCCTATCAATAGGTTGAAATTCCCCTAAAATATTGACAGGTTGAAACTCCCCTAAATATTCCAAATTCTACTCCGGGATGAATATCCATTGAAATATTCCGAAATCCAATGGGTTGAAATTCCCCTAAAATATTGACGGGTTGAAATCCCCTTGAAATAATACAAAATTCAAGTTCCTTTCGATCGGGTTGAAACTCCCTTGAAATACTACAAAATCCAATCTCTCGAAATATTTCCAATGGGTTTAAAATCCCTTGAAATAATACAAGTCCAATTTTCTAACGGGTTGAAATTCCCCTAAAAATAGTCCAAATTCCAATAGGTCGAAATCCTCTTTTTTCGATATTTCAAGTTATAGTACAAGGAGATAACCTCCACAAAAGAATGAAGCTCCTCTCAAATATTTCCAACGGGTCACAAATCCCGAATACAAATACAAAATCCAAAATCCCAAATCTTCGGAGTGGCACTTAGAGTCAAGTCTAAGTCTCATTCATTGCATGCATATCATATCATGTGTCGGGAGGTCCAAGTTCTAAAATCATGTCATATGTCCTAACTAGGAGTTCAAAGATCCTGTGGGTTCGCCGAAGAGGAGAAAGGTTGAAGAGAGCTCCATCAACCCTAGCCTCCCTTATAGCCGTCATTGAGCGAGCAACCAGCTCACCTTCTACAAATCAAGCTTCAAGTCCTTTCCAAGAAACAGTCCAAATGGCCGCCCCCGATCAAATCACCCAGGTTATGGCTGCTGTCGCCAGCCTCAGCACCAACCTGGAGAACATAAGCAACCGACTGGTGTAGACACCTACTTTTGTCCCCATTCCTGAAAGGGAAGGTTCGATGATGAGAACGTAAATCTCCACTTGACAACGCATCTCCTATAAAATAATGAATCTCATTACCCCTTTTCATTTCACCCGAACCTGCTATTTATGGAAACCTGCTAAAAATAGTAACTGCCGTAATGGGTAGTTGTTAAAAGTGGCAAGTCATAAAAGATAGAAACCTGTCAGAACTAGGTGTTGCACTCCAACATAAATCCTAAATGAGATAGAAATTGCGAGAGAATCCTATTCCTAATATGATTCGAAAGTAAGGGTCACGTATTAATTAAAATCCTAACGAGCCTAGAGTTCGTAACGGGCCCAGACGCATCCCGTCACAAGGTTAATACGCACTAAAGGACTCAATTAAATCTCAAATACTCCGGATTCTAGGAATCCGAATCTGACTAAGGAAAACAGCCCAGACCCTATTTTCAACGCCTGGCTCTGGGCGCCGAAATCTTCGACGCCCAGGCCTGGGCGCTAAAAATACCTGGTACGTGTTTTTTCCTAATTCCTCGTGGATTAGAGTTCTGCAATTCTATCTTTCCACGAACTCTTTTCTATAAATAGGGCCTTAAGTTCGACGTGAAAAGGACACACAACACACAATTATATTCTGAGTATTGACTCTAAACCCCTAAGCCTAAGCCTCACGCTGCAAAACTGATCACGCGTTCTGTCGCAATCGATCCATAAATCGAACAGAACGTATCCCGTCCCATAATTTGAGATTCGTTAAATAAAATGAGAAATAGCAAAGTCAAAGTCGTTAGTTTTCTGAGAACCGTGACGCGCCTCTCAAGGGTGCGTCGTAATGTGTCCCTTTTCCATGATTTAATTGCTTTCCTCGCCCTTTTATGAACTGTTAAACTAACTAAAATCTGATTGTTCGATCACGCTTAATAAATATGATATTTTTGGGAAATTGGATTATCATGCTAGGTCCCTTAAAGCAATCTAAATCAGATAATCGCGTTCGATCTAGTACTATATGTTGCATATTTATAAAATTAACTCAGATTAGTTTAATAGTTAACGCATGTCCCTTCAATTATTTATGCTGAGCTAGTAAGGATATCCTGTCTCTGGAGTTATCGAAGAGCGAGTACTCCTCTCGGTAGTTACAGTCCCCCGAACCCTCAATCTCTACCCTGCGGGTGTACGTTGAGCGATCCCCACCACCAGGGATCACAAGGGAACCTACGGTCGTCGTGGTCAAACATAATTGCACTCCCTTTATGTCACGATAACCGGGTTTTGTCAGTTTTTCTCATTGTCGTTAAAAACTGAATGGCGACTCCTATATTACTAGTCAATTGGGTGTAAACTCACAGGAAATCCAATTACACTTGATTTGACAAAAAGAAGCGTCACACCCACGAGGGACGAGGTCACGCATTAGCCTCGTGCTTTTTCGACCCCCTCACAGTGGCGACTCCACTGGGGATAGTGAAGGAAATACTCGTGCTTGTAGGTAATCAAAATAGCCGAAGGGTGAAACGATCCTACCCCGCGTTTGTTTCCCCATCAAGTTGGGACGACCTGAAAATCAGCATATTAATGTGAACGGACAGAACCGCATAACGAATCTTGGCTCCCTTGGTGTTTCACCTCGGAAGTTGGGACTAAGGATACCCATCGCCAACCGGGGGGTGCATACGCTTCGAATGTTGTCCACTCGGCACTTTCGCTAGTAGTACACCCGTCCCAAACCCAATCGCTCGCTCATTAGGTCCCTCTCGCCTGCATGCCCCCTTGGCTTGCACTTGCGGGTTGGCCTCTTGAGCGAAATTCGTCTGCTGAAGACACTACCTCGACCGGGGCATGTGTTGGATCTACGATAGAAGCGGTACCAAGCCAGGCGCAAATAACTACCCATAGAAGCCTATCATAAACTACATGACATATTATTATTGCCTCATGATGGAATGTTAGTTATGTGTAGCGAAATATATGATTGTGTGTGACAAACTATCCTAGAAAAACCAACGACCTTAAAAATTGCCCAAACATTCATAAACCAATTTGCCAAAGAGTTATACCGAAACACGCGTTCCGCAAACCCGAACGATCGCCACAAAAATAAGCGACGCTCGGGATGGCCTGTAACGAATCCCACAAACGCTGCACAACGCGTAAAGGACGTTATTAGGCAAGCACGCAAAATCGAAGTCGCATAAACAAAAGTAGACGCAAACAGAAAACGAGAACCAGCCAGGGACGCATTTTCAACGCCCCTGGCTGGGCGCCAAAAATTTCTCACGCCCACTGCTGGGCGCTGAAGTTGTTGCCTGGCCTTTTTGTCAGGCACAGCAGCCTCGGCGCCCGCGCATGAAAAAATATACGTAGCAAAAAAAAACTTTTCGTAAAAATTGCTGCAAGGGTGTATGAAAAGGCACTCGACTCTAAAAGCGACTAAAAAAATAAATAAGTAAATAACTCTTAGTGTCGTTGTTAGGCCTCCTACGACGACAATGCTCGGCACCAAAACCGAGCATGCTAATTAAACGACCTTGAATGTCACATGGGCAAAATATTCAAAAAATAATGTTCGAATAAAGTCTTCAAGAAAAAAATAAATGTTCAAATAAAACCGAGTCTAGACTAGGCTATGCCAAAGTACAATCCAAATCCTAAGTCTTAGTTGTCTTATCCATAGAATCGGTCCTAATGCTTGGTGTGGTTCTGCAAGTCAAAAGGTTAAACCATATTGAGTCTCCCTTCCTAACATTTAAATCAATAAGCACCCATATGTAATTGTCATCCCTTGCTAAGAGTCTACGGCCTCAATACTCTCTCTCACCAATAAAAATAATATATTATAGTATTTGCAAAATGGAAACAGTCACATTCTGAAAATCATTTCCCCATATATAGTCGCACGACCCCCAAAGTGAGCCTAAGGTGGCAATACCATTAGCAAAAATTAAGTGGCCTCAAGGCTTATGATCACATTGGGTCACGACTATCATAGTCCTCTCGAGCCACTCGCTCCTTTAAATACTCCTAAGTACGGATTAAAAGATTTTCCATGAATGCAACATGACGAACCATGAAAATACCCAAATCGGCATACCATAAGGCTACCATTGGGGTAAAGCAATACACACTAAGAGAGAAGCCGCACTAATGATTCTAGTCTTGCAAAAAAAAAATTCGATCTCCCCAATTAACTACCTTGCCAACATTAAGCAAAATGGCGCATGACAAATGAACACCCAAGGGTTAAAATCTAAAGTGTCAACCAACGAAAGTTATGGTCCAATTAGCCTAAGTCTGAGAGTCGCTTGGTCAAGTATTATAGGCTTACGCAACATCATTATTTTGAGTCTAGGCCACCTCCTTGTATTCATACACGGGTTATAATCAGAAAGATTAATGAAAGTTCGAGTCTAAATCACAACTTCCAGTTAAATTCCGGAAACCGGAATCTGAAAAGAAGCAAAAAATTATCTTCGATGTAATTCTTTCGTTAAATTTCAATAAGGTAAAAATAACATTTTGAATCTACGCTATTTGCACATTTTAAGAAACGACTAAATACGCTTGTAAAGTAAGACAAAATTAAAGGTCCACCCTAGGCCTACTAAAATTAAAGGTCCACTATAGGCCTACCAAACGAGGCTCACTCAGTCTCGCCTCGTGACTCAAAGACCACAACCATCTACCTTTTAGCCCAAATAAAAAATTTGATTGAAGGATTTATGTTGGGGGGGGATCCCAAGCAAAAAGAGAAAATAGAAAGAGAAAAGGGAGAGCGAAAAGAGCGAGCCATGAAATACTTAGCCCGTACCTCCCAAGGTGCGAAATCTACCCCAAGTAAAGCAAAGGAAAAGAATTGAGTCAACCAATCCAAATCATAAGATTCTACGATGTCTACCCTTTCCAGTCCTTATGCTCTTAGACGCCTTCGCTCTGGGGCCCCTGTTCAGCTCATTTAACCCATCCATGTTCTCATTGCCATAACCCAAGAAACCATTACTTCGACTCTTGTTCTTGAACTTGTTGTCAACCGCAAACCACGTACGGCCATTGACACGTGCGTCATACTTGTTATTTCCAAAACCTGATCTTACATCACCACTAGTATAATGACCATATAACTTGTTTGAATGCATCCTGTTGATATTCCCTTGAGCCGTCCCCATGCTACTCATTGGCTTTGGTTGATGTAAACTCATGACACTAGTTCGAGGCTGCAAATTGTGAGCCCTAGCAAATATAATCCTCATGCTTGACCAATACCTATACAAATTATCCTATCTCATTCAACCCATCTTTCAAACCGTCTTGAGTCACGAATATAAAAAAAAGAAGACAAATGAAAAGTACAAAAAATGTAAATAATACAAAAGCAAACTTTGCAAAGCGCCTCTAAAGTTAATCTAAAAAGGAAAAGAAGCATCTAGCGCACCAAAAAAGATTCGCCCAGAAGTCATTTTCAGCGCCCACAGCTGGGCGCCGAAATCTTTAGCGCCCCAGCCGGGGCGCTGAATCTCTCTGCTTGCTAAAATTTGTCCAAAAGTGCTCGTCATTTTATCCGCACATACACGGAACAATAACGAACACTTGGGGGGTACAACACGTATTCAGACATACGTACCACCAAAAAATACATGTACTCAAAAAATATATAAAACAAATTTTTGGCTTACGGCAAAGCAGCAGATTAAAATAATAATAAACCTCACTTATTCTACCGTTTCAAATAATATGTTTCCATCTCAGAACATACTTATCGAATTCGGCATTCTAAGAAACAATTTTCTGGCTAAGAACTACGCAAGACCTGATTCCAAATTAAATCTATTTAAGGCGGATACGTAGGCAGTCCATGATTCGGTCCAACCAATTTGCAAAAATATTAAAGCCTATAGAATAACAAGAATAAGAAATAGAGTCCCTTATTGAAATTTAATTACTTGCAATCCAAGTCGAAAGAAAAATTTAAATCAAAGGAAGAATCCAAGTCATCAAGATGCCAAAATTAATGAGCACACATCGAAAAATAATAAGGGCACGTACCCTTGTCAGAAGGAGCACTCACACTCCTAGGCACTTAGCCAAGACTCAAAAGATCGCTTTGCCTCAATTGAATGGGGGCTAGCACAAGCGTCCATGACCTCTAAAGTACTCGACTTGACCCTCCCTAAAGCGAACTAACTCACTTAAAGACCTTCTTTCGCCACTAGACATAGTCGTTCGCTTAAAGACCTTCTTTCACCCCTAGACACAGTCATAGTTGCCGACAAGTAGTAAAGGCAGTAAGCTTGGAATAAAGAGGATTGTTCTACGACATCGCCCCATCGTTCCTTCGAGCTCAGGGCACCCGTTCATGGTAACTCAAATGCTCGCGAATCCCCTTTTAAAAAAATCAGACATTGTCAATAGGACTTGGCACTTAACCGAGGCTCACCCTACTCAGACATGTGACATGGGCATCTAAAATCGAAATCTGAAAGCATTATTAATGGGAAGACATAACAACAACTGGGGGGTAAAAATTGAAATGAAAGAGCTAGGGAAAGAACTAAGTATACCTTGACCTTTTGTGCAGACATACACCGAGTAAATCTAAGTCAATTTCAAAACGGTTTATGTTCCCGCAATTCTGGAAAAGATGGCCCTAAAAGCCTAAAGTACATGCCAAACAGGCACAAGTATACCTTGACGCCTACACCTTGGCTTCCAGCAAATCCTTAGACAGCATTCCAAAAATCGTAACAGTATTTTGATTCACTCATGTGATCCTGTACGAACCCTTCTATAAGTCAACTTGCCTAGGACACCTAGGATTGTACACAGTATGACTCGGATTTTAAATAATTTTCAAATGATTTTCAAAGACTTCCTCGAACATAATAAAGTGTCGTTGGTTTAAGCTAAGTATGCGTTTATCTCAATTTTGCAAGTGAGTCAAAAGATTTCTAAATATGATTATGGGTAAAGAAAGGCACCTAGCTTTTGGTCAAGGCACACTTCAACATGTGACTACCTTGACCATGGCAATGTCGCACAATACGACATTTACAAGAGAAGTAGCAAAATCACTACTCGAACGTACCTCGCACTAAACGAGTCTGGTTCAAACTATTCATGATCCACGTCACCATGAATGCATAAAAACGTATGCCAAGCATTATAGCACCAAGCCAATCTTGTAGCTACAATTGGGGGCTTGAGAAAAACATTCTAAAAATGCTTGAAATGATGATTTTATCGCAAGTTCTCGACGCTAATGCTATACGTACATCATAGGGGCACAATCCTAAGCTTTGATCGTGTAAAACGAACCTTAGAATGGCTACAACCCCTCCCAAATTCTAAAGCACTACTTAGAATATATAAAGTCACCCCACTAACAAGGGTAACTGAAAATCGCGAGTCACCAAAACTCCGATCAAACTACTGCACATAACGCTCGCCCTACAAGCGCCCGTTACACAGTCTACCTCGTTCCAAAGCAAAAGCGAAAAGAAAAAAATCAAGGATAAGAACTGTCAAAATATACCCAGAAATCATTTTCAACGCCCAGAGCTGCGCGCCGATATCTTTAACGCCCCAGCCTGGGCGCCGAATCTTTTTGCTAGCCAAGTTTTACCCAGATATAAAAATAAGAAAGAAACACCTATGAATCCTCGCATCGAACGAAGTAATAAGCCGTGCAAACCCATGCAGAAGGTGCTACACTTGTTCGAACACCTGAACGAGGCATGATGAAGTACTCCAATGCAAAAATAATAATGATATCCCAACGCCTGGATGAATGTTCTAAGACACGCCGTTAGGCCACACAAGCCTACGTTGCACCATAAGTTCAACCGTCCCACAGTACAAGTCTAAAAAAAGAGAGTAAGGCATATTGCACTAATGTAGGCACGACCAAGAGCATGTGTAAAAGAGGCAAAGACTACTTATCGCCCAAATTCAAAATACAAGCCCCACGACTTCTACATTAAGGATTGAAAGTAGCAAAATATTACCTACCACGAAAGGGATAGCTCGCACCTACACGAGCGGAACCCAGGGCATATGTCTCGAAAGAACCTACAAAAATCGTACGCCAAAAGGAAGCATCCCAACATGCATACTTGGGGGATCCAAGCTACGAAACAACCATAGCAAAATAAAAAAAATCTCGAAGCAAATGTTTGAACAATCGAAAGGGTACGATGTTTGAGCCCACTTCATGAATGGGCCTGAACCCTATCAAGCTTCTAAGCAAACTATTCAAAATCAGTCATTGCTCAAAAAAAAAATGATTCAAGCAAATGGACCGCACACCACGGCCATTCTATGAACGCTCGTTCGCACATACATATCATCATTCTAAGTATCGAACATTCACGAACGCGTTCAAAAGGAGAAATATACAACAACAAGAGCGGTCAAAGTCTTACGCCTCAAGGTATGTTCCTCGGACCATACAGACTCGCCCAACTATCGCAATAATTGTACGCCTTAAGAGCAACAGTTCCTTAAAATAATCGCCCCAAAGCGACAAGCACCATAGTCCACCGATCGGCTACGGCTTCTCAAGAAAATCACCACGTTCTAAAAATAAAGAAAAAAACAAAAGAGAAGAGAATACATAGAACATCCAAGTGAAATAAACGAATGAACAAGAGGCCGACTGTGTCATCAAAAGACCATCCCAAACAACACTTTCAACGCCCCACCTGGGCGTGAATTATTTCAACGCCCAGGCCTGGGCGCCGAAAATGAACCCAGGCTCAAAAAAGGCCCTAACTCCTATTGGGCCCTGCCGCATCCATTCGACTCGAATATTGCCGATTTCCTTACTGAAAGTCGCACCTCACGACTTTGTCAAGAGTAGCACACCACTACGAAGATCGCTCGCACTTACGAGCACGATCCCAAACACAATCAAGGACATTACAAAATGCGTATCCCCAAAGAACCTCTTTGACAAGAACTGACCGCCAAGAACGAGTGCTTGGTGGCTCGAAAGAAAATATATATTTCAAAAGAAAGTGTGCAAAGTTAAAACAATATTCCCAGACTACACTGTACGAAGTCCCGTGTTTGGATAACCTCAAAAGATAAAACCGGATTACGACCTCAAGACAAAGGTCGCCGTTGATATTTATACATAGTCCCCTAATCAAGGACCCAGATAATGGCAAAATTGAGCCATAAAGACTAGCTCAAAACCATGAAAGAAGATGACCACAAGACAATGGTCCGTTTAAGCACGTTGTCAACCCACATTCAGGTTGCAGCTAAATTCGAGCATCCCTCGAAAGAATTCGCTCCTGCGAGAATAAATAAGAAAAGAAATTCTCAAAGAAATCACAAGAACAAATGAAATAGGGACTTGCCCACCTCAATCGGGCAAGATCGCGCCACGAACCGCGCAAGTTCCAAATAGAAAAACGAATTCAGGGATGTCCACCCTTAGCGGAAAGGGCTCGCCCACCTTCAGCGGGCGGGGTCTGCGTCACTAGTCGCGCAGATTCTCAGTTTTCGAAAAATAGAATCTTCAAAAAACAAAATGAAACAAGCTCGCCATCTTCAGCCGGCGGGGTCTACGGCGCAAACCACGTAGGTCCTTATTTTCAAAAAAAATGAACACAAAATAATTTTCAAAATAGATTCGTCCACTTCTATCGGACGGGGAGTCCACCCTTAGCGGACAGGTTCGCCATCTTTAGCCGGCGGGGTCTACGTCACAAACCGCGTAGGTCCTTATTTTCAAAATTTCAAATATAGATTCGTCCACTTCTATCGGACGGGGTGTCCACCCTTAGCGGACAGGCTCGCCATCTTTAGCCGGCGGGGTCTGCGCCACTAACCGCGCAGGTCCTTAGTCGCTGCAGCGATAACTTTTTCTGGTTTTCCCTTTTTCCAAAAATTAAAGGACTGGTTTTCCGTTTTTCCAAAAAAGAGCGATGTGCTGGATTTTCCTTCGTTTTACGTCCCATAAAAACAAGGGGGTTTTCTTGTTTAGCTAGCCCTGAAAATGAGAATCTTTAAAAAACATTTTTTACCTCGTGATTGGGCTTGGCCAGGCCCAATTACACTTTATAACTTTGATTTCGAAAAGATCTGTAGTTACTCCCAATGACAAAGTGAGGGAGTTCCTACACCTCTTTAGATACTTCCAATGATAAAGTGAGGGAGTATTCCATACTATCCGTTGACAAATCCCAATGACACGTGAGGGATATGTCGACACTTCAAGTGATGACCCTTAAGTCAAATGTTATCACTCGGGTGCTCGTGAGACCCTCGCAAAAAGCAGGTCACCATGGCTTGTGTGACGCACTCCGTCTAATACTTTGACCATCGTCTTACTCCAAGACTCAGTCAAAGTGGGGGCGAACTGTAGACACCTATTTTTGTCCCCATTCCCGAAAGGGAAGGTTCGATGATGAGAACGTAAATCTCCACTTCACAACGCATCTCCTATAAAATAACGAATCTCATTACCCCTTTTCATTTCACCCGAACCTGCTATTTATGGAAACCTGCTAAAAATAGTAACTGCCGTAATGGGTAGTTGTTAAAAGTGGCAAGTCATAAAAGATAGAAACCTGTCAGAGGTAGGTGTTGCACTCCAACATAAATCCTAAATGAGATAGAAATTGCGAGAGAATCCTATTCCTAATATGATTCGAAAGTAAGGGTCACGTATTAATTAAAATCCTAACGAGCCTAGAGTTCGTAACGGGCCCAGACGCATCCCGTCAGAAGGTTAATACGCAATAAAGGACTCAATTAAATCTCAAATACTCCGGATTCTAGGAATCTGAATCTGACTAAGGAAAACAGCCTAGACCCTATTTTCAACGCCTGGCTCTGGGCGCCGAAATCTTCGACGCCCAGGCCTGGGCGCTGAAAATACCTGGTACGTGTTTTTTCCTAATTCCTCGTGGATTAGAGTTCTGCAATTCTATCTTTCCACGAACTCTTTTCTATAAATAGGGCCTTAAGTTCGACGTGAAAAGGACACACAACACACAATTATATTCTGAGTATTGACTCTAAACCCCTAAGCCTAAGCCTCACGCTGCAAAACTGATCACGCGTTCTGTCGCAATCGATCCATAAATCGAACAGAATGTATCCCGTCCCATAATTTGAGATTCGTTAAATAAAAGGAGAAATAGCAAAGTCAAAGTGGTTAGTTTTCTGAGAACCGTGACGCACCTCTTAAGGGTGCGTCGTAATGTGTCCCTTTTCCATGATTTAATTGCTTTCCTCGCCCTTTTATGAACTGTTAAACTAACTAAAATCTGATTGTTCGATCACGCTTAATAAATATGATATTTTTGGGAAATTGGATTATCATGCTAGGTCCCTTAAAGCAATCTAAATCAGATAATCGCGTTCGATCTAGTACTATATGTTGCATATTGATAAAATCAACTCAGATTAGTTTAATAGTTAACGCATGTCCCTTCAATTATTTATGCTGAGCTAGTAAGGATATCCTGCCTCTGGAGTTATCGAAGAGCGAGTACTCCTCTCGGTAGTTACAGTCCCCCGAACCCTCAATCTCTACCCTGCGGGTGTACGTTGAGCGATCCCCACCACCAGGGATCACAAGGGAACCTACGGCCGTCGTGGTCAAACATAATTGCACTCCCTTTATGTCACGATAACCGGGTTTTGTCAGTTTTTCTCATTGTCGTTAAAAACTGAATGGCGACTCCTATATTACTAGTCAATTGGGTGTAAACTCACAGGAAATCCAATTACACTTGATTTGACAAAAAGAAGCGTCACACCCACGAGGGACGAGGTCACGCATTAGCCTCGTGCTTTTTCGACCCCCTCACAGTGGCGACTCCACTGGGGATAGTGAAGGAAATACTCGTGCTTGTAGGTAATCAAAATAGCCGAAGGGTGAAACGATCCTACCCCGCGTTTGTTTCCCCATCAAGTTGGGACGACCTGAAAATCAGCATATTAATGTGAACGGACAGAACCGCATAACGAATCTTGGCTCCCTTGGTGTTTCATCTCGGGAGTTGGGACTAAGGATACCCATCGCCAACCGGGGGGTGCATACGCTTCGAATGTTGTCCACTCGGCACTTTCGCTAGTAGTACACCCGTCCCAAACCCAATCGCTCGCTCATTAGGTCCCTCTCGCCTGCATGCCCCCTTGGCTTGCACTTGCGGGTTGGCCTCTTGAGCGAAATTCGTCTGCTGAAGACACTACCTCGACCGGGGCATGTGTTGGATCTACGATAGAAGCGGTACCAAGCCAGGCGCAAATAACTACCCATAGAAGCCTATCATAAACTACATGACATATTATTATTGCCTCATGATGGAATGTTAGTTATGTGTAGCGAAATATATGATTGTGTGTGACAAACTATCCTAGAAAAACCAACGACCTTAAAAATTGCCCAAACATTCATAAACCAATTTGCCAAAGAGTTATATCGAAACACGTGTTCCACAAACCCGAACGATCGCCACAAAAATAAGCGACGCTCGGGATGGCCAAAAACGAATCCCACAAACGCTGCACAACGCGTAAAGGACGTTATTAGGCAAGCACGCAAAATCGAAGTCGCATAAACAAAAGTAGACGCAAAAGAAAACGAGAACCAGCCAGGGACGCATTTTCAACGCCCCTGGCTGGGCGCCAAAAATTTCTCACGCCCACTGCTGGGCGCTGGCCAGGCACAGCAGCCTCGGCGCCCGCGCATGAAAAAATATACGTAGCAAAAAAAAAACTTTTCGTAAAAATTGCTGCAAGGGCGTATGAAAAGGCACTCGACTCTAAAAGCGACTAAAAAAATAAAAAAATAAATAACTCTTTGTGTCGTTGTTAGGCCTCCTACGACTACAATGCTCGGCACCAAAACCGAGCATGCTAATTAAACGACCTTGAATGTCACATGGGCAAAATATTCAAAAAATAATGTTCGAATAAAGTCTTCAAGAAAAAAGCTAGGACCCTACAACATATTGCAAGTTCCACCAGGGGAACGGTCATGACATCGAAAACTGCTTCAAGCTCAAGCATCTAATCCAGAATATGGTCGACAACAAGACTTTGCCCCTACCTCCAGGAGCCAAGCAGTCTCCCTCGGTGCAAGCTATCTCCTGTGATTGTGAAGACAAAGGAGAGGATTTTCCATGCAACCTAATCTCTACAATATACAAGCCAGGCTATGAACTGATGGTTCCAAGCTTCTGCCATCTCATTCCAAATGTTCAAAACTGGGTGATCCCCGAACCTAGGGTAACCACCGACATTCAAGAACACATTTGTCCCCTTGCCACCTTGAAGGCTTTGGGCTTCTCCGATCATGACCTCATGCTAACTATCTAGCAGACCATTAAGTTCTAGGGCGTTAAATACAAGATCCTTGGGGTCCTCGATTTGGTCTTTTCTTTTGAGACCTACTACAACAATGTTGAATTTCTAGTCATCGACATGCCTGCCGACTTCGATCTACTACTTGGAGAGCCTTGGTTTGAGGAGCTATTGGACGACCCTTTATGCCTTACTCTCAAAGGTTCTAGCTTCCATGACACTTCTATCAAACAAAAACCGGCTTTGCGCCAAGAAAGAGATGAATGCATCCAAGGATACTACCACAGGTGGAGAATCTCTGCTCGTACAATCAAGCCTGAGCCGCCTGAGGGAAAAATGGTGAGAATGTTCCTCTTAGGGCTCAATACCTCATGCAAAGGCTGCTTCGCTGCATTTCCCTACAGCACGTGGGACCAAGTCTGGCATTAAGTCTTACAGATCTGTGGATGTAGCCCCACCTATGATGATGATGATGATGGCTTGGACGTTTGGGAATACCCCGAGAACTATCTCTATGATTAGTGTCTTTTGTTCAAGTCCAGAGCCTGTCTTTCAATTTTCGAGTCTAGTGATGAGTCTAAGAGTCTAGGGCTAGAGTCTTTCATCAATCAAGAGCCTCTAAAGGCCGAACTTCAAGTCAAAACTGTCGATGTAATGATTGCCAATTTCAATAATACTTCAATTTCCTCCTACTATTCAAGTCCAATTTCATAACACACCTCTAATCCAAACAACTTTTCTTCATAAGAAACTGACCTTGAAATACTAAAAGCTATTGAAAATCATGAAAATAGGACGCTCATAATTGAGGAAACAGAAAAAGTTAACCTTTCTAACAACAGTGATCCAAAACTAGTTCAGATTGCTTTGACTCTATCTCAAGCAGAGCGGCATGATCTTATCAAGCTACTTTCAGAGTACATAGACGTCTTCGCATGGTCCTATCATGATATGCAAGGGGTTGATCCAAGCATCGGTCAGCATACAATTCCTCTCATCCCAGGTTCAAAGCCGATCAAGCAGAAACTCCGTCGCATGAAACCGGATGTTTCCCTCAAAATTCAAGAAGAAGTCTCTAAGCAGCTAGAGGCTGGGTTTATTCGAGAAGAAAAATATCCAGAATGGATTGCAAATGTCATCCCAGTTCCAAAGAAAGACGGCAAAGTATGAATGTGTTTGGATTACAGAGATCTTAACAGGGCCAGCCCTAAAGACGGTTTTCCATTGCCTCACATCGACATCTTGGTCGACAACACCGCAAATCACGCCTTACTCTCTTTTATGGACGGGTATGCAGGCTACAATCAGATTCCCATGGCAGAGGAGGATTTGGAGAAGACAACCTTCATCACTCAGTGGGGTACATATTGCTACACAGTTATGCCGTTCGGACTGAAGAACGTGGGGGCTACATATCAAAGAACAGCCACAGTCATCATGAGAGACATGATTCATAGGTAAATCGAGGTATATGTCGACGACATGATCGTCAAATCCAAAGAGCGCATGAGCATACCTCGGTACTCCGAAAATTCTTCAATAGGCTCAGGCAATACAATATGAGGCTCAATCCTCAAAAATGTGCATTCGGGGTAACGTCAGGCATATTGCTCGGATATGTCATCAGTTCTCGGGGCATCGAGGTTGATCCTTCGAAAATCAAGGCCATTCCGGAGATGAAACTGCCAACGAATTAGAAAGAAATTCGGGGGTTTCTCGGCAAACTACAATACATCAGCAGGGTCATTTCAAAGCTCACTATGATCTGTGAACCGGTATTTCGAAAGCTTCGCAAAAGTGAGCCCAAAGTCTGGGACGAGGATTGCCAACAGGCGTTCGATGCTATCAAAGACTACCTCTCCAGTCCGCCAGTTCTAAAGCCATCCGTGCCAGGGATTCCCCTCACGCTTTACCTTACAACGACAGATTCAGCAGTAGGGCCATGCTCGCCCAGGAGACTGAAGGCAAGGAGAATGCCGTATACTACATTAGCAAAAAGTTGATCGAGTACGAAACTAGATACACTCAGCTCGAGAAACTCAGCATCACCTTGGTTTGGGCCACAAAGAAACTACGGCACTACATGCTCTCCCATACAGTGCATGTAATCAGCAAAGCGGATCCTCTCAAGTACTTATTTCAAAAACCAGCTCTCAACGGACGGTTGTCCAGATGGTTAGTCATGCTAGCAGAATTCGATCTCAAGTACACCCCTCAAAAGTCTATCAAGGGTTCAGCAGTCACAGACTTCTTAGCCGACTGTCCCATCGAGGCAGAAGAGGAGGATTATGACTTAACCGACGAGCAAATCCTAGTGACAAGCGATGACAGTTGGTCGCTGCACTTTGACGATGCTTCAAATCAGAATGGATGTGGTGTTGGAGTAATTCTAGTAGCCCCAGACGGCACCCACATTCCTATGTCAGCAAAAATGCAATTCAATATCACAAACAATGCAGCAGAATATGAAGCATGCATTATGGGCCTGGAAACTTCGAGTCTACGGGGATTCTTCCCTGATCATCAATCAAATTTCCGGCAAATGGAAAGTAAGGAGCCAAATCTTGGCTCCATACCCGTCCTACCTTGAGAAGCTGTTTGAGCAAGTAGAAGAGCTTTGCTATACATACCTCCCGAGCAAGGAGAATCAATTCACCGACACACTAGCAAAGCTGTCTTCAATGATCAACATTCCAAATGGCAAGGCTAAACTGCCACTTACAATTGAAACACGTCAAGAAGCAGCATAAGTCCATGCTATTGACGACGTCGAGATAGATAGAGAGGAACCTTGGTTTACAGACATTCAAAGGTATTTGCAAAACTCTGAATATCCCCAGCACTTTTCAAGCAAGAGTCAAAGGGCTTTACGACTACAATAAGCCAATTTCGTCATAGAAGGCGGCATTTTATACAAGAGGTCCCCTAACGGCCCCAATCTCCGATGTGTATAAACTGGGGTCATTCAAAGTGTTGGGTTCCAAGCAAGTGGCCCAGTTCATAAAAGAAAATATCATATGCAGATACGGAGTTCCTCACGAGTTCATTAGTGACCAGGGAACCCATTTTCAAGGAGAGTGTGAAGATCTATTCACCGAGTACAAAATTCAACATCCCCGTTCTTCGCCTTACCGCCCGCAAACTAATGGGGTAGTCGAAGCGGCCAACAAAAATGTCAAAACCAGCATCATGAAAATGACAACCAATTACAAAGACTGGCCCCAGAAGCTGCACTTTGCATTGTGGGGGTATCGAACTTCAATTCGCACTTCAACTAATGCAACCCCATTTTCATTAGTCTATGGAATGGAGGCAGTACAACCTATCGGGTTGGAGATACCTTCTCTAAGGATAGTCCTCGAAAGCAAAATCCCAGAAGCTGCATGGGTACAAGCAAGATATGATGAGCTAATCATGCTCGATGAGCGTCGACTTCAAGCCGCTCACCATGTACAAGTCTATCAGCGCCGAGTGGCGAGACATTTCAACAAGCGGGCCAGAACCCGAAACATCAAGGAAGGAGAGCTTGTCCTGAAAGCCCTTCGCAAAAGCATCATGGACCCAAGGGGAAAATTCAAACCCAACTGGGCAGGACGATACATTGTCAAAAAAATCCTCTCTGGGGGAGCAGTCGAATTAATAGATGTCGATGGGACAGAGTTCCGATCCCTTACAAACCTCGATCAGCTCAAGAAGTTCTATGTCTAGTTCTATGTTCAAAATTCAAAAGCCAATTCAAAAAGTTCTGTAAGTTAGAACTACGTTCGGCCTGATTCCTTAACGGGACACGTAGGCAACCTCATTCCGAGGCCGGCCACTTTAATTCAAAAAAATTCAAAATTTCCTCAATTAAGGGCATCCTAAAAATCAAATCAAAAATCAAAATTCAATTGTTGTTGTTGTCTTTATTCCAAATGTGCCAATTCAAACCAAAGCATGGTCAAGCGGAATTCAACACAATAACTTTTTATTTGGCTCTAAGGCCTTCAGAGCTAATTCAAGAACAAGGTTGGATTCAAGTGAAGCAAAGTTCAAAGCCTTTTCACTTCCACTAAACACAATATCCAAACACATTATAAAACACACTTCTTGCTAATACAACTTCAAACACATTTAGCCTACGAAGATCTTGGGTTGGGCGACTATGCTCTCGAGTCTTGGTACCTTGAGTACTATCCCCAGGCTCTTCCTGCAATCAATCATCAATCTTCCCCCTGCCAAAGCGGCGGGAAAAGGAACTTGCTAGTCTTCCAAAACGGGAGGATGACGAACCTCCTTTGGACTCAGAACGGTCAAGCACCGGATGGGCCACACTCCCATCACCATCCTCATAATCAGTTAATGCAGGGCGTCTAGCTCTAGAACCTCGCACTCTAGCTGGTCCGGATAGAGAAATGTCCCTCTGGCTTGGGCCTTTCATCCATACAATATACCCCGCAGACAGAGTAACTGGCTTAGGTGGGTACTGAACACTCAAGACTGGTTTGGCGACCCAATACCGCCTCCCAAACTTCAAGTCGATCCGCATTCAGCACAACGGGACTCGGGTTCTCTTCAGCACAGTCCGGGATTTCCTGTTTCAAGCCATACTGCCTCATCACTCTAGAAGGCGAGTAAAAGACCACATTGTGAGGCTTGGCACCCTCAAAGTAGTAGAACCTGGGGCATGTTTCATAGCAGCAATCCCCCACCAAGGAACTACCCACCTTATACAAGATTCAACCCCAGAGAGTGCGCCTCGCCACTCATCCAATGAAAGCCGGCCATACACCATAGGCGGCACCGTGAACCCATTTCTATTATAGCTTTCCATGTTCTACGGTGGTGCCACCAGCATGAGCCTCTCCATAAGCCAGACCTTGGGGAGTATACAAGAAAAGCAATTCAAAATTCAACATTCAAAATACAAGTACAAATTCAATATACAAGAAAACTCCAGATCCTTACTTGGAGTAACGCCGGACTTCCCGACGGCAAAGAAGAGGGGTCCGATTTCAACATATCAAGGCCCATCAATGTTTCGCCAATCACGAGCGGCATTGGGTCCCGGCCACTAGCAAACTGCTCCACAATCTCTATTAGGGAGGCATCACCATTGCCAAACCCCTGCTTCGAAAAGAGGAAGCGAGCAAAGATACAAAAACTCAAGGCCCTCAAGCGGAAAACCTTGGGGACGTCAAGCCCAGTAAACTAAGTAGCAAGGAGGGACAAATTCACCCCTCGGCCATATACAACAACACTCAAAAGTGGGGGCTTCAAGCCCAAATATCTTTCAAAGCCCAAGAAAAAGTGTTCTTTAACACTAGGCATGCATGGCTCCGGCATAATGAGCCACCCTAATATGGCACTAAACTCTTTAGGGAGGGGACATACCTCGTTATTTCCAAAGCGGAAGACATGATAATTTGGATCCCAAGCCTCTAGAGCAGCAATAATGAAGTGCACATCAAGCTTTATAAACCGAAAGGAGGCGAGCAACCCAAGATGCATGCCATCAAGCTCCCTTTTCTCCAATTTGCCTAGCGAACCAAGCCAAGAGTTCAAGGCATTTTCAAAAGACATGGCCATTTTCTCTTTTTTCGTGAGGAAGCAGTATACAAAGAAAAGTAGAGAAGGATTGATGCAAAGTATGATCTGGAAAGCTCCCTATTTATACAAAACCAGCCCTCATGGGTAGTACGCCGGCGCCAGGCGCCAAGGCCTGCACCAAGCGCAGGGGTCTGCAACAAAGGACGAGGCCACTGTCCCTTTTATTATTCCGAGTACGCACTCTTTATTGCTTTGGACAGCAAAGTGCAGCCTCAATTATTCAAGATTCCAAAGCCGCAAGCCGCGCAATTTCAAGCAGTCAGAGTCAGCGCTTCGGGCCGATTTTGGGTCAATCTGCTCAAAATTCAAGCATTCTAGTCCTAGATCGGCTTCCTAAGTCGAGTATGCATATGCATAAGAAAAAGTTGAATATACTTTGACTTGCGCTTTTCCTAACCAAAAAACCTCAGTCAAAGTGGGGGCTTATAGTGGGTATGTACACCCAAAAAATGGGCAAATTTTTGTAAAACTTTCATGCATGCATATAGCTACAAATTTCAAAAGCACACACAACGCATACAAAATTGAAATTTTCAGCCATACAAGATTAAAAAATTCCAAACCTTGCAAAATTCAAATACAAAACCATACAAAAAATTCCAAATTTCACATTCAAACCATACAAAAATCCAATTCAAACCATACAATCCATACAAAGTACAATCCATACAAATACAATCCATACAAAATCCAACCAAGGAAAGATGGAACTCACTACCATGCAGGATCAGTCCGAGTCATCACCAACCGTAATGTCAATCACAGTCTCCTTGTTCCTGTTTCGGCTCCTATAGCGCTCGAGATCCCGATCCAGTTATGTCCCAGGGGTACCAGGCTCCTGCTCTGAAATGCAAAGAGTACCGGGAGAACTATAAGTTCCCTGCTGAGGGGAAGGATACCGATAAGGCTGCGGCATCCCCATGAACTGGCGCTGCGCCTCAAAAATCTGGGTTTGACGCACCCGGTCCATCTCCTGCCAGTAAGCCCAAGAATTTTCACTCCAAGACTGAGAGCTGCTCGCTCTGAAGAAATAATTAGGGGGTGGCGCAAAAGGCATCGAACTGCCCTGACCTCCGAAAGAATGCCTGGTGGGATCAACATATACAAAGGGAACAGCTCCCCTATCAACATCATAATGCCTCTGATAAGTACCAGCACCAGAGCCATGTCCCAGGCCTAAGCTCGGTCCCGCCTGCCCTGCTGAAGTCTCCGCCTGGGGCTCCCTGTCAACGGAACCTCTGCGACCTCGACGGCGCTCCTATACAAAATACAAAATTCAAAATTCAAGAATCAGTCGTCCACATTCAAGTTTCAAGAATACAAATTTCCCAGTCAATGAATGCACCTCCCTATCCCGGCAAGTAAGCTTTTGGGTCAGCCTGACACACAGCCTCTTCAAAGAATCAATTACAAGCATCCAGCGACGCACTCTCGCCCGAGGCGCTTGCATACGAGATTCAAAATCAATTTCCAGATACAAGATTTCAAACAGCTTCAAGAAAATACAACGGTACTTACAGCTGCATAATGCTCCGGTACAGCATCATACGACCTCCAATGTGGAGGAGAAGCTACAGGAACGGTCACCTCCACCTGCACCCCATCCGAGTTCACATAGCGGACAACCCTGTCAGCATAGGGAATGTCCTCGGGGTCGATCTCCTCCTCCTACAAACAGTCATACAATGATCCAATTATACAAGAATACAAGAATATGAGAATACAAGAATACAAGAATACAAGAGTACACGATACAAAATTCAAAAGCTCACCGGCAGTACGAAGCGTATAGGTGGACCCAGCCTCTCCAAAAGGTCCTTATGACGGCCTCTCCTATCTACAAAGTTCTCCCAAGGGAGACAAACAGCATCGCTCCCAGCATCCACATAGAATTGGGCGAGTTCCTCATCCTGCGCTAACATGGTCTCCGGTGAGTCCTTAGGGACAAGCCTGCCCCCCGTACTATGCTGAAGGGACACTCGTTCCTCCAAATACCACATATAGCGGTACACCCCCGGGAGCAAGACCCGACGCCCAGACAAGAAGTGGGCCTGCGTGGCCGGAACAGGTATAGGCGCACCATCAAAGGGACGCCAAATCACCTACAGAGTAGACAACTCAGGCAACTATACAAGTACAAATATAAAAGGACAGAACAGTACGAAAGCATACCGCTCCTATCTAAGAGGCAGCATACAGGTAAGCCGCATCCCCAGTACGAGTCGGCGCCAAAGTGAGGAAATGCTCGTACATCCAAATCTTCAAAAAATACAAAGCAAAACATTGGTCAAATCCTATGCGTACAAGATTCAAAATACAAACATACAAGTACAAGATGCAAAGTACAAGGAGTCCCAAATACCTCCAGCACACTCCACAAAGCAGCAATGCTCGCCTAGCTCTCCGGTGAAGTCCGGGAGGCGTACTTCATCTTATACAAAAGGTGTACATATGCTAGACCACCCCAGTTGAAGCTCGAAATAGCCCTCAAATCCCTCAAAGCTTCCACGAAGCCAACATGCACCCGGCTATTCCTGCTAGGGGCCATCACTCTACTCACGAGAGCCAGGAGGAAGAGCCGAACCCTCTGCTCCGCAGATATGTCCACACTAAAGATTGCAGCCATGATCACCGTCACAGAAGCGTGGGTGTCATCATACGCCAAATCAACAACATGACCAATCAACTCCATGACACCAACCGAATGCCACTTCATACCATCATCAAAAATCACGTTCCTCTCACAAAAAGGAAGGCCCGTGATCATAGCAAATTCGAAAGGGGTAATGGTGATCTCCCCCCATGCCATATGAAAAGTGTTGGTGGTATCCCACCACCGCTCCAGCAAGGCTTGCAGTCGGGCTTTGACGCCCGTCCTCCTTTGAGTATCTCCCATGGCATGCTAGAAATTGACCAGGCCCGTCTGCAACCAGATCTCCATAGCCTCCGCGTTGGTATAGACAACCGGAAAAACATCATGAAGGTCTTTCAGGGACCAAAAGGTGCGCCACGGATCTCCATCAACCTGCGGATGAGTGGATCAGTTCAAAACCTATACAAATTCAAAAGACAAAGCACAGTACAAGACTCACCAAACCAGCGCGAGGCCGCTGAGACAAATGAAACTCCGGTCGGTACATAAGATCGGAAGACCTCTAGCCAGTGCCAATGAAGGCGGGTGCTCTCCGTGGTACCATGCCCGCCTCCGGCACGTCTATTGCAGCCGCTTCATCATCCGAAGCATCCTCCATGGCGGCTCGAACCGCTGAACATTCGGCAAGCTTTCTCCGGGTGTGACGAGGCATACTAAGTCATTCGAAATGCAAAATATCGAAATTCAAGATTGGGGGCTATCCTATACTAGCCCGTACAAAAATCAAAATTCTAAAAAATCCCCAGTGGCAGTACAAATTCAGCCAGTGACCTCTACTTCAACATACAAGTTCTACACCAACGCCTAGGCTATCCGTGCCGAAGCGGGAATACAAGTTCTACACCAAAGCCTAGGCTATCCGTACCGAAGCAGGAATACAAGTTCTACACCAACGCCTAGGCTATCGTGCCGAAGCTGGAATGCAAGTTCTACAAACAACATCTAGGCATCCTATCCTACTCTCCTATAAGGTCACCAGTAAGGCCACTATCTACAAGTACCAAGTATAAAGTTCAAGAAAATTTTCAAAATTCAAGATTCGACGAAAATTCAAAATCCTACAAGTTCCAACAGTTCAAGTGGCTATCAAACAATTTTCTACAAGATTCAAGAAGCCTACTATCATATAAACATCATATCAACAAGCATTTCAAGGTACAAAAATCAAAGCTGCATAGATTATTTCATAAGCAAAACATGAAATACTTACATTAGCAACGCAAGAACATCAAGATCAAGGGAGAGTATTCGACCTTTGAGAGAGAAAAGCCATAGAATACAAGTGATTGCTCTTCAAATGGCACGGCAAGGGGGGCTTTTATAGCCCAGCCTCGCGCCGAACGCCAAGCTCTGCGCTGGGAGCAAACCTGTCGCATGCGCGGAATCTTCAGCGTACGGTCCTCCGTGCTGATTGCACGTCCTTTGCTGCTACGGTTTTCTGCACCAGGCATCAAACATCAAATCATGCTACCCTCCGAAATTATGGGTACATACCTGTATCTCCAAGCACCAACAGATGGGCATTTCGAGAATATAAAGTCCAAAAAATACAACAATTCATGCGTTCGACTCCAAACGGATCCAAGCTCCACGAAAGTCAGCCGAAATTTCAAAATCTAAGAGCCAATAAAAAAATCTTATCCCCAGTGAAGCACATCCCCAGCAGATCAATTCCGGGTATTCAAAATTCAAAGTTCAAGATGCCAAGCTCCGTCCTAAACCAAAGGCGGAAGAGCTGTACAAGTACAAATCAGACTCTGTCTTTTTTTCTAACACATGTTTTGTGCAGGTACCGGCGTACAAAGAATGGTCTTGATTGCAGAACATCTTGACCGTTCTCTATCCCGATTCGAAAACTTTGACTTGCGCTTTCCTAACTGGACGCTCAGCCAAAGTGGGGGCTTCTGTAGACACCCAAAATCTCATACGATTTCCAAGTTCTAAGCAATTGGAAGCTCCAAAAGGAATTCTAGCCTAAACCTAACTAGGTATTTCCGAATCCCAACCTAATCTACAATGTTTCTATGGTTTCTATTTCAAGATGATTAGTAAAGTTGACACTTTTATACTTAAAAGTGTCACTTACAACAATCAGATACTTTTGCAAAATCCACACTTTATGTGATACAAATACAAAATTTCAAGATTCAATGATGTTTAAGGTTGTTTGTAATCACTTCCTTAAAATAGAATCATCTTCCAAATATGGAGTAATCAAAGGTGAGGCCTTTCTAATGTTTAAAGGTCTAATCTTTGAGATTCAAGACTCCATTTTTCAATATACAAGTTCAAGTTTACAAATTTCAAGATCCTATGATGTTTAAGGTTGTTTGTAATCACTTCCTTAAACTAGGATCACTTCCAAATAGGAGCATATCAAAGATAAAGCCTTTTTAATATTAAAAGGTCCAATCTTTGAGATTCAAGACTCCTAAGTTCAACACTTCAAGTTCAACATTTCAAGTTCAAAGTTCCATATTTCAAGTTCAAAATTCAATATTTTAAGTCCAATATTTCAAGTTCAAACATTTCAAGTCCAATTTCTATTAATCAAAATCTAGGACACTTTAGGATGATCAACTTGTCCTAAAGTTGAGATTTTTGGCTTTGAATCCGTGTCGGACGCACTTATTCTTAAGGAGTCGTTTGGCGTTCGGATCTCATGTGCTAATGTTCAAGTTCAATATCGCACTTCAATATTGCAATTTTAATAACGCCTTTCAATTATGCACTTTAAATTATGCAATTTCAATAACGCCTTTCAATATTGCACCTTTAAATTTCGCACTTTCAATTATGCAATTTCAACAACGCCTTTCAATATTGCACATTTCAATTTCGCACTTATAATTATGCAACTTTACTTGCCTAGTCCTTCTAGGCAATGTGGTTTCACCACCTAGTCCATTTCTAGTTGGTGTTGTACTTTACTAATTATGCACTCATTTTCTATTGTGATGTTGCTTTACCTGTTTATTGCTTTCATCACCTCACATGCTAAATACAAAATACAAGGTTACACCACGCTTAACGAAGATAATTCCTTGGACAAACCGATCTTAGGTTCCCTTAAATTAACTTTAAAGCAAAGTGGTCACGATATATACAAAGTAGAAATTCTATTTGTTCAAAGTTCTAAATTCAAACCCACATAGTGTTAAACTAGGGTATTTTCGAAAATGTTGTGCCATGCATTTGAATAATTTCTAAAGCTCGCGGAATAAGCATCTCGTTCCCTTGCCCGGATTTCACCCATCCGTTTCTAAGATTCAATGCCTTATCCTAATAGAGTCACTTTTTGGTTTTTCCAAACGGGACCCTTAAACATGTTTGGTGGCGACTCCTTCAAAATCCAAAAATACAAAGGTTTCTAAAAACCGCCCTCGTAGGGGAATACACTACGGGAAAGTACGAAAAAACCCCAAAAATTCTAGCGACTCTACTGGGGAGTTCCTGATTTATACGAGCACACTTTGAGCAGCAAGCCACTGATCTGCTTAAGTTCTGGATGTCAGCATTGGCGCCAGGCGCAGGCCCCTGCGCCAAACGCCACTGCCTGCATCCAGCACAGTGGCTCGTTGCCCATGTTTGTAACACCCTAATAATTCCTTGCTTTTATAAAACCATTTTTCAACTTAAAATAAAGGAATTACTAAAGTATTACCGCCACCGTGATAACAGTTAAGGCTAGTACCAGAATTACGCAGCGGAATTTAATGACAACTAACTTTCAAACAACATAAATAATAATTATTGAGGCCTCCTACAAGTTGGAACCATAACGGCCCAAAAACCAAAGTATTAAAATACACAACCCAAAACATGCATATATTGTAATTCAAAATAGTTTTAAAGTACGAAAGAATGCAACTCTCTCAATCATCCTAAGCCACATGATTTCGATCGTACTTCGATCTACCAACCTGCTATATTATTCTACTCCCCAACAATGCAAGTGCAAATGATGGATCATCATAAGGTCATTAAGGCAAAGGCCATGACCAAAAGACACAAAGCACGTAGTCAGCAAAACCTGAGTACTTACAAGGCTAGAGTGAAATAAAACTATAAACATGCATCACCCGCTAAGTACTAATCAACATGCAAAAGCCATTTAGTAATCAACAAGTAAATCATGAATACAAGACTCGACTCTTGACTCACAATTTAATTAGAATAAGCTTCGAACGGGCCAAAATCATGTTCCACAAAGGAAGGGTGTTTGGAGCCCACCAAACACCATAATAAATAATAAAATATCGGACCATACCGAGTGTCGGGCCATACCGACGGAATTCCAGCTCATAAATTAAATAAAACAACGTCTTGTATCATTAGTAGGAGAACGAGCTTTCCGGCAAGTCTCCCCCCATTGTTCATACTCAAGGTATATACGTTCCAAGAGTTTTGAAGCTTGTTCTGGTTGCACTTTACGTTTATTAATATTTTATTAATGGTGAACTCGAGACTCGAACACACATACATACATAAATACAATTAATAAACGACAACCAAGACAATTAATTTTAATTCCTTTAGGACTTGTGATCAATAAATCAAGACGTATTGAAATTACTACCAAGTTCCTTCACACAAAAGTGAGATTCCAC
Organism: Spinacia oleracea; assembly: GCF_020520425.1. Classification (NCBI taxonomy): domain Eukaryota; kingdom Viridiplantae; phylum Streptophyta; class Magnoliopsida; order Caryophyllales; family Amaranthaceae; genus Spinacia; species Spinacia oleracea. The sequence continues at coordinate 56,337,100 of NC_079490.1, forward strand.
ATCATGCCTGTTAACATGAGGGTTGTGCCCTTGCACGACAATATCCTAATTCATTTCATATAAAAATATTCCCAATTGAACCCTACATGTGCGGTGGCTTACGTGAGCTAACCCTTCACATGTGGTAAAATAAATAGTACAACGAGGTACGAATAATTGGCTCAAAGGTATGCTAAACATCCGGTACAATAGCATAACAATAAATAATTCATCCCTTGAATGTGAAACAAATCATACATGCATAAATACTGAACAACATGATTGACAAAGAAATCCATACTCATAATAATCCCAACATGCTTGTTCAACCAATAAATCAATAATTCCAGTATAATAATCCACATGATCGTTCACCAAAACAAATATGAATCCACCAAGTTCACATAATATAATTCACATCAACAACAATCATGTAATGTCCCTTGACAAAAGTGTGGTCGCCCTAGACTTGTACGTACCTTGAATACCTAAGCGTAGGGGCCACTTTGCAAAACGATCACTTACTTAGAAATCACCTCCTATCATCAAAATAATGAAACTTTAATTATTTCAATGGTTAATTAAATTTCCAGCAACTTTATAAAATATAAAACCTTTTTAATAATTACAATTCAATCGTTCTTTAATGAAATAATTGTCTCAATTTGAAAAACTAATCCCTAATATGAAAACATACTTTTTCCACCCTTAAAATCAATAAAAATCAACACTTTAGACCTCTTTGTAAATCTGAAAATATAATTGATTATCATAACTAAATTAATCACCTAATTATGCTAATCAATTGACCCATTAGGTCTAGGTTAAAGCCCTAACTTGAGTTTCCCAATAAAACCAATTTAATATCATAAAATTCAATTCTTTATTACATAAACAAATCTGAAAATTCATACTTTAATAATTAAAATACGCCTCATGAATCAAAACATATAAATCCTCCAAATACGGTGTTCATAACCGATTCTCAGCATTTTAATTATTCAAAACAATAATAATAATAATATAATTTAAAATACGGAATTGAAATAGAATAGGTAAGGAAGAGGAGAATTATACCAATCCGGCCTATAGCACGGAACAACCACGAATTAATGTGATTGGGCAAAAGAATTGAACGAACGAAACAAAGCAACACACAAACACACGCCTTGTGCGTGTGCATGCGCGAGCAGGAACGAAGAGCAGGGCAACAGCGCGCTGGCGCGCGAGACGAGAGGGCGAGGGCGCGAGGGCGCTGGGAGCTGTGCGCACAAAAGACGAGAGCGAGAGGGTGAGGGAGTGCGTTTGGCTGGCGCGAGCAACGCACACAGCAACAACAACAATAGCACAGCAGCAGCGCAATGGCACGCTGGCTGGGCGCGAGTGCGGGGCAATGAAGCGCGGGGCAGCGAGGGCACAACATCACACGAGGCACGAGGAGTGCTCGTGCTGTGCGTGCCGGTGAGCCGGACAAGAGAGGAGAGAGAAAGAGTGTGGGGCAAGCATGAGAGGAAAGGCTTAATGAAAAATAAGGGTATCATTAATGAGGAGAGTCCTATTTATAGGCTCTCATATCCCTAGTGGGCTAGGCTTGGAAATTTGACATTGGGCTTAGCATTTAAATGATTGGGCTAGTCTTAAGCTTAGAATTAAATTCTTTTGATTGGGCTCGATTAATAAAACGAGTTGGTCTTTTCATTTAAAACCCAAACCTTTAAAATTACTTGCGACCCAATAAATTTCCCGACTCGAAAATTAAATTCGTTTCGTAATTAATTAAAATAATAAATATTCTAATTAATTAAAATACATTTAAATAAAAATTTAAAATGCGAAATAAATTCTAAAAATCATAAAATGCTTTATAAATATAATAAAATATATTTATAATTATTATAAAAATACGAGGTATTACAGTCTACCCTCCTTAAAAGGAGTTTCGTCCCAAAACTTGGGTTCGGAAATCAAAATTCACACTCAAAACTTGAGACTTTAATGCGTTCACTTGCAAAAATTTTAAGTTGCTCTACTCTTTATATGATTAAACAGGACAATAATAAGTGCAAATTCAATAGAAAGCACTAAATTGAGCATAAAATAGGGGAAAACAAGGTAAAAAGCGCGAAATTCTACCGCACTCTACCCCCCTTAAAAGACACGAGTTACGACCCCGTAACTCAACTAAACTCGGGAAAAAGCTCGGGATATTTCTTTCTCATTTCGGCCTCCACTTCCCAAGTTTCTTCCTCAGATTCTTGATTAGACCACAACACTTTGACAATTTTCACATCCTTAGTACGTGTACTACGCACTTTACTATCCAGGATTTTGACATGTCTTTCCTCGAAAGTTAAACTTTGGTCTAATTCTATGGTCTCCGGTTGTAACACATGCGACTTATCCGGAACATACTTCCTCAACTGAGATATGTGGAACACATTATGCACTCTATGCAAGTCCATAGGCAAGGCTAGTCTATAGGCTACCTTTACAATTGGTTCTAAGATTTCATATGGGCCTATGTACTTAGGGCTTAACTTCATTCCCTTTCTTTCCAAATCTCATGACACCTTTCATTGGTGACACTTTGAGCAACACCTTATCACCTATGCGGAACTCTTCATCCTTACGTTTCAAGTCTGCATAACTCTTTTGGCGCTCCTGCACCGCTTGAATTTTCGATTGGATGGTTCAGATTTGGTTCATGGTATCCTCTATCATTTGAGGTCCCAACACTACGGTTTCACTAATGTCATTCCAACAAAGTGGACTTCTACACTTCCGTCCATACAGGGCCTCAAATGGTGTCATTCCTTACTAGCATGATAGCTATTGTTGTATGAAAACTCAATCAAATTCAGGCTATCTTCCCAACTTCCTTGGAAATCGATGACGCATGCTCGAAGCATGTCCTCAAGGGTTTAGATGGTTCTCTCAGTTTGTCCATCTGTGGCTGGGTGGAAGGTTGTACTCATTTTCAATGTCGTACCAAAGCTCTTCTGCACACTTTTCCAGAAATTCGAAAGAAACTTTGAATCCCTATATGATACGATATCCTTAAGAACTCCATGTAATCTCACAATATTCTTAATCTAAGATTAAGCAAGTTGTTCCATTTTCCAGGTTTCCTTCATTGGTATAAACACTGCCGACTTGGTCAACCTATCTACCACGACCCAAATTGTATCATTTCCGGTTTTTGACTTAGGCAAACAAGTAACAAAGTCCATTGAAATACAGTCCCATTTCCAGCTCGGAATCTCCAAGGGTTGGACCTTTCCTTGAGTTCTCCTATGTTCTATCTTAACTTTCTGACAAGTCAGGCATCTAGCCACAAATTCAGCCACTTCATTCTTCATTCTTGGCCACCAATAGATCTTTTTCATATCCTTATACAACTTGTCACCACCTGGGTGCACAGAATATGGCGTATTGTGCCCTTCTCTCATCAATTTCTCCTTCAATTCACCACACTTTTGAGGCACGCACCACCTGCCTTTGTACCTCAAATTTTCATCATCATGGATCTTGAAATCTAACTCCTTTCCTTGCGAAATATTTTCCTTGATTCGCTCGAACTTTATATCACCAGCCTGATTCTCCTTAATCTCATCAAATATCGACGGCTGGATGGTTAAGGCATTCATCATTCCCTCAAGAAATTCACCACTCACTATTTCAAGGTTCAAACGTTGCATGTCCTTACACAGCTCGTTAGCAACTACTAACGCATTAACACTATGACTTGATTTCCTACTCAAGGCATCCGCAACTACGTTGGCTTTTCCTTCATGGTACTGAATATCCAAATCATAGACCTTGATTAACTCCAACCACCTTCATTGGCGCATATTCAAATCCTTCTGTGTGAAAATGTACTTCAAACTCTTATGATCCGTGAATATCCTACATTTCACACCGTACAGATAGTGTCTCCATATCTTTAATGCAAACACTATGGCAGCTAGTTCTAAATCATGGGTAGGGTAATTGGATTCATACGGTTTCAACTGCCTCGATGCATACGCAATAACCTTTCCGTTCTGCATCAATAAACACCCTAAGCCATTCTTAGAGGCATCACTATATACATCATAGGTACCACTCTAATCTGGCAAGGTTAACACCGGTCCGATATTCAATCGCGTCTTGAAGGCTTGAAACGCCTCCTCACACTGGTCATTCCATTCAAACTTTTCTTCCTTCTTCATCAAAGGTTGTCATTGGCTTGGCTATCCTAGAGAAGTATTGCACAAAGCGTCTATATTAACCAGCTAATCCCAGAAATCTTCGAATGTCAGTCACACTCTTGGGTGTAGACCATTCACTAACAGCTTTGATCTTAGCAGGGTCTACTGCCACTCCTTCTTTAGACACAAAATGACCCAAAAATGCAACCCTTTCCAACCAAAATTCACACTTCGAGAACTTGGCATACAACTGGTTATCTCTCAGCGTACTCAACACAGATCTCAAGTGTTCAGCGTGATCCTCTTCACTCTTCGAATACACTAGGATGTCATCTGTGAAAACCACTTCAAACTTGTCCAAATAGGCATGGAACTCACGGTTCATTAAGTCCATAAATATTGTAGGTGCATTGGTTAACCCAAAAGGCATAACGCTGAACTCATAATGTCCGTATCTAGTCCTGAATGCGGTCTTTGGTATATCGTGGTCAGCGATTCTCAATTGATGATAACCTGAGCGCAAATCGATCGTTGAAAAGATTCCTGCTCCTTTCAGTTGGTCAAATAGGTCCTCTATCCTAGGAAAAGGATACTTATTCTTGATCGTGACCTTATAGAGCTCCCTGTAGTCTATACAGAGCCTCATACTTCCATCCTTCTTTTTCACAAACAAGACTGGTGCTCCCCAAGGCGATGCACTTCGCCTAATGTAACCTTTCTCTAATAGATCCTCCAATTGGCCTTTCAACTCATTCATTTCTGCTGGAGCCATTCCATATGGTGCTTTCGAGATAGGCGCGGTTCCAGGCACTAAGTCTATGGTAAAGTCAATAGGTCGATTGGGAGGCATCCCCGGGATCTCTTCCGAAAACACATCGAGGAATTCATTCACTACCGCAATGTCCTCAGGTTGATCTTTGGTCGCATGCTCTAGGTTCCTCACATTGCATAAGAAGACTGGGTTCCCTTTACTGACTAGCTTCACGAGTTCCATTTCCGTGATAATTCCTATGTTCTTAGGTTTACCAAAACGACGATACGAAACTACTTTGCCTAAGCTAGACCTCAAGTGAACCTTCTTCTTTTCACAATCTATTTTGGCTTTGAACATGGCCAACCAATCCATCCCTAAAATCACATCTAGCTCTCCTAATTTAAACTCGATTAGGTTAGATTAGAATACGGTCTTGGCAATGGTCAAAGGAACATCTCTATGGATTTTGGTACACTTCACTATGCTACCAGTAGGTATGACTATAGGTACTTCAATTGTTTAGGCTCCTTCAAACCTAATTTTCCCAAAACGTCTATTCAGATAAAAGAATATGTTGCACCAGAATTAAATAGTACTTTAACTAAAACGGAGTTAATAGAGAAAGTACCAGCTATGACGTCAGAGGAAGTCTCCGCTTCTTGCCTATATATCACATTCAGCTTCCCTTGGGCAACTCCTTTGTTATAGCCACCTCCATTGGTGTTTCCATTGTTGTTTTGATTCCCATTCTGTTGTTGGTTTCCTCCAGGCTTTCCATGGTTCTGGTGATTGCCATTGCCATTGTTATTGTTATTGTTACCACCTTGGTAACTCCTTTGATTTCCACCTCCATTTCCTCCATTTCGGTTCTGATTATTCCGATTATTGTTCTGGTGGTTACCTTGGTTAGGCTTCCCATTCTTAGAATAGAATTCGTACTCCCTATGGCCTAACTTCTGACAGAATCTACAGGTCACTAGGTTTCCGTTACAATCCTTTCTAGGGTGATTCATGTTACAGCGCCTATAGTCGTAGGTCCTTACTCCATTCCTTCCAGATTGGTTGTAATACCTCGTATTTTTATAATATTTATAAGTATATTTTATTATATTTATAAAGCATTTTACGATTTATTAACATTTAGATAATATTTAAATGTATTTTATTTAATGTATTTTAATTAATTAGAATATTTATTATTTTAATTAATTATGAAACGAATTTAATTCTTGAGTCGGGAAATTAAATGAGTTGCAAATGATTTTTAAGGCTTCGGGTTTTAAATGAAAAGTCTAGTTCGTTTTATTAAACAAGCCCAATCAAAAGAGTTTAATTTAAATCCTAAGCTAGCCCAATTCATTTCATTCCTAAGCCCAACTCAAATATCCTAAGCCTAGCCCGTCAAGGGATTAGGGAGCCTATAAATAGGACTCCCCCATCATTAAATGAGCCCCTAAAATTCATAAACCCTATTTTTGCCTTGCTTGCCCAACACTCCTCTCCCTCTCTTCTTTCGTCCGCACGCACGCAAACCGTGCTCGTGCCCTCGTGCGCTCGGCCTCACGCCCCGCGCGCTACCCTGTGCCTTCGAGTGTGTCGCGCCCCGCGCTGCACTCCCTCTCGCCCTCACTCGCCTTCCCTCGCGCATCAGCGCCAGGCCCTCGCTCTCTCCCTCACTCGCAGCCAGCGCTGCCCCCTTCCCCTTGTCGCGCGCTGCTACTGTTGTTGCTGTGGTGCGTTGTTGCTGTCCCTCTCGCCCAGCCACACGTACACTCCCTCTCTCTTGCTCGCCCAGCCCGTGCACTCGCCCTCGTGCCGCGCGGATGTGCGCGCCCCTGCTGCTGCCTTTGTTCCTTCGCCCGCGCGCGCGCGCACACACGAAGTGTGTGTGTGTGTGTGTTATTCGTTCGTTATTCAATTCTTTTCGCCAAATCACATTAAATTCGTGGTTGTTCCGTGCTATAGGCCGGATTGGTATAATTCTCTTCTTCCTTACCTATTCTATTTAAATTCCGTATTTTAAATTATTATATTAATATTGTTTTGAGTAATTAAAATGCTGGGAACCGGTTATGAATACCGTGGTTTGAGGATTTGTGTGTCGTGATTCATTTGGTTTGTTTTAATTATCAAAGGATGAATTTTCAGATTTGTTTATTTAATAAGCATTGATTTTTTTGATAATAAACTAGTTTTATTGGGATTTTCAAGTTAGGGTTTTAACCTAGACCTAATGAGTCAATTGATTAGCATAATTAGGTGATGATTTTAATTATGATAATCAATTATATTTTCTGATTTGAATAAAGGTTTAAAGTGTTGATTTTTATTGATTTTAAAGGCGGAAAAAAGTATGTTTTCGTACTAGGGATTGATTTTGCAAATTGAGACGATTTTATTATTGAAAAACGATTGAATTCTAAAGTCTAAAGGAGGTTTTAATTTTTATAAATTTGCTGGAAATTTAATGAACATGGAAATAATTTAAGTTTCATTATTTTGATGATAGGAGGTGATTTCTAGTTGAGTGCTCGTTATTGCAAAGTGGCCCCTACGCTTAGGTATTCAAGGTACGTACAAGTCTAGGGCGACCACACCTTTTTGTCAATGACATTACATGATTGTTGATGATGTGGATTACATTATGTGGAATCATGTTTATTTTGGTGAACTAGCATGTGAGTTGTGATGTTAGATTTATTGGATTAATTGTTGAACAAGCATGTTGAAATTATTATGAGTATGGATTTCATTGTCAATCATGGTGTTCAATATTTATGCATGTATGGTTATTTCACATGCAAGGGATGGATTATTTATTTGTATGCTATTGTACGGGATGTCTAGCATACTTTGAGCCATTTATTCGTACCTCGTTGTACTATTTATTTTACCACATGTGAAAGGTTAGCTCACGTAAGCCACCGCACATGTAGGGTTCAGTTGGGAATAATATGTATGAAATGAATTAGGATTTGTCGTGCAAGGGCACAACCCTCATGTTAATGTGCATGATGTGGAGTCTCACTTTGGTGAGGAGGAACATGGTAGTAATATCACAAGTGTCTTGCATGGTTGATCACAAGTCTTAAAGCATTAAAATAAGATTGTTTTGGTTGTCGTTTATTAATTGTATGTGTGTACATTGTCAAGTCTTGAGTTCGCCTTAAATAAAATATTAATAAACGTAAAGTGCAACCCGAACAAGCTTCAAAACTCTTGGAACGTATATACCTTGAGTATGAACAATGGGGGGAGTCTTGCCGGAAAGCTCGTACTCCTACTAATGATACAAGACGTTGTTTCATTTATATTATGCGCAGGAGTTCCGTCGGTATGGCCCGACACTCGGTATGGCCCGATTTTGTTATTTATTATTTGGTGTATGGTTGGCTCCCATCACCTTTTTCCTTTATGGAATATTCTTTTGGCCCGTTCGAAGCTTATTCTAATTAAATTGTGAGTCAAGAGTCGAGTCTTGTATCTCATGATTTTTTGTTAATTATTATATGGCTTTTGCATGTTGATTAGTACTTAGTGAGTGATGCATGTTTTAGTTTCATTTACTCTATGCTTGTAAGTACTCAGCTTTTGCTGACTACGTGCTTTGTGTGTTTCTGTTCATGGCCTTTGCCTTAATGACCCTATGATGATCAATCATTTGCACTTGCATTGTTGGGGAGTAGAATAATATAGCAGGTTGGTAGATCAAGTACGATCGAAATCATGTGTCTTGGGATGATTGAGAGAGTTGCATGCTTTCGTTCTTTGAAACTATTTTATTTAATACTTTAATTACGTTTGAAATTATTGAACTTTTCATACTTTGGTTTTTGGGCCATTATGGTTCCAAATTGTAGGAGGCCTCAATATTTCATTAATTATGGTTTTTAAAAGTTAGTTGACATTTAATTCCGCTGTGTTATTCTGGTAATAGCCTTAACCGTTATCACGGTGGCGGTAATACTTTAGTAATTCCTTTATTTTAATTTGGAAAATGATTTTATAAAAGCAAGGAATTATTAGGGTGTTACAAAGTGGTATTTGCAGAGCTCTAGTTTGAGAGCTGCTTTGCATTAACTAATTGTGCAAAGTGGTAAATCCTTAAACTACGATTACGGAACTTTAGGATTTTCGAAAATTATTTTCCTAAAGTCAAAACGTATTATTTTAAGTACTCAATATTTTAAAGGTCAAATATCAATTATTTTGGGTCGTTTGAAATGAGTTGAAAAGTTGGATTATTACGTAAAATTAATTAATTTTTTTCTGATTATTTTTTTTTATTTTATTCGAAAATTTCGAAATTAATTCGAATTTATTTTAATAATTTCGGAAATTATTTTATTTAAATATCCGAATTATTTTAATTATTTATTTATTTATTTATCCGAATATTTTCTTCGAATTTATTTTTTTTATTTTCGGATTTCTTTTATTTTATTTTACATTATCCGAAATTTATTTATTCATTTATTTAATTAATTAATAATTTTTATTAATTTTTGATTTTAATTTAAATAATTTCAACAAAGTTAGGAGTTATTTCTTAATTAATTTCAAAAATTAATATTATTTTCAAGTGAGAATTGGGTAGACTAAGAAGGGCATATTACTCTAAGAATGCATATTATGTGACAATGTGATTTATTAATTGCCATGTATATGTTCTAATCATGTTTTATCTTGCTTTATGTGATTAATTGCATCATATTTCATGTTGAGCATATATTTGTGCATTGAAATTGTATGGCTCCACAAACTATTTATTGTATCCTTTGGGGTTGAATTTCTATGGAAACGCGTTAGTAAGACTTTTGAGTTGTGAATTTTCAGGAATTAAGGATGCTACCTTCTAAGTTCACCAGTCTAGGATACTTAGAGAAGATGGATAATGAGACTCCTCGCACGTATGTTCAAAAGATCGTGTTTGCTTGTGACTATTTGGCTTCGACCAAGAATATGCCCCACCTTAGGCACAAAGATATGATGGCTAGTATGGTTATACATTGTTTACCCCATAAGAACCCTTACATAGACCTCAAGAATAGGTTCAGTGACATGAATTATGGTGATGGTACCCCTAATTGGTACAAATATGGGACTAGTGATGGTAGGTGGAAGTATGATTCTGAGGTTCTTGCTACTATCTTAGAGGTTGCAGAAAATAGCTATGAGGGTGGAAAGTATTATGCGGGTCTAGGTATGGGCTATGGAGGAATAGAAAGTGATGGTGAGGATGGCATGATCCATGATGAGCAAGCTAGTGATGTTGAGGAGGATAGTGATGATGATGTGGTAGAGATTGAAAATCCTAACCCTATAGTTCCTGAACCAACCATTGAGATATCCAATGGATCTGAAGATGAGCTTGAAGAGAATAATGTGGTTGATAGTGAGCCACAGCAAAATGATGAGGCTATGGATGAAGACTCAGATACGGAAGAAGATTTGGATGATCCTAATGATCAAGACTTTACTACAGAGCAATACAAGGAAAGAAATGATCGTCGTGATGACGTTAGTCTCTAGAGAAATGTAATCCTTAGTTTTATTTTCGTTGATTAATAAAGTGGCAAAGCTACTATTTATGGTTTTAGTTTTTTTTTATAATTGGAGAATAAATGTTATGGTATTAGTGGATGTAAGACTTATTCATTGGAGTTTTAATAAAAGAATAGAATTTCCTTTTTCGTTATCCTTTAAGTTTAATTCTCAATCCTAAGTCTTGTGGGTATCGCAAAGGGATTAATTGTTATTTCTTCATTGAAATTTTATGTGCAAGGTGGTTTAGTAGCAACCATCTAAATCTACTTGCATCGAATAGTGGGGTGAGAAGGCCCAAAAGTGGCGCCAACTCTTTTCCCCTAGGTTGCGCTTCAATATGTTCTTGTTGTGAGTAGGTTCGTTGTCGAACTAGTGCCTTAGTGATGTCATGTCCAACCAATATTAAAGTTAGCCTTTTTATTTATTCAGGAGAAGGGATATGGCTAGCCAAGAGATTTCTGAAGTGATTAGACAACTAGCTGAGGTAGTTCGTGACCTAGCTCAAACCAGAGCAAACCCAATGCATGATCCGGCTGGGGAAATGTTTAAGAAAATAGCTCAAAGCAAGCCTCCACTCTATAGCGGATAGATTGAACCAAGTGTGTTGGAGAACTGGTTGAGAGAGTTTGATAAACTCATTGTAGATGTGAATTGCCCCGAAAACCTTAGGGTGAATTGTGCTGTGTACTACCTGAGAGGTGAAGCTGATTTATGGTGGCAGCGATGTGAAAACACCCTTAGAGCCACACCTAACTTTGGATGGGAAGCATTCAAAACTGCACTAAGGAACAAGTTTTACCCACCTTACCTGAAGAAGCAAAAGGCGCAGGAGTTCATTGAACTCAAAATGGGAGGTCTGTCTGTGACGGAATACTATTCTAAATTTATAGAGCTGTCTAGGTTTGCACCTGAAGTGGTGGCAACGGAGGAGCTCAGGGCTCAAAGATTTGAGAATGGTTTAACCATGGATTTACAGCTGTTGTTGTCTGGAGAGACCTTTACCTTGTTAGACACCCTGTACGGAAAAGCTGCGCACATGTATGGGTTACAACAAAGGAAGAATGGTAGTGCTGAAAAGAGAAAGGATGGTGGAAGCTCGAATCAAGGAAATAACCATCAGAATCAGGGGAATTTTAAGAAGCACAAAGGAAATGGGAATTTCCAGTTTAGGGCTAATAATGGTGGTAATCGCAACAACCAAGGTGGTGGAAATTAGTCTGGAAGGAATGGAGTACGGACCTACAAATGTAGGCGCTGTAACATGAATCACCCTGGAAAGGATTGTGATGGAAATTTGGTGACTTGTAGGTTCTGTCAGAAGTTAGGCCATAGGGAGTATGAATGCTATTCTAAGAATGGAAAGCCTAACCAAGGTAACCACCAAGGCAATAACCGGAACAATCAGAACCGGAATGGGGGAAATGGAGATGGAAACCAAAGGAACTACCAAGGTGGTAGCAATGGCAATAGCAATGGCAATCACCAGAACCATGGAAAGCCTGGAGGGAACCAACAGCAGAATGGGAACCGAAACAACAATGGGAACACCAATGGAGGTGGCTATAACAAAGGAGTTACCCAAGGAAAGTTGAATGTGATATCTAGGCAAGAAGCGGAAACTTCCTCTGACGTCATAGCGGGTACTTTTTCTATTAATTCCGTTTCAGTTAAAGTTCTATTTGATTCTGGTGCGACTTATTATTTAATATCAGTAGATGCTTTGGGGAAATTAGGGTTGAAAGAGCCTGAATCAATTGAAGTACCTATAGTCATACCTACTGGTAGTATAGTGAAGTGTACCAAAATCCATAGAGATGTGCCTATGACCATAGCCAAGACCGTGTTCTTATCTAACCTAATCGAATTCGAGTTAGGAGAGCTAGATATAATTCTAGGGATGGATTGGTTGGCCAAGTTCAAAGCCAAAATAGATTGTGAGAAGCAGAAGGTTCACTTGAGGTCTAGCCTAGGCAAAGTAGTGTCATATTGTCGTTTTGGTAAACCTAAGAACATAGGAATCATCACGGCAATGGAACTCGTGAAGCTAGTCAGTAAAGGGAACCCAGCCTTCTTGTGCAATGTGAGAAATCTAGAGCATGTGATCAAGGATCAGCCTGAGGAAATTGCAGTAGTCAATGAATTCCTTGATGTATTTCCAGAAGAGATCCCGGGGATGCCTCCCAATCGACCTATTGACTTTACCATATATTTAGTGCCTGGAACCGCCCCTATTTCAAAAGCACCTTATCGAATGGCTCCAGCAGAGATGAATGAGTTAAAAAGCCAACTAGAGGATCTATTGGAGAAAGGTTATATTAGGCCAAGTGCATCGCCTTGGGGAGCACCAGTGTTGTTTGGGAAGAAAAAGGATGGAAGTATGAGGCTCTGTATAGACTACAGGGAGCTCAATAAGGTCACAATCAAGAATAAATATCCCTTACCTAAGATAGAAGACCTATTTGACCAACTAAAAGGAGCAGGAATCTTTTCAAAGATCGATTTGCGTTCGGGTTATCATCAATTGAGAATCGCTGACCATGACATACCAAAGACTGCATTCAGGACTAGATACGGACATTATGATTTCACTGTTATGCCTTTTTGGTTAACCAATGCCCCTGCAATATTTATGGACTTAATGAACCGTGTATTCCATGCCTATTTGGACAAGTTTGTAGTGGTTTTCATAGATGACATCCTAGTGTATTCAAAGAGTGAAGAGGATCACGCGGAACACTTGAGATTTGTGTTGAGTACCTTGAGAGATAACCAGTTGTATGTCAAGTTCTCAAAGTGTGAGTTTTGGTTGGAAAGAGTTGCATTTTTGCGACATTTTGTGTCAAAGGAAGGAGTGGCAGTTGACCCTGATAAGATCAAAGCTGTTAGTGAATGGCCTACACCCAAGAGTGTGACTGACATTCGCAGTTTTCTGGGATTAGCTGGCCACTATAGACGCTTTGTGCAAGACTTCTCTAGGATAGCCAAGCCCATGACTACCTTGATGAAGAAGGAAACCAAGTTTGAATGGAGTGACCAGTGTGAGGAAGCATTCCAAGCCTTAAAGACGCGATTGACAACCGCGCCAGTGTTAACTTTACCAGATGAGAGTGGTGCATACGATGTATATAGTGATGCCTCTAAGAATGGTTTAGGGTGTGTATTGATGCAGAACGGGAAGGTTATTGCGTATGCGTCAAGGCAATTGAAGCCATATGAATCCAATTACCTTACCCATGATTTAGAGCTAGCGGCTATAGTATTTGCATTGAAAATATGGAGACACTATCTGTATGGTGTGAAGTGTAGGATATTTACGGATCACAAAAGTTTAAAATACATCTTCACACAGAAGGATTTGAATATGCGCCAACGAAGGTGGTTGGAGTTAATTAAGGACTATGATTTGGATATCCAGTACCATGAAGGAAAAGCCAATGTAGTTGCGGATGCCTTGAGTAGGAAATCAAGTCATAGTGTTAATGCGTTAGTAGTTGCTAATGAGCTGTGTAAGGACATGCAGCGTTTCAACCTTGAAATAGTGAGTGGTGAAAGCGTTGAGGGAATGATGAATGCCTTAACCATCAAGCCGTCAATATTTGATGAGATTAGGGAGAATCAAGCTGGTGATGTGAAGTTAGAGCGAATCAAGGAAAAGATTTCGCAAGGGAAGGAGTTGGAATTCTGAATCCATGATGATGGAAGTTTGAGGTACAAAGGCAGGTGGTGCGTGCCTCAAAAGTGTGGAGAACTGAAAGAGAGATTGATGAAAGAAGGGCATAATACGCCATATTCTGTGCACCCAGGTGGTGACAAGTTGTATAAGGACTTGAAAAAGGTCTATTGGTGGCCAAGGATGAAGAACGAAGTGGCTGAATTTGTGGCTAGATGTCTGACTTGTCAGAAGGTTAAATTTGAGCATAGGAGACCTCAAGGGAAGGTCCAACCTTTAGAGATTCCAAGCTGGAAATGGGACTGTATTTCTATGGACATTGTCACTTGTTTACCTAAGTCAAAGACTGGGAATGATACAATTTGGGTTGTGGTAGATAGGTTGACCAAGTCAGCAGTGTTTATACCAATGAAGGAAACCTGGAAAATGGAACAACTTGCTAAAGCCTACATTAAGAATGTTGTGAGGTTACATGGAGTTCCTAAGGATATCGTATCAGATAGGGATTCAAGGTTTCTTTCGAATTTCTGGAAAAGTGTGCAGAAGAGTTTTGGTACGACATTGAAAATGAGTACAGCCTTCCACCCAGCCACGGATGGACAAACTGAAAGGACTATCCAAACCCTGGAGGACATGCTTCGGGCATGCGTTATTGATTTCCAAGGAAGTTGGGAAGATAGCCTAGATCTGATTGAGTTTTCCTATAACAATATCTATCATGCTAGCATTGGAATGGCACCATTTGAGGCTTTGTATGGACGAAAGTGTAGAAGCCCACTTTGTTGGAACGATATTAGTGAAACCGTAGTGTTGGGACCTCAAATGATAGAGGACACCATGAACCAAATCCGAACCTGAAGGAAATAATGCCCTTGGTCCAAGTATGCATTCTATGTTAAGTCTAATAAATGCGGTTCAGTATTAATTAACAAGTTAATAATTCAGTGAGATCAAGTGAGCTGAATGCCTAGCTAGAGGCCGCTTCAGTTCAAGTGGAATTAATGATATTAATCCACAGCTTACTCTTGACTGAACCCGTAGGGTCACACAAATAGTACGTAAACGGATCAAGTATTTAATGGCATTAAATACTCCATCTATGAATATTCGGAACCGACGGATCTTGGTTTCAGTGGGAGCTAAGATCGTCACAGGCAAGAAATGAATACTCCGGAAACGATGATATTGCCGGAAACGGAAATATGGATCGTATCGGAAATATGAATATTATCCAAGTCGTAGATGTTGCCGGAAACGGAAACATGGTACGTATCGGAAAATATTATTGGAAATGGAAATATTACCAGAATCGGAAATATTACCGGAAACGGAAATATTGTCAGAATCGGAAATATTGCCGGAATCGGAAAATAATTCCGGAAACGGAAATATTAAATATTTGTTCGAAACGGAAATTAATTCCGGAATCGGAAATATTAAATATTGTTCGTATCGGAAATAGATTCCGGAAATGGAAATTTAATCGGAAGCGTATCGTACGAATTAGCATCGGACGAGGCTTGCCGGACGAAGGCCCAGCACGAAGCCGGGGCCAATCGCCCAGCAAGCATGCGCGCCACAAGCCCAGCCAAGGCAGCGCCCAGGCCTACCGCAAGGCAGGCCCAGCGCGCGCCAAGGGCCACGGCTGCGTGGGCCGTGCTACGCGGGCTGCTGCTCGCACGCGCATGGGCAGCCCTTGTGGCTGCCGTGTGTGTGTGAGTTTGTGCTCATGCGTGATTCCTGAATCTACAAGAGTCAGTGTATGATTAAATTTCTATTCCTAATTGGATAAATTAATTAAATAGAATTCATGTAGGATTCTAATTCCAATTAATTCGTATCCTACTAGGATTACGATTCCTTTTCCATAACTCTATAAATAAAGGCCTAGGGGTCATAATTTATACATAAGTTTCAAAGTATTCAAAAGTGAGTTTTTGAGAGAAAATTAAAACACACATCTTGCTCATAAAGTGCCGAAATTTTCTAGTACCTTAAGGGCGATTCTAGTTGGTCAATCTTAAGGCGGATCCGGACGTGCTGTGGACTATCTACGGAGGGACGACACTTGGAGTCCTAAAAGACTTGTTCTTGTTCGGTTCGGGCGCAGCTAGGGAGGGCACGCAACAAAGAGTATGCATCTAAATTATGCTATATGATTATGTGTAAATAATATGTTGTCCTGGGTTAATGGTTGTTTCCGCATGATCTATGTAGTGTCATATGTATCATAACCTAACAGTGGTATCACGAGCCCCTTATTATTTTCATAATCTAAATTGCATGAACATGGTTAAATATTACAAATTTGCAAGAATTAAAAGGGGTGATTAATTTTCGTAATTGTTAATTAATTGCAAATTGCGTTTATTTAATTATATGTACGCAGTTTTTCGGCAGTTTCTTCATTACTCATCCGAATTGAGTGATTTTTGTGTCAATTCCGCATGTAAAAGGCATTCTAAAATTTTGACAAAAATAGTCTTTTTCTGCCGAACCCAGAATTCTCAAATTCGAAGCCTAACTATGACTTTTCGAAGGTTTTAGTTTTTCGAATGCAAAATTTCGTAAATTTAAGATGTTAAATTAAATATTTGCGATTCTTGTTGATAAATCTTGAATTTTTGATTGACCTACTGCATATGTTTAACAAGTTTGAATGCCTAGTCTTGTTAATTATGCAATCTAATTTGTAATTATGATTAATTTGTTGAAAATTAGAATAATTTAGAATTAATTTGATTTTCATAATTAATTGTAATTTAATTAGAAACCTATGATTAAAAACCACCATAAAAATTGTAAATTTACGATAAATTTTAAATTTTTATGACCTAGACTTGAATCCATATCAATCGGAAATCAATTGGATAATAAATTTTCGATTTTTTCGCCCTAAAATTATGAAATTAATAATATTTATTAATTTGTCATTAATTTTAAATATAAATTTTAAATTTTTATGCGATTCGTTCAAATAACTTGCACGCACGAAGCAATGGACGCTTCGTGTTACCCTTAAGGGGTGTTGTATAATGCGGGCATGCGACGACGAGCAAGGGAGCTCGTCGCCCGTGCGGCACGAATGCAATGAGCAAGGGCGTAGTGCATGAGCACAAGGCAGCAGCCCTGCCTTGTGTCGTGTGCCACGAGCAATGAACGAATGGGCATGGGCAAAGGGCGAGCCAAGGCAGTCGCGTGTGGGCAGCAAGCGAGCTGCGCCACAACGCGCGCTGCCTCGCACAAGTACGCGCAGCCTCGCGCGCAGCGAGCGCAAGCTCGCGTGCCACGAGCGCTGCGCACAGCACTACTCGCGCGCGCAGCGCGCGATGTCGCTCGCCCAGCGAGCGATGTCGCGCCCCAGCGAGCGATGGCTCGCGCGCACAGCGCGCGATGTCGCCCGCCCAGCGAGCGATGTCGCGCCCCAGCGAGCGATGGCTCGCGCGCACAGCGAGCGAGCCAGGGCGCCCAGCGAGCGATGTCGCGCGCCCAGCGAGCGATCTCGCGCGCGCGCACTGCGAGCGATAGCTCGCGTGCGATGGGGCGCTGTGCGGAGGCTTGCGATAGGACAGCAGCAGCTATGCGACGAGCGCATGGGCTGCGCGCACATGGCCAGCAATGGCTGTGTGCGTACGGCCCATGGGCGTGCAACGCGTAGGGTGTTTTGCGTTACGATTAGATCGTTTTGAATGTTTAATTTGAAAATTTCAGTTCACGTAATTTTAATTAATTTTAAAATTAATAATTTGAATTAATTTCTTGGATTTTAATTTTGAATATTATAATTATAATAAATGTTATTTATTCTAATTATTTTACTAAAATTAAAATCATGAATTAATTTAAATGCGACTGAAATTAAATTAAACTTTTTGGATTCAATTATAAATTTATATGAGCTTTAAATTTTAAATTAAATTTGTATGTTTCCGGTTAGACTAGAAATACAATTTTATGTTTAAAATTAGTAAAGCATATGAATTTATTGGTTTGAGTGGGAGCGCTTTTTAGTCATAAACTCTTGATTAGGTCTACAAATCCTTAAGGTTAAAACAACTTGATTAGAATTAATAAGGACTGAATAATTGGTAGATTATTGGTGCCCTTGATTAATTGCTGCAAATGTTTACGTGATGCATAATGTGTTTTGCTAACCAGCTACGTGGGCCATTCATGATAATGAATGGGTGAATGGTATATATTGTATATGTACTGTTTTGCAGGTTATGAAGTGACTAGTATGGCCCAAATAGGATAGAAAATATGGTCTGCGTACCATTAATTTGAATGTAATTGGTCTAAAGTACCAAAGTTATTTTTCAATTCAAATATGGTCTGCGAACCATCAAATAGTTGTAATTAGTTATAGCTTATCCTATTTGAAGAAAATGGTGCCTCCCACGGAGATTTTCAAGACGGACTTTGAAGTCAAAGCTTCAAGATGAAGTCGGGCCATACTAGATCACAAATATCTTATGCATGTTTTAAGTTATTTATTGTTTTAAATATGTCTTAAAATGCATGAGATCAAAAGCTTGATTATGTTGCATGATTAAGGATTTTAGTTCACTTAAAATCTAACCAACATAGTAAGAGCCTTAAGTTCCAAACTTAAAAATTGAGTTAAAAGGTGCCATGCCAAAATATACACTTGCTTGGATATCCTTTACATCAATCTAGTAATAGTTTTCGCTCAGCGAGGTGTTACTTATTGGTCCTAAAGGGGCAAGGTACACAAATAATTGTGAGTACATGTTAGTTTTGGTGAAACTCAACGATATAAGTAAGGAGTCCTTTTATGTCGTGGCAAATTCGATAGGTTTACCTAATAAGTTCTTAGACGTACCTATCAACCAAGAATAGTTTCTAGACTATTAGCAAAAGGCTTTTGCTTACCTAAGATGTTCTAGGATTAAGTCGACAAACTGTGCTTAGTTCTTCAATGATTTTAGGATCTTGGAATCATTTTATTCACACCTGCCGGAACACATAACTTGAATAAAATGCTTAATAAACATTGAATTATGCATGTATGCTAGAATTTAAGTTTATTAAGAGAAACTGTGAATGGTTATTTATTTGTTTATTCTTTTCAATTGTAGTTTTTAATATGGCAAACAACAATTCATTCAACATTCGATCAATTCTCGAAAAGGAGAAGTTGAACGGGAAAAACTTCCTTGACTGGCAAAGGAACTTGCAAATAGTTCTTATGCAGGAAGAAAAGGAGTATGTCCTAGATGAGGCGATGCCCGAAGCTCCTGGCGACGGGGTCACTCAGGCTGCCCTCAATCGTTGGATTGATGCCAACAAGGATGTGAAATGTCTAATGCTCGCCACCATGAGTGCGGATCTGCAGAAAACGTTCATCAACTCAGATGCTTTCACAATCATCAGTGAGTTGAAGAACATGTTCCAAGATCTGGCTCGAGTCGAAAGATTCGAGACTCATAGGCAAATTCTTGAGACCAAGCTTAAGAAAGGCGAGCCCGTAAGTCCACATGTTCTCAAAATGATTGGACTCATTGAGAATATGAGTCGGCTGGATCAGCAATTTTCTCAGGAAATGGCTATAGACACCATCCTCCATTCTCTTCATAGCGGGTATGATCAGTTCAAACTGAACTACAGTATGAATAGTCTGGACAAAACGCTCACTGAGCTTCACGGTATGCTGAAGACCGCTGAAAAGACGCTCAAAAGTGATAAGCAGGATGTGCTTATGGTGCGTGGGGGCAAGTTCAAGAAATCTGGAAAGAAGAGGAATGCTAAGAAAGGTGGCAACAAGGCCAGCCCAACTAAGCAAACTGGCGCCAAATCTGCAAAGAGGAAGGTCAGTCAACCCACTTCTGAATCCGAATGCTTCTACTGCAAGAAGAAGGGGCATTGGAAGAGAGATTGCTTGAAGCTAAAGGAAGATCAGAAGAACGGAACAGTCGTTCCATCTTCAGGTATTTTCGTTATAGACTGTATACTTGCTAATTCAACTTCTTGGGTATTAGATACAGGTTGTGGCTCACACTTATGTTCCAATCCACAGGGACTAAGAAGAAGTAGAAAGTTAAGCAAGGGTGAAGTCGACCTACGAGTGGGAAATGGAGCACGGATTGCTGCATTAGCTGTAGGAACTTACTATTTGTCATTGCCCTCCGGGCTAGTTTTGGAACTGGAAGAATGTTTCCATGTTCCAAGTCTTACTAAAAACATCATTTCAGTTTCTTGCTTAGATGCTAAGGGATTTTCCTTTATAATAAAAGACAATAGTTGTTCGTTTTATTTTAAAGAGATGTTTTATGGATCTGCTAGATTAGTCAATGGACTTTATTTATTAGATCACGACAAACAAGTATATAACATAAATACCAAAAAGGCCAAAAAGGATGATTCAGATCTCACCTATCTGTGGCATTGTCGATTAGGCCATATAAACTTGAAACGCTTAGAAAGACTTCAAAGAGAAGGAAATCTAGAACCATTTGACTTAGAGGATTATGGTAAATGCGAATCATGTTTACTTGGCAAAATGACAAAGCAACCTTTCTCTAAAGTTGGAGAAAGAGCAAATGAACTATTGGGTTTAATCCATACAGATGTATGTGGACCAATGAGTACAAATGCTAGAGGTGGTTTCAGCTACTTTATCACTTTCACTGATGACTTCAGTAGGTATGGTTATGTCTACCTAATGAAGCATAAGTCTGAATCCTTTGACAAATTCAAGGAATTTCAGAGTGAAGTAGAGAATCAATTAGGCAAGAAGATTAAGGCACTGCGGTCTGATAGAGGCGGTGAATATCTGAGCTATGAATTTGATGACCATCTGAAAGAATGTGGAATTCTATCAGAATTGACTCCTCCTGGAACACCACAATGGAACGGTGTGTCAGAACGGAGGAACAGAACCTTGCTAGACATGGTCAGGTCAATGATGGGTCAGGCCGAACTTCCATTAGAATTTTGGGGACATGCACTAAATACAGCTGCACTCACTATAAATAGAGCTCCGTCTAAAGCTGTCGAAAAGACTCCATACGAATTATGGTTTGGAAAGCCTCCAAATGTGTCTTTTCTTAAGATTTGGGGATGTGAAGTATACGTCAAACGATTAATTTCAGACAAACTTCATCCAAAATCTGACAAATGTATCCTTGTGGGCTATCCAAAGGAAACAAAGGGGTATTACTTCTACAATACATCTGAGAACAAAGTGTTTGTTGCTCGAGATGGTGTCTTTTTGGAGAAGGATCACATTTCCAAAATGACAAGTGGGAGAAAAGTAGACCTCGAAGAAATTCGAGTCGAACAACAAACTCTAGAGAATGCTCAAGATGACATTCAGGATGAAACTCAGAGATCTTTAGAAGAATCTGGTGAGAATCATGGTCAATCTAGAAATGTTACCCCGCGTAGATCGCAAAGATATAGATCTCAACCGGAAAGGTACTTAGGTATTTTGACGAACGAGAGCTATGACGTTCTATTACTTGAAAGTGATGAACCTGCGACTTACAAGCAAGCTATGACGAGCCCTAGCTCCAAGCAGTGGCAAGAAGCCATGCAATCTGAATTAGACTCCATGTCTGAAAACCAAGTATGGGATTTGGTCGATTTGCCAGATGGCTACCAAGCCATTGGAAGCAAATGGGTTTTCAAACTGAAAAAGGACAAGGATGGGAAACTTGAAGTTTTCAAAGCTAGATTGGTTGCAAAAGGTTACAGGCAAGTCCACGGTGTGGATTACGATGAAACCTTTTCACCAGTTGCAATGCTAAAGTCTATTCGAATAATGTTAGCAATCGCTGCATATTACGATTACGAAATATGGCAGATGGATGTCAAAACTGCTTTCTTAAACGGCGTTTTAACAGAAACTGTGTTTATGACACAGCCTGAAGGTTTTGAGGATCCTAAGAATGCTAAAAAGGTATGCAAGCTAAAGAAGTCAATCTACGGATTGAAGCAGGCATCCAGGAGCTGGAATATACGTTTTGATGAAGCAGTCAGTGACTTTGGTTTCATCAAGAACGCGGACGAATCTTGTGTATACAAGAAGGTCAGTGGGAGCAAAATTGCTTTCCTAGTATTATATGTCGACGACATATTGCTTATCGGAAATGACATTCCTATGTTGAACTCTGTCAAGATTTGGCTTGGGAAATGTTTTTCGATGAAGGATCTAGGAGAAGCACAGTACATATTGGGCATCAAGATTTACAGAGATAGATCTAAAAAGATGATTGGACTTAGTCAAAGCACTTATATCAATAAGGTGCTTGATAGGTTCAAGATGGCGGACTCCAAGCGAGGCTACCTACCCATGTCTCATGGAATGACTCTAAGCAAGACTCAGTGCCCAAAAACACTTGATGAGCGTAGACGAATGAGTGGGATTCCATATGCATCATTGATTGGTTCAATAATGTATGCTATGATATGTACACGCCCGGATGTTGCGTACGCACTCAGTGCTACGAGCAGATACCAGTCAGACCCAGGAGAGGCGCATTGGACTGCTGCCAAGAACATTCTGAAGTACCTGAAAAGGCACAAAGATGACTTCCTGGTCTATGGTGGAGATGATGAATTAATTGTTAAAGGCTATACGGACGCAAGTTTCCAAACCGACAAAGATGATTTCAGATCACAGTCTGGGTTTGTCTTCTGCCTCAACGGAGGAGCAGTAAGCTGGAAAAGTGCTAAGCAAAGCACCATTGCGGATTCTACAACTGAAGCGGAGTACATTGCTGCACATGAAGCAGCAAAGGAAGCTATATGGCTAAGGAAGTTCATAGGAGAACTTGGTGTAGTCCCCTCCATTAAAGGACCAATAGCCCTGTATTGTGATAATAACGGAGCTATTGCACAGGCAAAAGAGCCTAGACACCACCAGAGAGTCAAGCATGTACTTCGTAGATTTCACCTTCTACGAGAGTTCGTTGAAAGAAAAGAAGTCGAGATAAGCAAAATTGGAACTGATGACAACATATCAGATCCATTAACTAAACCTCTGCCGCAAGCGAAGCACAACTCGCACACTGCAGCTATGGGAATCAAGCATATTGGAGAATGGCTTTGATGTCTCTGTTTAATGTTTTAAAGTTTTAGAGTTTAAATCTTTGTAAAACATTATTGGTTAATCATTCACAATAAATGAAAGAAATTCATTTTTCCATTTAATTTGTGGTTTATTAAATGATGAGTCCCTTCAATTTGACGATATATTCAAGATAGACTGTCAGGACCAGTCCTGTGACTAAGAAATGTCTATCAAGTGAACTTGAATGTCAAAGGTTGAAAATGGTCCCTAATTGGAGTTTTCTATAAAATTGGACGCATAGAAAACGTTAGACGATTAGAGTGCAAGATGACTAGTAGTTCTGTTTCTTGAACTATGTGGACATGGCAATGTCATAATCATTTGCATAGATACTTACTTTGGGAAGACTAGTATCGGACAAGACCTATGAAACTTTACTGTAAGAGATGAAAGTCTGTCATAAGTAAATTTCATTAAATTATTAGACACTAAATCCTCAATACCTGAGTGATTTGAGATTACTTGTTTGAGAACTGGTTGCTTTGACGTTGACCAACCGTCGCACCGTAAAAGGAGGCTATAAAGGCAACGCTCAGGTAATCACCTATCAAACGAAGTCTAATCTCAAGATCGCAAGATTGGGATTGTCCTCCCATAAATCGGGATGAGATGCTTAAAAGTTGTACAAGGCCACTCGGAGAGCTAGAAACTGTGAAATGCATGGCCGTGCTCGGATGAATCATAGGCTATGATTATCTGTTTATTTGATCAGTTGAACTCTGAAACCGAGGAACACCTCTGGACATAATAAGGATGACAACTCTTACCTTATGTTCAAGAGCAAGCATCGAGCGACAAAGGAATTAGGAAATGCACACTTGTCCCTAAGGACAAGTGGGAGACTGAAGGAAATAATGCCCTTGGTCCAAGTATGCATTCTATGTTAAGTCTAATAAATGCGGTTCAGTATTAATTAACAAGTTAATAATTCAGTGAGATCAAGTGAGCTGAATGCCTAGCTAGAGGCCGCTTCAGTTCAAGTGGAATTAATGATATTAATCCACAGCTTACTCTTGACTGAACCCGTAGGGTCACACAAATAGTACGTAAACGGATCAAGTATTTAATGGCATTAAATACTCCATCTATGAATATTCGGAACCGACGGATCTTGGTTTCAGTGGGAGCTAAGATCGTCACAGGCAAGAAATGAATACTCCGGAAACGATGATATTGCCGGAAACGGAAATATGGATCGTATCGGAAATATGAATATTATCCAAGTCGTAGATGTTGCCGGAAACGGAAACATGGTACGTATCGGAAAATATTATTGGAAATGGAAATATTACCAGAATCGGAAATATTACCGGAAACGGAAATATTGTCAGAATCGGAAATATTGCCGGAATCGGAAAATAATTCCGGAAACGGAAATATTAAATATTTGTTCGAAACGGAAATTAATTCCGGAATCGGAAATATTAAATATTGTTCGTATCGGAAATAGATTCCGGAAATGGAAATTTAATCGGAAGCGTATCGTACGAATTAGCATCGGACGAGGCTTGCCGGACGAAGGCCCAGCACGAAGCCGGGGCCAATCGCCCAGCAAGCATGCGCGCCACAAGCCCAGCCAAGGCAGCGCCCAGGCCTACCGCAAGGCAGGCCCAGCGCGCGCCAAGGGCCACGGCTGCGTGGGCCGTGCTACGCGGGCTGCTGCTCGCACGCGCATGGGCAGCCCTTGTGGCTGCCGTGTGTGTGTGAGTTTGTGCTCATGCGTGATTCCTGAATCTACAAGAGTCAGTGTATGATTAAATTTCTATTCCTAATTGGATAAATTAATTAAATAGAATTCATGTAGGATTCTAATTCCAATTAATTCGTATCCTACTAGGATTACGATTCCTTTTCCATAACTCTATAAATAAAGGCCTAGGGGTCATAATTTATACATAAGTTTCAAAGTATTCAAAAGTGAGTTTTTGAGAGAAAATTAAAACACACATCTTGCTCATAAAGTGCCGAAATTTTCTAGTACCTTAAGGGCGATTCTAGTTGGTCAATCTTAAGGCGGATCCGGACGTGCTGTGGACTATCTACGGAGGGACGACACTTGGAGTCCTAAAAGACTTGTTCTTGTTCGGTTCGGGCGCAGCTAGGGAGGGCACGCAACAAAGAGTATGCATCTAAATTATGCTATATGATTATGTGTAAATAATATGTTGTCCTGGGTTAATGGTTGTTTCCGCATGATCTATGTAGTGTCATATGTATCATAACCTAACAGAACCATCCAATCAAAGATTCAAGCGGCGCAGGATCGCCAAAAGAGTTATGCAGACTTGAAACGTAGGGATGAAGAGTTCAACATAGGTGATAAAGTGTTGCTCAAAGTGTCACCAATGAAAGGTGTCATTAGATTTGGGAAGAAAGGGAAGTTAAGCCCTAAGTACATAGGCCTATATGAGATCTTAGAAAGAATCGGAAAGGTAGCTTATAGACTAGCCTTGCCTATGGACTTGCATAGAGTGCATAATGTGTTCCACATATCTCAGTTAAGGAAATATATCCCGGATAAATCGCATGTGTTGCAACCGGAGACCATAGAATTAGATCAAAGTCTAACCTTCGAGGAAAGACCTGTCAAAATCCTTGATAGCAAAGTGCGTAGTACGCGTACTAAAGATGTGAAAATTTTCAAAGTGTTGTAGTCTAATCAAGAATCTGAGGAAGCCACTTGGGAAGCGGAGGACGAAATGAGAAAGAAATATCCCGAGCTTTTTCCCGAGGTTAGTTGAGTTACGGGGTCGTAACTCGTGTCTTTTAAGGGGGGTAGAGTACTGTAGAATTTCGCGCTTTTTACCTTGTTTTCCCCTATTTTATGCTCAATTTAGTGCTTTCTATTGAATTTGCACTTATTATTGTCCTATTTAATCATGTAAAGAGTACAGCAACTTAAAACTTTTGTAAATGAACGTATTGAAAGTCTCAGAAAGTCTCAAGTTTTGAGTTGAATTTTGATTTCCGAACCCAAGTTTCGGGACGAAACTTCTTTTAAGGAGGGTAGACTGTAATACCTCGTATTTTTATAATATTTATAAGTATATTTTATTATATTTATAAAGCATTTTACGATTTATTAACATTTAAATAATATTTAAATGTATTTTATTTAATGTATTTTAATTAATTAGAATATTTATTATTTTAATTAATTACGAAACGAATTTAATTCTTGAGTCGGGAAATTAAATGAGTTGCAAATGATTTTTAAGGCTTCAGGTTTTAAATGAAAAGTCCAGTTCGATTTATTAATCAAGCCCAATCCAAAGAATTTAATTTAAATCCTAAGCTAGCCCAATTCATTTAATTCCTAAGCCCAACTCAAATATCCTAAGCCTAGCCCATCAAGGGATTAGGGAGCCTATAAATAGGACTCCCCCATCATTAAATGAGCCCCTAAAATTCATAAACCCTATTTTTGCCTTGCTTGCCCAACACTCCTCTCCCTCTCTTCTTTCGTCCGCACGCACGCAAACCGTGCTCGTGCCCTCGTGCGCTCGGCCTCACGCCCCGCGCGCTGCCCTGTGCCTTCGAGTGTGTCGCGCCCCGCGCTGCACTCCCTCTCGCCCTTGCTCGCCTTCCCTCGCGCATCAGCGCCCAGCCCTCGCTCTCTCCCTCACTCGCAGCCAGCGCTGCCCCCCTTCCCCTTGTCGCGCGTTGCTGCTGTTGTTGTTGTGGTGCGTTGTTGCTGTCCGTCTCGCCCTGCCACACGTACACTCCCTCTCTCTTGCTCGCCCAGCCCGTGCACTCTCCCTCGTGCCGCGCGGCTGTGCGCGCCCCTGCTGCTGCCTTTGTTACTTCGCTCGCGCGCGCGCGCACACACGAAGTGTGTGTGTGTGTGTGTTGTTCGTTCGTTATTCAATTCTTTTCGCCCAATCACATTAAATTCGTGGCTGTTCCGTGATATAGGCCGGATTGGTATAATTCTCTTCTTCCTTACCTATTCTATTTAAATTCCGTATTTTAAATTATTATATTAATATTGTTTTGAGTAATTAAAATGCTGGGAACCGGTTATGAATACCGTGGTTTGAGGATTTGTGTGTTGTGATTCATTTGGTTTGTTTTAATTATCAAAGGATGAATTTTCAGATTTGTTTATTTAATAAGCATTGATTTTTTTTGATAATAAACTAGTTTTATTGGGATTTTCAAGTTAGGGTTTTAACCTAGACCTAATGAGTCAATTGATTAGCATAATTAGGTTATGATTTTAATTATGATAATCAATTATATTTTCAGATTTGAATAAAGGTTTAAAGTGTTGATTTTTATTGATTTTAAAGGCGGAAAAAAGTATGTTTTCGTACTAGGGATTGATTTTGCAAATTGAGACGATTTTATTATTGAAAAACGATTGAATTCTAAAGTCTAAAGGAGGTTTTAATTTTTATAAATTTGCTGGAAATTTAATGAACATGGAAATAATTTAAGTTTCATTATTTTGATGATAGGAGGTGATTTCTAGTTGAGTGCTCGTTATTGCAAAGTGGCCCCTACGCTTAGGTATTCAAGGTACGTACAAGTCTAGGGCGACCACACCTTTTTGTCAATGACATTACATGATTGTTGATGATGTGGATTACATTATGTGGAATCATGTTTATTTTGGTGAACGAGCATGTGAGTTGTGATGTTAGATTTATTGGATTAATTGTTGAACAAGCATGTTGAAATTATTATGAGTATGGATTTCATTGTCAATCATGGTGTTCAATATTTATGCATGTATGGTTATTTCACATGCAAGGGATGGATTATTTATTTGTATGCTATTGTACGGGATGTCTAGCATACTTTGAGCCATTTATTCGTACCTCGTTGTACTATTTATTTTACCACATGTGAAGGGTTAGCTCACGTAAGCCACCGCACATGTAGGGTTCAGTTGGGAATAATATGTATGAAATGAATTAGGATTTGTCGTGCAAGGGCACAACCCTCATGTTAATGTGCATGATGTGGAGTCTCACTTTGGTGAGGAGGAACATGGTAGTAATATCACAAGTGTCTTGCTTGGTTGATCACAAGTCTTAAAGCATTAAAATAAGATTGTTTTGGTTGTCGTTTATTAATTGTATGTGTGTACATTGTCGAGTCTTGAGTTCGCCTTAAATAAAATATTAATAAACGTAAAGTGCAACCCGAACAAGCTTCAAAACTCTTGGAACGTATATACCTTGAGTATGAACAATGGGGGGAGTCTTGCCGGAAAGCTCGTACTCCTACTAATGATACAAGACGTTGTTTCATTTATATTATGCGCAGGAGTTCCGTCGGTATGGCCCGACACTCGGTATGGCCCGATTTTATTATTTATTATTTGGTGTATGGTTGGCTCCCATCACCTTTTTCCTTTATGGAATATTCTTTTGGCCCGTTCGAAGCTTATTCTAATTAAATTGTGAGTCAAGAGTCGAGTCTTGTATCTCATGATTGTTTGTTAATTATTATATGGCTTTTGCATGTTGATTAGTACTTAGTGAGTGATGCATGTTTTAGTTTCATTTACTCTATGCTTGTAAGTACTCAGCTTTTGCTGACTACGTGCTTTGTCTGTTTCTGGTCATCGCCTTTGCCTTAATGACCCTATGATGATCCATTATTTGCACTTGCATTGTTGGGGAGTAGAATAATATAGCAGGTTGGTAGATCAAGTACGATCGAAATCATGTGGCTTGGGATGATTGAGAGAGTTGCATGCTTTCGTTCTTTGAAACTATTTTATTTAATACTTTAATTACGTTTGAAATTGTTGAACTTTTCATACTTTGGTTTTTGGGCCATTATGGTTCCAAATTGTAGGAGGCCTCAATATTTCATTAATTATGGTTTTTAAAAGTTAGTTGACATTTAATTCCGCTGTGTAATTCTGGTAATAGCCTTAACCGTTATCACGGTGGCGGTAATACTTTAGTAATTCCTTTATTTTAATTTGGAAAATGATTTTATAAAAGCAAGGAATTATTAGGGTGTTACAAAGTGGTATTTGCAGAGCTCTAGTTTGAGAGCTGCTTTGCATTAACTAATTGTGCAAAGTGGTAAATCCTTAAACTACGATTGCGGAACTTTAGGATTTTCGAAAATTATTTTCCTAAAGTCAAAACGTATTATTTTAAGTACTCAATATTTTAAAGGTCAAATATCAATTATTTTGGGTCGTTTGAAATGAGTTGAAAAGTTGGATTATTACGTAAAATTAATTAATTTTTTTCTGAATTTTTTTTTTTATTTTATTCGAAAATTTCGAAATTAATTCGAATTTATTTTAATAATTTCGGAAATTATTTTATTTAAATATCCGAATTATTTTAATTATTTATTTATTTATTTATCCGAATATTTTCTTCAAATTTATTTTTTTTATTTTCGGATTTCTTTTATTTTATTTTACATTATCCGAAATTTATTTATTCATTTATTTAATTAATTAATAATTTTTATTAATTTTTGATTTTAATTTAAATAATTTCAACAAAGTTAGGAGTTATTTCTTAATTAATTTCAAAAATTAATATTATTTTCAAGTGAGAATTGGGTAGACTAAGAAGGGCATATTACTCTAAGAATGCATATTATGTGACAATGTGATTTATTAATTGCCATGTATATGTTCTAATCATGTTTTATCTTGCTTTATGTGATTAATTGCATCATATTTCATGTTGAGCATATATTTGTGCATTGAAATTGTATGGCTCCACAAACTATTTATTGTATCCTTTGGGGTTGAATTTCTACGGAAACGCGTTAGTAAGACTTTTGAGTTGTGAATTTTCAGGAATTAAGGATGCTACCTTCTAAGTTCACCAGTCTAGGATACTTAGAGAAGATGGATAATGAGACTCCTCGCACGTATGTTCAAAAGATCGTGTTTGCTTGTGACTATTTGGCTTCGACCAAGAATATGCCCCACCTTAGGCACAAAGATATGATGGCTAGTATGGTTATACATTGTTTACCCCATAAGAACCCTTACATAGACCTCAAGAATAGGTTCAGTGACATGCATTATGGTGATGGTACCCCTAATTGGTACAAATATGGGACTAGTGATGGTAGGTGGAAGTATGATTCTGAGGTTCTTGCTACTATCTTAGAGGTTGCATAAAATAGCTATGAGGGTGGAAAGTATTATGCGGGTCTAGGTATGGGCTATGGAGGAATAGAAAGTGATGGTGAGGATGGCATGATCCATGATGAGCAAGCTAGTGATGTTGAGGAGGATAGTGATGATGATGTGGTAGAGATTGAAAATCCTAACCCTATAGTTCCTGAACCAACCATTGAGATATCCAGTGGATCTGAAGATGAGCTTGAAGAGAATAATGTGGTTGATAGTGAGCCACAGCAAAATGATGAGGCTATGGATGAAGACTCAGATTCGGAAGAAGATTTGGATGATCCTAATGATCAAGACTTTACTCCAGAGCAATACAAGGAAAGAAATGATCGTCGTGATGACGTTAGTCTCTAGAGAAATGTAATCCTTAGTTTTATTTTCGTTGATTAATAAAGTGGCAAAGCTACTATTTATGGTTTTAGTTTTTTTTATAATTGGAGAATAAATGTTATGGTATTAGTGGATGTAAGACTTATTCATTGGAGTTTTAATAAAAGAATAGAATTTCCTTTTTCGTTATCCTTTAAGTTTAATTCTCAATCCTAAGTCTTGTGGGTATCGCAAAGGGATTAATTGTTATTTCTTCAATGAAATTTTATGTGCAAGGTGGTTTAGTAGCAACCATCTAAATCTACTTGCATCGAATAGTGGGGTGAGAAGGCCCAAAAGTGGCGCCAACTCTTTTCCCCTAGGTTGCGCTTAAATGTGTTCTTGTTGTGAGTAGGTTCGTTGTCGAACTAGTGCCTTAGTGATGTCATGTCCAACCAATATTAAAGTTAGCCTTTTTATTTATTCAGGAGAAGGGATATGGCTAGCCAAGAGATTTCTGAAGTGGTTAGACAACTAGCTGAGGTAGTTCGTGACCTAGCTCAAACCAGAGCAAACCCAATGCATGATCCGGCTGGGGAAATGTTTAAGAAAATAGCTCAAAGCAAGCCTCCACTCTATAGCGGATAGATTGAACCAAGTGTGTTGGAGAACTGGTTGAGAGAGTTTGATAAACTCATTGTAGCTGTGAATTGCCCCGAAAACCTTAGGGTGAATTGTGCTGTGTACTACCTGAGAGGTGAAGCTGATTTATGGTGGCAGCGATGTGAAAACACCCTTAGAGCCACACCTAACTTTGGATGGGAAGCATTCAAAACTGCACTAAGGAACAAGTTTTACCCACCTTACCTGAAGAAGCAAAAGGCGCAGGAGTTCATTGAACTCAAAATGGGAGGTCTGTCTGTGACGGAATACTATTCTAAATTTATAGAGCTGTCTAGGTTTGCACCTGAAGTGGTGGCAACGGAGGAGCTCAGGGCTCAAAGATTTGAGAATGGTTTAACCATGGATTTACAGATGTTGTTGTCTGGAGAGACCTTTACCTTGTTAGACACCCTGTACGGAAAAGCTGCTCACCTGTATGGGTTACAACAAAGGAAGAATGGTAGTGCTGAAAAGAGAAAGGATGGTGGAAGCTCGAATCAAGGAAATAACCATCAGAATCAGGGGAATTTTAAGAAGCACAAAGGAAATGGGAATTTCCAGTTTAGGGCTAATAATGGTGGTAATCGCAACAACCAAGGTGGTGGAAATTAGTCTGGAAGGAATGGAGTACGGACCTACAAATGTAGGCGCTGTAACATGAATCACGCTGGAAAGGATTGTGATGGAAATTTGGTGACTTGTAGGTTCTGTCAGAAGTTAGGCCATAGGGAGTATGAATGCTATTCTAAGAATGGAGAGCCTAACCAAGGTAACCACCAAGGCAATAACCGGAACAATCAGAACCGGAATGGGGGAAATGGAGATGGAAACCAAAGGAACTACCAAGGTGGTAGCAATGGCAATGGCAATAGCAATGGCAATCACCAGAACCATGGAAAGCCTGGAGGGAACCAACAGCAGAATGGGAACCGAAACAACAATGGGAACACCAATGGAGGTGGCTATAACAAAGGAGTTACCCAAGGAAAGTTGAATGTGATATCTAGGCAAGAAGCGGAAACTTCCTCTGACGTCATAGCGGGTACTTTTTCTATTAATTCCGTTTCAGTTAAAGTTCTATTTGATTCTGGTGCGACTTATTATTTAATATCAGTAGATGCTTTGGGGAAATTAGGGTTGAAAGAGCCTGAATCAATTGAAGTACCTATAGTCATACCTACTGGTAGTATAGTGAAGTGTACCAAAATCCATAGAGATGTGCCTATGACCATAGCCAAGACCGTGTTCTTATCTAACCTAATCGAATTCGAGTTAGGAGAGCTAGATATAATTCAAGGGATGGATTGGTTGGCCAAGTTCAAAGCCAAAATAGATTGTGAGAAGCAGAAGGTTCACTTGAGGTCTAGCCTAGGCAAAGTAGTGTCATATTGTCGTTTTGGTAAACCTAAGAACATAGGAATCATCACGGCAATGGAACTCGTGAAGCTAGTAAGTAAAGGGAACCCAGCCTTCTTGTGCAATGTGAGAAATCTAGAGCATGTGATCAAGGATCAGCCTGAGGAAATTGCAGTAGTCAATGAATTCCTTGATGTATTTCCAGAAGAGATCCCGGGGATGCCTCCCAATCGACCTATTGACTTTACCATAGATTTAGTGCCTGGAACCGCCCCTATTTCAAAAGCACCTTATCGAATGTCTCCAGCAGAAATGAATGAGTTAAAAAGCCAACTAGAGGATCTATTGGAGAAAGGTTATATTAGGCCAAGTGCATCGCCTTGGGGAGCACCAGTGTTGTTTGGGAAGAAAAAGGATGGAAGTATGAGGCTCTGTATAGACTACAGGGAGCTCAATAAGGTCACAATCAAGAATAAATATCCCTTACCTAAGATAGAAGACCTATTTGACCAACTAAAAGGAGCAGGAATCTTTTCAAAGATCGATTTGCGTTCGGGTTATCATCAATTGAGAATCGCTGACCATGACATACCAAAGACTGCATTCAGGACTAGATACGGACATTATGATTTCATTGTTATGCCTTTTTGGTTAACCAATGCCCCTGCAATATTTATGGACTTAATGAACCGTGTATTCCATGCCTATTTGGACAAGTTTGTAGTGGTTTTCATAGATGACATCCTAGTGTATTCAAAGAGTGAAGAGGATCACGCGGAACACTTGAGATTTGTGTTGAGTACCTTGAGAGATAACCAGTTGTATGTCAAGTTCTCAAAGTGTGAGTTTTGGTTGGAAAGAGTTGCATTTTTGCGACATTTTGTGTCAAAGGAAGGAGTGGCAGTTGACCCTGCTAAGATCAAAGCTGTTAGTGAATGGCCTACACCCAAGAGTGTGACTGACATTCGCAGTTTTCTGGGATTAGCTGGCCACTATAGACGCTTTGTGCAAGACTTCTCTAGGATAGCCAAGCCCATGACTACCTTGATGAAGAAGGAAACCAAGTTTGAATGGAGTGACCAGTGTGAGGAAGCATTCCAAGCCTTAAAGACGCGATTGACAACCGCGCCAGTGTTAACTTTACCAGATGAGAGTGGTGCATACGATGTATATAGTGATGCCTCTAAGAATGGTTTAGGGTGTGTATTGATGCAGAACGGGAAGGTTATTGCGTAAGCGTCAAGGCAATTGAAGCCATATGAATCCAATTACCTTACCCATGATTTAAAGCTAGCGGCTATAGTATTTGCATTGAAAATATGGAGACACTATCTGTATGGTGTGAAGTGTAGGATATTTACGGATCACAAAAGTTTAAAATACATCTTCACACAGAAGGATTTGAATATGCGCCAACGAAGGTGGTTGGAGTTAATTAAGGACTATGATTTGGATATCCAGTACCATGAAGGAAAAGCCAATGTAGTTGCGGATGCCTTGAGTAGGAAATCAAGTCATAGTGTTAATGCGTTAGTAGTTGCTAATGAGCTGTGTAAGGACATGCAGCGTTTCAACCTTGAAATAGTGAGTGGTGAAAGTGTTGAGGGAATGATGAATGCCTTAACCATCAAGCCGTCAATATTTGATGAGATTAGGGAGAATCAAGCTGGTGATGTGAAGTTAGAGCGAATCAAGGAAAAGATTTCGCAAGGGAAGGAGTTGGAATTCCGAATCCATGATGATGGAAGTTTGAGGTACAAAGGCAGGTGGTGCGTGCCTCAAAAGTGTGGAGAACTGAAAGAGAGATTGATGAAAGAAGGGCATAATACGCCATATTCTGTGCACCCAGGTGGTGACAAGTTGTATAAGGACTTGAAAAAGGTCTATTGGTGGCTAAGGATGAAGAACGAAGTGGCTGAATTTGTGGCTAGATGTCTGACTTGTCAAAAGGTTAAATTTGAGCATAGGAGACCTCAAGGGAAGGTCCAACCTTTAGAGATTCCAAGCTGGAAATGGGACTGTATTTCTATGGACATTGTCACTTGTTTACCTAAGTCAAAGACTGGGAATGATACAATTTGGGTTGTGGTAGATAGGTTGACCAAGTCAGCAGTGTTTATACCAATGAAGGAAACCTGGAAAATGGAACAACTTGCTAAAGCCTACATTAAGAATGTTATGAGGTTACATGGAGTTCCTAAGGATATCGTATCAGATAGGGATTCAAGGTTTCTTTCGAATTTCTGGAAAAGTGTGCAGAAGAGTTTTGGTACGACATTGAAAATGAGTACAGCCTTCCACCCAGCCACGGATGGACAAACTGAAAGGACTATCCAAACCCTGGAGGACATGCTTCGGGCATGCGTTATTGATTTCCAAGGAAGTTGAGAAGATAGCCTAGATCTGATTGAGTTTTCCTATAACAATATCTATCATGCTAGCATTGGAATGGCACCATTTGAGGCTTTGAATGGACGAAAGTGTAGAAGCCCACTTTGTTGGAACGATATTAGTGAAACCGTAGAGTTGGGACCTCAAATGATAGAGGACACCATGAACCAAATCCGAACCATCCAATCAAAGATTCAAGCGGCGCAGGATCGCCAAAAGAGTTATGCAGACTTGAAACGTAGGGATGAAGAGTTCAACATAGGTGATAAAGTGTTGCTCAAAGTGTCACCAATGAAAGGTGTCATTAGATTTGGGAAGAAAGGGAAGTTAAGCCCTAAGTACATAGGCCTATATGAGATCTTAGAAAGAATCGGAAAGGTAGCTTATAGACTAGCCTTGCCTATGGACTTGCATAGAGTGCATAATGTGTTCCACATATCTCAGTTAAGGAAATATATCCCGGATAAATCGCATGTGTTGCAACCGGAGACCATAGAATTAGATCAAAGTCTAACCTTTGAGGAAAGACCTGTCAAAATCCTTGATAGCAAAGTGCGTAGTACGCGTACTAAAGATGTGAAAATTTTCAAAGTGTTGTGGTCTAATCAAGAATCTGAGGAAGCCACTTGGGAAGCGGAGGACGAATTTAGAAAGAAATATCCCGAGCTTTTTCCCGAGGTTAGTTGAGTTACGGGGTCGTAACTCGTGTCTTTTAAGGGGGGTAGAGTACTGTAGAATTTCGCGCTTTTTACCTTGTTTTCCCCTATTTTATGCTCAATTTAGTGCTTTCTATTGAATTTGCACTTATTATTGTCC
The DNA here is from genome assembly GCF_020520425.1 of Spinacia oleracea. Classification (NCBI taxonomy): domain Eukaryota; kingdom Viridiplantae; phylum Streptophyta; class Magnoliopsida; order Caryophyllales; family Amaranthaceae; genus Spinacia; species Spinacia oleracea. Next base: position 56,373,001 of record NC_079490.1, read on the forward strand.
TGTTTAATCATGTAAAGAGTACAGCAACTTAAAACTTTTGTAAATGAACGTATTGAAAGTCTCAGAAAGTCTCAAGTTTTGAGTTGAATTTTGATTTCCGAACCCAAGTTTCGGGACGAAACTTCTTTTAAGGAGGGTAGACTGTAATACCTCGTATTTTTATAATATTTATAAGTATATTTTATTATATTTATAAAGCATTTTACGATTTATTAACATTTAAATAATATTTAAATGTATTTTATTTAATGTATTTTAATTAATTAGAATATTTATTATTTTAATTAATTACGAAACGAATTTAATTCTTGAGTCGGGAAATTAAATGAGTTGCAAATGATTTTTAAGGCTTCAGGTTTTAAATGAAAAGTCCAGTTCGATTTATTAATCAAGCCCAATCCAAAGAATTTAATTTAAATCCTAAGCTAGCCCAATTCATTTAATTCCTAAGCCCAACTCAAATATCCTAAGTCTAGCCCATCAAGGGATTAGGGAGCCTATAAATAGGACTCCCCCATCATTAAATGAGCCCCTAAAATTCATAAACCCTATTTTTGCCTTGCTTGCCCAACACTCCTCTCCCTCTCTTCTTTCGTCCGCACGCACGCAAACCGTGCTCGTGCCCTCGTGCGCTCGGCCTCACGCCCCGCGCGCTGCCCTGTGCCTTCGAGTGTGTCGCGCCCCGCGCTGCACTCCCTCTCGCCCTCGCTCGCCTTCCCTCGCGCATCAGCGCCCAGCCCTCGCTCTCTCCCTCACTCGCAGCCAGCGCTGCCCCCCTTCCCCTTGTCGCGCGTTGCTGCTGTTGTTGTTGTGGTGCGTTGTTGCTGTCCGTCTCGCCCTGCCACACGTACACTCCCTCTCTCTTGCTCGCCCAGCCCGTGCACTCGCCCTCGTGCCGCGCGGCTGTGCGCGCCCCTGCTGCTGCCTTTGTTACTTCGCTCGCGCGCGCGCGCACACACGAAGTGTGTGTGTGTGTGTGTGTTGTTCGTTCGTTATTCAATTCTTTTCGCCCAATCACATTAAATTCGTGGCTGTTCCGTGATATAGGCCGGATTGGTATAATTCTCTTCTTCCTTACCTATTCTATTTAAATTCCGTATTTTAAATTATTATATTAATATTGTTTTGAGTAATTAAAATGCTGGGAACCGGTTATGAATACCGTGGTTTGAGGATTTGTGTGTTGTGATTCATTTGGTTTGTTTTAATTATCAAAGGATGAATTTTCAGATTTGTTTATTTAATAAGCATTGATTTTTTTTGATAATAAACTAGTTTTATTGGGATTTTCAAGTTAGGGTTTTAACCTAGACCTAATGAGTCAATTGATTAGCATAATTAGGTTATGATTTTAATTATGATAATCAATTATATTTTCAGATTTGAATAAAGGTTTAAAGTGTTGATTTTTATTGATTTTAAAGGCGGAAAAAAGTATGTTTTCGTACTAGGGATTGATTTTGCAAATTGAGACGATTTTATTATTGAAAAACGATTGAATTCTAAAGTCTAAAGGAGGTTTTAATTTTTATAAATTTGCTGGAAATTTAATGAACATGGAAATAATTTAAGTTTCATTATTTTGATGATAGGAGGTGATTTCTAGTTGAGTGCTCGTTATTGCAAAGTGGCCCCTACGCTTAGGTATTCAAGGTACGTACAAGTCTAGGGCGACCACACCTTTTTGTCAATGACATTACATGATTGTTGATGATGTGGATTACATTATGTGGAATCATGTTTATTTTGGTGAACGAGCATGTGAGTTGTGATGTTAGATTTATTGGATTAATTGTTGAACAAGCATGTTGAAATTATTATGAGTATGGATTTCATTGTCAATCATGGTGTTCAATATTTATGCATGTATGGTTATTTCACATGCAAGGGATGGATTATTTATTTGTATGCTATTGTACGGGATGTCTAGCATACTTTGAGCCATTTATTCGTACCTCGTTGTACTATTTATTTTACCACATGTGAAGGGTTAGCTCACGTAAGCCACCGCACATGTAGGGTTCAGTTGGGAATAATATGTATGAAATGAATTAGGATTTGTCGTGCAAGGGCACAACCCTCATGTTAATGTGCATGATGTGGAGTCTCACTTTGGTGAGGAGGAACATGGTAGTAATATCACAAGTGTCTTGCTTGGTTGATCACAAGTCTTAAAGCATTAAAATAAGATTGTTTTGGTTGTCGTTTATTAATTGTATGTGTGTACATTGTCGAGTCTTGAGTTCGCCTTAAATAAAATATTAATAAACGTAAAGTGCAACCCGAACAAGCTTCAAAACTCTTGGAACGTATATACCTTGAGTATGAACAATGGGGGGAGTCTTGCCGGAAAGCTCGTACTCCTACTAATGATACAAGACGTTGTTTCATTTATATTATGCGCAGGAGTTCCGTCGGTATGGCCCGACACTCGGTATGGCCCGATTTTATTATTTATTATTTGGTGTATGGTTGGCTCCCATCACCTTTTTCCTTTATGGAATATTCTTTTGGCCCGTTCGAAGCTTATTCTAATTAAATTGTGAGTCAAGAGTCGAGTCTTGTATCTCATGATTGTTTGTTAATTATTATATGGCTTTTGCATGTTGATTAGTACTTAGTGAGTGATGCATGTTTTAGTTTCATTTACTCTATGCTTGTAAGTACTCAGCTTTTGCTGACTACGTGCTTTGTGTGTTTCTGTTCATGGCCTTTGCCTTAATGACCCTATGATGATCCATCATTTGCACTTGCATTGTTGGGGAGTAGAATAATATAGCAGGTTGGTAGATCAAGTACGATCGAAATCATGTGTCTTGGGATGATTGAGAGAGTTGCATGCTTTCGTTCTTTGAAACTATTTTATTTAATACTTTAATTACGTTTGAAATTGTTGAACTTTTCATACTTTGGTTTTTGGGCCATTATGGTTCCAAATTGTAGGAGGCCTCAATATTTCATTAATTATGGTTTTTAAAAGTTAGTTGACATTTAATTCCGCTGTGTAATTCTGGTAATAGCCTTAACCGTTATCACGGTGGCGGTAATACTTTAGTAATTCCTTTATTTTAATTTGGAAAATGATTTTATAAAAGCAAGGAATTATTAGGGTGTTACAAAGTGGTATTTGCAGAGCTCTAGTTTGAGAGCTGCTTTGCATTAACTAATTGTGCAAAGTGGTAAATCCTTAAACTACGATTGCGGAACTTTAGGATTTTCGAAAATTATTTTCCTAAAGTCAAAACGTATTATTTTAAGTACTCAATATTTTAAAGGTCAAATATCAATTATTTTGGGTCGTTTGAAATGAGTTGAAAAGTTGGATTATTACGTAAAATTAATTAATTTTTTTCTGAATTTTTTTTTATTTTATTCGAAAATTTCGAAATTAATTCGAATTTATTTTAATAATTTCGGAAATTATTTTATTTAAATATCCGAATTATTTTAATTATTTATTTATTTATTTATCCGAATATTTTCTTGGAATTTATTTTTTTTATTTTCGGATTTCTTTTATTTTATTTTACATTATCCGAAATTTATTTATTCATTTATTTAATTAATTAATAATTTTTATTAATTTTTTATTTTAATTTAAATAATTTCAACAAAGTTAGGAGTTATTTCTTAATTAATTTCAAAAATTAATATTATTTTCAAGTGAGAATTGGGTAGACTAAGAAGGGCATATTACTCTAAGAATGCATATTATGTGACAATGTGATTTATTAATTGCCATGTATATGTTCTAATCATGTTTTATCTTGCTTTATGTGATTAATTGCATCATATTTCATGTTGAGCATATATTTGTGCATTGAAATTGTATGGCTCCACAAACTATTTATTGTATCCTTTGGGGTTGAATTTCTATGGAAACGCGTTAGTAAGACTTTTGAGTTGTGAATTTTCAGGAATTAAGGATGCTACCTTCTAAGTTCACCAGTCTAGGATACTTAGAGAAGATGGATAATGAGACTCCTCGCACGTATGTTCAAAAGATCGTGTTTGCTTGTGACTATTTGGCTTCGACCAAGAATATGCCCCACCTTAGGCACAAAGATATGATGGCTAGTATGGTTATACATTGTTTACCCCATAAGAACCCTTACATAGACCTCAAGAATAGGTTCAGTGACATGCATTATGGTGATGGTACCCCTAATTGGTACAAATATGGGACTAGTGATGGTAGGTGGAAGTATGATTCTGAGGTTCTTGCTACTATCTTAGAGGTTGCAGAAAATAGCTATAAGGGTGGAAATTATTATGCGGGTCTAGGTATGGGCTATGGAGGAATAGAAAGTGATGGTGAGGATGGCATGATCCATGATGAGCAAGCTAGTGATGTTGAGGAGGATAGTGATGATGATGTGGTAGAGATTGAAAATCCTAACCCTATAGTTCCTGAACCAACCATTGAGATATCCAGTGGATCGGAAGATGAGCTTGAAGAGAATAATGTGGTTGATAGTGAGCCACAACAAAATGATGAGGCTATGGATGAAGACTCAGATACGGAAGAAGATTTGGATGATCCTAATGATCAAGACTTTACTCCAGAGCAATACAAGGAAAGAAATGATCGTCGTGATGACGTTAGTCTCTAGAGAAATGTAATCCTTAGTTTTATTTTCGTTGATTAATAAAGTGGCAAAACTACTATTTATGGTTTTAGTTTTTTTTATAATTGGAGAATAAATGTTATGGTATTAGTGGATGTAAGACTTATTCATTGGAGTTTTAATAAAAGAATAGAATTTCCTTTTTCGTTATCCTTTAAGTTTAATTCTCAATCCTAAGTCTTGTGGGTATCGCAAAGGGATTAATTGTTATTTCTTCAATGAAATTTTATGTGCAAGGTGGTTTAGTAGCAACCATCTAAATCTACTTGCATCGAATAGTGGGGTGAGAAGGCCCAAAAGTGGCGCCAACTCTTTTCCCCTAGGTTGCGCTTAAATGTGTTCTTGTTGTGAGTAGGTTCGTTGTCGAACTAGTGCCTTAGTGATGTCATGTCCAACCAATATTAAAGTTAGCCTTTTTATTTATTCAGGAGAAGGGATATGGCTAGCCAAGAGATTTCTGAAGTGGTTAGACAACTAGCTGAGGTAGTTCGTGACCTAGCTCAAACCAGAGCAAACCCAATGCATGATCCGGCTGGGGAAATGTTTAAGAAAATAGCTCAAAGCAAGCCTCCACTCTATAGCGGAGAGATTGAATCAAGTGTGTTGGAGAACTGGTTGAGAGAGTTTGATAAACTCATTGTAGCTGTGAATTGCCCCGAAAACCTTAGGGTGAATTGTGCTGTGTACTACCTGAGAGGTGAAGCTGATTTATGGTGGCAGCGATGTGAAAACACCCTTAGAGCCACACCTAACTTTGGATGGGAAGCATTCAAAACTGCACTAAGGAACAAGTTTTACCCACCTTACCTGAAGAAGCAAAAGGCGCAGGAGTTCATTGAACTCAAAATGGGAGGTCTGTCTGTGACGGAATACTATTCTAAATTTATAGAGCTGTCTAGGTTTGCACCTGAAGTGGTGGCAACGGAGGAGCTCAGGGCTCAAAGATTTGAGAATGGTTTAACCATGGATTTACAGATGTTGTTGTCTGGAGAGACCTTTACCTTGTTAGACACCCTGTACGGAAAAGCTGCTCACCTGTATGGGTTACAACAAAGGAAGAATGGTAGTGCTGAAAAGAGAAAGGATGGTGGAAGCTCGAATCAAGGAAATAACCATCAGAATCAGGGGAATTTTAAGAAGCACAAAGGAAATGGGAATTTCCAGTTTAGGGCTAATAATGGTGGTAATCGCAACAACCAAGGTGGTGGAAATTAGTCTGGAAGGAATGGAGTACGGACCTACAAATGTAGGCGCTGTAACATGAATCACGCTGGAAAGGATTGTGATGGAAATTTGGTGACTTGTAGGTTCTGTCAGAAGTTAGGCCATAGGGAGTATGAATGCTATTCTAAGAATGGAAAGCCTAACCAAGGTAACCACCAAGGCAATAACCGGAACAATCAGAACCGGAATGGGGGAAATGGAGATGGAAACCAAAGGAACTACCAAGGTGGTAGCAATGGCAATGGCAATAGCAATGGCAATCACCAGAACCATGGAAAGCCTGGAGGGAACCAACAGCAGAATGGGAACCGAAACAACAATGGGAACACCAATGGAGGTGGCTATAACAAAGGAGTTACCCAAGGAAAGTTGAATGTGATATCTAGGCAAGAAGCGGAAACTTCCTCTGACGTCATAGCGGGTACTTTTTCTATTAATTCCGTTTCAGTTAAAGTTCTATTTGATTCTGGTGCGACTTATTATTTAATATCAGTAGATGCTTTGGGGAAATTAGGGTTGAAAGAGCCTGAATCAATTGAAGTACCTATAGTCATACCTACTGGTAGTATAGTGAAGTGTACCAAAATCCATAGAGATGTGCCTATGACCATAGCCAAGACCGTGTTCTTATCTAACCTAATCGAATTCGAGTTAGGAGAGCTAGATATAATTCTAGGGATGGATTGGTTGGCCAAGTTCAAAGCCAAAATAGATTGTGAGAAGCAGAAGGTTCACTTGAGGTCTAGCCTAGGCAAAGTAGTGTCATATTGTCGTTTTGGTAAACCTAAGAACATAGGAATCATCACGGCAATGGAACTCGTGAAGCTAGTCAGTAAAGGGAACCCAGCCTTCTTGTGCAATGTGAGAAATCTAGAGCATGTGATCAAGGATCAGCCTGAGGAAATTGCAGTAGTCAATGAATTCCTTGATGTATTTCCAGAAGAGATCCCGGGGATGCCTCCCAATCGACCTATTGACTTTACCATAGATTTAGTGCCTGGAACCGCCCCTATTTCAAAAGCACCTTATCGAATGGCTCCAGCAGAAATGAATGAGTTAAAAAGCCAACTAGAGGATCTATTGGAGAAAGGTTATATTAGGCCAAGTGCATCGCCTTGGGGAGCACCAGTGTTGTTTGGGAAGAAAAAGGATGGAAGTATGAGGCTCTGTATAGACTACAGGGAGCTCAATAAGGTCACAATCAAGAATAAATATCCCTTACCTAAGATAGAAGACCTATTTGACCAACTAAAAGGAGCAGGAATCTTTTCAAAGATCGATTTGCGTTCGGGTTATCATCAATTGAGAATCGCTGACCATGACATACCAAAGACTGCATTCAGGACTAGATACGGACATTATGATTTCACTGTTATGCCTTTTTGGTTAACCAATGCCCCTGCAATATTTATGGACTTAATGAACCGTGTATTCCATGCCTATTTGGACAAGTTTGTAGTGGTTTTCATAGATGACATCCTAGTGTATTCAAAGAGTGAAGAGGATCACGCGGAACACTTGAGATTTGTGTTGAGTACCTTGAGAGATAACCAGTTGTATGTCAAGTTCTCAAAGTGTGAGTTTTGGTTGGAAAGAGTTGCATTTTTGCGACATTTTGTGTCAAAGGAAGGAGTGGCAGTTGACCCTGCTAAGATCAAAGCTGTTAGTGAATGGCCTACACCCAAGAGTGTGACTGACATTCGCAGTTTTCTGGGATTAGCTGGCCACTATAGACGCTTTGTGCAAGACTTCTCTAGGATAGCCAAGCCCATGACTACCTTGATGAAGAAGGAAACCAAGTTTGAATGGAGTGACCAGTGTGAGGAAGCATTCCAAGCCTTAAAGACGCGATTGACAACCGCGCCAGTGTTAACTTTACCAGATGAGAGTGGTGCATACGATGTATATAGTGATGCCTCTAAGAATGGTTTAGGGTGTGTATTGATGCAGAACGGGAAGGTTATTGCGTAAGCGTCAAGGCAATTGAAGCCATATGAATCCAATTACCTTACCCATGATTTAGAGCTAGCGGCTATAGTATTTGCATTGAAAATATGGAGACACTATCTGTATGGTGTGAAGTGTAGGATATTTACGGATCACAAAAGTTTAAAATACATCTTCACACAGAAGGATTTGAATATGCGCCAACGAAGGTGGTTGGAGTTAATTAAGGACTATGATTTGGATATCCAGTACCATGAAGGAAAAGCCAATGTAGTTACGGATGCCTTGAGTAGGAAATCAAGTCATAGTGTTAATGCGTTAGTAGTTGCTAATGAGCTGTGTAAGGACATGCAGCGTTTCAACCTTGAAATAGTGAGTGGTGAAAGCGTTGAGGGAATGATGAATGCCTTAACCATCAAGCCGTCAATATTTGATGAGATTAGGGAGAATCAAGCTGGTGATGTGAAGTTAGAGCGAATCAAGGAAAAGATTTCGCAAGGGAAGGAGTTGGAATTCCGAATCCATGATGATGGAAGTTTGAGGTACAAAGGCAGGTGGTGCGTGCCTCAAAAGTGTGGAGAACTGAAAGAGAGATTGATGAAAGAAGGGCATAATACGCCATATTCTGTGCACCCAGGTGGTGACAAGTTGTATAAGGACTTGAAAAAGGTCTATTGGTGGCCAAGGATGAAGAACGAAGTGGCTGAATTTGTGGCTAGATGTCTGACTTGTCAGAAGGTTAAATTTGAGCATAGGAGACCTCAAGGGAAGGTCCAACCTTTAGAGATTCCAAGCTGGAAATGGGACTGTATTTCTATGGACATTGTCACTTGTTTACCTAAGTCAAAGACTGGGAATGATACAATTTGGGTTGTGGTAGATAGGTTGACCAAGTCAGCAGTGTTTATACCAATGAAGGAAACCTGGAAAATGGAACAACTTTCTAAAGCCTACATTAAGAATGTTATGAGGTTACATGGAGTTCCTAAGGATATCGTATCAGATAGGGATTCAAGGTTTCTTTCGAATTTCTGGAAAAGTCTGCAGAAGAGTTTTGGTACGACATTGAAAATGAGTACAGCCTTCCACCCAGCCACGGATGGACAAACTGAAAGGACTATCCAAACCCTGGAGGACATGCTTCGGGCATGCGTTATTGATTTCCAAGGAAGTTGGGAAGATAGCCTAGATCTGATTGAGTTTTCCTATAACAATATCTATCATGCTAGGATTGGAATGGCACCATTTGAGGCTTTGTATGGACGAAAGTGTAGAAGCCCACTTTGTTGGAACGATATTAGTGAAACCGTAGTGTTGGGACCTCAAATGATAGAGGACACCATGAACCAAATCCGAACCATCCAATCAAAGATTCAAGCGGCGCAGGATCGCCAAAAGAGTTATGCAGACTTGAAACATAGGGATGAAGAGTTCAACATAGGTGATAAAGTGTTGCTCAAAGTGTCACCAATGAAAGGTGTCATTAGATTTGGGAAGAAAGGGAAGTTAAGCCCTAAGTACATAGGCCTATATGAGATCTTAGAAAGAATCGGAAAGGTAGCTTATAGACTAACCTTGCCTATGGACTTGCATAGAGTGCATAATGTGTTCCACATATCTCAGTTAAGGAAATATATCCCGGATAAATCGCATGTGTTGCAACCGGAGACCATAGAATTAGATCAAAGTCTAACCTTTGAGGAAAGACCTGTCAAAATCCTTGATAGCAAAGTGCGTAGTACGCGTACTAAAGATGTGAAAATTTTCAAAGTGTTGTGGTCTAATCAAGAATCTGAGGAAGCCACTTGGGAAGCGGAGGACGAAATGAGAAAGAAATATCCCGAGCTTTTTCCCGAGGTTAGTTGAGTTACGGGGTCGTAACTCGTGTCTTTTAAGGGGGGTAGAGTACTGTAGAATTTCGCGCTTTTTACCTTGTTTTCCCCTATTTTATGCTCAATTTAGTGCTTTCTATTGAATTTGCACTTATTATTGTCCTGTTTAATCATGTAAAGAGTACAGCAACTTAAAACTTTTGTAAATGAACGTATTGAAAGTCTCAGAAAGTCTCAAGTTTTGAGTTGAATTTTGATTTCCGAACCCAAGTTTCGGGACGAAACTTCTTTTAAGGAGGGTAGACTGTAATACCTCGTATTTTTATAATATTTATAAGTATATTTTATTATATTTATAAAGCATTTTACGATTTATTAACATTTAAATAATATTTAAATATATTTTATTTAATGTATTTTAATTAATTAGAATATTTATTATTTTAATTAATTACGAAACGAATTTAATTCTTGAGTCGGGAAATTAAATGAGTAGCAAATGATTTTTAAGGCTTCAGGTTTTAAATGAAAAGTCCAGTTCGATTTATTAATCAAGCCCAATCCAAAGAATTTAATTTAAATCCTAAGCTAGCCCAATTCATTTAATTCCTAAGCCCCACTCAAATATCCTAAGCCTAGCCCATCAAGGGATTAGGGAGCCTATAAATAGGACTCCCCCATCATTAAATGAGCCCCTAAAATTCATAAACCCTATTTTTGCCTTGCTTGCCCAACACTCCTCTCCCTCTCTTCTTTCGTCCGCACGCACGCAAACCGTGCTCGTGCCCTCGTGCGCTCGGCCTCACGCCCCGCGCGCTGCCCTGTGCCTTCGAGTGTGTCGCGCCCCGCGCTGCACTCCCTCTCGCCCTCGCTCGCCTTCCCTCGCGCATCAGCGCCCAGCCCTCGCTCTCTCCCTCACTCGTAGCCAGCGCTGCCCCCCTTCCCCTTGTCGCGCGTTGCTGCTGTTGTTGTTGTGGTGCGTTGTTGCTGTCCGTCTCGCCCTGCCACACGTACACTCCCTCTCTCTTGCTCGCCCAGCCCGTGCACTCGCCCTCGTGCCGCGCGGCTGTGCGCGCCCCTGCTGCTGCCTTTGTTACTTCGCTCGCGCGCGCGCGCACACACAAAGTGTGTGTGTGTGTGTGTTGTTCGTTCGTTATTCAATTCTTTTCGCCCAATCACATTAAATTCGTGGCTGTTCCGTGATATAGGCCGGATTGGTATAAATCTCTTCTTCCTTACCAATTCTATTTAAATTTCGTATTTTAAATTATTATATTAATATTGTTTTGAGTAATTAAAATGCTGGGAACCGGTTATGAATACCGTGGTTTGAGGATTTGTGTGTTGTGATTCATTAGGTTTGTTTTAATAATCAAAGGATGAATTTTCAGATTTGTTTATTTAATAAAGCATTGATTTTTTTGATAATAAACTAGTTTTATTGGGATTTTCAAGTTAGGGTTTTAACCTAGACCTAATGAGTCAATTGATTAGCATAATTAGGTGATGATTTTAATTATGATAATCAATTATATTTTCAGATTTGAATAAAGGTTTAAAGTGTTGATTTTTATTGATTTTAAAGGCGGAAAAAGTATGTTTTCGTACTAGGGATTGATTTTGCAAATTGAGACGATTTTATTATTGAAAAACGATTGAATTCTAAAGTCTAAAGGAGGTTTTAATTTTTATAAAGTTGCTGGAAATTTAATGAACATGGAAATAATTTAAGTTTCATTATTTTGATGATAGGAGGTGATTTCTAGTTGAGTGCTCGTTATTGCAAAGTGGCCCCTACGCTTAGGTATTCAAGGTACGTACAAGTCTAAGGCGACCACACCTTTTTGTCAATGACATTACATGATTGTTGATGATGTGAATTACATTATGTGGAATCATGTTTATTTAGGTGAACGAGCATGTGATTTGTGATGTTGGATTTATTGGATTAATTGTTGAACAAGCATGTTGAAATTATTATGAGTATGGATTTCATTGTCAATCACGTTGTTCAATATTTATGCATGTATGGTTATTTCCCATGCAAGGGATGGATTATTTATTTGTATGCTATTGTACGGCATGTCTAGCATACTTTGAGCCATTTATTCGTACCTCGTTGTACTATTTATTTTACCACATGTGAAGGGTTAGCTCACGTAAGCCACCGCACATGTAGGGTTCAGTTGGGAATATTATGTATGAAATGAATTAGGATTTGTCGTGCAAGGGCACAACCCTCATGTTAATGTGCATGATGTGGAGTCTCACTTTGGTGAGGAGGAACATGGTAGTAATATCACAAGTGTCTTGCTTGGTTTATCACAAGTCTTAAAGCATTAAAATAAGATTGTTTTGGTTGTCGTTTATTAATTGTATGTGTGTACATTGTCGAGTCTTGAGTTCGCCTTAAATAAAATATTAATAAACGTAAAGTGCAACCCGAACAAGCTTCAAAACTCTTGGAACGTATATACCTTGAGTATGAACAATGTGGGGAGTCTTGCCGGAAAGCTCGTACTCCTACTAATGATACAAGACGTTGTTTCATTTATATTATGCGCAGGAATTACGTCGGTATGGCCCGACACTCGGTATGGCCCGATTTTATTATTTATTATTTGGTGTATGGTTGGCTCCCATCACCTTTTTCCTTTATGGAATATTCTTTTGGCCCGTTCGAAGCTTATTCTAATTAAATTGTGAGTCAAGAGTCGAGTCAAGAGTCGAGTCTTGTATCTCATGATTGTTTGTTAATTATTATATGGCTTTTGCATGTTGATTAGTACTTAGTGAGTGATGCATGTTTTAGTTTCATTTACTCTATGCTTGTAAGTACTCAGCTTTTGCTGACTACGTGCTTTGTCTGTTTCTGGTCATCGCCTTTGCCTTAATGACCCTATGATGATCCATCATTTGCACTTGCATTGTTGGGGAGTAGAATAATATAGCAGGTTGGTAGATCAAGTACGATCGAAATCATGTGGCTTGGGATGATTGAGAGAGTTGCATGCTTTCGTTCTTTGAAACTATTTTATTTAATACTTTAATTACGTTTGAAATTGTTGAACTTTTCATACTTTGGTTTTTGGGCCATTATGGTTCCAAATTGTAGGAGGCCTCAATATTTCATTAATTATGGTTTTTAAAAGTTAGTTGACATTTAATTCCGCTGCGTAATTCTGGTAATAGCCTTAACCGTTATCACGGTGGCGGTAATACTTTAGTAATTCCTTTATTTTAAGTTGGAAAATGATTTTATAAAAGCAAGGAATTATTAGGGTGTTACACTGGTTTCCAGCACCTTGGTTGTTGCGATTTCCACCATTGTTAGCTCTAAACTGGAAATTCCCATTACCTTTGTGCTTCTTAAAATTCCCTTGATTCTGTTGGTTACTCCCCTAATTCGAGTTCCCAACATCCTTTCTTTTCTCAGCACTTCCATTCTTCCTTTGTTGTAACCCATACAAGTGAGCAGCTTTTCCGTACAGGGTGTCTAATGAGGTAAAGGTCTCTACAGACAACAACAACTGTAAGTTCATGGTCAATCCATTCTCAAACCTTTGAGCTCTAAGCTCTTCTGTTGCCACCACTTCAGGTGCAAACCTAGACAGCTCTATATACTTAGAATAGTACTCTGTTACAGACAAACCCTCCATTTTGAGTTCGATGAACTCCTGCGCCTTTTGCTTCTTCAGGTAAGGTGGGTAAAACTTGTTCCTCAATGCGGTTTTAAACGCTTCCCACCCAAAGTTAGGTGTGGCTCTAAGGGTATTCTCACATCGTTGCCACCATAAATCAGCTTCACCTTTAAGGTAATACAAAGCATTGTTTACCCTAAGGTTTTCGGGGCAATTCACAGCTAGGATAAGCTTATCAAATTCTCTCAACCAGTTTTCAAGTACACTTGGTTCAATCTCTCCGCTATACAGTGGAGGCTTGCTTTGAGTTATTTTCTTAAACATTTCCCCAGCCGGATCATGCACTGGGTTGGCTCTAGTTTGAGCTAGGTCTCGAACTACCGCAGCTAGTTGTCTAACCACTGCAGAAATTTCTTGGTTAGCCATATCCCTTCTCCTGAATAGAATAAAAGACTAACTTTAATATTGGTTGGACACGACATTACTAAGGCACTAGTTCGACAACGAACCCACTCACAACAAGAACACAAATGACACGCGTCCTAGGGGAAGTTGGCGCGAACTTTGGGCCTTCTCCCCCACCTATTCGATGCATGTAATTTTAGATGGTTGCTAATTGGACCACCTTGCACCTAAAATTTCATTGAAGAAATAACAATTAATCCCTTTGCGATACCCACGAAACTTAGAATTGAAAATTGAACTTAAGAGATAACGAAAAGGAAATTCGATGCTTTTATTAATACTTCAATGGTAAAGTCTTACATCCATCAACAATATAACTTTTATTTCTCCAAACTATAATTGAAATAATAACCATAAGTAGTAGCTTTGCCACTTTATTACTCAATGAAATAAATAACTAAGGATTACATTTCTCTAAAGACTAATGTCATCACGACGATCATTTCTTTCTTTGTATTGCTCTGGAGTAAAGTCTTGATCATTAGGATCATCCAAATCTTCTTCTGGATCAAAATCTTCATCCATAGCTTCATCATCCTGTTGTGGCTCACTATCAACCACATTGTTCTCCTCAAGTTCATCCTCAGATCCACTAGATATCTCAATTATTGGTTCAGGAACTACAGGATTAGTATTTTCAATCTCAACTACATCATCATCATCCTCCTCAACATCATTAGCTTGCGCGCTCATCATGTATCATGCCATCTTCGCCATCACTTTCTTCTCCTCCATAGCCCATACCCAGACCCGCAGAGTAGTTTCCATCCTCATAGCTATTCTCCGCAACCTCTAAGATAGTAGTGAGAACCTCAGTATCATACTTCCACCTACCATCTCCAGTCCCATATTTGTACCAATTAGGGGTACCATCATTATAGTGCATGTCACTGAACTTGTTCTTAAGGTCTATGTAAGGGTTCTTATGGGGCAAACAATGGATAACCATACTAGCCATCATATCCTTTTGCCTAAGATGTGGCATATCCTTGGTTGAAGCAAAGTAGTAGCAAGCAAACACAATCTTCTGAACATACATATGAGGAGTCTCGTTATCCAGCTTCTCTAGGTATCCTAGACTTGAGAACTTAGAAGGTAGCATCTTAAATCCTGAAAATTCACACTTAAAAAGTCTTACTAACACGTTCCCAAAGAAATTCCAACCCAAAAAGGATACAATAGATAGTTTGTGGAGCCATACAATTTCAATGCACAAGTATATGCTCAACATGAATTATGATGCAAATAATCACACAAGGCAAGATAAGACATGGTCAAAACACATACATGGCAATTTTTAAATCACATAATCACATAAAATGCATACTTAAACTAATATGCCCTTCTTAATCTACCCATTCCTCACTTGAAAGTAATATTAATTTGCAAAATTAATTAAGAAATAACTCCTAACTTAGTTGAAAATATTAAAATTAAAATCGAAAATTAATAAGAATTATCAATTAAATAAATTAATTAATTTCGGATATTAAATAAATAAAAAGAAAGTCCGAATTTTTTTTTTTTTAAAATTCGAAAAATTCGAATAAATAAATAAAATAAGTTCGGATATTAAAAGGAAAATCCGAAAAAATATTTCGAATAATAAAATAAATTTCGGAAAAATTAAGTAAATTAAATAATAATCTAAACTTTTCAACTTATTTCAAACGACCCAAAATAATTGATAATGACCTTTAAAATATTGAGTACTCGAAATAATACGTTTTGACTTTAGGAAAATAATATTTAAAAATCCTAAAGTTCCGCAAATACCACTTTGTAGTATGAACTACTATAAAGAAGCATTAGTCTCCGATTACCACTTTGTAGTATTTTTTACTACAAAGAAGGAATGAAACTAAGCTCTAGTATACCACTTTGTAACACCCTAATAATTCCTTGCTTTTATAAAACCATTTTCCAACTTAAAATAAAGGAATTACTAAAGTATTACCGCCACCGTGATAACGGTTAAGGCTAGTACCAGAATTACGCAGCGGAATTTAATGTCAACTAACTTTCAAACAACATAAATAATAATTATTGAGGCCTCTTACAAGTTGGAACCATAACGGCCCAAAAACCAAAGTATTAAAATTCAACAAAACCCAAAACATGCATATAGTATAATTCAAAATAGTTTTAAAGTACGAAAAAATGCAACTCTCTCAATCATCCCAAGCCACATGATTTCGATCGTACTTCGATCTACCAACCTGCTATATTATTCTACTCCCCAACAATGCAAGTACAAATGATGTATCATCATAGGGTCATTAAGGCAAAGGCCATGACCAAAAGACACAAAGAACGTAGTCAGCAAAAAATGAGTACTTACAAGGCTATAGTGAAATAAAACTATAAACATGTATCACTCGCTAAATACTAATCAACATGCAAAAGCCATTTAGTAATCAACAAGTAAATCATGAATACAAGAATCGACTCTTGACTCACAATTTAATTAGAATAAGCTTCGAACGGGCCAAAAGAATGTTCCATAAAGGAAGGGTGTTGGGAGCCCACCAAACACCATAATAAATAATAAAATATCGGACCATACCGAGTGTCGGGCCATACCGACGGAATTCCAGCTCATAAATTAAATGAAACAACGTCTTGTATCATTAGTAGGAGAACGAGCTTTCCGGCAAGTCTCCCCCCATTGTTCATACTCAAGGTATATACGTTCCAAGAGTTTTGAAGCTTGTTCTGGTTGCACTTTACGTTTATTAATATTTTATTAATGGTGAACTCGAGACTCGAACACACATACATACATACATACGATTAATAAACGACAACCAAAATAATTCATTTTAATGCCTTTAGGACTTGTGATCAATAAATCAAGACGTATTGAAATTACTACCAAGTTCCTTCTCACAAAAGTGAGATTCCACATCATGCCTGTTAACATGAGTGTTGTTCCCTTGCACGACAATATCCTAATTCATTTCATATAAAAATATTCACAACTGAACCCTACATGTGCGGTGGCTTACGTGAGCTAACCCTTCACATGTGGTAAAATAAATAGTACAACGAGGTACGAATAGTTGGCTCAAAGGTATGCTAGACATCCCGTACAATAGCATAACAATAAATAATTCATCCCTTGCATGTGAAACAAACCATACATGCATAAATATTGAACAACATGACTGACAAAGAAATCCATACTCATAATAATCCCAACATGCTTGTTCAACCAATAAATCAATAATTCTAATATAATAATCCACATGATCGTTCACCAAAACAAATATGAATCCACCAAGTTCACATAATATAATTTACATCAACAACAATCATGTAATGTCCCTTGACAAATAGTGTGGTCGCCCTAGACTTGTACGTACCTTGAATACCTAAGCGTAGGGGCCACTTTGCAAAAACGATCACTTACTTAGAAATCACCTCCTATCATCAAAATAATGAAACTTTAATTATTTCAATGGTTAATTAAATTTCCAGCAACTTTATAAAATATAAAACCTTGTTAATAATTAGAATTCAATCGTTCTTTAATGAAATAATCGTCTCAATTTGAAAAACTAATCCCTAGTATGAAAACATACTTATTCCACCCTTAAAATCAATAAAAATCAACACTTTAGACCTTTTTGTAAATCTAAAAATATAATTGATTATCATAACTAAATTAATCACCTAAGTATGCTAATCAATTGGCCCATTAGGTCTAGGTTAAAGCCCTAACTTGAATTTCCCAATAAAACCAATTTAACGTCATAAAAATCAATTCTTTATTACATAAACAAATCTGAAAATTCATACTTTAATAATTAAAATACGCCTCATGAATCAAAACATATAAATCCTCCAAATACGGTGTTCATAACCGATTCTCAGCATTTTAATTATTCAAAACAATAATAATAATAATAATAATAATAATAATATAATTTAAAATAAGGAATTGAAATAGAATAGGAAAGGAAGAGGAGAATTATACCAATCCGGCCTATAGCACGGAACAGCCACGAATTAATGTGATTGGGCGAAAGAATTGAACGAATGAAACAAAGTAACACACACACACACACACACGCCTTGTGCGTGTGCGCGCGCGAACGGGAACGAAGAGCAGGGCAGCAGCGCGCTGGCGCACGGGACGAGAGGGTGAGGGCGCTGGGCGCTGTGCGCGCAAAAGACAAGAGCAATAGGGTGAGGGAGTGCGTGTGGCTGGCGCGAGTGCGGAGCGACGAAGCGCGGGGCAGCTAAGGCACATCAGCACAACGAGTGCTCGTGTTGTGCGTGTGGGTGAGCCGGACAAGAGAGGAGAGAGAAAGAGTGTGGAGAAAGCAAGAGAGGAAAGGCTTAATGAAAAATAAGGGGATCATTAATGAGGAGAGTCCTATTTATAGGCTCTCATATCCCTAGTGGGCTATGCTTGGAAATTTGACATTGGGCTTAGCATTTAAATGATTGGGCTAGTCTTAAGCTTAGAATTAAATTATTTTGATTGGGCTCGATTAATAAAACGAGTTGGACTTTTCATTTAAAACCCAAACCTTTAAAATTACTTGCGACCCATTAAATTTCCTGACTCGAAAATTAAATTCGTTTCATAATTAATTAAAATAATAAATATTCTAATTAATTAAAATACATTTAAATAAAATTTAAATGCGAAATAAATTCTAAAAATCATAAAATGCTTTATAAATATAATAAAATATATTTATAATTATTATAAAAATACGAGGTATTACAATGTTGCTCAAGTTTTCAAGTGGGAGTCAGTCTGTTTTTGAATTTTGAAGGACGCTCCCAAACCTTGAGAACGAATGTCGAACAAATATTTGATGAAGACAGCAAAACAGGAAATCGAACATCACACAACGACGACAAAGAACAATCACATGCAAACAAGATATTTTATTTATTTCGACATCTTGTAGTTACAAATTACACAGTTACAACTAGAAAGTTACACTCGTAATTACAAGTTACATTTTACGTTTACACATTACAACTTACATTTTACATTTACAAGTTACATTTACAGACTACGAATTACACTTTACATCTTACATTTCGATCCTACATATCTTTTACATTACATACATAATTTTACGCCTACACACTTATACAACAATACAGTCACATAGTTTGAGGTCGTCACAATGGCAGGGTCAGATGCCCACAACCTGCAAACACCGACCAGCCAAAACACAGAAACACAAATAGTAACAGATAGCGAAAGACAAAACCAAGATATGCAACACAAAAATACTAAACCATGTCCTAAATATTTACCTGGTCCACTTACTAAAATGTGACCACCACAAAAGACTGTCGCCATTAAGGCGAACCACATCCAAATATCTTGCTGCCCCCTTGGGTCAGCCAAAAACAAATATTATCCAGCTACAAATACTTAATATACTTTTTGAAACAAAGAAGGGGAGACCTACTCAGGCTGCACTACAGGACCATCATTCCCAGTTGTTAGGTTATGATACATATGAACAACATAAATCATGCGGAAAAACCTTAATGCCAGGAATCATATTAATTGCACATAATCATATAATTAGTCTAGGATGCATACACTTTGTAGCGTGCTCTCCCTAGCTGCGCCCGAACCGAACAAGAACAAGTCTTTAGGAGTCCAAGTGTCGTCCCTCCATAGAAAGTCCACGTCACGTCCGGATCCGCCTTAAGATTGACCAACTACAATCGCCCTTAAGGTACTACTTATTTTCGGCTAAATAGGGCAAGTGTTATGGCTGATTTTTCTGCTTAAAAAATCCTAGCTTTGGATACTTGAAAACTTGTGTATAAATTTGTGAACCTAGGAACATATTTATAGAGTCATGGAAAAGGATTTAGAATCCTATTAGAATACCAATTAGTTTAATTAGAATCCCTTTAGGACTCTATTAAATAAATTCTATCTACTAGGATAAGGATTTAATCATAGAACGAATTCCAATAGCTTAGGATTCGTATCGCACACAACCGCACACGAGCACGAGCACCGCACAGCCCGTGCAAGCCTCGCGGCCCACGCGAGCTGCACAGCTCGCAGCCCATGAGCGCAGCCCACGATGCGCGCGCGCCATGCCTTGTTGGGCCTGGCCTTGCGCTGGGCCTGGCGAGGCTTTGGCAGCGTGTGTTGGGCGCTTTAGCTTGTTGGGCGCGGGCCTGGTGATATGTTCATATTTTATAGTGTGTTTACCCCCGTCCCTTAGTACTTTTTTATCTCAAATGAGCTCTTCGGAGCGATTTTTAGTACTAATGTGCTACTTGTAGTGTGTTTGTAGTTTCAGGTTCATCATTGTAGGAATTAGCATGTTTTTGTGCATTTTCTACTCATTTTAATCAATACAAGAGATTATGTACTTTCGAGAGCACACACATTGAGTTGGAAGAGTTTTCGAGCAAAGCGGATAGTGAAAGAACTAGAAACGACACTCGTCTACTCTTTTGATCATAACTTACGTTCTAAAACTCCAAATGAAGTGATTTCAATTGGGTTGGATTCTAGACATCAATAGCTTTCCAACTAGTGGTCATTCGCCTAATTTCGACGAATAACGAAAGACATATGGCGTTTTAAAGATAGAGGATCGTGCAGTTTGTACGCGCGCCCGACGGGCGAATGGCTGCCCGACGGGCGAACGTCTGCCCGACGGGCGGGAGCTGCCCGACCGGGCGCGTGCCGATGATTTCCAGAATTTCTCCCTCCGCCCGGCGGGCGGACCTGCGCCCGACGGGTGGGTTACGAGCTGGTCGCCCGACAGGCGGAGAGCTGCCCGACCGGGCGACGACAACCCAAGGCGCTGTGCGCGCGTCCTTCCTTATTCTTTTCCGGTTTTTCCTTATGTTTTTAGGCTAAACTATAGATATGGCCTTTGTTAATTTAGTGAAACACTTTTTTATTATCTCATACTCTAGTATTAAACACTTAGTTTTATTTCTCTAAGCTTAATTTTTCTCTCTAATTTGTTCTAAACACTTAGTTTATTTTCAATCAAAAATTCAAGCTTTCATTTGCCATTGTTCTTCAATTAGGTATAATTCTTTATTTCAATTCTTTGTTTAAGCTTTAATCATGTTTTCAATCATGCCAATTGCTTTGTTTATTGGTAATATGATAGAGTAATCTAATTTCTAGGGTTTGGGAATCCTTGAATAATATGAAGGGACATTGAATAATTGTGATTGTTGGCATTGTAATTAATTCCTATTGATTGGTTATTATTACTATACAATTAGATTTGCGCAGGTTTAATTGTGGTAGTTTGGCAATATCAGGTTAAGATTCGAGAGATGCAATTTGATGTTTAGGCTTGTGTCAATAGGTGGAATTAGAGTTAATACGTAGCGAGAGCCCGTTAATTCTAAGTCTATGATCAGTATCGATTCGAGAGAGCATGCTAATCTAATTAATTGCTTTGTTGATTATTGTGATTGTTTATCGTCCTGGATTGTTATTTGTTGATGAACCTATGCCCTAGATCCTTTAATTCCTGAATTCTTAATTGTTTAATTATCGTTCGTAGTCTTAGCATACAAACCAACCAATTCTTGTTTCCCAATAGTCTAGTTTAGTTGATTAATAGTAGAAAGAACACTGTTTCCCTGTGGATTTGATCCTGACTTCCCTTGCTACCTAGCTAGTGGACCTTAGGTTATTTTTGATTAGGTAATACGACTTTAGCCTGTCAAAATTTGGCGCCGTTGCCGGGGAAACGGTTTTATTTTCTGCTATTAATTTTGTGGTCTAGATTATTTTCTTGAGTCTCGGAGAACTTCCAGTTCTTTGAGACCATGTATATATTTTATTTTATTTAGTTTATTTTTTTATTTTTTATTTTTTATTTTTTTCTGTTTTTTTATTTTTTTTGTTTTGTTTTCGTTTTTTTGTTTTTTTTTGAAAATAAATAGAATATTATTCTTTCCCTCAATTCGTAAATGAGCCTTTTTGGGTGTATTTTGATAGGCTTAATGATTTTATTGGTTACCACAATCTTAATCTTTGGGATTCTTGTGGTTTTGCTTATGGTGGTTTAAATGAGTATACAAGGAATGTGATAGAAAGTAGATTTAATGGTGATTTTCGAGCCTTGTCTTTGGATGATATGTGGGATTACTATATGTGGTTTGCAAGGGATTTGTATGAGCGTGAAATGGCCATTCATGTTACATGTGCTAATCCAAATTATGAGCATAATCTACATGGTTCTACCCCCTCTCCCTTGAATGCTTGTTATAATGAGGTGCATTCTAATGTTTATGATAATCATGTCTATTCTAATGACTTATCTAACCCTTGCATGGATATCAATGTTTTGCCTCATGATTCCACTATTGCTTCTCCCGTGTATTATTGTGAACCCTTGCCCAATCCTGTTCAACCCGAATCAGAAAGCAGAGATAGCTTCTTAGAGGAATTAAGAAGATTAAACTCTGAGATTGAGATTCAGTGTACTAGATCTAAAGAGGCTACTAATGAGATTATTAAAGCTAGTAAGGCTACTCTTGAGAGATTTAGAAAAGTTCAAGAAATTATTGAAAATAATGATTCGAGTTGTATTGAAAATTATTGAAATTATTGTCAACTGAGTGAACCCATAGGCAACCAAGAGTGGGAGGAACTTATAACAGAGGTTGAGGATGAGTTGGAGGATGATGATGTGACTGTTGGATCAATGGATGAAGGATTTGTTGAAACTGAAAAGCCATATGTTATAGAGCAAGTCCATGAGGAAGTTGAAGTTGATAAAACCCTTGTTGTTGTGTCAACCCCTACCCCTCATATTCCGAGTCCAAGAAGGGTTATTCTTAGCCCCGTTTACATCGTCTCACTCCCCTTGTCTTTCCCCATAAAACCTTTGCTTGAGGATCTTCCTCCTCCCCCCGAAAATCAAAAGCCCAATGACCTAATAGAGTCTGTTCCTCTTTGTGAATCTTTTGCAGGTACTTGCAGTACTTACAAAGAAGAAGTGGATGCTTTGCAGAGAGCTCTATATGGTGAAGAGCATGTCCACCATGAATGCCAAAACACAGAGAGAGCTATTTCATTGATCATTGAGGTTGAAGAATCAATAGTCCGCAAAAACAACTTCCATAAGGAGAGTATGCCTACTTTCTCTTTTCCTTCCTTTTCTTATTCTTCTTTTATTATTGTTTTTTCTTTTTGTTCTTCTTCCTTTAGGCATCCTACTCCTTACTGGCGCAGAGCTCATTCGGACTTTATGCAAATGTTGTTGTTGATTATCGTGCATGTCTTGTTGCACGAAAGATGTGCGAGTGCGCATGACAAGCTTCTACGCTCGTTGGTTGGCTATTTACTAACCAATCGCTTTGCGGGAGACACATAAGAGTTGGAGCCAGAGGGGTTCAATGAAGATTGAGACCCTCTATCTCCACTCCTTCAAGCACTGAGGACATTGCTGAGTTTGGCTTGGGGGAGGTATGTGTTATTGATTTCTAGAGTAGTTTATCGCTTTTGAAAAAAAAACAAAAAAGAACAAAAATACGTTCCGATGAATACATAATCATGCTTCCTTGTGCCCCTTGATTGAAATGTTTTGATTCTTGGTTTTTGATGACGAGCATTGTTGATATGTTGACCATGATTTAATATTCGACTATTTTGGTGCCTTTGCATGAGTCAACTTTGACCAACTATTTGTGAACTTGGTGCTTGGCTAGTTGACTTGGTTAGGAATGTGTGATAGTTTCCTGGTGTGTCGTTGATTTTGAGTATTGGTTTGTAACTATTAGTAATGTTTTATGACTCATATACATGCACATTGAGGAGGACGAAGGCATTTTTCTATTTAGGTAGCCTTCAGATGAAATTAGATACGTTTGTTCCTTCTTTTTCTACCCATGTTGTTGCTTGTGCCCTTTATTCGGTGACTAACCATATTACAAGCCCGTGAAAGCCCCATTGGTTACTAGTCCCAAGCCTAGCTTGGGGGAGCTAATAGTAGTGAGGTGAGGGAGTTGTAGTGTGGTACTTTCGAGCATAGTGAGTATTGAAAAAAGGGAGTTCTTCTTATCATGTTTGTTGTTTGAAAAAGATAAAAAAAAATGAGTTGAAAAATGAAAGAGATGAGAAGAATAGAAAATGTGAAGGTTTCTAAAAGAAAAAAAAAAAAAAAAAAAAAAAGAGATTGAAAAAAAAGAAAAGAAAAATTCGTTACTCTCAGAAAAATTTCAAAGTATTGTTTCACTCAAGTATTGTAATTCCATATCTTTATGAGTGGTTGGTCATAATTGTGAAAAAAGGCAAGAAAGTATGGTGTGGCTTGTTTTTTGTTTTATCATGTGTTGAGTGGGAGAGTTGTGGTCATTATTTGTGATTGATCATGGTTTTGCTAGGATTTATGCTCCCCAAAGCCAAGGCTTTAAGCTCACATTTTACCCAAATTTACCGCACCCTTACCTAAGCCTAACATTACAAGCTTTGAAGACCTTCTGACCTTTGTGCATAGAGTCGTACTTATGTGAAAAATAGTTGTTTATCAATGCAAGTTTATGACATGACACATTCCGAGTCGACCACTAGGTTGAGTGTATGTTTTCTAGACACACGAGTGTTGTGAGTTTGGGAGGGCATTGTTCACTTATATGTTGGGAGGAGAGCGAACGGGTACATCTTTTATCCGCCACATAAATGAGTGACGAGTGTGTGAGCACTAGTCTTGAATTCCATTGTGCATTTGTGGTTCTCTTTGCGTGACGATTGTTAAGGTGGATTAGCGGTCGAATAAATTTGATCGGTTGACATTGATGCATGCTTGTTGGATTTTACCTTGAATCGTATCCATTGTTTTAAGATGTGTTTGGGGTGAAGTTGATTTATGTATTCATCGATGATTTCTTTGCATAGGGACAAGCAAAGATCTAGCTTGGGGGAGTTTGATATGTTCATATTTTATAGTGTGTTTACCCCCGTCCCTTAGTACTTTTTGATCTCAAATGAGCTCTTCGGAGCGATTTTTAGTACTAATGTGCTCCTTGTAGTGTGTTTGTAGTTTGAGGTTCATCATTGTAGGAATTAGCATGTTTTTGTGCATTTTCTACTCATTTTAATCAATACAAGAGATTATGTACTTTCGAGAGCACACACATTGAGCTGGAAGAGTTTTCGAGCAAAGCGGATAGTGAAAGAACTAGAAACAACACTCGTCTACTCTTTTGATCATAACTTACGTTCTACAACTCCAAATGAAGTGATTACAATTGGCTTGGATTCTAGACATCAATAGCTTTCCAACGAGTGGTCACTCGCCTAATTCCGACGAATAACGAAAGACATATGGCGTTTTAAAGATAGAGGATCGTGCAGTTTGTACGCGCGCCCGACGGGCGAATGGCTGCCCGACGGGCGAACGTCTGCCCGACGGGCGGGAGCTGCCCGACCGGGCGCGTGCCGATGATTTCCAGAATTTCTCCCTCCGCCCGGCGGGCGGACCTGCGCCCGACGGGCGGGTTACGAGCTGGTCGCCCGACGGGCGGAGAGCTGCCCGACCGGGCGACGACAACCCAAGGCGCTGTGCGCGCGTCCTTCCTTATTCTTTTCCGGTTTTTCCTTATGTTTTTAGGCTAAACTATAGATATAGCCTTTGTTAATTTAGTGAAACACTTTTTTATTATCTCATACTCTAGTATTAAACACTTAGTTTTATTTCTCTAAGCTTAATTTTTCTCTCTAATTTGTTCTAAACACTTAGTTTATTTTCAATCAAAAATTCAAGCTTTCATTTGCCATTGTTCTTCAATTAGGTATTATTCTTTATTTCAATTCTTTGTTAAAGCTTTAATCATGTTTTCAATCATGCCAATTGCTTTGTTTATTGGTAATATGATAGAGTAATCTAATTTCTAGGGTTTGGGAATCCTTGAATAATATGAATGGACATTGAATAATTGTGATTGTTGGCATTGTAATTAATTCCTATTGATTGGTTATTATTACTATACAATTAGATTTGCGCAGGTTTAATTGTGGTAGTTTGGCAATATCAGGTTAAGATTCGAGAGATGCAATTTGATGTTTAGGCTTGTGTCAATAGGTGGAATTAGAGTTAATACGTAGCGAGAGCCCGTTAATTCTAAGTCTATGATCAGTATCGATTCGAGAGAGCATGCTAATCTAATTAATTACTTTGTTGATTATTGTGATTGTTTATCGTCCTGGATTGTTATTTGTTGATGAACCTATGCCCTAGATCCTTTAATTCCTGAATTCTTAATTGTTTAATTATCGTTCGTAGTCTTAGCATACAAACCAACCAATTCTTGTTTCCCAATAGTCTAGTTTAGTTGATTAATAGTAGAAAGAACACTGTTTCCCTGTGGATTCGATCCTGACTTCCCTTGCTACCTAGCTAGTGGACCTTAGGTTATTTTTTATTAGGTAATACGACTTTAGCCTGTCACCTGTCTTCGTGTTGGGCCTTCGTCTAGCAAGTCTCGTCCGATGCTAATTCGTACGATGCGCTTGCGATTAAATTCCCGATTCCAGAATTCATTTCCGATACGAACAATATTTAACATTTCCGATTCCAGAATTAATTTCCGTTTCGAACAAATATTTAATATTTCCGTTTCCGGAATTATTTTTCGATTCCGATAATATTTCCGATTCTAACAATATTTCCGTTTCCGGCAACATTTCCGTTTCCGGCAATATTTCCGATTCCGGCAATATTTCCATTTCCGATAATATTTTCCGATACGTACCATGTTTCCGTTTCCGGAAACATCTACGACTTGGATAATATTTATATTTCCGATACGATCCATATTTCCGTTTCCGGCAATATTATCGTTTTCGGAGTATTCATTTACTTGCCTTTGACGATCTTAGCTCCCACTGAAACCAAGATCCGTCGATTCTGAATATCCATAGATGGAATATTTAATGCCATTAAATACTTGATCCATTTACGTACTATGTGTGTGACCCTATGGGTTCAGTCAAGATTAATCTTTGGATTAATATCATTAATTCCACTTGAACTGAAGCGGCCTCTAGCTAGGCATTCAGCTCACTTGATCTCACTGAATTATTAACTTGTTAATTAATACTGAACCGCATTTATTAGACTTAATATTAAATGCATACTTGGACCAAGGGCATTATTTCCTTCAGTCTCCCACTTGTCCTTAGGGACAAGTGTGCATTTCCTAATTCCTTTGTCGCTCGATGCTTGCTCTTGAACATAAGATAAGACTTGTCATCCTTATTATGTCCAGAGGTGTTTCTCGGTTTCAGAGTTCAACTGATCAAATAAACAGTTAATCATAGCCTATGATTCATCTGAGCACGGCCATGCATTTTACAGTTTCTAGCTCTCCGAGTGGTCTTGTACAACTTTTAGCATCTCATCCCGATTTATGGGAGGACAATCTCAATCTTGCGATCTTGAGATTAGACTTCGTTTGATAGGTGATTACCTGAGCGTTGCCTTTATAGCCTCCTTTTACGGTGCGACGGTTGGTCAACGTCAAAGCAACCAGTTCTCAAACAAGTAATCTCAAATCACTCAGGTATTGAGGATTAGTGTCTAATAATTTTAATGAAATTTACTTATGACAGATTTTCATCTCTTACAATAAAGTTTCATAGGTCTGTCCGATACTAGTCTTCTCAAAGTAAGTATCTATGCAAATGATTACGACATTGCCATGTCCACATAGTTCAAGAAACAGAACTACTAGTCATCTTGCATTCTAGTCGTCTAACGTTTTCTATGCGCCCATCTTTATAGAAAACTCCGACCAGGGATCATTTTCAACTTTTGACATTCAAGTTCACTTGATAGACATTTCTTAGTCACAGGACTGGTCCTGACAGTCTATCTTGAATATTTCGTCAAATTGAAGGGACTCATCATTTAATGAACCACAAATTAAATGGAAAAAATGAATTCTATTCATTTATGTGAATGATTAACCAATAATGTTGTACAAAGTATTAAACTCTAAAACTTTAAAACATTAAACAAGGACATCAAAGCCATTCTCCAATATGCTTGATTCCCATAGCTGCAGTGTGCGAGTTGTGCTTCGCCTGCGGTAGAGGTTTAGTCAATGGATCTGAGATGTTGTCATCAGTTCCAATCTTGCTTATCTCGACTTCTTTTCTTTCAACGAACTCTCGTAGAAGGTGAAATCTACGAAGTACATGCTTGACTCTTTGGTGGTGTCTAGGCTCTTTTGCCTGTGCAATAGCTCCGTTATTATCCCAATATAGGGCTATTGGTCCTTTAATGGAGGGGACTACACCAAGTTTACCTATGAACTTCCTTATCCATATAGCTTCCTTTGCTGCTTCATGTGCAGCAATGTACTCCGCTTCAGTTGTAGAATCCGCAATGGTGCTTTGCTTAGCACTTTTCCAGCTTACTGCACCTCCGTTGAGGCAGAAGACAAACCCAGACTGTGATCTGAAATCATCTTTGTCAGTTTGGAAAATTGCGTCCGTATATCCTTTAACAATTAATTCATCATCTCCATCATAGACCAGGAAATCATCTTTGTGCCTTTTCAGGTACTTCGGAATATTCTTGGCAGCAGTCCAATGTACATATCATAGCACTGAGTGCATACGCAACATCCGGGCATGTACATATCATAGCATACATTATTGAACCAATCAATGATGCGTATGGAATCCCACTCATTCGTCTACGCTCATCAAGTGTTTTTGGGCACTGAATCTTGCTTAGAGTCATTCCATGAGACATGGGTAGGTAGCCTCGCTTGGAGTCTGCCATCTTGAACCTTTCAAGCACCGTATTGATATAAGTTCTCTGACTAAGTCCAATCATCTTCTTAGATCTATCTCTGTAAATCTTGATGCCCAGTATGTACTGTGCTTCTCCTAGATCCTTCATCGAAAAACATTTCCCAAGCCAAATCTTGACAGAGTTCAACATAGGAATGTCATTTCCGATAAGTAATATGTCGTCGACATATAATACTAGAAAAGCAATTTTGCTCCCACTAACCTTCTTGTATACACAAGATTCGTCTGCGTTCTTGATGAAACCAAAGTCACTAACTGCTTCGTCAAAACATATATTCCAGCTCCTTGATGCCTGCTTCAATCCGTAGATTGATTTCTTAAGCTTGCATACCTTTTTAGCATTATTTGGATCCTCAAAACCCTCAGGCTATGTCATAAACACAGTTTCTGTTAAAACGCCGTTTAAGAAAGCGGTTTTGACATCCATTTGCCATATTTCGTAATCGTAATATGCAGCGATTGCTAACATTATCCGAATAGACTTTAGCATTGCAACTGGTGAAAAAGTTTCATCGTAATCCACACCGTGGACTTGCCTGTAACCTTTTGCAACCAATCTAGCTTTGAAAACTTCAAGTTTCCCATCCTTGTCCTTTTTCAGTTTGAAAACCCATTTGCTTCCTAGGGCTTGGTAGCCATCGGGCAAATCGACCAAATCCCAAACTTGGTTTTCTGACATGGAGTCTAATTCAGATTGCATGGCTTCTTTCCATTGCTTGGAGCTAGGGCTCGTTATATCTTGTTTGTAAGTCGCAGGTTCATCACTTTCAAGTAATAGAACGTCATAGCTCTCGTTCGTCAAAATACCTAAGTACCTTTTCGGTTGAGATCTATATCTCTGCGATCTACGCGGGGTTACATTTCTAGATGGTCCATGATTCTCACCAGATACTTCTAAAGATCTTTGAGTTTCATCCTGAATGTCATCTTGAGCATTCTCTAGATTTTGTTGTTCGACCCGAATTTTTTCGAGGTCTACTTTTCTCCCACTTGTCATTTTGGAAATGTGATCCTTTTCCAAAAAGATACCATCTCGAGCAACAAACACCTTGTTCTCAGATGTATTGTAGAAGTAATACCCCTTTGTTTCCTTTGGATAGCCCACAAGGATACATTGTTTGTCTGAAATTAATCGTTTGACGTATATGTCACATCCCCAAATCATAAGAAAAGACACATTTGGAGGCTTTCCAAACCATAACTCATATGGAGTCTTTTTAACGGCTTTAGACGGAGCTCTATTTATAGTGAGTGCAGCTGTATTTAGTGCATGTCCCCAAAATTCTATTGGAAGTTCAGCCTGACCCATCATTGATCTAACCATGTCTAGCAAGGTTCTGTTCCTCCGTTCAGACACACCGTTCCATTGTGGTGTTCCAGGAGGAGTCAATTCTGATAGAATTCCACATTCCTTCATATGGTCATCAAATTCATAGCTCATATATTCACCGCCTCTATCAGACCGCAGTGCCTTAATCTTCTTGCCTAATTGATTCTCTACTTCACTCTGAAATTCCTTGAATTTGTCAAAGGATTCAGACTTATGCTTCATTAGGTAGACATAACCATATCTACTGAAGTCATCAGTGAAAGTGATAAAGTAGCTGAAACCACCTCTAGCATTTGTACTCATTGGTCCACACACATCTATATGGATTAAACCCAATAGTTCAATTGCTCTTTCTCCAACTTTAGAGAAAGGTTGTTTTGTCATTTTGCCAAGTAAACATGATTCGCAGTTACCATAATCCTCTAAGTCAAATGGTTCTAGAAATCCTTCTTTTTGAAGTCTTTCTATGCGTTTCAAGTTAATATGGCCTAATCGACAATGCCACAGATAGGTGAGATCTGAATCATCCTTTTTGGCCTTTTTGGTATTTATGTTATAAACTTGTTTGTCGTGATCTAATAAATAAAGTCCATTGACTAATCTAGCAGATCCATAAAACATCTCTTTAAAATAAAACGAACAACTATTGTCTTTTATTAAAAAGGAAAATCCCTTAGCATCCAAGCAAGAAACAGAAATGATGTTTTTAGTAAGACTTGGAACATGGAAACACTCTTCCAGTTCCAAAACTAGCCCAGAGGGCAACGAAAAATAATAAGTTCCTATAGCTAATGCAGCAATCCGTGCTCCATTTCCCACTCGTAGGTCGACTTCACCCTTGCTTAACCTTCTACTTCTTTTTAGTCCATGTGGATTGGAACATAAGTGTGAGCCACAACCTGTATCTAATACCAAGAAGTTGAATTAGCAAGTATACAGTCTATAACGAAAATACCTGAAGATGGAACGACTGTTCCGTTCTTCTGATCTTCCTTTAGCTTCAAGCAATCTCTCTTCCAATGCCGGCCCGCGCGCCCCTTCTTCTTGCAGTAGAAGCATTCGGATTCAGAAGTGGGTTGACTGACCTTCCTCTTTTCAGACTTGGCGCCAGTTTGCTTAGTCGGGCTGGCCTTCTTTTTACCTTTCTTAGCATTCCTCTTCTTACCAGATTTCTTGAACTTGCCCCCACGCACCATAAGCACATCTTGCTTATCACTTTTGAGCGTCTTTTCAGCGGTCTTCAGCATACCGTGAAGCTCAGTGAGCATTCTGTCCAGACTATTCATAATATAGTTCAGGTTGAACTGATCATACCCGCTATGAAGAGAATGGAGGATGGTGTCTACAGCCATTTCCTGAGAGAATTGCTGATCCAGCCGACTCATATTCTCAATGAGTCCAATAATTTTGAGAACATGTGGACTTACGGGCTCGCCTTTCGTAAGCTTAGTCTCAAGAATTTGCCTATGAGTCTCGAATCTTTCGACTCGAGCCAGATCTTGGAACATGTTCTTTAACTCACTGATGATCGTGAAAGCATCTAAGTTGATGAACGTTTTCTGTAGATCTGCGCTCATGGTTGCAAGCATTAGACATTTCACATCCTTGTTGGCACAATCCAACGAATGAGGGCTGCCTGAGTGACCCCGTCGCCCGCGGCTTCGGGCATCGCCTCTTCCAAGACATACTCCTTTTCTTCCTGCATGAGAACTATTTGCAAGTCCCTTTGCCAGTCAAGGAGGTTTTTCCCGTTCAACTTCTCCTTTTCGAGAATTGATCGGATGTTGAATGAATTGTTGTTTGCCATAGTTAAAACTACAATTGAAAAAGAATAAACAAATAAATAATCATTCACAGTTTCTCTTAATAAACTTAAATTCTAGCATACATGCATAATTTAATGTTCATTAAGCATTTTATTCAAGTTATGTGTTCCGGCAGGTGTGAATAAAATGATTCCAAGACCCTAAAACCATTGAAGAATTAAGCACATTATGTATTTAGAATCAATTCTAAAATCTTTTAGGTAAGAAAAAGCCTTTTGCTAATAGTCTAGAAACTACTCTTGGTTAATAGGTACGTCTAAGGACTTATTAGGTAAACCTATCAATTTTGCCACAACATAAAAGGACTCCTTACTTATATCGTTGAATTTCACCAAAACTAACATGTACTCACAATTATTTGTGTACCTTACCCCTTTAGGATTAATAAGTAACACCTCGCTGAGCGTAAAACTATTACTAGATTGATGTAA
Organism: Spinacia oleracea; assembly: GCF_020520425.1. Classification (NCBI taxonomy): domain Eukaryota; kingdom Viridiplantae; phylum Streptophyta; class Magnoliopsida; order Caryophyllales; family Amaranthaceae; genus Spinacia; species Spinacia oleracea. The sequence continues at coordinate 56,405,131 of NC_079490.1, forward strand.
AGGTTATCCAAGTAAGTGTTATTTTGGCATGGCACCTTTTAACTCAATTTTTAAACTTTGGAACTTAAGGCTCTTACTATGTTGGTTAGATTGGAAGTGAACTAAAATCCTTAATCATGCAACATAATCAAGCCATAATCTCATGCATAATTAAGACATATTTAAAGAAATAAATAACTTAAAACATGCATAAGATAAATGTGATCTAGTATGGCCCGACTTCATCCTGAAGCTTTAACTTCAAAGTCCGTCTTGAAAATGGATTGGAAACTCCGTCTTGAATTTCACCATGGGAGGCGCCATTTTCTTCAAATAGGATAAGTTATAATTAAACTAATTACAACTATTTGATGGTACGCATACCGTATTTGAATTGAAAAAACAAACTTTGGTGCATTAGACCAATTACATTCAAATTAATGGTACGCATACCATATTTTCTTTCCTATTTGGGCCATACTAGTCACTTCATAACCTGCAAAACAGTACATATACAATAAATACCATTCACCCATTCATTATCATGAATGGCCCACATAGCTGGTTAGTAAAACACATTATGTATCACATAAATATTTGCAGCAATTAATCAAGGGCATCAATAATCTACCAATTATTCAGTCCTTATTAATTCTAATCAAGTTGTTTTAACCTTAAAGGATTTGTAGACCTAATCAAGAGTTTATGACTAAAAATGCTCCCACTTAAACCAATAACGTTATATGCTTTACTAATTTTAAACATAAAAATGTATTTCTAGTCTAACCGGAAACATACAAGTTTAATTAAAATTTAAAGCTCATACAAAATTATAATCGAATCCATTAATTTAATTTATTTTCAGTTGAATTAAATTAATTTAAATTAATTCAAGGTTTAATTTTAGTAAAATAATTAGTATAAATTAAAATTTATAATAATTATAATATTCAAAATTAAATCCCGAGAAAACAATCTAAATTATTAATTTTAAAATTAATTAAAATTATTTCTGAACTGAAAATCTAAAATTAAAACCAAAACGTGTCAATCGTCGCAAGACGAGGCAATTGGGCTTGCGCCCAAGCCCCATCGAGCCACGAGGCCGCATCGCCCCTCGACTGACCGTTGCACACGGCTTGCACAGCCACACCGCACACACAGCCATATGCCACGCACACACGCAGCCATGTTGGCTACGCTGCGCGCAGCCTTGTGCTGTGTCGTGGCTGCCTGCCTCTCGGCGGGCCTGGTGCGTCGTGGCGCAGCACATCGCTGCCCACACGCATCTTGCTCGTCGCATGTGCCCGCCCATTGCCCTCGCCCATCGCCCAGCATGCATACCTAGGCTTCGAGCCTTGCGTGCCGCCTAGCTTGTTGCTCGCTGCATTCGTACCGCACGGGCAACGAGCTCCCTTGCTCGTCGTCGCGTGCCCGCACTATACAACACCCCTTAAGGGTAACACGTAGCTTCCATTGCTTTGTGCGTGCAACATTTATGAGCGTATTTCATAAAAATTTAAAATTTTTAATTCAAAATTAATGACAAATTAATAAATCATATTAATTCATAATTTTAGGGCGAAAAATCAAAAATTTATTAATCAATTAATTTCCGATTAACATGGATTCAAATCTAGGTCATAAAAATTTTAAATTTATCACAAATTAACAATTTTTTTATGGTGGTTTTTAATCATGGATACCTAATTAAATCATTAATTAATTATGAAAATCAAATCAATTCTAAATTATTCGAATTTCAACAAATTAATCATAATTACAAATTAGGATGTATAATTAACAAGTCTAGGCATTCAAATTTGTTAAACATATACAGTAGGTCAATCAAAAATTCAAGATTTATCAACAAGAATCGCAAATATTCAATTTAACATCTTAAATTTACAAACTTTTACGTTCGAAAAACTAAAACCTCCGAAAATTCATAGTTAGGCTTCGAATTTGGGAATTCTGGGTTCGGCCGGAAAATAGCTATTTTGTCAAAATTTTAGAATGCCTTTTACATGCGGAATTTGTTAGGTTATGATACATATGATATTACATAAATCATGCGGAAACAACCATTAACCCATGAATACATATTATTTACACATAATCATATAGCATAATTGAGATGCATACTCTTTGTTGCGTGCCCTCCCTAGCTGCGCCCGAACCGAGCAAGAACAAGTCTTTAGGACTCCAAGTGTCGTCCCTCCGTAGATAGTCCACAGCACGTCCGGATCCGCCTTAAGATTGACCAACTAGAATCGCCCTTAAGGTACTAGAATTTTCGGCACTTTTGAGCAAGATGTGTGACTGAATTTTTCTCTCAAAAACTCACTTTGAATACTTTTAAAACTCGTTATAAATTGTGAACCCAGGCCACATATTTATAGGGGTATGGAAAGAGAATTGGAATCCTATTAGGATACGAATTAATTAAACTTAGAATCCTACAAGAACTCTAATTAATTAATTTATCAAATAGAATTAGGAATTTAATCATTAACCGAACTCTGCACGTTTTAGGAATCGTGCATGAACACAAACTCACACACACACACACGGCAGCCACGATGGGCCGCCCATGCGCGTGCGTGCGAGCAGCAGCCCACGCAGCGAGGCCCACGCAGCCGCGGCCTTGGCGCGCGCTGGGCCTGCCTTACTGTAGGCCTGGGCGCTGCCTTGGCTGGGCTTGTGGCGCGCGTTTGGCTTGCTGGGCGATGGCCTGGCTTCGAGCTGGGCCCTCGTCCGGCAGGCCTCGTCCGATGCTTATTCGTACGATACGCTTCCGATTAAATTTCCGATTCCGGAATTCATTTCCGATACGAACAATATTTAACATTTCCGATTCTGGAATTAATTTCCGTTTCGAACAAATATTTAATATTTCCGTTTCCGGAATTATTTTCCGATTCCGATAATATTTCCGATTCTGACAATATTTCCGTTTCCGGCAATATTTCCGATTCTGGCAATATTTCCATTTCCGATAATATTTTCCGATACGTACCATGTTTCCGTTTCCGGCAATATCTACGACTTGGATAATATTTATATTTCCGATACGATCCATATTTCCGTTTCCGGCAATATCATCGTTTCCGGAGTATTCATTTCTTGCCTGTGACGATCTCAGCTCCCACTGAAACCAAGATCCGTCGATTCCGAATATTCATAGATGGAGTATTTAATGCCATTAAATACTTGATCCGTTTACGTACTATTTGTGTGACCCTACGGGTTCAGTCAAGAGTAAGCTGTGGATTAATATCATTAATTCCACTTGAACTGAAGCGGCCTCTAGCTAGGCATTCAGCTCACTTGATCTCACTGAATTATTAACTTGTTAATCAATACTGAACCGCATTTATTAGACTTATCATAGAATGCATACTTGGACCAAGGGCATTATTTCCTTCAGTCTCCTACTTGTCCTTAGGGACAAGTGTGCATTTCCTAATTCCTTTGTCGCTCGATGCTTGCTCTTGAACATAAGGTAAGAGTCGTCATCCTTATTATGTCCAGAGGTGTTCCTCGGTTTCAGAGTTCAACTGATCAAATAAACAGATAATCATAGCCTATGATTCATCCGAGCACGGCCATGCATTTCACAGTTTCTAGCTCTCCGAGTGGCCTTGTACAACTTTTAAGCATCTCATCCCGATTTATGGGAGGACAATCCCAATCTTGCGATCTTGAGATTAGACTTCGTTTGATAGGTGATTACCTGAGCGTTGCCTTTATAGCCTCCTTTTACGGTGCGACGGTTGGTCAACGTCAAAACAACCAGTTCTCAAACAAGTAATCTCAAATCATTCAGGTTTTGAGGATTTAGTGTCTAATAATTTAATGAAATTTACTTATGACAGATTTTCATCTCTTACAGTAAAGTTTCATAGGTCTTGTCCGATACTAATCTTCCCAAAGTAAGTATCTATGCAAATGATTATGACATTGCCATGTCCACATAGTTCAAGAAACAGAACTACTAGTCATCTTGCATTCTAATCGTCTAACGTTTTCTATGCGTCCAATTTTATAGAAAACTCCGATTAGGGACCATTTTCAACCTTTGACATTCAAGTTCACTTGATAGACATTTCTTAGTCACAGGACTGGTCCTGACAGTCTATCTTGAATATATCGTCAAATTGAAGGGACTCATCATTTAATAAACCACAAATTAAATGGAAAAATGAATTCTTTTCATTTATTGTGAATGATTAACCAATAATGTTTTACAAAGATTTAAACTCTAAAACTTTAAAACATTAAACAGAGACATCAAAGCTATTCTCCAATATGCTTGATTCCCATAGCTGCAGTGTGCGAGTTGTGCTTCGCTTGCGGCAGAGGTTTAGTTAATGGATCTGATATGTTGTCATCAGTTCCAATCTTGCTTATCTCGACTTCTTTTCTTTCAACGAACTCTCGTAGAAGGTGAAATCTACGAAGTACATGCTTGACTCTCTGGTGGTGTCTAGGCTCTTTTGCCTGTGCAATAGCTCCGTTATTGTCACAATACAGGGCTATTGGTCCTTTAATGGAGGGGACTACACCAAGTTCACCTATGAACTTCCTTAGCCATATAGCTTCCTTTGCTGCTTCATGTGCAGGAATGTACTCCGCTTCAGTTGTAGAATTCGCAATGGTGCTTTGCTTAGCACTTTTCCAGCTTACTGCTCCTCCGTTGAGGCAGAAGACAAACCCAGACTGTGATCTGAAATCATCTTTGTCGGTTTGGAAACTTGCGTCCGTATAGCCTTTAACAATTAATTCATCATCTCCACCATAGACCAGGAAGTCATCTTTGTGCCTTTTCAGGTACTTCAGAATATTCTTGGCAGCAGTCCAATGCGCCTCTCCTGGGTCTGACTGGTATCTGCTCGTAGCACTGAGTGCGTACGCAACATCCGGGCGTGTACATATCATAGCATACATTATTGAACCAATCAATGATGTATATGGAATCCCATTCATTCGTCTACGCTCATCAAGTGTTTTTGGGCACTGAGTCTTGCTTAGAGTCATTCCATGAGACATGGGTAGGTAGCCTCGCTTGGAGTCCGCCATCTTGAACCTATCAAGCACCTTATTGATATAAGTGCTTTGACTAAGTCCAATCATCCTTTTAGATCTATCTCTGTAAATCTTGATGCCCAATATGTACTGTGCTTCTCCTAGATCCTTCATCGAAAAACATTTCCCAAGCCAAATCTTGACAGAGTTCAACATAGGAATGTCATTTCCGATAAGTAATATGTCGTCGACATATAATACTAGGAAAGCAATTTTGCTCCCACTGACCTTCTTGTATACACAAGATTCGTCTGCGTTCTTGATGAAACCAAAGTCATTGACTGCTTCATCGAAACGTATATTCCAGCTCCTGGATGCCTGCTTCAATCCGTAGATTGACTTTTTTAGCTTGCATACCTTTTTAGCATTCTTTGGATCCTCAAAACCTTCAGGCTGTGTCATAAACACAGTTTCTGTTAAAACGCCGTTTAAGAAAGCAGTTTTGACATCCATCTGCCATATTTCGTAATCGTAATATGCAGCGATTGCTAACATTATCCGAATAGACTTTAGCATTGCAACTGGTGAAAAAGTTTCATCGTAATCCACACCGTGGACTTGCCTGTAACCTTTTGCAACCAATCTAGCTTTGAAAACTTCAAGTTTCCCATCCTTGTCCTTTTTCAGTTTGAAAACCCATTTGCTTCCAATCGCTTGATAGCCATCTGGCAAATCGACCAAATCCCATACTTGGTTTTCAGACATGGAGTCCAATTCAGATTGCATGGCTTCTTGCCATTGCTTGGAGCTAGGGCTCGTCATAGCTTGTTTGTAAGTCGCAGGTTCATCACTTTCAAGTAATAGAACGTCATAGCTCTCGTTCGTCAAAATACCTAAGTACCTTTCCGGTTGAGATCTATATCTATGCGATCTACGCGGGGTAACATTTCTAGATTGACCATGATTCTCACCAGATTCTTCTAAAGATCTCTGAGTTTCATCCTGAATGTCATCTTGAGCATTCTCTAGAGTTTGTTGTTCGACTCGAATTTCTTCGAGGTCTACTTTTCTCCCACTTGTCATTTTGGAAATGTGATCTTTCTCCAAAAAGACACCATCTCGAGCAACAAACACCTTGTTCTCAGATGTATTGTAGAAGTAATACCCCTTTGTTTCCTTTGGATAGCCCACAAGGATACATTTGTCAGATTTTGGATGAAGTTTGTCTGAAATTAATCATTTGACGTATACTTCACATCCCCAAATCTTAAGAAAAGACACATTTGGAGGCTTTCCAAACCATAATTCGTATGGAGTCTTTTCGACAGCTTTAGACGGAGCTCTATTTATAGTGAGTGCAGCTGTATTTAGTGCATGTCCCCAAAATTCTAATGGAAGTTCGGCCTGACCCATCATTGACCTGACCATGTCTAGCAAGGTTCTGTTCCTCCGTTCCGACACACCGTTCCATTGTGGTGTTCCAGGAGGAGTCAATTCTGATAGAATTCCACATTCTTTCAGATGGTCATCAAATTCATAGCTCAGATATTCACCGCCTCTATCAGACCGCAGTGCCTTAATCTTCTTGCCTAATTGATTCTCTACTTCACTCTAAAATTCCTTGAATTTGTCAAAGGATTCAGACTTATGCTTCATTAGGTAGACATAACCATACCTACTGAAGTCATCAGTGAAAGTGATTAAGTAGCTGAAACCACCTCTAGCATTTGTACTCATTGGTCCACATACATCTGTATGGATTAAACCCAATAGTTCATTTGCTCTTTCTCCAACTTTAGAGAAAGGTTGCTTCGTCATTTTGCCAAGTAAACATGATTCGCATTTACCATAATCCTCTAAGTCAAATGGTTCTAGAATTCCTTCCTTTTGAAGTCTTTCTAAGCGTTTCAAGTTTATATGGCCTAATCGACAATGCCACAGATAGGTGAGATCTGAATCATCCTTTTTGGCCTTTTTGGTATTTATGTTATATACTTGTTTGTCGTGATCTAATAAATAAAGTCCATTGACTAATCTAGCAGATCCATAAAACATCTCTTTAAAATAAAACGAACAACTATTGTCTTTTATTAAAAAGGAAAATCCCTTAGCATCTAAGCAAGAAACTGAAATGATGTTCTTAGTAAGACTTGGAACATGGAAACATTCTTCCAGTTCCAAAACTAGCCCGGAGGGCAACGACAAATAGTAAGTTCCTACAGCTAATGCAGCAATCCGTGCTCCATTTCCCACTCGTAGGTCGACTTCACCCTTGCTTAACTTTCTACTTCTTCTTAGTCCCTGTGGATTGGAACATAAGTGTGAGCCACAACCTGTATCTAATACCCAAGAAGTTGAATTAGCAAGTATACATTCTATAACGAAAATACCTGAAGATGGAACGACTGTTCCGTTCTTCTGATCTTCCATTAGCTTCAAGCAATCTCTCTTCCAATGCCCCTTCTTCTTGCAGTAGAAGCATTCGGATTCAGAAGTGGGTTGACTGACCTTCCTCTTTACAGATTTGGCGCCAGTTTGCTTAGTTGGGCTGGCCTTGTTGCCACCTTTCTTAGCATTCCTCTTCTTTCCAGATTTCTTGAACTTGCCCCCACGCACCATAAGCACATCCTGCTTATCACTTTTGAGCGTCTTTTCAGCGGTCTTCAGCATACTGTGAAGCTCAGTTAGCGTTTTGTCCAGACTATTCATACTGTAGTTCAGTTTGAACTGATCATACCCGCTATGAAGAGAATGGAGGATGGTGTCTATAGCCATTTCCTGAGAAAATTGCTGATCCAGCCGACTCATATTCTCAATGAGTCCAATCATTTTGAGAACATGTGGACTTACGGGCTCGCCTTTCTTAAGCTTGGTCTCAAGAATTTGCCTATGAGTCTCGAATCTTTCGACTCGAGCCAGATCTTGGAACATGTTCTTCAACTCACTGATGATTGTGAAAGCATCTGAGTTGATGAACGTTTTCTGCAGATCCGCACTCATGGTGGCGAGCATTAGACATTTCACATCCTTGTTGGCATCCATCCAACGATTGAGGGCTGCCTGAGTGACCCCGTCGCCTGCAGCTTCGGGCATCGCCTCATCTAGGACATACTCCTTTTCTTCCTGCATAAGAACTATTTGCAAGTTCCTTTGCCAGTCAAGGAAGTTTTTCCCGTTCAACTTCTCCTTTTCGAGAATTGATCGAATGTTGAATGAATTGTTGTTTGCCATATTAAAAACTACAATTGAAAAGAATAAACAAATAAATAACCATTCACAGTTTCTCTTAATAAACTTAAATTCTAGCATACATGCGTAATTCAATGTTTATTAAGCATTTTATTCAAGTTGGTGTTCCGGCAGGTGTGAATAAAATGATTCCAAGATCCTAAAATCATTGAAGAACTAAGCACAGTTTGTCGACTTAATCCTAGAACATCTTAGGTAAGCAAAAGCCTTTTGCTAATAGTCTAGAAACTATTCTTGGTTGATAGGTACGTCTAAGAACTTATTAGGTAAACCTATCGATTTTGCCACGACATAAAAGGACTCCTTACTTACATCGTTGAGTTTCACCAAAACTAACATGTACTCACAATTGTTTGTGTACCTTGCCCCTTTAGGACCAATAAGTAACACCTCGCTGAGCGAAAACTATTACTAGATTGATGTAAAGGATATCCAAGCAAGTGTATATTTTGGCATGGCACCTTTTAACTCAATTTTTTTTTTTAAGTTTGGAACTTAAGGCTCTTACTATGTTGGTTAGATTTTAAGTGAACTAAAATCCTTAATCATGCAACATAATCAAGCTTTTGATCTCATGCATTTTAAGACATATTTAAAAGCAATAAATAACTTAAAACATGCATAAGATTAAATGTGATCTAGTATGGCCCGACTTCATCTTGAAGCTTTGACTTCAAAGTCCGTCTTGAAAATCTCCGTGGGAGGCACCATTTTCTTCAAATAGGATAAGCTATAACTAATTACAACTATTTGATGGTTCGCAGACCATATTTGAATTGAAAAATAACTTTGGTACTTTAGACCAATTACATTCAAATTAATGGTACGCAGACCATATTTTCTATCCTATTTGGGCCATACTAGTCACTTCATAACCTGCAAAACAGTACATATACAACATATATACCATTCACCCATTCATTATCATGAATGGCCCACATAGCTGGTTAGTAAAACACATTATGCATCACGTAAACATTTGCAGCAATTAATCAAGGGCACCAATAATCTACCAATTATTCAGTCCTTATTAATTCTAATCAAGTTGTTTTAACCTTAAGGATTTGTAGACCTCATCAAGAGTTTATGACTAAAAGGCGCTCCCACTTAAACCAATAAATTCATATGCTTTACTAATTTTAAACATAAAATGTATTTCTAGTCTAACCGGAAACATACAAATTTAATTAAAATTTAAAGCTCATATAAATTTATAATTGAATCCAAAAAGTTTAATTTAATTTCAGTCGTTATTTAAATTAATTCATGATTTTCATTTTAGTAAAATAATTAGAATAAATAAAATTTATTATAATTACAATATTCAAAATTAAAATCCAAGATAATAATTTAAATTATTAATTTTAAAATTAATTAAAATTACGTGAACTGAAATTTTCAAATTAAACATTCAAAACGATCTAATCGTAACGCAAACACCCTACGCATTGCACGCCCATGGGCCGCACGCACACAGCCATTGCTGGCCATGTGCGCGCAGCCCATGCGCTCGTCGCATAGCTGCTGCATCTTCCATCGCAAGCCATCGCACGCTGTGGTGCTCGCTGCGCGCGCGCCAGCGCTCGTCGCACGCGAGCCATCGCTCGCAGTGCGCGCTTGCCAGCGCTCGCTGTGCGCGCTCCATAGCTCGCTGTGCGCGCGAGCCATCGCTCGCTGGGCGCGCGAGCCATCGCTCGTTGTGCGCGCGAGCAACGCTGGGCGCAGCGCTCGTGGCACGCGAGCTTGCGCTCGCTGCGTGCGAGGCAGTGCGCGTTGTGGCGCAGCTCGCTTGCTGCCCACACGCGACTGCCTTGGCTTGCCTTTCGCCCATGCCCATTTGTTCATAGCTGGTGGCCCACGACACAAGGCAGGGCTGCTGCCTTGTGCTCGTGCACCATGCCTTGCTCATTGCATTGGTGCCGCATGGGCGACGAGCTCCCTTGCTCGTCGTCGCATGCCCGCACTATACAACACCCCTTAAGGGTAACACGAAGCGTCCATTGCTTTGTGCGTGCAAGTTATGTGAACGAATCGCATAAAAATTTAAAATTTATATTTAAAATTAATGACAAATTAATAAATAATATTAATTTCATAATTTTAGGGCGAAAAATCGAAAATTTATTATTCAATTGATTTCCGATTGTTATGGATTCAAGTCTAGGTCATAAAAATTTAAAATTTATCATAAATTTACAATTTTTATGGTGGTTTTTAATCATAGGTTTCTAATTAAATTATAATTAATTATGAAAATCAAATTAATTCTAAATTATTCTAATTTTCAACAAATTAATCATAATTACAAATTAGATTGCATAATTAACAAGGCTAGGCATTCAAACTTGTTAAACATATACAGTAGGTCAATCAAAAATTCAAGATTTATCAACAAGAATCGCAAATATTTAATTTAACATCTTAAATTTACGAAATTTTGCATTCGAAAAACTAAAACCTTCGAAAAGTCATAGTTAGGCTTCGAATTTGAGAATTCTGGGTTCGAAAAACCAAATGTTTGTCAAAATTTTAGAATGCCTTTTACATGCGAAATTGACACAAAAATCACTCGATTTGGATGAGTAACGAAGAAACTGCCGAAAAACTGCGTACGTATAATTAAATAAACGCAATTTGCAATTAATTAACAATTACGAAAATTAATCACCCCTTTTAATTCTTGCAAATTTGTAATATTTAACCATGTTATGCAAATTAGATTATGAAAATAATAAGGGGCTCGTGATACCACTGTTAGGTTATGATACATATGATATTACATAAATCATGCGGAAACAACCATTAACCCATGAATACATATTATTTACACATAATCATATAGCATAATTGAGATGCATACTCTTTGTTGCGTGCCCTCCCTAGCTGCGCCCGAACCGAGCAAGAACAAGTCTTTAGGACTCCAAGTGTCGTCCCTCCGTAGATAGTCCACAGCACGTCCGGATCCGCCTTAAGATTGACCAACTAGAATCGCCCTTAAGGTAATAGAATTTTCGGCACTTTTGAGCAAGATGTGTGACTGAATTTTTCTCTCAAAAACTCACTTTGAATACTTTTAAAACTCGTTATAAATTGTGAACCCAGGCCACATATTTATAGGGGTATGGAAAGAGAATTGGAATCCTATTAGGATACGAATTAATTAAACTTAGAATCCTACAAGAACTCTAATTAATTAATTTTTCAAATAGAATTAGGAATTTAATCATTAACCGAACTCTGCACGTTTTAGGAATCGTGCATGAACACAAACTCACACACACACACACGGCAGCCACGATGGGCCGCCCATGCGCGTGCGTGCGAGCAGCAGCCCACGCAGCGAGGCCCACGCAGCCGCGGCCTTGGCGCGCGCTGGGCCTGCCTTGCTGTAGGCCTGGGCGCTGCCTTGGCTGGGCTTGTGGCGCGCGTTTGGCTTGCTGGGCGATGGCCTGGCTTCGAGCTGGGCCCTCGTCCGGCAGGCCTCGTCCGATGCTTATTCGTACGATACGCTTCCGATTAAATTTCCGATTCCGGAATTCATTTCCGATACGAACAATATTTAACATTTCCGATTTCGGAATTAATTTCCGTTTCGAACAAATATTTAATATTTCCGTTTCCGGAATTATTTTCCGATTCCGATAATATTTCCGATTCTGACAATATTTCCGTTTCCGGCAATATTTCCGATTCTGGCAATATTTCCATTTCCGATAATATTTTCCGATACGTACCATGTTTCCGTTTCCGGCAATATCTACGACTTGGATAATATTTATATTTCCGATACGATCCATATTTCCGTTTCCGGCAATATCATCGTTTCCGGAGTATTCATTTCTTGCCTGTGACGATCTCAGCTCCCACTGAAACCAAGATCCGTCGATTCCGAATATTCATAGATGGAGTATTTAATGCCATTAAATACTTGATCCGTTTACGTACTATTTGTGTGACCCTACGGGTTCAGTCAAGAGTAAGCTGTGGATTAATATCATTAATTCCACTTGAACTGAAGCGGCCTCTAGCTAGGCATTCAGCTCACTTGATCTCACTGAATTATTAACTTGTTAATCAATACTGAACCGCATTTATTAGACTTATCATAGAATGCATACTTGGACCAAGGGCATTATTTCCTTCAGAATTGACACAAAAATCACTCGATTTGGTTGAGTAACGAAGAAACTGCCGAAAAACTGCGTACATATAATTAAATAAACGCAATTTGCAATTAATTAACAATTACGAAAATTAATCACCCCTTTTTAATTCTTTGCAAATTTGTAAAATTTAACCATGTTTAAGCAATTATAGATCATGCAATTAATAAGGGGCTCGTGATACCACTGTTAGGTTATGATACATATGAACAACATAAATCATGCAAAAACCTTAATGCCAGGAATCATATTAATTGCACATAATCATATAATTAGTCTAGGATGCATACACTTTGTAGCGTGCCCTCCCTAGATGCGCCCGAACCGAACAAGAACAAGTCTTTAGGACTCCAAGTGTCGTCCCTCCGTAGAAAGTTCACAGCACGTCCGGATCCGCCTTAAGATTGACCAACTAGAATCGCCCTTAAGGTACTACTTATTTTCAGCCAAATAGGGCAAGTGTTATGGCTGATTTTTCTGCTTAAAAAATCCTAGCTTTGAATACTTGAAAACTTGTGTATAAATTTGTGAACCTAGGCACATATTTATAGAGTCATGGAAAAGGATTTAGAATCTTATTAGAATACCAATTAGTTTAATTAGAATCCCTTTAGAACTCTATTAAATAAATTCAATCTACTAGGATTAGGATTTAATCATAGAACGAATTCCAATAGCTTTAGGATTCGTATCGCACACAACTGCACACGAGCGCGAGCACCGCACAGCCCGCGCAAGCCTCGCAGCCCACCTATCATGGATAACTTGTTAATTAATACTGAACCGTATTTATTAGACTTAATATTAAATGCATACTTGGACCAAGGGCATTATTTCCTTCACCGGCTTGTTCGCCATCACTTGGTGCGTCTCGACGTCGACATTGGGACTAGTTGCAGTTGCACCTATCTCAACATCGTCATCCTCATCCTCATCCTTGGCACCGGGGGGGACATACTCCTCGGGGAATGCGCGGTTGAAGTCATCAATGTCAGCTTAAGGAGTCCAACTTGTATTCTTGCCTTCTAGAACTCTGTTTTGGAAAAATTCTTCTTAGGGCTGAACTTGTCTTGAGGATGGTGCTAACAATCGATTGAGCTAGATAATGCAAAGTGACAAAAGTAATTCGTAAGAGCATAAAGGAGTATATTATTAGCAAGTAGAGCTTATATGTACAAAAGAGCCGTCTAAGATATTTTATAGGCTTTACACAACGAATGTAACGTTCATAATTTAATACACATAATTAAGCTTAATGAAGGTAGTTAATGTTGCTCTCCACACTTAATCATTTAAACGTAACCGTTGCCGTCTCTCTCAAACGTTGAGAGTAAGTTGTTCAGCCGTAACCCTGTGCCTTGCTGGCAGACACATGTACTCCACAGTGGCATACTTGGACACATCAAGAGGGTATTTTCCCCCCTAACAATTCCCCAAACCCATTTTGAATTTTTTTCCTGGAAGTTCAAAAGAGAAATGGGTTTCCTTGTTACCAAGAAAAGGGAGGAAATAACCTCTTATTCCCCCAATGAATGACGACGTTTGATAATGATGACTCCTTGAGAAGCCAACCGCCCAATCTCTTCCATAAATACGTCATCCCCTTTACCCATTTATTAACACTTCCTCTTTCTCTCTCTTCTCAACCGTAAAGAATCCGGTGATTTCCTCTTCAAAGAATTCAGGTAACCGCCCCTTCTTCTTCTCTCCCTTCTAGTATTCCATCCTCTATGTCACAAAGAATGGGAACAAAGTCGGCTCGTGCGAAGAACAAGAAAATAGTGGTGGGGTGCGACCTGGACGAGGGTCTTGTGTTTAGTCCAAGTAACATTCTGGACAAGAAGAACGCTCGAGCGGCAACCTGGGGAAACCAGGATGCGGCGACGCTCAAGGCTGAGTGCGGTTTTCCTCCGCCGGCGGTAATTTGTTTGCCGAAGCCCAATGAACTTGTTGATTGGACGTCGGACGGTTGGGTGTGCTTCTACGAGTACCCCTTCAAAATTGGGTACACTTAACCTTTCTCGCCGCTGGTGAGGGGCGTTCTGAAAACCCTAATGGTGATGCCGGCGCAACTGATGCCGCAATTTGGCGGGTCATGCATCTCGTCGACCACCTGGCCGACAAACTGGGAATGGAATTCCGGGTGGAGGACTTGGTATACACCTACAAGGTCCAAAACTACGGAGCCGGGCGGTACTTGCTGCATGTGAAGGATGATAGGGAAGCTCTCCTTGGTTCGGACCAATCGAACGACAGAGAGTGGATGGGTCGTTTCTTTTTTGTGGAGTTGGCTAGTCTGGGGCCCGACTCTGACTTCTTGACTGGGCCCTTTACCACATTTTTCCAGATATGAGACCCGGTTTAAAGGAGGTAGGGTAGTGTCTATGATCTATGTACTTCTCCTTAATCAACTTGGTAGCTAAATTATTGGCAGAGTTAAACTTCCAACACATTTTAGTCATTGCTACCTCATTCATAATAGTTGCTGCCCTTAAATTGAACCCCCCTGCATTATGTTCACCACAAACGTTTAACTAGGCAATGAGAAGAGTTTTCTTGTTTTCAGTGTCTGACCCCCAAAGGAATTGGGCACATGTGTTGTCTATCTCGTGAAGGGTTTTCTTTGGGAGCTGCAAGACTTGCATGGGATAGCTATCTATGGCAGTAAGAGTAGACTTGATAAGCACTAGCCTTCCTGCTTTAGACAAACATTTGGCCTTCCAGGAGCTAAGTTTGGCCCTAATGTTTCTACAGATATGACCCAGTTGGGATTGGGATGGTCTTTTATATGTTAAGGGGAAGCCTAGGTATACTCCTAGATCTGGACTGGATTCAAAATTTAGATTGTTACTGAAGATGTCATGTTGGAGTTGGGGAGTGTGTTTTGAGAAGTAGAGTTTACTCTTGCTGTTGTTCATTTTTTGTCCTACGCAGTCCCAAAATTGGTCTAGAAATTCAATCATACCCTTAAGGGTTTTATTAGAGGTGTCCCCAAAAAGGATAAGGTCATCTGCAAACATTAAGTGACTGATGGGGGTTCCATTTCTTTTCAAGTAAAAAGGCTTCCAGTTCCCTTGGTCCAAATATTCAGATATGAGGACAGCAAGGTATTCCATACATATTATGAATATGTATGGAGATATGGGGTCTCCTTGTCTGATTCCTCTAGAAGTTTGGAATGGAGTGGAGGCTTTGCCATTGACTAGGACAGAAGTTGAAGGGGAGGTAATGCAACTTAGTATTAGGTCGCATGAGTACCTATCAAAACCTTTCCTAGATAGGCAAAATCTAATGAAATTCCAATCCATTCTGTCATAGGCCTTTTCTAAACCAATCTTCAGAGCAAACCACCCAAACTTCCCTTTCCTAGATTTCATAGAGTGAAGAATCTCACTGGCAATGTAATTAACGTCACAACCCCTCCCATGTAGGAAACTGTTTTGGTTTTGGGAGATAAGATCTTTAAGGAAATGTTTGATTCTGTTTACCAAAAGTTTGGAGACAATTTTATAGCTCACATTGCAGAGACTGATGGGTTTAAATTGCTTAATGGTTTCAGGGTGATCAATTTTTGGTATAATGCAGATGGTGGTATCATTGATTGATTCAGGAAAGGTCTTTGTTCTAATGATATTGTCTACAAAAGTGTACAAGTCCTTCCACATTACTCCTCAGTGCTGCTGATAAAAGTGGGCATGAAAGCCATCTATCCCAGGGGATTTAAATGGGCCTAGCTCAAAGACTTCCCTTCCCACTTCTTCCACTGTGGCAGGATGGTCAATGGCTATGGTGTTCAGATAGTGATGGTTGTCACAAGTGGGCATGGTAGACTCTGAGGTGAACAAAGTTGAGAAGTACTGCATAATATGGGGAACAAGGTCATCACCCTCAATGACCTGGCCAACCTCAGAATTTAAGGTAGTGATCTTGTTCCTTTTTCTCCTGATTGTCACTGACCTATGGAAGTAGGTAGTGTTTTGTTCACCACATTTAATCCAGTTGGTTCTTGCTCTGGTCATCCAGAAGGCCTCTTCTTGTTGAAAAATAAGATTTATCTCTGAAGATAACTCCCCATTTAAATCAAGAAGATGCATACATGTTGGTCTAGTTTCTAAAGCATTATGAATACCATTTAGCCTAGCAGACAGATGTTTCCTTTTTTTGAAAATGTTACCTATATTATCCTTAACCCAAGAAGACATGATTCTAGTGATAGGAATAAGTTTATCTACATAATCAATAGTATTTGTTTTCCCATTTAAGTTCACCGTGTTTGAGAACCCTGGTTGGGAATACCACAAGGGCTCCATTATAAAAACAGTTTGGAGATTTTGGCAAGTTGGAACAATTGGTTCTGAGATTAATTTAATTGGGTTATATATGATCAGAAGTGTCTCTGGGCAAGGTATGGACTGCAGCTAATGGGAATTTGTCAAGCCAATGCATATTGACCCAGGCCCTGTCTAATCTGTGGAAGATAGGTTTCTGTTTTCTCTTATTATGCCAAGTGAACTTATTCCCCCACACACCCTGCATCAAATAAACCACAGGTATCCATTGCTAACGTAAATTTATCTACTCTTTTTTGTTTTATGGGTCTACCTCCTATTTTTTCTGATTGGCATGTTATTTCATTAAAATCCCCCATGACAACCCAAGGCACAGACATATGAGTAGACATATCAATTAAATCATGCCAGATCCCTACTCTACTTTTATACTTTGTACTTGCATAAATAGCCGATAAATATAATTGAAAGCTAGGATTAGAAATTACCTCCACTATGCCATAAATAGCTTGTTGATCCGACCCTATCATCTGAAATTTGATGAAGAGGGGGTTCCACATGACTACTATTCCACCAGGAAGTCCATATGGTACAGCCATCACAAAGTTCTCATATGGGGTTGACTTATTACTCAATATATGTTTGGTATGGGCTCTGCTTGTTTTGGTTTTAGTGAGGACAATAACAGAGGGTTGGTGCTCATTGTAGATATGGTACGGTAGAGGTTGGCTTGGAAGCCTCTGCGGGCAATCCCTCTGCAATTCCATGCGACTATGATCATTGGATTAGGGATTTTGTGAGTCCTGGAGAACTCCTTGTACTTCATCTAAGTTGTTGGATTGATCTTGTCCATAAACTCCTTGCTACTTTTGCTCCAAAGTACTTGGTTCCTCGCTACAAACTCCAATTCTGCCTCCCAGGTCTCCTCCTCTATCTCCTTCACCAGAATTGCTCATATCTCGACTTGGGGCATTCTCTCTGTTGTGGACATCACCATGAATCTGTTGGAGCTGTCCCCAAACGTCGCCTTGAGGGGAGCCCTGGATGACAACTAACAGGTCCTTCTCAATTGAGGGAGCACTGGAATTGGATCGCTCATAAACTCCAACTCCGGGGGTTGATGTTCTTCCCCATTCTCGCTTCCTTGCTGACCATCCACCATCTGACGAACTTCTCCAATACAGGGCATAGTGTTTTCATGGTGTTCAGGTCCGGTAGATGTGCAAGATACATCGTACCTCTGCTTCTTGGAGACATTACCATGTCCTGGTACGGTGTGTCCACTCCATGTGGATCCAGAATGAAGGAGTGAATTTTCTCGACACTGACTTCGAACTGGTGAGAAGGGGTTTTGAGCATGAACCTCGTGTTGTTAACATGAATCTATGGAAAAGTTGGTATCGGTGCTTCCTTGCAGACATATTGGTTGAGAAGCTGAACGCCGGTGACCTCCATGATTGGTAGGGGAAAGTCGAGAGGGAATGATTGGAACGATAAGATGAATTTGGGAATTTTGTTGTTGTGACTCATGAAGTAGCAGTGCACATAAGGTGGTGGTTTGGTGAAATCATTGTCCTCCGTCGAATCTCCTCCGGAATCGAACATGTCGAAGTCCATCTCGCTCGACATTTTCCGGTTTCTTGTTGTTTTTGAGGGTGGTAAGGAAGTTGGGAGGGGGGGAAGGGTTTTGGTTTAGAGAGAGAGGGGGACTGAATTTTGTGTTTTTGGAGTTGGTTTTAGTTGGGGAGGAAGAGAAGGTGAAAGGTTTAATGAACTGGCTGGTGATTGGTTGGTTGGAGGTTGGGAATGGGATTGGTTGTTTTGGCGGTTCTTTGTTTTTGGCCTTTGGATTTGGTTTGTGTTTTGGTTGTTTGATCTGGTCCGTTGGATCAGCAGTTTCCTTTTGGGAGACAGATGATAGGGTGTTTTGCATTTCATTGGATTGGGCCCCCATTTCATCTTTATTTTTGAGTTGGGTCGACAGAGTTGAGATTGCCTTTTGGACTGGCACATGTTGCTTCCCTCGAATTCCCACTTTCTTTTTTGTTTCAAATCCCTGTTTTGTTTCAAATCCCTATTTTGTTTTTACCTCCTTTCAAATCCCACTTTCTCTTCTCCTTTTTTTGTCTTTTTCCTCCTTTTCATTCTTCTTTTTCCAGACTTTCCTGAGCCTGCAGCATTTCCTCTTATACCGTTGTTACTTTTTGTCGTTCTCTTAGAGACATTGATCCAAGGGTTGGGGTTGATTTGCCGTCTTCCATCAACGGTCGTTCCACACTTTGCACTTACACTTCAATTAGGGTTTCTTTCTGTATGTCTTCTCCGCCGACCTTGTCTTCTTCTTGCGTTGGTGCCACTGGACACCGATCAATTCCATGGCCAATTGAATTGCAAACGTGACAGACGTGTGGAGTTTCATCGTAGATTATGCTCTGTTTGAATGCACCTAGCCATATCGCTTCCTTTCTCTGTTTTGCTAAATGCAAAACGCATTCTGTTTTGTTCGAATTAGCTCTATAGTCTGACTTAATGAACGACCCAATTTCACCTGCAATCTTCTGTAAAAACAGAGTTTGAATGAAACTCAATGGGAAATTCTGATAGTGACACCCAGACCGGGACCTTCGCGATAGTGGCTTGAGATGGTTTGAATCCTGGCACCCATGGTTGAACAAGTAACATGAAACTCGATATGAACCAAGGACCATTCGATAGGACATTTTCTCTATCAGCCTTTGTTGGTAGTGTGACATTGTAGAAACCTTTGCCTAACGCAATGAACTGGATTTGTGGTTGGATTTTCCAAATTCTTTGAAGAGACGACTTCAAATATTTGACAGAAAACGATTTCCCCACAACTTTGTTTATCAACATGTTTATCCACTTGACTGGCAGAGATTCGACCTCTTCATGGTCTAGGCTGATGAAAGCATTTAGGCTTGGATCAAAGGATGGAGGTGGTTGGGATGAGATGATAGGGAGAAGGAAGGCATGAGAAAAAGAAACTTTGAAAGGTTCTGGCTGAGTTTTAAGGGTGGCTGCATAGGATAGCTTTACTGGTGGAGGGGGAGGACGTGCGATTATGATGGTAGAGGGGTGATGTTGTTGTTGATGGGAGATGGGGTTGGTCGGCTGTGAGGCTAAGGGTGGCTGAACCTTGGACTGAGTGGTGGAATTCGGCGATAGTGGGAGGGGGGCTCTTCTCACTTTCTCTCTCTTAACATTTTTTAGTGCTTTTCTTTGTTTTAAGCTATTTTCTTTTTGAAATATTTTTTATGGGCATTGCAAAAAAAAAAATTTTTTTTGCTAAGCAAGTGAGAATAATATTATTAAGCTCAAAACGAGATACAAGCTAAACTAGGACCAAGGGAGACAAACCAACTAGGTTGGACCCTCTCACCAAGGAACTAGCACAAACAAACTAGCCAACATGCATACAAACACCAACAAACAACCTATAAAGCCAAAAACCATTGGCTATCAGACTTACTAACACTCTTAGGCAACACTGCTTGTATTCTACTTTTTACAACTTGATTCATGCTACTGATTGTGTTGTTGACAGTAGGAACAGTCTGTTCCCAATAACTTGTATTCCTGCATCTCTAGATCAAATACACAAGAGCAACTACAGCTGTAAAAACTACCTGTTTTCTGAACTTGGACCTTCTCTGTGACTGATGTCTCTAAATATGTGCTGCAATTTGTTACCATGTTGCAAACCCATCCATTTCTTCATTTCCATCAAACACATGTTACTATAAGTACACCTGAAGAATAAGTGATCATGTATCTCATCACCTTGACCACAGATCAGGCAACTAGCAGAAGCACTAATCCCTATTTTTGCAACTTAGCTGTAGTTTAGAGTCTAGCCTGGATTGCAAGCCAAGCAATAAATCTATGCTTTGGGGTATTGAGTCTATTCCACACCAGTCTATCCCAGTGAACTTTAGGCTTATCATCTGTTAATTTCTCATACACCTGCTTTACTGAGTAATGAGGCATATTACTGAACTCATTCTCAGAATAAACTTGTTTCAGTAACTCTTTCACTTCACAGATCGTCTCCAATACCAGCTTGCAGTATGGCATGGCTGGTATCCCCACCATTCCCCATTCTTTAAATACACAGAAGTCACCCATTTGACCCAAACATTATCTTGCTTGGTAGCTAAAGCCCACACATATTTACCCATGCTGGCAGTGTTCCAAAGAACAACATCTCTAAAGCGTAGTCCACCTGTTTGCTTACTGCTGCAAGTATTATGCCAAGCTACATTGCTAGGCTTAGAGCTATAAGCAAGACCACTCCACAAAAAGGCCCTACAGACCTTAGTGATCTCCTGTAGAACATTCTTAGGAAAAATGTATATTTGTGCCCAATACATATGTAAGCTCAACAGAACTGAGTTGATAAGCTGCATTCTAGCCACATAAGACAGATTTCTAGTGCTCCACATCTTTATCCTAGCTGTCATCTTATCTACTAACATTCCACATTGAGCAAGAGATATTCTCTTAGCACAAATGGGAACACCAAGATACTTGAAAGGCAGTTGACTTCTGGTAAAACCAGAAACAACAATGATTCTCTGAATTACATCATTACTCATACCATGGCAATAAATGGAAGATTTTTGCTGATTTGCCTTCAAACCAGAGGAAGCAGAGAACAACTTGAAAGCTTGCAGAATGAGGTAAACGGATGGGAATTCACCTTTGCAACAGAGAATAAGATCATCAGAAAAACACAAGTGAGTGAGTTTAAGCTATTTGCATCTTGGATGATACTGAAATTGACTCATATCACTCATCTTATGCAGTACCCTAGACAGATACTCCATGCAGACAACAAAAAGAAGAGGAGAAATTGGATCTCCTTGTCTCAGACCCCTCTTAGACTTGAAAAAGCCATGCATTGAGCCATTAAGCATGAGAGAAAACATTGGAGTGGTCACACACTCCATGACTAGATTAACAAACTGAACAGGAAATTCCAGATAAATCAGCATGTCTTTTAGAAAGTTCCAATCAACAGTATCATATGCCTTTTGGAGATCAATCTTCATTAAACAGCTTGGCTTCACACCTTTCCTCCCATAATGCCTCACAAGGTCCTGAACAACCATGATATTATGCACAATATACCTTCCATGAACAAACCCCCCTTGATTCTCAAAGATCAAATCAGGGAGAATTTGTCTAAGCCTTGCACACAAGACTTTAGTGACACATTTTTACAATGTGTTACAGCATGAAATGGGTCTGAACTCACTTACATTTCTTGGACATTTGACCTTAGGAATCAGAGTAATCACAGTATGATTAATTTCCTTGAGCAGCTTGCCATGCTGAAGTACATCTAGGACAGCTAATATAACATCATTCCCTACTATAGACCATGCATCTTTATAAAAGTAGGACCCAAATCCATCAGGACCTGGAGCCTTGAATCCTGGAATAGAAAACAAAGTGCAGCTTTAACTTCATCAGCAGTACAAGGAGCATTGAGGATATCTTTGTGATGATTCTGACAGACAGGACCTGATTGCACTATCTGTTTGATAACCTGTGTTCTGTTGTCATGTACACTTCCCAGTAATTTTGTGTAATAAGCCAAGAAAGCATCTGACACCTCATCAGGTTTATCTCTCCATACACCATCCTTGTCAAATATACTATACACTTGATTCTGCAACCTTCTACTTTTAATACTCTGATGAAACAATGAAGTGTTCTCATCACCAGCTTTGATCCACTCCACTTTGGCTTTCTGTTTCAGAAAATCTAAATAGGCTTTATGAGTGATTCTATATTCTTGAATTGCTTGCAACTCCAGACTTGCCAACTCCTTGTCATGTGAGTTATGATGCATTGCCTCCTGAGCAGCAATCATGCCATGATAAGGCTTCAGATCAGCTGCTTGAATATCAGTGAACCCAACTATGTTCAATTCCTTGAGAGAGGCTTTGACTTTCTTCAATTTGTTGGTCAAAACAAACATTTTACTACCAGAACACTGGAAATTCCAAGCCATTTGAACTGTATCAAGAAAAAGGGGAGAGGATTTCCACATAGTGAAATATTTGAATGGCTTCCTTCCTCCATCACTTCTAGGGTAGACAGTAAGAAGACCAGGAGAGTGATCAAACTGCCCTTCAGGTAGAAAACAGACTTTAGCACTTGGATAATCATTTTGCCAAGCTTGATTTGCTAGAAATCTATCCAATTTTGAAAATACTCTATCACCACCCTGTTGCTTGTTGTTCCAAGTAAAGAAATTGCCAACACTCTTTATATCCTCCATGCCACACACATGCATACAATTACTGATATCCACAATATCAGCTTGCCTAACAAGCATACCTATTTTCTCTTCCATATTCATGACACAGTTAAAGTCACCACATAAGACCCAAGGTCTTTGGACATTCAGCAACTGCAAATCTCTCAATAACTCCTTTCTCATATTGTTCTCATTGAAAGCATAGATAAAACTACAATGGAAAGAGGACATACCACTCACTGGACTAATATGACAGTGTATAAACTGGCTAGAAGCAGCTGTTATGTTAACATTAAAACTTCTTGACTTCCAAGCAATCACAATTCTACCTCCACTATGATAACTAGCATTATTAGTGAAACACAAATTCTAAAACCTTTTGGTAAAGCTTACCTAGATTAGGCAATTTTACCTGATGCTCCAGGAGACCAACCAAACCCACCTCATACTTTTGAATAAATCTTTTGACCTCTTCTTGCTTATGAGATATATTAAGCCCCCTGACATTCCAGGCTAAAATTCTATCCATGAGGAGAGGAAGGGTCCCTCCTTCCACCTGCTTCCCTCCCCTGTTCAGTTCCTTGATTCACCACAGAAACACTCACAGTGTTAACCACCTCATCCTGCACATCAGTATCCAATACGTGGAAGCCATTGTTGATCTGAGTTGGCTGCATAGGAGTACTCCTAACTCTTATTGGTCTAAGAGCTCTTTGAAACCCTTCTGGATCCACAATTAGCTCATTCACCACCTCTACACTCTTGTCCTGAGCTGGTGGTTCAATCTTTCTGACCCAAACCCTCCTTGACTTGCCTTTCCTACACTGATCCTCTCCATCACCAATGAGTTTACACCTTCCACAAACAGTTGGTCTCCATTCATAATGCACAGCAACTTGAGTCATGTTCCCAAGTTCATTTCGAAATGAGATCATATCAGGCAGCTCCTGTGACAAGGTTACATCTACCATAACTCTAGCATATTGTAGTTTATCCCTACTACATGTTGCATTGTCTCTTTTGATGGGTTTACCTAGCTGACTGACAATCTTAAACAAAGATTTTTTCCCCCCAATATTTGAAGTTCAATTTGAGTTGAACCCAAATAGGGATAGATTTCACATCCTCCTTCTCCATATCTAGGTCAACATTCCAAGCCTTCACTACCAGAGGTTTGCTATCAAAGAAAAAGTGGCCAGACAGTACTTT
Organism: Spinacia oleracea; assembly: GCF_020520425.1. Classification (NCBI taxonomy): domain Eukaryota; kingdom Viridiplantae; phylum Streptophyta; class Magnoliopsida; order Caryophyllales; family Amaranthaceae; genus Spinacia; species Spinacia oleracea. The sequence continues at coordinate 56,429,337 of NC_079490.1, forward strand.
ATCCCTTGAATCCATAGTGAAAAAACGAATTAGAAACACTCCTTTCTTCACCATTACTACCTTATCAATGTTTAAATTCCTCCAAATCCTCCTAATGAAGCCCTCCATTACATTAATAGGGGGGTTTGCTCCAACAACATAACACACCACTGCTGAACTCCAGTAGTCAACCTCCTCCTGTATATCATCAAAATCTATTTCTAAAAATGGATTTTCATTAACAACGGATTCATCACAATCAAGTTCATTATCAGAAACAGCTGCATCATTGAATTGTTGCAAAATGGGTATTGAGCCTACTTTCGTTCCAGATTGCATATTGCTTGCACTTCCAATCGAATTATGAATAACAGTCATAAGATCATTGAATGAATGTCGCATTTCAGATCGTACCTGCAAATGTTGGAGTCTCGATTTTGGAGTGAAAACCTCGTTCTCAATCCCAAAATCCAGCTCTTCCACTCCTAGAAGTTCATCCATGGAGCGAGTTCGCAGAGCTTGAGGGTCTGAAGAAGGTCCACGCTGCTTCGACGTGCCATTTCCATGTTTGCTACCCTGAGTTTTCGCGCCAGTCTTCCTTGCCATGGCGATGGTGTATGATAGTTACCATACACCAGAGAGAGAAAACTTGGGGGAAAAGTTTCAGGGTGTTAGTTCACGTGATGTTCACATTGCAAATTTTACAAGTATGCATCTCTTTTGCAATTAAAAAAAAGAACCTTGTTTGGTCCCCTTTTACCGCATGTCAAGCATCGCTTCCATCAAATTGATTTTACATTTGGTGTTCATGAACACCAAATGTTGAGCTTCTTCCGGCTATAGTATTTAAAGATGTCGAAATTCCCAAAATGATCTCATTTTTTATATAATTCTCAATCTGCCGTCCACGTCGACAACAATCAATAGAATATTTTTTTGTCCATTCCTACGCTAAACCACCTACTTAATTGACCGTTTAATAGAGTATAAAACTTTACAATTAACTTTCAGCGATACTGCTCGAGTTAGTTATGGTTGGGGCGAGATATTGGACTAGAACAATTGGAGTTTAACTTCCCTTTGTTCCCACTTCAATTAGTTAATATATGATATTGGTAAGTTTTGAAGCAGTGTTCACTGATGTATCAAACCCCCAACTAAATTAGCATTTCATACCATAATCATTCATCAATTTTAAAACAATGTAAACAGGGCTCAATTTATCGGCTGCTGGAGAAGTTGTGGGACAGGGAGCGGGTGATAGTAGGTGTAGACAAGTCGATGGTGGTGGTCAATTAGTCATTTGGGAAGAGGGAGGAGAATGAGGAAAGGAGTTTGCTAGGTAGTGGGTTTCCCGGTGGTGCTGGGCAAAAGTACTCAGTAGAGACAGCGAAGAGTTGGAAATTTATTTAGTATTGCTAATGATAAAGGGGGTGTTTGGAATTGGGAGAAAAAAAAATTACAAATTAAGATTTCTGTTTTTTCTAATGTCATGTGCCAGTCACGTGTAGAAGTCAACGCCGGAAATTGTGGATAATGCCTATTTTCCGACCTAAGGTCCCAGTCAACAAAAAGAAAGTTCATTAAAGTCCCAATTTGCTACCTTCCTTAGAAAATGTCTTTTTTGACAAATTTTCCTTGTACAATTTACCAGAAAAGATTCTGAATGTTAGAGGGTTTCACTCTCTCTTTCATCTATCTACCTATTTTATAATTTTTTTATTTCTCTCTCTTAAACACCATTTTTTGGTGTTTGATAATCATGTTCTAATATAATATCTCGCTACTTGTGTTAATAATATATATATAAAAATAGAATAATTATCCACAAAAATTCTCTCAAGTGTGGATGGTTATACTATAAACAAACCAACGAGTTTATCTTCTGTGTTCTTTTTTTGTGAATGTAACCAACCAACGAGTTTAACATGAATATTTCAGAAGCATTATTACCTTGGCTCAAATATATTTTTCTTCCGAGCAGTTTAACCACATTCCCCAGAATTTCAAACCGAAGTTTTACAGCCTTCTTTTAAAGCTCAATTCATAAGTGAATAAATCGATATAAGATAAAGCAGAATGTGAAGAGAAAGGGGATAGAAGTTAGAATAGCCATAATGTAGACATAATAAGGTAGAACAATTCTAGCAGGCAAGCGAGTAACTAAAAGAAATACAAAAAGTAGATGTCCGATAATAAAAACTAAAAGAGTTGAGAGCACAATGGTGTTCATACCGATTGCCGAACATTAAGGAGGCGACAAGTTGATATTAGAAACGCACGATGTGCTTTCAACGTAAAAAGAAAGAAAAAGAAGCTCTACAAAACCTACACATCCCTCGAGTTGCTCTTCTTCAGCTCCTCATTTTCCTTGGTGAGATGGTCAATTTTAGTCTGAAGAATGTTAATCATGGTCCTCGCGCTCATCACTTCAATCTTTAAAGACTCTTTCTCTATTGATGTCCGATAGATTTCATTGCGCAACTCTTCAAAGAGTTTTAAATAACTAGGAGGAACATTAATGTCAATGACATTTGTAGGAGGAGATGGTCGTTGTTTCGGCTCTACTGATACTGACTCCAGCAATGGGAAATCCAAACGCCCCGAAGAAAAGTTTGTAGTCCCTGTTGATGAAGAACAGGGACCTTGTGTTATTGTTGTTGAGATGTCTGAAGCACCATTTGAATGACAGCTGTCAAACTCACTCCGCCTTTGTCGTTTATTGGGCCCAAGGGATAATGGTTCGGGATCAACTGTGCAAGCTATTGGCCCTTCCTCTGTCCTTTCTACCTTGCAAAGAGGCGGAATCTCTTGAACCTCCGTCGATAGCCCACAGCTGGAAATTGGGCCACTTTCTGAATTGTTCATGGACAGTATGGAATCCTGGAACAAGTGAACAACAGAATCAATAAATTAAAATAAATAAAATACTTGACAACATTTAGGGTCAACTAGGTCCACAAATATCTTTTCCATAACCCACAAGGTATACAAAAAAATACTGCAAAACCATGGAGAAAGAATTACTTATTCCACAAATCATCATGTTGTCTTAATTTTTTTTAAGACGGAAAGCTAACTAAATTTTTCCATCCGAATGTACAGAACCATGAGCCAGTTTGCTTGCAGGTTCACCTTTGTTTGTCATCTCTTACAGCCAGATCAATAAAAACTGATTTCTTGTAGAAACTTGATGCAAAATGTCTTGCACGCACAAGGTGTACAATAAATTTATTGTACACCAAGATATTATCCAGATTTTTGTAACTTTTACCTAGTTTTTTTTGTAACTTTTAATATGTTTTGATTAACTTTTATATTATATAAAAAAAGTGGATAGATAAACATTTTAAAGGATTAAATGATTAATTTTATACATGATTAGTTATTTTGGAAAAATTATTTTTTTATTAAAAAGAAAAAATTTATTACTAAAAAGTAGACAACTTTTAAGCATTTTGAGTTAACTTTTACTACAGTGTACAATATTTATTGTACACCACTTGTAAATAAGAATTTGTGAACTCGATGTTATGAAATTTACGATAATACAAGTGACAACAATGCTATATCTACTTTTCGTTAAGCCATTTTACGTTCAAAAGCTACAACCATCTGAATTCTACACCCACCATCCAGCCATGGGATTCTTTCAACAATCTAGTGTTATTTTTTCTAGCCAAGACAGATTGTGTTGTCCAAATGCAAAGAGCGAAGAGGTGGGTTGTGGATGTTGATTAATGGGATAAGAAAGATAGTGAAAAATGTTTGACAAAAAGCTTTGCGTTATTTTATCTTAGATCAGAAAGAAAGAAATCATCCAGAGGAAACCACCAGATATTTTACCACGAGTAAAGTTCCCTGACGTTTTCCATATCCCCAGATAACAATTTTTTTTAAAAAAAAAAGAACGTTTCTATTTGAAGCAGGAGCTGAAAGGTGCTACCAAAAAGGGGTTAATGAATTTTGAAGGATATGAACCTAAGCGTCACTGTGCCCAGAAATAATTGTGCACTTGTGCAGCAAGTGTAAATTTTAAATTAACAACTGACAATATCTATGTAAAAACGTCAAATCCTTTAACCCATAAGTTTTTCAACACGTTGACTAAGTCGCAGATGGAATCTTCACCAGATAGCCACCAACTCTCGTCCCAAGAAAAAAGACATACTTCCTCTGTTAATTCCAGTTGCAATATTGGTGGAGAGACCTAGTTAACTGACCCATGTAGAGAGGAGAGAGACAAAAAAGGGGGACCCCTGTGATGAGGAAGGTGATAGAGAGAACCAAATCCAAAAAAAAAATGGCAACTATTTCCAAAAAATTTCAAATAAGAGGAAGTATTATTTGAAATCTATCAACTCTATACCATCACATCATGCTATACCATAACTTTAGCAATCACCTATCCATGAATATCTTAAAGCTAACCAACAATGGAACTTTCTTCAGGTACTAATAAACATGTTAATTAGCGAGGAGCCTCGTTTGTCACGTATGTTCTACTCTCATAACGTTGCAAATACAAATAAATAGGTCAGAGACTTCCCTAAAGATCATACTCCCAAGAGTCCGAAGTCCCAACCTAGCATGCCTCCGAAATACACCACCCAGCTCATCATCTCATTGCTCAACGAAGTCTCATACAAGATTCAAGAGTAGAAGAAGACAGGCTCAGGAATCTGGTTGGCCCTCTCACCTTAAATGACTAGAAAGAAAAAGAGGTTCCTGGTGTTATTATTAATGAGTTAATGGTTCTCGGAACCTAGGTAGTCAGTCTCTTGATCTCCCTTCCAACATCACGGCTTTAATCTGCAATGTTCTTATCCCCGTGGAAGTAGAAGACCACCCCATCTGCTCCCTTGGTAAAAGGAAATTATTTGACTTCACCATGCTTATAACTGTATCCAGAATACGGAATATGGGTTCCTTGCTTGGAATAGGGACCTGAGTAAGGTATGTCAACATCCCTCCTACTCTACGATAAATTTCTTCCTCTGGCTTACCTCCTGAGGTAGGATCCTTCTAGTCACCTCTTTTTTAGGTCCATAAGATCAACCCCCTTGACTCCCAATTTTCCCTTCAGTGCCAAAAACCACTCTCCACACCCTTAAAACTGTCTAAGGGCTAAGGAGGTTCGGCAGCTTCTTTCAATTCCTTCTTTTTTTCCCTCCTTATCTCTGTGACTCATGTTGAATCTAACGTCTCCAAATCAAAAACTTCTTCAATCACATGGAGCCATTTTCTCCTTCTCTGCCCAGGAAATAGGGAAGCGTAGGAATACTTGGATTTTTCTAAGAAAAATACTCCTGTTGGTATCTTCATGAAATAGTTGGAAACTTGGAATGGTCCTATTATGAATACTTATTTTTGAAACCGTCACCTAACCTCCACCCTTTATTCAAACGCTCCCAACCGAGGTCACCTCCCCCCTCAAATAGACTTAAACTAAATGTGGATACCCCCTTCTTCCATTCATCCTTGGTTGCAGGTCATTTGGGGCTGTGTCGAGGCCATCAATGTACTTGGATCTTTGGTTTCTGTCAAAGGACCTCGGCTTCAAGTGCCCCAATGGCTGAATCTCTGGCATTTATAATAAAAAAAATGTCGAAATTTTTCATTATTTCTTCTGATTGTAAGCATGTGATGAAACAGATAAACAGAGTTGACATCCACAGTCACTCATTTTTTTTCTGATAACACTCATGAACATATGTAACCTCAGCAGGGAGTTGGTAAGCCTCTCTTCATGAGAGGAGATATTGCAACAAGCTTGTGGATCTTTTGGCCAAAAACGCAGGGAAGAATTCCAGTCTCCCCTGAAAAATAAAATCTAAGTTTTGCATAGCCCCTCTTCAGGATACTTGGATTTGTATTACTCGGACTTATTTTCAATTAGCTCATATGGAGTAGGTAGTACACTTGTACTTTGTGTAATCCTAACTCTTGCTCTAGTTTTCTTTCTACACTTTACCTTTATCTATAGTAACAAAACTCTTTGACCAAAAAAGCAGAGCAACTGTCCCTCTTGACCATAAAAGCAAAGCAATGGTCCAATAAAGAGAATTGCATCATGTTTAGATATGACGAATATTTTTATGGATATCAGCAACAAAATGGTTGACATAAATTTGCAAACACTAAAGCAGGAAAAATGATGAAGAAAGAAGAGAAAGGGAGGAGAGGGGCCAAGCAAAAACGGACAAGAAAAGGCTGCACGGTTGTAACATCATGATTAATCCTTTGAAACCTGTTCACATGCTTCAGAAAGATGTTTTAATTGACATGAATAAATCAGGTAATGTGGGCAAATAATTGAAGTGAACCTTTCAACAGCTGCATAACTTCTTTGATTTCAGTATTTCAGAGATGTTCTTACTGCGAATAGGATAATCAGATAAAACCACTACAGAAAAACTACCCAAAAAAATAAAGTACCGAAAGCAAGCCAGAAGAGATAAATAAAAAGACAGCAACCAACAAAATTAATTGTTCCACAAACAGAAAGCTTTCTGAAACTGTATATTTATCCTTCTTCTTACCAGAGAGTATTTACTAGCCAACAATGGATTACAACATGATAATAACTAATACCTGTTTACTATTAAGCAAACAACCACACAATGAAGAATCCAATTAAATCTGAACTCACCTCTACACGTGCATCATCATTAACTGCTGTCTCATCGTCACCCTCCTCTCCTGGAACAAGGGTAGACACATCTTTCTCCCATTCCTCCTCCACAAAAGGTCCATATTGCTCCCCAGGCTTAAATCCGGGACCACTTTTCTTCAATATTTTACACAACAAATATGCATCCTATACATCCAAAATCAAGCAGTTAATAAAGTACTTAACTTATCAAAGAAAACAAAAATGACCATATTTTTTAACTTAACTAGAATGGACAACACCACAAGCTAAAACCAATTAACAATCTTGATATTCCAAAGCAGAGAAAATAGAATTTCACTGCAATGGACTTATTCATTAATACATTTAACAACATTAATATCAGAACCTTATTCCCAAGGGAAAAATCAGTTAATAAATTGCCAACAAAAATACATTTCGCCGCCAGTCTCATAAGGATAAAGCTAAATCTTGACCATCCTAGACATGCTATGGCATAAATAATAATGGGTGTTTCGGGAGTTGAATTGCCAATAACTACAGTTGATCTAGTTAGAACTAAAGTATGGTTTATAACTTCACCTATGGGCTGTCCATAAAATAAGAAGAATAATGCTAAACGTCCCCAATTAGGAGATGACGCAAAATGAACATACTGAGAGATATTTGGCAGTACAACTTGATAATGCAACTTTATCTTTTAATTTCATACACAGAAACACCACTGGCACGAGTGTCTCAAATGAATCAGTCGCAAAAGATTGCAATTAATGGGAGGATGATAAAAGAAATTAGCAAAATATTTCGCTAACTGATAAATTTTTCATGCGAGAAATGTAGTATGATACAAGACAAAGAACTAGGATAGGGACACAGCAACAAATCCCAATAATCCCTTTAAAACAATCAACATTCCTCATATGATAAGATAGATAGAGACAGCAAAATATCCCTTCGAACCCTTGCATCAGAGCCTTCGGATGCAACTACATATGTTAATACTAGTAATTAACTCAACCAACTCAAAATCCTAATTTCAAGAAGTTCAACACCGAATGGGAATTCTAAAAAACAGGTTGCAAAACACCTTAGCATTTAAGTCTGGAATGGGGAGCAGGGCATTCTGCAGCAATTGTAATTTGTAAATAACAGAGATAGTGGAAAATAATAGAAACAAGGTTTACTCCTATGTCCTAAACTCGTTCCATGAATCCACTTGACTCGATTCCCCACCCTAACGTCAATCGGGGGAAAGAAAAGCAGTTATAACTATAAGTTGGAGGCACTAGTCTTACGATAAAGCATCACAAACATTCATAATATTTCCAAGACAATCCTCTCAAAGGAAATTCTTACTTTTGGAAACCAGCTAACAGATTAAGGCTCTCAAAAATGTTGCTAAAGTTGCTTAAGACACCTGTACCAAATTTTTTAGGTTTGCAAACTAAGTTATCTATGTGGATTGGATGAGACTCGTATTAGTTGCTATTTGCCTTTTATAATAACATATGCAAGCTACTATACATGGTTATGACTTGTGAACTTTGCGAAACGGATGCAAAACTACACCAAAAACACCATAGTATGGGATCCACCAACGATGGAGTCTAGGAGGGGTAACTGATATGTCCCAACCATATCATTTCCTTTTATGGAACATATGACAAAAGCATATGTAAGCAAAGAAGAGAACATAGACCGAATAGCTCTTAGCAAATCTTACCAATACAACACCACTTTTGGCAAGCTCGTCATCCGTTAATCTATACTCATGCATAACCCAATTCGTCCGCTTCCCACATGGTGCTCGTCCACTGTAAAAGACGAGAGTCTTCTTCATACCAACTGTACGAAAGTTGTGTATGATTGGGCGATCATTTCCTGTGGCTTTCCAATACCCTTTGCCTGTTGCTCGATTCACTCTTGAACCATTCACATATTTTCTATCTTGTACACCGAAAAAATACCATTCATTGTCTCTGCTCTTCAGCTTTGACAAATCTGTGAAATTTTTAATACAGGTAAAATCCCAAATTAGTCCAATTACAAACAAAATAATACAAGTACCATTTAACAAGTACAACATGAACAAATTGATATACTCTGAACATAACTCTGAGCAACTAAATCCTGTCACAGTAGACAGCATTCGAGTTGTAACTATTTTTTTCCTTAAAAATACCGAAATATCATCAAATGTCAAAATGGTTAGTCAAAATCCAATTAACCAAACAAATTGAAAAAACCAACTGCCAAATCTTTCGAATTGACATCGAATATCATTGACTAATTCAAAATTCAGCAAGAAATCTTAACTTGTACAACATATATCAACAAAATAATACTTATAGTACAATCAATTCAATTCAACAAACTATTATAAAATAATAATCAATTTATCCATTTATTTTCCCTTCCAAATGCAATTTATACAACAATTAAAAAACTTGCATGTTAAAATTTCAACCAATTCTTTCAAATCGCAAATACCCTCTAACCCCATACTTCCCCACATTGAATTATCAAAAAAAAAAAAAAATCAACCCACATGACAAGAAAAAGTATAGAATTGAACCTGGCAGGTCCCACGGCTCAGACTTGTAGATATCGGTTTCAGAAATAGCGTCAAACCGAATGGGTTTCCCACAAATTTTTCGTTTCAGGTAGTAACTCACAAGTTCCTGATCAGTAGGGTGGAATCTGAAGCCAGGAGCCAGTGATGTAGCCGTCTCCGTCGGTGGTGGAGGAGGAAGGAGCATCAATGGCTGCGGCGACGGTGGCTGCGGTGGTGGTAGTAGCGGCGGCGGCGGCTCCGTTCCCATCGAAGAAGGGGTGGTGTCAAAGAGGGAAAGGAGCAGAATTTTGACTGATTGTTGAAAAATTCTGGGGTTTGTTTGGGTTAAAAAGGTGGGAATTTGATTGTTTTAGAAGAATGGAAAAAGAAGAAGGAATTAGAGGAGAGAGATTGAAGAAGATGAAGGTAGGGTGGAGAGGAAGAAAGAGAGTGGGTGGGATTGAGTAAGGGTCAAGAAAAGGTGAGAGAGGCGTGCCATTGAAGTTAAGCCGCTTCTGCTGCTGCTGCTGTTGTTGTTGTTGTTACCCCTTCTTGTTCTCCTTCTGCCGCTACTACATTCATCACATCATCATCATCATCATACCAAATTTTATTTTATTTTTTGTTAATTTACTCTAGGATAAACAAGGTGACCTAGTTGAACAGATCCCGAAATTTATTTTTGTACCGGCTAAATAGTTATGAGTGAAGAAAAAATATTGTATTTTGATTCACAAAGTGGTATGAGTTTCAAATTTGGTATGGTATCAAGGTACGTAAATTATTGGTTGATTTGGATTGGGTGGAGTATCACCGCATCTATAGGATTCATCTATCATCCGCAAGAAAGTCATAATTCGTCCATCATTCGTAAAAGAATCGGTTGAATCTGGTGATTAAAAGATTAAAAACTTATCAATATAAATAAAATAAAATTACCAAACATATTAGAAATGAAAGAGGAATAAAATGTGACTATCAAGGAAATCATCACACAAGTAATGAAGTGAACATACAAGCCGAATATTGGTGAAGAAGATCAACAATGATCATCGTCAAAAGTATCCTCAATTAGCTCGCCAAATCAAAGAAATTATTGTTGTGAGATTTTTTTTTTCCCCTTTAGATTGCTGACGAGGAGATTTACAATTTCATTGCAATACATACGCCTAATCATCTGCAAAACAAGGAATATTCCTCTGAAAAATTCTCCTCTATTGCTTATGTAAGAAAGGTGTATGATAGAGAGAAAGAAAATTGTAGTTTGTAATAAATCGAGAAAAGGAAACTCGTATTTGTTTGAACAAATAAGTATTAACAGGGCATTCGAAGCTAGGGTATCTCGATCTAGCCTCATCCTAATTTCCTAGCCTATGATTGGCTAGCTTTCTTCAATGTGACACGAGTCACCTTTGAGGGCATATTTTATTGCTTTTTGACTTTATTGTTAGTGGAGGGAATATGGAAATTGTGATAATTGACATACATGAAATTGATTAAGGAAAAAAGAAATTATGTTAGTCTATACTATAAATATGAGTATATCAAGAGAATAGTTTCACATTTTTTCACCTTGAGAGGCAAATGATGTGGCAAATTTGATCAAGCCATAATGGCCCAATAAATTCATTACAAGTGTCTTATGACATTAACAATTAGTAGGTTGTCACCTGTTACGTATATGAGAAACCTCAAAGTGGAATGTTTAGGAAATCATCAGGGAATGTTGGAAAAACGTCGTCAAATCTGGCTTAAAACTCAATAACAATAAAAGATCTCACTCAAAGTGACACATCTTCTTGACGAAATATAAGTCAGTCAATTGTAAGCCATAAACTTAGGGTACATATAAAGGTACCCAACCTCTGGATGCCTTGTAAATACTCTTTGTTCAGACCAAGGAGTTTCTTTTCTCAATTAATTACACACTGCCATTTTGTATTTAACAACGCTCTACCTTCGCTCTTATTCTTTTCTAAAACACATTTCTTACTTAAGCGTAAAAAGGGGTCTTTAGAATATTCCTTGTTTTGCAGGTTAGGATCTATAATATAGAATAGGGACCAGAGACCTCCTATCGTCAGCAATCTTAGGAAATACTCCCACGACAATTACCATAAAGAATATTCGCTAAAAAGAAGCAAGAATCAAGGAAAAGATGTGAAAGTCACTTACATCGAGGGAAAATTATACTATATAGGAAAATTATCACTTGATTATTTATGGGAATATAATGTCAGCGCGCTCCGTAGTGATCTCATCAATGAGAACCCGAGCCCGAAAACTAAAGACATATTATCTTTTCCAACACCATTCTAAGTATACCAATGTCGTTCTGCGTTTTACCAATATCATTGACCAAACTCGTCAACAACGCACAATTAATATCTGGATAGCAAGAACAAGTATATCCCTTAATCTTTGGATTGAATCAAGGAGAATAATACCAACCTAGATAATGTTACGAACAGATCGAGTGTAGATATCAATCCAATTACCAAAACCGAAAAATATTATTCAACAATCTCCTGTATTAGATATGCTACAATTATAAATACAATTCACCATCTTCCACTATAAAAATTCAACATCCAATAACCATAATCTTCTCAAATAAGGAAAAAAATACTTTAAATAATCAAACCTTTCGACGATTTTCCGTTAATCCCAACTAACCTTTATTGAACCCAAATGACTTAGAACCGGCGAAGAAAGTCAACTTTTTATATTTTTTTTAATTGTTTTTTCCCTTTCTTCTTTCGTGGTTCATTTCACCTACCCCTTCAATGGGGATTTTTTTTCCCTGCTTCCCAGCCCACATCTCCTTCACTACTCCTTCGATTCGTGAACCCATAATAAATCAACACCAACTACCACAAGTCCACCCTTACCCTCCACAATAAATATATACTCATGTAGTCACGTCTCCAATTTTATAATCCTCCTCAAAAATGGCAACTCTAGCCATCCGCCGACTACATCACCACCAACTGCAACCATGGATGTTACCACCAGTCCACCATTAATCTTTGTTTCCAAAACATAAGGAGTTTTCACTATCATCTTCATAATTCGAGAATGAACCTTCGACATCGCTAAAATTATAACCCTCACGCATCGTCGTTGCTGCCATCAAGGATCTTCCGTCACCCCCACCGCCGCCACTGGTGGCGTCACTTGATCTTGATCATCTAAAATTGCATGACTCGCATCTTTACTTAATCATATGCCCCTTTTAATCGCAACCCTTCAATTATCGATTAAATGACAACCCTTGGTCGTCATTAATCATCTGTTTTTTTTCCACTTCTTCTTGGGATGTTTTATGCTTGTTATTATTGTACTTGTGATGTTGATGGTGTATGTTGGTGTTAGAGTTGTTTTTGAGGATTTGTGTTAGATGAATTTGAGTTGATGTTGTTGGAGAGGAGTGGTGTAGGGTTTTAATTTAAATTCCCCTACCTCCACGAGGACTTATCCTTGTAGGACATCATTTTGAGGGACGAAATTGAATAAGAAAATTTAGGATTTTGCTTGTTTAACGAATTGGTCAGCGAATGGACCAAAGTAGAGAGTCGCCAATGGATCTTTATGGGAGATCCATAAACTTTATGTGGAATTGGAATAGGTCGTTTAAGGACAAATCGAATAGGGACCTATTCACATAAAGGCTCATATTAAATTCTAAGATAACTTGAATCCAAAATGGTCATAAACCAAATATGGATGTGGGGACATGGTTATGGGTCAATATTGTATCGACCCACTCACTTTCAATCTCGATTCTACCAATCATTGGGGAATGTCACAACTAAGCCTATAAACATGAATAAGAATCCTTAATTAAAGAACTAAGTTGGTTCATTTAATCATGTAAACTAATTATGGTGATCACTTTGATTTAGAATTCATTAAAACCTAGAAACCAATTAAGAGAAATATCATATTTAGGCGTGATTACAATTAATAGGAATTGATTAGCAATTAAAAGGGTGATTATGCACAAATTAGATGATGCAAACATGATATATGACATGGTAATTGAATTAATAAAACATCCTACCAAACAAATGTTAGTACACAAATTAATTATACTAATAAAAGACAAAAGTTAATAATTTATATACTTCCTCCGTTCTCGAATGTTATTCCCTTTTTTTAATTGAGTTGTTCTTTTTTATTGGTCCCTTTTGGAATATTTCCTTATTTATCCAACATTTATCCGCTTCATACCGTTATAAATATACTAAAGGCCCACTTGTTTATTCTCAACTAAACTTTTATCCCCATTATACCCCCAATTAGGGATAATTGGGGAAGGACGAAGAGTCACACATAGAGATGTCGCAAGGACTTGACAATTAGGGGAAAAATCACAAATGATGCGCTCACCACCTCTCGGATAGACCACATTTAGTTCCCTAATCCTAGGAAAAGCCTTCCCATGATCCCTAGATTAAGTCACTAGCAATTACAACTAGCTCTTCACATGCCACATCCTAATTCACAATCTCTTGCCAAATTAGTCATGAAGCACTCCAATCAATCCTAGTAGAACTAGTATTTGCAACTACCAATTCAACTAGTCATGGAATTCCTAAGCATCAAATCAAGTTTAATCACAACAATCAACATGAATTTCCCTTCAATTTCCCCAAATTCATTCCCAAGCTTCTCCCCTAATCTCTAGACTATGAACTATTCAATAAGCATGATTATGACTAAGATTAAACTAAAACTAATCCTAATCATGAAACTAATTGCAACAATGAAACTAATTGAATCAACAAAATTCAGAAAATTCAAATATCAAAATTGGGGGAAAAATCAAGAAAAATCAGAATATGAAACTAATTCTAAGATTCAACAATGAAATCAAAGCTTAAACGAAATTAATGAAGCATTTAAAGAATGAAAGAACAAATCAAAAAGAAAATTAAGAATTATACCTTGAATGATTGAAATTGCATCAAAATTGAAGAACAAAACTCAAATGAAAGAGAAGAGAAATCTGAAATTTAGTGTTCGAATTCAACTAGAAATTGAAAGATTAAGCTAAGAATCCTAATCCTAACCTCTAATCTAAGCCCTAATCTAATTCTCTCTATAGAATTCTAATTATGAAAATCTAAAAATGAAAACTAAAACTCTACGTCTTTGAAATAATGATGCGAATTCCCTTTTATAATAGCAAACCAGCGCAACTGTGCAATCGAATAGAGGGTACGTGTGGTCGCACAAGGTTAGGTTCGGTCGCACAACTTTCTGTTCGGTCGCACAACAAAAATCAGAGGCTACTCATCTCAAATGGCTGTCTCGTGCTCCCGTGCTCTGTACAATGATCGTACAACAGGCTTGTGCGACCGCACAACCTGCTTGTGCGACCGCACAACCTGCTTGTGCGACCGCACAACGCTCTATGGTGGCTGTTCTATTGCGCGCCGCTCTTGCTGCTCAGCTGTGGCTGCCTGCGTATTGTTGCTGGGCTGTTCGTGCACTTGTGGGCAGCAGCCAAGTGGATTGCTACGTATAGCTGATGTTGTTGGTCACTCTAAATGCTCGTGGATTGCTTCGTCGCTTCACAGAGGAATTGTAGAGCATATTATTAAAAATCGAAAATCAAAATATTAATTCGTTTAACATTTTTACCAATTGCAAAACATATAACTCGTCGACAATCATAATGACACATTATTAACGCGTTAATACTCAAAAAGACCCTTACGCAATGAGAATGCACACAAAAGGCACGTTTAGAGCAAAAACAACTAAAATATACGCAAGATGAGAAAATGTTACGATTAATGCAAAAATGCGACAAACGAACTAAAAACGATAAAACTAAGAAAAAATGATAATAATATGCTAATAAAATGAACTAAATCCTAAGCTAAGAGCGACATAAATGTCGCTCATCAGGATTTAGAATGAATTAATTAGTTAATTGGAAAACCTTAGAGCATGGATTATTATAACCTTAAGTTATAATACTAATGATATACGCATTTTATATAGATTTTTTACCCCTGTCCCTTGGTACTTTTCTGTGTTAAATGAACTCTTCGGAGCCATTTTGAGTACTAATATGCATTATGTAGTGTGTCTTGCGATTTCAGGTTGTTTCAGGTTACGATTTCAGGTTGTAATCTTATTATCTTAGTTTTTGAGCATTTAGTTTATTCCTAATTTTAGTTTATTCTCTCAAATATTCAAAAGACTTAGTTTTTATTTCAATTAAAGTTCCAATCTTTCAGTTTTCCCTTCGTTCTTCGTTTAGGTATTATTTCGTTTCACAACTTTATTATTCAATTTCAATTCATTTATTTATTTTATTAATTGTTTAGAATCATGTTTCTACTTAATATTATTGTTTTGCTTATTTCAATTATGCGTGAGTAGTCTTAATCTAGGGTTTTTGGAATCCATGACCTAATATGAAGGGATGAATTATTATTGTTGATTGTTAGTATTGTTGGTTGATTTCCTATTGATTGATTTCATTTACTATGCGACTAGATTTGCGCAGGTTTAGTTGCATTAGTCTAGCAATATCAAGTTAAGGTTCGAGAGATGCAATTTGATGTTTAGGCTTGTGTCAATTGGTAGAATTGGGGTTAATACATAGCGAGAGTCTGTTAATTCCAAGTCTATGATTAGTATCGATTCGAGAGAGCATGCTAGTCTGATTAACCGCTTTATTGATTTTTATTCATTGTACATCATCCCGGATTATTGTTCATCGGTGAACCTATACCCTAGGCCTTTTATTAATTGATTTATTCCTATTTAATTACTGTCGTAGTTTAGTTATTCAAACCAAACCAATTTTCCCGTTTCCCGATAGTCTACACCTTGTTTAAATAGTAGAAAGAATGTTGTTTCCCCGTGGATACGATCCCTACTTTCCTTGCTATATTTTAGTTGGTGAATGTTAGGTTTATCTTTGATAGGAGTGCGATTTAGCCTGTCAAATTTTGGCGCCGTTGCCGGGGAAACAATTTTATTTTCTATTATTAATTGTTTGTTCTAGATTATTGTTACATCTCAAGGGACCTCAATCCCTTGAGACCGGATCTCACAATTGTTTGTAGTTTCTTTGTCTATGCCCAGGAACATAGGTACTAGTAATCTTACTCTGTTCGATCCTGAACCCGAAAGGACCTTTCGTAATCACACAGTTGGGAGATTATTCTGATCCTGAATCTGAACATCTTGTTGGTGATCTTTTTCATACAGATTCAGAGATGGGTGACAAAGCACCAGAACCGAGGCTTACGGACTACTCTAAGCCAAGTCTGTCCGTACTACCTAAGGCAATCATGCCTACCATTGCTGCTGACAATTTCAAAATTGAGCCTGCATTGATAAATAGGATTGAGATGCATCAATTTGGAAAGGAGAAGGGTGAAGACCCTAATCTCCATATTCAGTCTTTCATCCAATATTTCTCCACGATCAAGAAGAAGAATGTAACCCCAGAGCAGGCTATGGAGATGCTTTTCCCATTTTCTCTAAGCGGAAGAGCAAAGCAATGGATAAATGGGTTAAATTGGGCAGCAATGAAAATCACTGACTGGGAATCTTTGGCTCTTGCTTTTTATGTGAAGTACTTCCCACCTGAGAAGACATCCCATTTGAGGAGCCAAATTATTTCTATCACACAGCTGGCAGATGAGAGTTTATTTGAGGTATGGGAAAGGTTCAAAGATCTGCAGAGAGAATGTCTACACCATGGTCTACAACTGTGGTTCTTGATTCAACAGTTTTACAACGGTCTGGGTAATGGTTCTAGGCTTATTTTGTATTTCGCTGCGAGTGAGAGGTTTATGCAACTTCCTATGTCTAGAGCTATGGAGGTGATCGAGAAGATGGCTACTCACAATGCCCAGTATGGAAATCCCAGGGCCTTTCCAACAAGAGTGGTAAGCATGAGATTAATTCTATTGAACAACTTACTGCTCAGATGACTGGTGTAGACACCTAATTTGTGTCTCCCCTCTGGGATGATGACGATACCATTATCCTTACTAGGCGGTTGAAGCAACTCCGTGCGGAAATCCCAATTGCTAAGAACATCTCCAAAATACAAGGTCCAAAATCCAATACCCGAGGTCGTTCCCCTCCCGGAACTCGGTACAAAATACAATCTTCAAAAACCAATTTCAAAATCCAAGTACAATCTCATCTAGTAGACCATTCCATTGGTTTTAATAGGCCTTTTCCACTCAAAATCATATAAGGCAAGTCAAATTCGGGCGCCGACCCACAAAACTGAGTAAGCCGGGCCCCGTCCCGTACAACCGGAATTCAAAACCCGAAACGGCTTGTTTTTTTTTACGCAAAATCAAGTCTTAACCTCCAAGAAAGCACTACGTGCCAAGCATCATACTATTCGTACGAAGGTACATCAATACAAGACAAATCAAGGACGGAGCCCGCGTCCTTGATTTTGGCAGCACGCATGCCACGTCACCAGCGCCCAACGCTGATTTGGCGTGCTGCGCTGGCACTGGCTGGCGGTTCCCAACCATTTTTCCTATAAATACCCCCTAATTTCCAGCATTTAGAGAAGCAACTTCAATATACAACGTCGTAATACAAATATTACGCCTCAAATTCAAGTCCAAAAATCCTTCAAAAACACATACAAACTTCAAGTTCTAAGCAATTGGGAGCTCTAAAAGGAATTCTTGCCTAAACCTAAATAGGTAATTCCGAATCCCACAATATTCAATCATGTTTCTTTGATTTTCCTATTTCAAAAATGATTAGCAAGTTGGCATTTTTACTACTTAAAATGTCACTTGCAACAATCATACATCTTTTCAAAATCCAAACTTTTCAAAATACAAAAATGCAAACTTTCAAGATTCAAGGATGTTCAAAGTTGTTTGCAATCACTTCTTTGAACTAGAATCACTTTCAAGTATGGAGTAATCAAAGATGACACCTTTTAGCTTCTAAAGGTTTAATCTTTTGAGATTCAAGACTCCATTTTTCAATATACAAGTTCAAGTTTTCAAATTTCAAGATCCCACAATGTTTAGGGTTGCTCATGACTACTTCCCTAAACTAGGATCCTTTCAAAGTAAGAGCGCATCAAAGATCTAACCTTTTCAACATTAAAAGGCCCGATCTTTGAGATTCAAGTCTCTTAAGTTTCAATATTTCAAGTACAAGTTCAATATTTCAAGTTCAAGTTCAATTATTTCAAGTTCAATATTCCAAGATTCAAACTTTCAAGTTCAAGTTCTATATGCAAAATCTAGGATACTTTGGGATGAGCAACTTCTCCCAAGTTGAGATTTTTGGCTTTGAATTCGTGTCAGGCGCACTTATTTTTAAGGAGCCGCTTGGCGTTCGAATCTCATGTGCCCAAGTACAAATTTCAATATTGCAATTTCAATTATGCACCTTTCAATATTGCAATTTCAATTATGCACCTTTCAATACCGCAATTTCAATATCGCACTTTCAATTCCGCAATTTCAATATCGCACTTTCAATTCCGCACCTTTACTTGCCTAGTCCTTCTAGGCAATGTGGACCTACTCCCTAGTCCGTTTCTAGGGGGTCTTGTATTTACTAATTCCGCACTCATTTTCAATTGTGATGTTGCTTTATTTGCTTTTATTGCTTTCATCACCATACATGGTAAATACAACAAAATGCAAGGTTACATCACGCTTAACAAAGATAATTTCTTGGACAAACCGATCTTAGGTTCCCTTAAATTACCTTTAAAGCAAAGTGACCACCATACAATTAGAGATTCTATTTGTTCTAAATTTCAAACCCACATAGTCTAATCTAAGGTATATTTTCGAAAATCCTATGTCACGTACTCGAATAATTTCTAAAGCTCGCGGAATAAGCATCTCGTTCCCGTGCCAAGATCTCACCCATCCGTTTCGAGGATACAAAGCCTTATCCAAAATAGAGTCACTTGCGGTCTTTCCAAACGAGACTTTAAATAGAGTTTGGTGGCGACTCCTTCGAGGTACAAAAATACAATGGTTTTCTAAAAAAACCGCCCCCTTGTAGGGAAAGAGCATACCTGCGATGCGACCAAAAAACACCCCCTACAATTCTGACGACTCCATTGGTGAGTTTACTAATTTTCAATTTCGAAAATGCGAGCAGACTTCGAGCAGCAAGCCACTGATCTTCTTAAGTACTGGATGCCAGCACTGGCGCCAGGCGCAGCCACCTGCGCCCAATGCCGCTGCCTGCACCCAGGACAGTGGCTCACAGTGGCTCGTCGTCACTTTTGCTCAACCTTTCGTGTTGGGAGTTAGTCTGTTTTTGAATCTGGAAGGACGCTCCCAAACCTCATGAACGAATGTCGAAAAACGAGCTTTACAAATACAAATTCGAGTACGATTTCAAATTTGAATTTTTAGGCATTTCATGCATTTTTCGAAAACCATATTGTGCAAAATGAATTTCTACCTTGCCCAAACGGATGTGTTCTACATTCGGGCTAGCCCCGGGGGCAACGAAATGGTGACTCTCCATACGGTTCCCGACCAAAGTGTGTGACCATTTCCGCGCCTACCGAAACTTGGCATTTGCTTGACATTCCCGATGTCAAGTATGGAGGCCGTCTGCCGACACACACGTCCCTTCGGCGGATGTGCAAGTTGTCGCCGGATCCGTCTCTTAGTCAAGTACCTTTTTGACACCCTAAGCCGACCACTTGCATCATACAAAACTTAGACCGACCTTAGGTTGAGAACTTTGCATGTCGCATTCATATTCATGTTAGTGTGACAACGTGCTACTTGTGCATTGTGTGGGCGTCTTTGCACGCGTGAATGGCTAACCTCGAGTTCTAGCTTGCCAAAACCAATTAGCCTCCAACTAGGAAACCAAACCCCTAGGAGCATCATTCAAACCTCATGCATCTAAAATCGCCGATTTAAGGTCTTTTAGGAGTGCCACTCCATTTGATTCAAAACCCTTAAACACGCCTCACGCACAAATGCCAAATTCAAAATTCAATCCAACGGCGTCATAATGCCGGATTTTTTTGAGTCCAAATTCCAAGTTCCAAATTCAAAATGCAATCCAACGGCGTCATAATGCCGGATTTTCCATTTCAAACCTCAAGTTTCAAATTCAAGTTCAAGTCCAACGGCGTCATAATGCCGGATTTTCCATTTCAAATTTCAAAATTCAAATTCAAGTTCAAATCCAACAGTGTCATAATGCCGGATCTTCCATTTCAAAACCTCAAATTTCAAATTCAAATCCAAATCCAACGGCGTCACAATGCCGGATTTTTCAATTCAAATTTCAAGTTTCGAGTTTCAAGTCAAAATTCAATCCAACGACGCCATAATGCCGAATTTTCTAGTCAAAACTTCTATTTTCAAGTTCAAAGTTCAAATCCAACGGCGTCATAATGCCAGACCTTCTAGTCCAAATTTCAAATTCAATCCAACGGTGCCATAATGCCGGATTTTCCAATTTAAATTTCGAGTTTCGAGTTTGAAGTCAAGATTCAATCCAACGGCGTCATAAAGCCGGATTTTCTAGTCCAAACCTCAATTATCCAAATCCAACGGCGTCATAATGCCGGATTTTCCAAATTTCAAGTTTCAAATTTTCAAGTTCGAAGCTCAAATCCAACGGCGTCATAATGCCGGATTTTCTAGTCAAGTTTCAAATTCCAAGTGCAAAACTCAAATCCAACGACGTCATGCCGGATTTTCTAGTTCAAACATTCGAGTCTTCAAACCTCAAGTTCGAGTTGCCAATTCCAATCTCAAAACCTCAAGTTCAAATGTCTAAGCTCATGACCGGCGTAATGCCAACCTTTTTAACTCAATCCTTCAAACCTCAAATCCCATGTCAATCTTTCGAGTTTCAAGTCCTATGCTCAAAGTTTCAAGTTCCAAATTCATACCGTCGTAATGCCGACTTTTCCATTCCATATTTCAAACCTCAAACTTGAAGTTCTAAATTCCAAACCTTCAAATCTCAAATCTTCCAATTCCAAATCCATGATGGCATAATCTCCCTCATTCAATCTCATTTTCAAACACTTCAAAATTTCAAGTCCACGGCGGCATAATGCCGGACTTTCAAATTCCCAAATTCAATGTCTCAAATTCATGGCGGCATAATGCCGGATTTTCCATATTCAAAGCATCGCATTCTATATACAAAAGTACGTCCTTTCCAGTTCAAAGTTCAAACTTCAAACTCATTTTCGAGCTGCAAATCCTTGCCTTCCATTGCTCTCAAATTCAAAATTCCAAACATTTCCAATGGATTGAAACTCCCCTGAAATAATACAAATTCGATCCCTCAAAACACTTCCAATGGGTTGAATATCCCCTGAAATAATACAAGTCCAATTGTCAAATGGGTAGAAAATCCCCTGAAATAATACAAGTTCCAATTCTCCAACGGGTTGAAAATCCCCTGAAATAGTACAAGTTCAAATTTCGCATCCTATTCTTGGGTTGAAACTCCCCTAAAATATTCCATGTCCTATCAACGGGTTGAAATTCCCCTAAAATATTGACGGGTTGAAATTCCCTTGAAATAATACAAAATCAATTCCATTTCAAATGGGTTGAAATTCCCTTCAAATATTCCAAGTCCGACGGGTTGAAATTCCCCCAAAATATTGACGGGTTGAAATACCCTTGAAATAATACAAAATTCAATCTCCTAGTACGAGTCCAATTTCGAAATTCTCAATGGGTTGAAATCCCCCTAAAATAGCCCAAAGTCCAATAGGTCGAAATATTCTTTCGACGTTCCAAGTTCTAGTACAAAGAGTCAACTTCCACAAAAGAATGAATGCTCCTCTCAAACACTTCCAACGGGTTGCAAATCCCGAATACAAGTACAAAAATCCAAAATCCCGAATCTTCGGAGTGGCACTTAGAGTCAAGTCTAGGTCTCATTCATTGCATGCATATCATATCATGTGTCGGGAAGTCCAAGTTCCAAATCATGTGGTATGTCCTAAATAGGAGTCCGAGGATCCTGTGGGTTCGTCGAAGAGAAGAGAGGTTGAAAAGAAATCCATTAGCCCTAGCCTCCCTCATAGCCGACATCGAACGAGCAGCCAGTTCATCTCCTACAAATCAAACTTCCAGTCCCTTTCAAGAATCAGTCCAAATGTCTGCCTCCGATCAACTCACTCAATTCCTTGCAGCTTTCACCAGCCTCAGCGCCAATGTGGAAAACATAAGCAACCGACTGGGTGTTGTGGAGCAGGGCGCGCCTACTGATGACTTAACCAAGAAGATCGAGAGTCTGTCAGTAAGGTCACTAGTCAAGAGAACTATTTTGACACCTCAATGGAAGACAACCTCAAGGGGAGGGCGAATCTGCCAGACAAATTCTCCGCCAATGATATTCCAAAGTTCAAATCCACCGACAATCCGAAATACCACCTCAAGAACTTCAGAGCTACAATGGCCATCAAGGGGGTCGAACTTGAGCTATACCCTGTGGTATTCCCCATGTCTCTGGAACCAGTCTGCCAGAAATGGTACTATTCACTCAAGGAACATCAAACATGTACATGGGAAGCAGTTGCTCGAGCATTCATGGAGCAGTATCAGCCCAACATTCAACTTCAAACCACTCTAAGGGAGCTAGAGGTTCTCAGGCAAGGGCCTCAGGAAGGCTTCACTACCTACCTCAACCGGTGGAGAGAAATGACATCCCAGATGGTGACTCGACCCTCCGAGAGAGAACTAGTCAAGATCTTTATCGCTGGTCTTCTTCCGAAATACAATACTCACATGAAGTACCTAGGCTTGGAAAGCTTCAAGAGAACTTACGACATCGGGGTCGACATAGAAGATGACCTGATGAAAGCACCATCAGCCCCAGCTCCACAAGCTGAAAATTGAAGGGCAAGAGACCTGAAGCAACACACAAAGTTCATGAGGTCAACACCCTAGAGGCTCCTCAAGGTCCAAAGTCAAACAATTTCAAGAACAATGCTAACCAACGCAATTATCAAGGCAGACCACAAAGGGTCTTTACAAATCTCGGGATGTCCTACAGCGAGGCATTCGATCGGTTGGTTGAAAAACAAGTCATAACACTAATCGGCCCAACACCCGATCCACCAGTCGACAAGAGGTCCAAAAGCTGGGATCCGGCAGCCCATTGCAAGTACCATCAAGGGAAGGGTCATGACATCGAAGACTACTACAAGCTTAAGCACTTGATCCAGAACATGGTCGACAACAAGACCTTACCCCTACCTCCCGGAGCTAAACAAACTCCTTCGGTCCAAGCCATCTCCTGTGACTGTGAAGATGAAGAGGAGGAATTTCCATGCAATTTGATCTCTACAATATACAAGCCATGTTACGAATTGATGGTCCCAAGATTTTGCTGTAACACCCCCAAAATTTGGACCTTTTATATAATCAAAAACCCTGTTTTTATTTTATAAAATCATCGTCCAAACCTTGGGAGTGTCACTGCTACATTTATTCTCCTTGGAAAATAAATGCAAATCAACAAAACAATTTAAAACCATTAAAGTCAAAATTAATTAAATGGTCTAAAAGGTGGCCCATAAAAATAATACAACCAATTCTCATAAAATAAATAACAAAGTTCAACTTAAATTGGAATAGAAACTGTCTCTTTACTAGGTGGTTATTCTAAGCGTCTCCTCACTCGTAGCCAAGTACCTTTACCAACCTGCAAATATATATAAATAGAAAAGAGAGAAGAGAGACGAACTCCCAAAAATCTGATAAACTGAGTAATTCCAACTCCATCCCGTAAAATAATTAATTTTAGTTTGAAAACGTTTTGAGTACATAAAATAAATAATTAAACAACAAGTACCAATTTAATAACTTCATTATAACTTATCACATAAGATCAATATTAATAAGTGAAGGAAAGAGAACGCTAAGGGTCGCGCGTAACCCTTGAGAAAAAAGTAAGATGAGTACAGAATGTCCCTAGTGTGCACACCCCTCACTAATTGACTATGGGTCTCCGCGACCGCGCACCAATAGAATTAGGAGGAAGACTAAGCAGAAAGTTTAATACAAAATAATAGAAACCTACTAGAAGCCTATGATTTGAAATACCACTGTACTCGTAATAATAAGTACTGCTAATGAATATATATGCTTATGATTTGAAATCAAACAACTCATATACACAATAATTAATCTCTCTTTCACATAATAACACATAGGTATGTCCATAATACTTTTTCTAACGGGACCTAAAGATGATGGACATTGAAAATTACCTTATACAGATATATCACGAACTAGTAACTCACATCCAAATCATTTCTGTAACCCCTCATCTACAATAAAATAAAACGTCATATTAATCTACTATACCAATCATTTAGATACCGCAATATCATTCGGTTAGAATTAAAAATAAATTAGTAGGCGAAAGAGATAAACAAACCAAATCCTTAGATTTTTAACTAATGTACTGCGTAATATGTTTCTAAGCAAAAGTAAACTAAAGAACTCAAGTCCAAAAATTACTTAACGGTTTCATAATTGCTTCTCAATAATTAGTACAATACAAAGCATAAGAAAAGGTAAAAGTAAATTAAAGGCTTAGAAGGAAACACAAACTGATGGAACGAGGAACAAGGCCAACAACGACCCGTCGATCGGCAACTCCTTTGGCGGTTGTCCTGTGACGCAATTGCGATTAACAAAACGGGAAATGATTCTTCAATTGTGTAGGCGATCGAGGTTTAATGTAGAAGGTTGGAAGGTTAACAATGATAAAAGCGGAAGACGATGTCAAGGAAAGGATGAAGGTGCATGATGATAGAACAATAGGGCTCTTTTTGAAGTTAAAGGAAGTAACACGACAAAATTGGAATTTCTTTGTTATTTATACTTTGGTCATTAGGGTTTAAATTAGCTTAGTGTAATCTGTAATTTTTTTTTTCCCTTCTCAAGATGGTTTATTAAAATTCTGAAAATAATATTTAAATCACGCACTTAAAATAAAATTTTGAAATTCATCATCCTTTAAATTCGATTAGAAGAGTTTAATTAATTTACCAAAATAATACTTAGAAAATATCTGAAACGTTCGGGGTATTACATTTGTCATCTCCTTCCAAGTGCTCAAAACTGGGTGATCCCCGAACCTAGGGTAACCACCGACATTCAAGAGAACATCTGCCCTCTCGCCACCTTGAAGGCTTTGGGGTTCTCCGAGTACGATCTCATGCTGAGTGCTCAACAAACTGTCAAACTCCAAGAGGTCACATACAAGGTCCTGGGAGTCCTCGAACTAGTTTTCTCCTTCGACACTTATCATAGCAATGCTGAATTCCTAGTTATCGATGTGTCTGCCAACTTCGACTTACTATTCGGAGAACCATGGTTCGAGGAAATATTGGATGGCCCTGCCTGCCTCACCCTCAAAGGTTCCAGCTTCCGAGACACTTTCATCAAACAAAAGCCGGCTGTACGCCAGTAAAAAGATGAGTGCATTCAAGAATACTACTACAGATGGGCAACCTTCGCTCGTACAATCAAGCCCGAGCTGCCAGAGGGAAAGATAGTGAGAATGTTCCTTCTAGGGCTCAACACTTCATGCAAGGGCAGCTTTGCCGCATTTTCTTACAGCACGTGCGACCAGGTCTGAGATCAAGCCTTGAAGATCTGTGCATGTAGCCCCGTCTACGATGATTATGACAATGACGTGGATATCTGGGAATACCCCGAGAACTATCTTTACGATTAGTGCCTTTGTCCAAGTCCAGAGTCTGTCTTTCAATTTTCGAGTCTAGCAATGAGTCTAAGAGTCTAGAACTAGAGTCTTGCATCAATCAAGAGCCTCTAAAGGCCGAGCTTCAAGTCAAAACAATCGATGTAATGATTGCTGATTTCAATAACACTTCAATATCTACTTACTCTTTAAGTTCTAATTCAAAACACAATCCTAATCCAAACAACTTTGCTTCACAAGAAACTGACTTTGAAATTCTAAAAGCTATCGAAAATCATGAAAACAGGCGCCCATAATTGAGGAAACAGAAAAAATCAACCTTTCTAACAACAGTGATTCAAAACTAGTTCAGATTGGTTTAACTCTATCTCAAGCAGAGCGGGATGATCTTATCAAGCTACTTTCATAGTGCATAGACGTCTTCGCATGGATCTATCATGATATTCCAGGGGTTGATCCAAGCATCGGTCAGCATACAATTCCCCTTATTCCAGGTTTAAAGACCATCAAGCAGAAGCTCCGTCGCATGAAACCGGACGTTTCCCTCAAAATTCAAGAAGAGGTCTCCAAGCAGCTAGAGGCCGGGTTTATTCGAGAAGCAAAGTATCCAGAATGGATTGCAAATGTCGTCCCAATTCCAAAGAAAGATGGCAAAGTACGAATGTGTGTGGACTACAGAGATCTTAACAGGGCCAGCCCTAAAGACGGTTTTCCATTACCCCACATCGACATCCTGGTCGACAACACCGCAAATCATGCCTTTCTCTCTTTTATGGACGGGTATGCAGGCTACAATCGAATTCCCATGGCAGAGGAGGACATGGAGAAGACAACCTTCATCACTTAGTGGGGTACATATTGCTAAACACGTTATGCCGTTCGGACTGAAGAACGCAGGAGCAACCTATCAAAGAACAGCCACAACCATCATGAGCGATATGATTCACAGGGAAATTGAGGTATATGTCGACGACATGTTGTCAAATACAAAGAGCGACACGAGCATACCTCGGTACTTCGAAAGTTTTTCAACAGGCTTAGGCAATACAACATGAGGCTCAATCCGCAAAAGTGTGCATTCGGGGTAACGTCAGGCAAGTTACTCGGATATGTTATCAGCTCTCGGGGCATAGAGGCTGATCCTTCGAAAATCAAGGCAATTCTCGAGATGCAACCACCAACGAATGAAAAGGAAATTCGGGGTTTTCTCGGAAGACTATAATATATCAGTAGGTTCATTTCAAGACTCACGATGATCTGTGAACCGGTATTGAAAGCTCCGAAAAAGCGAGCCCAAAGTGTGGGATGACGACTGTCAGCATGCATTTGACACTATCAAGGATTACCTTTCCAAACCACCAGTACTAAAGCCAGCCATGCCAGGGATTCCCCTCAGGCTCTACCTCACAACCACAAATTCAGCAGTAGGGGCTATACTCGCCCAGGAAGTTGAAGGCAAGGAGAACGCCGTTTATTACATAAGCAAAAAACTGATCGAGTACGAGACCAAGTACACTCAGCTCGAGAAACTCAGCATCGCCTTGGTTTGGGCCACAAAGAAACTACGGCACTACATGCTCTCCCATACAGTTCATGTGATCAGCAAAGAGGATCCTCTCAAGTATCTATTCGAAAAACCAGCTCTCAACGAACGGTTGTCCAGGTGGTTGGTCATGTTAGCAGAATCCGATCTCAAATACATCCCGCAGAAATCTATAAGGGTTCAGCAGTCTCAGACTTCCTAGCCGACTGTCCCGTCGAGGCAGAAGAGGAGGATTACGACTTACCCGACGAGCAAATCTTAATGACCAGTGATGACAGTTGGTCAATGCATTTCGACGGTGCTTCGAATCAGAACGGGTGTGGTCTTGGAGTAATTCTAGTAGCCCCAGACGGCACTCACATTCCTATATCAGCAAAACTGCAATTCAACGTCACAAACAATGTGGCAGAATATGAAGCATGCATTATTGGCCTGGAAGCCGCCTTAGCATTAGGTGTCCAGAAACTTTGAGTGTACGGGGATTCTTCCCTAATCATCAATCAAATTTCCGGCAAATGGAAAGTAAGGAGCGAGAGCCTGGCTCCATACCAGTCCTACCTTGAGCAACTATCTGAGCAAATAGAAGAGCTTCGCTATACATACCTCCCGAGAGAGGAAAACCAATTCGCCGATGCACTGGCAAAGCTGGCCTCAATGATCAACATCCCAAATGGCATGGCCGAAATGCCACTTACAATTGAAACACGTCAAGAACCAGCATATATCCATGCTATAGACGACGTCGAGCAAGACGGAGATGAACCTTGGTTTACTGACATTCAAAGGTATCTACAAAATTCAGAGTATCCCCCGCGATTTTCAGGCAAAAATCAAAGGGCTCTACGACTACAGTCAGCCAACTTCGTCATAGAAGGCGGCGTTCTATAAAAAAGGTACCTTGGCGGTCCTAACCTCCGATGTGTTGACAAGCACGAAGCTCAAAGATTCATGGACAACATACATGCTGGAGTCTGTGGCACCCACATGAACGGGAAGATGCTAGCCCTCAAAATCAGCAGGGCTGAATACTACTGGACTACCCTCGAACGGGATTGCTACTTCTTTGTCAAGAAATGTCCTACCTGCCAAAAGTGTGTGAATCTGAAGCACATTCCTTCATCATTGCTATACTCTCAATCATCACCGTGGCCATTCTCAGCCTGGGGTATCGACGTCATTGGCAAAGTCACTCCAACGGGCACCGGGGGTCATGAGTTCATACTAGTTGCTATCGACTACTTCACCAAATGGGTCGAGGCCAGATCATTCAAAGTCTTGGGTTCTAAGCAAGTGGCCCAGTTCATACAAGAAAACATCATATGCAGATACGGCATTCCCCACGAGTTCACCAGTGACTAGGGAACCCATTTTCAAGGAGAGTGTGAAAATCTATTCACCGAATACAAGATTCAACATCATCGCTCTTCGCCTTATCGCTCACAAACCAATGGGGCAGTTGAAGCAGCCAATAAGAATGTCAAGACCATCATCATGAAAATGACTACCAATTACAAGTACTGGCCCCAGAAGCTGCATTTCGCATTGTGGGAGTATCGAACTTCAATTCGCACTTCAACTGGTGCAACTCCATTTTCATTGGTCTATGGAATGGAAGCAGTACAACCTATCGAGCTGGAGATACCTTCTCTAAGTATAGTCCTCGAAAGCAAAATCCCAAAAGCTGCATGGGTACAAGCAAGATATGACGAGCTAGTCATGCTCGATGAGCGTCGGCTTCAAGCCGCTCACCATGTACAAGTCTATCAGCGCCGAGTGGCCAGACATTTCAACAAAAGGGTCAGAACCCGAAACATAAAAGAAGGTGTAGACACCTACTTTTGTCCCCATTCCCGAAAGGGAAGGTTCGATGATGAGAACATAAAATCTCCACTTGGCAACGCATCTCCTATAAAATAACGAATCTCAATCACCCTTTTCATTTCGACCAAAACTGCTATTTATAGAAACTGCTATTTATAGAAACCTGCTAAAAAATAGTAACTGCCGTAACGGGTAGTTGCTAAAAGTGGCAAGACATAAAAGATAGAAACCTGTCAGAATTAGGTGTTGCACTCCGACATAAATCCTAAAAGAGATAGAATTTGCAAGAGGAATCCTATTCCTAGTATAATTCGAAAATAAGAGTTACGTATTAATTAAAATCCTAACGAACCTAGAGTTCGTAATGGGCCCAGACGCATTCCGTCATAAAGTTAATACGCACTAAAAAACTCGGATAAGTCTCAAAGACTCCGTATTCCACGAGTCCAAATCTGACAAGGAAATACGGCCCAGACCCTATTTTCAACGCCTGGCTCTGGGCGCCGAAATCTTCGGTGCCCAGCCTGGGCGCTGAAATTACCTGGGTACGTGTTCTCTCCTAATTCTTCTTGGATTAGTGCTCTAAAATTTTATCTTTCCACGAACTCTTCCCTATAAATACAGCCCCAAATTCGACGTGAAACAACACACAATTCATATTCTGAGTATTGACTCCAACCCCTAAGCCTAAGCCTCACGCTGCGAAATTGATCCCGCGTTTTGTCGCAATCGATCCAAAAATCGAACAGAACGTATCCTGTCCCTTGTAGCTGAAGAATTAAGCCCGGAAACTTGAGATTCGTTAAATAAAAGGAGAAATAGCAAAGCCAAAGTGGTTAGTTTTCTGAGAACCATGACGCACCTCTCAAGGGTGCGTCGTAATGTGTCCCTTCGCATGATTTAATCGCTTTCCTCGCCCTTTTATAAAATTGTTAAACTACTAATCTGATTGTTCTATCACGCCTAACAAAGATAATATCTTGGGAAATTGAACTATCATGCTAGGTCCCTTCAATCAATCTAAACAAGATAATCACGATCGATCTAGTATTATGTGTTGCACATTGTTAAAATCAATTCAGATTAGTTTAATAGTTAACGCATGTCCCTTCAATTATTTATGCTGAGCTAGTAAGGATATCCTGCCTCTGGAGTTATCGAAGAGCGAGTACTCCTCTCGGTAGTTACAGTCCCCCGAACCCTCAATCTCTGCCCTGCGGGTGTACGTTGAGAGATCCCCACACCAGGGATCACAAGGGAACCTATGGTCATCGTGGTCAAACATAATTGCACTCCCTTTATGTCACGATAACCGGGTTTTGTCAATTTTTCTCATTGTCGTTAAAAACTGAATGGCGACTCCTATATTACTAGTCAATTGGGTGTAAACTCACAGGAAATCCAATTAGACTTGATTTGACAAAAAGAAACGTCACGCCCACGAGGGACGAGGTCACGCATTAGCCTCGTGCTTTTTCGACCCCCTCACAGTGGCGACTCCACTGGGGATAGTGAAGGAAATACTCGTGCTCGTAGGTAATCAAAATAGCCGAAGGGTGAAACGATCCTACCCCGCGTTTATTTCCCCATCAAGTTGGGACGACCTGAAAATCAGCATATTAATGTGAACGGACAGAACCGCATAACGAATCTTGGCTCCCTTGGATGTTTCATCTCGGGAGTTGGGACTAAGGATACCCATCGCCAACCGGGGGGTGCAGACGCTTCGAATGTTGTCCACTCGGCACTTTTGCTAGTAGTACACCCGTCCCAAACCCAATCGCTCGCCCACTAGGTCCCTCTCATTGGTGCATGCCCCCTTGGCTTACATCGTGATTGGCCTCTTGGGCGAAATTCGTCTGTTGAAGGCACTACCTCGACCGGGGCATGTGTTGGATCTGCGATAGAAGCGGTACCAAGCCGGCGCAAATACTACCCATAGAAGCCTATCATAAACTACATGACATATTATTATTTTTCCTCATGATGTAATGTTAGTTATGTGTAGCGAATTATGTGATTGTGTGTTACAAATAATGCTAGAAAACCAACGACCTTAAAAATTGCCCAAACATTCTTAAACCAATTGGCCAAAGAGTTATACCAAAATACGTGTTCCGCAAACCCGGACGATCGCCACAAAAATAAGCGACGCTCGGGATGGCTGTAACGAATCCCACAACGCTGCACAACGCGTAAAGGACGTTATTAGGCAAGCACGCAAAATTAAGTCGCATATACAAAAAAATATACGCGAACAGAATACGAGTACCAGTCAGGGACGCATTTTCAGCGCCCCTGGCTGGGCGCCAATATTTCTCACGCCCTTTGCTGGGCGCTGAAGTTGCTGCCTGGCCTTTTGGTCAGGCACATCAGCCTCGGTGACCGCGCATAAAAAATACGTAGCAAAAAAAACTTATCGTGAAAATTGCTACGAGGGCGTATACAAAGGCACTCGATTCTAAAAGCGACTTATAAAAAAGTAAATAACTCTTTGTGTCGTTGTTAGGCCTCCTATGACGACAATGTTCGGCACCAAAACCGAGCATGCTAATTAAACGACCTTGGATGTCACATGGGCAAAGAATTCAAAAAACATGTTCAAATAAAGTTTTCAAGGGAAAAATAATGTTCGAATAAAAAATAAATAAATCCGAGTCTAGACTAGGCTATGCCAAAGTACAATCTAAATCCTAGGTCTTAGTTGTCTTATACATAGAATCGGTCCTAATGCTTGGTGTCGTTCTGCAAGTTAAAAGGTTAAACCATATTGAGTCTCCCTTCCTAACATTTAAATCAATAAGCACCCATATGTAATTGTCATCCCTTGCTAAGAATCTACGGCCTCAATACTCTCTCTCACCAATAAAAAGAATATATTATAGTATTTGCAAAATGGAAACAGTCACATTCGGAAAATCGTTCATCCATAGTCGCACAACCCCCAAACTGAGCCTAAGGTGTCAATACCGTTGGCGAAAAAAAATTAATGGCCTCAAGGCTTATGATCACATTGGGTCACGACTATCATAATCCTCTCGAGCCACTCGCTCCTTTAAGCACTCCTAAGTACGGACTAAGAAGATTTTCAATGAATGCAACATGACGAACCATGAAAATACCTAAATCGGCATGCCATAAGGCCACCATTGGGGTAAAGCAATACACATTAAGAGAGAAGCCGCACTAATGATTCTAGTCTTGCAAAAATGAAAATTCGATCTCCCCAATTAACTACCTTGCCAACATTAAGCAAAATGGCGCATGACAATTGAACACCCAAGGGTTAAAATCTAAAGTGTCAACCAACGAAAGTTATGGTCCAATTAGCCTAAATCCGAAAGTTGCTTGGTCAAGTATTATAGGCTTACGCCGCGTCATTTTTTTTGAGTCTAGGCCACATCCTTATATTCCTACACGGGTCATAATCAGAAAAATTAATGAAAGTTCGAGTCTAAATCACAACTTCCAATTAAATCCCGAAAACTGGAATCTGAAAAGAAGAAAAAAATTATTTTCGATGTAATTCTTTCGTTAAATTTCAATAAAGTAAAGACAGCATTTTGAATCTACGCTATTTGCACATTTTAAGAAACGACTAAATACGCTTGCAAAGTAAGACAATTTAAAGGTCCACCCTAGACCTACTAAAATTAAAAGGTCCACCCTAGGCCTACTAAAATTAAAGGTCCACCCTAGGCCTACTAAAATTAAAGGTCCACTATAGGCCTACCAAACGAGGCTCACTCAGTCTCGCCTCGTGACTCAAAGACCACAACCATCTACCTTTTAGCCCAAATAAAAAAGGGGGAGAAATCCCAAGCAAAAAAAAGAAAAAGAGAAAAAGAAAAGGGAGAGCGAAAAGATCGAGCCATGAAATACTTATCCCTTACCTCCCAAAGTGCAACATTTACCCAAGTAAACGAAGGAAAAGAATTGAGTCAACCAATCCAAATCATGCCACAAAAACTACATAAAATTCTACGATGTCTACCCTTTCCAATCCTTATGTTCTTAGACGCCTTCGCTCTGGGGCCCCTGTTCAGCTCATTTAACCCATCCATGTTCTCATTGCCATAACCCAAGAAACCATTACCTCGACTCTTGTTCTTGAACTTGTTGTCAACTGCAAACCACGTACGACCATTGACACGTGCGTCATACCCATTATTTTCAAAGCCCAAACCTGCTCTTACACCACCATTAGTATAATGACCATATAACTTATTTGGATACATCCTTGAGCCGTCCCCATGCTACTCATTGGCCTTGGTTGATATAAACTCATGACACTAGCACGAGGCTGCAAATTGTGAGTCCTAGCAGATGTAATCCTCATGCTTGACTAATACCTATACAAATTATCCTATCTCATTCGACCCGTCTTTCAAGCCGTCTTGAGTCACGAATAAAAAAAACAAATGAAGAGTATGTTCTACGCT
Organism: Spinacia oleracea; assembly: GCF_020520425.1. Lineage (NCBI taxonomy): Eukaryota > Viridiplantae > Streptophyta > Magnoliopsida > Caryophyllales > Amaranthaceae > Spinacia > Spinacia oleracea. Next base: position 56,463,032 of record NC_079490.1, read on the forward strand.
TAACGTAAAAAAATTAAATAATAATAATAATAAAAAATAAAAATAAAAACTTTGCAAAGCGCACAAAAAAGAAAAGAAAAGAAGCATTTAAAAAAGGAAAAGAAGCATTTTGCGCACAAAAAAGATTCGCAAATATTTGGCACGAAACGAAAAGGAGCAGCGCAAAAAGGCAGCCCAGAACAGGTTTTCAACGCCCAGGCCTGGGCGCCGAAAATAATAACGCCCAGCCCTGGGCGCCGTTCTTGGTTATCCCTTTCAACTCCCAATTCCTAAAAGTGTTCGTATATTTTCCTATATACATGCGGAAGAATAACGAACACTTGGGGGGTAGAAGATCGTACAAAATACGCAAAATCCGCGCGCTCCAAAATTTTCGTACACTTATTTCACCCTATTTCAAACATTACGATTCCACTTGAACGTACTTGTTTAAAATCGGCATTCTAAGAAACCATTTTCTGGCTAAGAACTACGCAAGACCTGATTCCAAATTAAATCTATTTAAGGCGGATACGTAGGGAATCCATGATTCGGTCCAACCAATTTGCAAAAATGTTAAAGCCTATAGAATAACAAGAATAAAAAATAGAGTCGCTTATTGAAATTTAATTACTTGCAATCCAAGTCGAAAGAAAATTTAAGTCAAAGGAAGAATCCAAGTCATCAAGATGCCAAAATAAGCACACATCGAAAAATAATAAGGGCACGTACCCTTACCAGAAGGAGCACTCACACTCCTAGGCACTTAGCCAATACTCAAAAGATCGCTTTGCCTCAATTGAATCGGGGCTAGCGCGAGCGTCCACGACCTCTAAAGTACTCGACTTGACCCTCCCTAAAGCGAACTAACTCACTTAAAGACCATCTTTCACCACTAGACACAGTCATAATCGCCAACAAGTAGTAAAGGCAGTAAAGCTTGCAATAAAGAGGATTATTCTACGGCATCGCCCCATCGTTCCTTCGAACTCAGGGGACCCGTTCATGGTAATTCAAATGCTTGCGAATCTCCTTTGAAAAAAAATCAGACATTGTCAATAGGACTTGGCACTTAACCAAGGCTCACCCTACTCAGACATATGACACTGGCATCTAAAATCGAAATCTGAAAGCATCATTAATGGGAAGACATAATAGCAACTGGGGGCTAAAGATTGAAATGAAAGAGCTAGGGAAAGAACTAAGTATACCTTGACCTTTTTGTGCAGACATACACCAAGTAAATCTAAGTCAATTTAAAAACGGTTTATATTCCCGCCATTCTGGAAAAGAGGGCCCTAAAAGCCCAAAGCATGTGCCACACGGGCACAAGTAATACCTTGACGCCTGCACCCTAGCTTCCAGCAAATCCTTAGACAGCATTCCAAAAATCGTAACAGTATTTTGATTCACTCGTGTAATCTTGTACGAACCCTTCTATAAGTCAACTTACTTAGGACACCTCGGATTATACACAGTAGGACTCGGATTTCAAATAATTTTCAAATAACTTCTTCGAACATAATAAAGTGTCGTTGGTTTAAGCTAAGTATGCATTTATCTCGATGTTGCAAGTGAGTCAAAGAGATTTCTAAATATGATTATGGGTAAAAAAAGGCACCTAGCTTTTGATCGAGGCACACTTCAACATGTGACTACCTTGACCATGGCAATGTCGCACAATACGACATCTACAAGAGAAGTAGCAAATCACTACTCGAACGTACCTCACACTAAACGAGTCTGGTTTAAACTATTCATGATCCATATCACCATAAATGCATAAAAACGTATGCCAAGCATTATAGCACCAAGCCAATCCCGTAGCTATAATTGGGGGCTTGAGAAAAACACTCTAAAAATGCTAGAAATGATGATTTTATCGCAAATTCTCGACGCTAATTCCATACACACGTCATAGGGGCACAATCCTAATCTTTAATCGTGTAAAACGAACCTTAGAATGGCTACAACCCCTCCCAAATTCTAAGCACTACTTAGAATATATGAAGTCACCCCACTAACAAGGGTAACTGAAAATCGCGAGTCACCAAAACTCCGATCAAACTACTGCACATAACGCTCGCCCTACAAGCGCCCGTTACACAGTCTACGTCGTTCCAAAGCAAAAGCAAAAGAAAAATCAAGGATAAAAACTGTCAAAATCCGCCCAGAAATCATTTTAAACGCCCAGAGCTGGGCGCCAATATCTTTAACGCCCCAGCCTGGGCGCCGAATCTCTCTGCTTGCCAAATTTTGCCCAGATATAAAAACAAGAAAGAAACATCTATCGCATCGAACGAAGTAATAAGCCGTGCACACCCACGCAGAAGGTGCTACACTTGTTCGAGCACCTGAACGAGGCGTGATGAAGTACTCCACCTGAGCGAGGCGTGATGAAGTACTCCAATGCAAAAATAATAATGATATTCCAACACCTGGAGGAATGTTCTAAGACACGCCGTTAGGCCACACAAGCCTACGTCGCACCATAAGTTCAACCATCCCACGGTACAAGTCTTAAAAAAAAAAAGAGTAAGGCATATTGCACTAATGCGGGCACGACCAAAGAGCATGTGTAAAAGAGGCAAAGACTACTTATCGCCCAAATTCAAAATGCAAGCCACACGACTTCTACATTAAGGATTAAAGGTAGCAAAATATTACCTACCACGAAAGGGATAGCTCGCACCTACACGAGCGGAACCCCAAGGCATCTTTCTCGAAAGAACCTACAAAAATCGTACGCCAAAAGGAAGCATCCCAATATGCATACTTGGGGCTCCAAGCTACGAAACAACCATAGCAAAATAAAAAAAATCTCGAAGCAAATGTTTGAACAATCGAAAGGGCATGATGTTTGAACCCACTTCATGAATGGGCCTGAACCCTATCAAGCTTCTAAGCAAACTATTCAAAATCAGTCATTGCTAAAAAAAAAAAAAATGATTCAAGCAAACTGATTAATGGATCGCACACAACGGCCATTCTATGAACGCTCGTTCGCACATACATATCATCATTCTAAGTATCGAACATTCACGAACGCGTTCAAAAGAAAAAATATATACGAGCGATCAAAAATATACGCCTCAAGGTATGTTCCTCGGGCCAGATAGACTCGCCCAACTATTGCAATAACTGCACGCCTTAAGAGCGACAGTTCCTTTAAAAAAGCGTCCCAAAGCGACAAACACCGTAGTCCACCAATCGGCTACGGCTTCTCGAGAAATCATCACGATCACTCAGCTCATTGTGATCTCTAATAAAATTCTACGTTCCAAAACTAAAGAAAAACAAAAGAGAAGAGAATACGTAGAATCTCCAAGTGAAATAAGCGAACGGAAAAGAGGCAGATCTGCCCAATAATCAACTCCGACGCCAAATCCCACGCCTGACTTTGGGCGTTGAAGATTAATCCCACAATCGTTCTAAGCTAAGAAATGGCGAACGAATAAGGAAAACATAAACACCGCTGGTCCACTATTAGGCTACGGTTTCTCGAGAAATAATTATTCACCAATCAACGGTGATCTCAAATGAACGGTTCGTTCCAAAAAAGAATTTCTAGACGAAAAGAAAAAAAGAAAACGAACGAATAAGAGGCCAACTGTGTCATCAAGAAACCTCGCCAGAAATCATTTTCAGCGCCCAGCGCTGGGCGCCCGAATCTTTAACGCCCAGGCATGGGCGCCGAAAAATGATCCCAGACCCAAAAAGGGCCCTGACTTCTATAGGGCCCTGCCGTATCCATTCGACTCAAAAAAATTGCTGATTTCTTTACTGAAAGTCGCACCTCACGGCTTTGTTAGGAGTAGCACACCACTACAAAGATCGCTCGCACTTACGAGCACGATCCCAAGCACGATCAAGGACATTACAAAATGCTTATCCCCAAGGAACCTCTCTGACAAGAGACGACCGTCAAGCACGAGTGCTTGGGGGCTCGAAGGAAAATATATATTATGCAAAGTTAAAACAATATTCCCAGACTACGCTGTACGAAGTCCCGTGTTTGGATGTCTCAAAAAAATAAAACCGGTTTACGACCTCAAGACAAAGGCCGCCGTTGATACTTATGCATAGTCCCCTAATCAAGGACCCAGGTAGTGGAAAAATTGAGCCGAAAAGACTAGCTCAAAACCATGAAAAGGTGATGACCACGAGACTATGGTCCATCTAAACACATTTTCAACCCACATTCAGGTTGCAACTAAATCCGAGCATCCCTCGGAAGAATTCGCTCCTACAAGAATGAATAAAAAGAAATTCTCAAAAGAAATCACAAGAAAAAAATGAAATAGGGACTTGCCCACCTCAATCAGGCAAGATCGCGGCACGCGAGTCCCAAATCGAAAAGACGAATTCAGGTTCGCTCACCTCCAGCGAGCGGGGCGTCCACCCTTAGCGGACTGGGCTCGCCCACCTTCAGCGGGCGGGGTCTGCGTTACTAATCACGCAGGTCCTCAGTTTTCGAAAAATAGAATCTTCAAAAACAAAATAAAATAGCTCGCCATCTTCAGCCGGCGGGGTCTACGTCACAAAACCGCGTAGGTCCTTATTTTCAAAAAAAAAAAAAACAACAAACAAATTTCAAAATAGATTCTTCCACTTCTACCGGACGGGGTGTCCACCCATAGCGGACAGGCTCGCCATCTTTAGCCGGCGGGGTCTACGTCACAAACCGCGTAGGTCCTTATTTTCGAATTTCAAAACAGATTCGTCCACTTCTATCGGACGGGGTGTCCACCCTTAGCGTACAGGCTCGCCATCTTTAGCCGGCGGGGTCTGCGCCACTAACCGCGCAGGTCCTTAGTCGCTGCAGCGATAACTTTTTTCGGTTTTCCCTTTTTCCAAAAATTAAATGATTGGTTTTCCGTTTTTCCAAAAAAGAACGATGTGCTGGATTTTCCTTCGTTTTACGTCCCATAAAAACAAGGGGGTTTTCTCGTTTAGCTAACCCTGAAAATGAGAATCTTTAAAAACATTTTTACCTCGTGATTGGGCTTGGCCAGGCCCAATTACACTTTATAGCTTTGATTTCGAAAACATCTGTAGCTACTTCCAATGACAAAGTGAGGGAGTTTCTACACATCTTTAGATACTTCCAATGACAAAGTGAGGGAGTTTCTATACTATCCGTTGACAAATTCCAATGACACGTGAGGGATATGTCGACACTTCAAGTGATGACCCTTAAGTCAAATGTTATCACTCGGGGGCTCGTGAGACCCTCGCAAAACAGGTCACATACACCATGGCTTGTATGACGCACTCCGCCTAGTACTTTGACCATCGTCTCATCCCGAGACTCAGTCAAAGTGGGGACTAACTGTAGACACCTACTTTTGTCCCCATTCCCGAAAGGGAAGGTTCGATGATGAGAACATAAAATCTCCACTTGGCAACGCATCTCCTATAAAATAACGAATCTCAATCACCCTTTTCATTTCGACCAAAACTGCTATTTATAGAAACTGCTATTTATAGAAACCTGCTAAAAATAGTAACTGCCGTAACGGGTAGTTGCTAAAAGTGGCAAGACATAAAAGATAGAAACCTGTCAGAATTAGGTGTTGCACTCCGACATAAATCCTAAAAGAGATAGAATTTGCAAGAGGAATCCTATTCCAAGTATAATTCGAAAATAAGAGTTACGTATTAATTAAAATCCTAACGTACCTAGAGTTCGTAACGGGCCCAGACGCATTCCGTCATAAAGTTAATACGCACTAAAAAACTCGGATAAGTCTCAAAGACTCCGTATTCCACGAGTCCAAATCTGACAAGGAAATACGGCCCAGACCCTATTTTCAACGCCTGGCTCTGGGCGCCGAAATCTTCGGCGCCCAGCCCTGGGCGCTGAAATTACCTGGGTACGTGTTCTCTCCTAATTCTTCTTGGAATAGTGCTCTAAAATTCTATCTTTCCACGAACTCTTCCCTAGAAATACAGCCCCAAATTTGACGTGAAACAACACACAATTCATATTCTGAGTATTGACTCCAACCCCTAAGCCTAAGCCTCACGCTGCGAAATTGATCCCGCGTTCTGTCGCAATCGATCCAAAAATCGAACTGAACGTATCCTGTCCCCTGTAGCTGAAGAATTAAGCCCGGAAACTTGAGATTCGTTAAATAAAAGGAGAAATAGCACTTATCGTAACTCTCTTGATTCTTCTCTTGCATACCTACAATTTGATAGTAGGGAGGTGATGGGGTCTTTGTGACTTATTCCATCTAAGCCTGACGAACTAATTAGAACTTCATTATATAGGAAATTTGAGAGTCCTACTAGGTTAAAATTCCCTAAATCTTTGAAATATTATCTTTTTATTGAGATATAATTGACACCACAAATTTACAAAATTTCGGTGTCTACAGCCAAAGTGGTTAGTTTTCTGAGAACCATGACGCACCTCTCAAGGGTGCGTCGTAATGTGTCCCTTCGCATGATTTAATCGCTTTCTTCGCCCTTTTATAAAATTGTTAAACTATTAATCTGATTGTTCTATCACGCCTAACAAAGATAATATCTTGGGAATTTGAACTATCATGCTAGGTCCCTTCAATCAATCTAAACAAGATAATCACGATCGATCTAGTATTATGTGTTGCACATTGTTAAAATCAATTCAGATTAGTTTAATAGTTAACGCATGTCCCTTCAATTATTTATGCTGAGCTAGTAAGGATATCCTGCCTCTAGAGTTATCGAAGAGCGAGTACTCCTCTCGGTAGTTACAGTCCCCTGAACCCTCAATCTCTGCGCTGCGGGTGTACGTTGAGAGATCCCCACACCAGGGATCACAAGGGAACCTATGGCCGTCGTGGTCAAACATAATTGCACTCCCTTTATGTCACGATAACCGGGTTTTGTCAGTTTTTCTCATTGTCGTTAAAAACTGAATGGCGACTCCTATATTACTAGTCAATTGGGTGTAAACTTACTGGAAATCCAATTACACTTGATTTGACAAAAAGAAACGTCACGCCCACGAGGGACGAGGTCACGCATTAGCCTCGTGCTTTTTCGACCCCCTCACAGAAGGCGAGCTTGTCCTGAAAGCCCTTCGCAAAAGCACCATGGACCCAAAGGGGAAATTCAAACCCAACTGGGAAGGCGCATACATTGTCAAGAAGATCCTCTCCGGGGGAGCAGTCGAACTAACAAACGTCGATGGAACAGAATTCAGATCTCTGACCAACCTCGATCAACTCAAGAAGTTTTATGTCTAAGTTCCATGTTCAAATTCAAGAATCCAATTCAAAGTCCTGTAAGCTAGTCAAAACTACGTCCGGCCTGATTCCCTAACGGGACACGTAGGCAACCTCATTTCGAGGCCCGGCCACTTTAATAAAAAAAAAATTCAAAATTTCCACTTTAATACAAAAAAAATAATCAAAATTTCCTCAATTAAGGGCATTCTAAAAATCAAATCGAATTTCAAAACACAATTGTTGTTGTCTTTATTCCAAATGTGCCAATTCAAAGCAAAGCATGTTCAAGCGCAATTTAACACAATAACTCTCTATTTGGCTCTAAGGCCTTCAAAGCTAATTCAAATACAAAGTCAGGATCAAGTGAAGCAAAGTTCAAAGCCTTTTCACTTCCTAAACACATTTTCTAAACACATCTTCCAAACACATTCTAAACACAATTCCTTCCAATACAATTTGAAACACATTTAGCCTACAAAGATCAAGGGTCGGGCGACTATGCTCTTGAGTCTTGGCACCTTGAGTACTATCCCCTGACTTCTCCCGCAATCAATCATCAATCTTCCCCTTGCCCAAGCGGCGGGAGAAGGAACTTGCTAGCCTTCCAAGACGGGAGGACGACGAACCTCCTTTGGACTCCGAACGGTCAAGCACCGGATGGGCCACACTCCCGTCACCTTCCTCATAGTCAGTTGATGCAGGACGTCTAGCTCTAGAACCTCGGACTCTAGCTGGTCCGGAAAGAGAAATTTCCCTCTGGCTTAGGCCTCTCATCCATACAATGTACCCCGCAGACAGAGTAACTGACTCAGGTGGGAACTGGATACTCAAGAATAGCTTGGCGACCCAATACCGCCTCCAAACTTCAAGTCGACTTGCATTCAGCGCAACAGGTTTCGGGTTCTCTTCAGCACAGTCCGGGATCTCTTGTTTCAAGCCATACTGTCTCATCACTCGAGCAGGCGAGTAGAAGACCAGCATTGTGAGGCTTGGCACCCTCAAAGCAGTAGAATCAGGGGCATGTCTCATGGCAGCAATTCCCCACCAAGGAACTACCCACATTATACAAGATTCAATTCCAGAGAGTGCGCATCGCCACTCGTCCAATGAAAGCCGGCCATATGTCATGGGCCGCACAGTGAACCCTTTTCTATTGTAGCTCTCCATGTTCTCCGGTGGTGCCACCAGCATGAGCCTCTCCATAAGCCAAACCTTGGGGAGTATACAAGAAATGCATTTCAAAATTCAACATTCGAAATTCAAATACAAGCACAAATTCAACATACAAGAAAGCTCCAGATCCTTACTTGGAGTAATACCGGACTTCCCGGTGGCAAAGAAGAGGGGTCCGACTTCAGCAAGTCAAGGCCCAACAATGTTTCGCCAATTACAAGCGGCATTGGGTCCCGACCATTAGTAAACTGCTCTACAATTTCTATTATGGAGGCATCACCATTGCCAAGCCCCTGCTTCGAAAAGAGGAAGCGAGCAAAGATACAAAAGCTCAAGGCCCTCAAGCGGAAAACTTTGGGAACATCAAGCCCAGCAAAGTAGGTGACAAGGAGGGACAAATCCACCCCTCTACCATATACAACAGCACTCAAAAGTGGGGGCTTCAAGCCCAAATATCTCTCAAAGCCCAAGAAAAAGTGTTCTTCAACACTGGGCATACATGGCTCCAGCATAATAGGCCACCCCAATATGGCGCTAAACTCTTCAGGGAGGGGACATACCTCATTATTCCCAAAGCGGAAGACATGATGATTCGAATCCCAAGCCTCCAAAGCAGCAAGAATGAAGTGCACATCCAGCTTTACAAACCGGAAGGAGGCGAGCACCCCAAGATGCATGCCATCAAGCTCCCTTTTCTCCAATTTGCCTAGCGAACCAAGCCACGAGTTCAAGGCATTTTTAAAGGACATAGCCATTTTCTCTCTTCTTTTTCGTGAGGAAACAGTATACAAGGAATAGCAGGGAAGGATTGATGCAAGAAATGATCCGAAATACTCCCTATTTATACAAGAGTCGGCTTGCACGGCAGCACACTGGCGCCAGGCGCCATGTCCTGCGCTAGGCGCAGGGGCCTGCAGCGAAGGACGAGGCCACCATCCTCTTTTATGACTCCGAGTACACACTCTTTAGTGTTTCGCACCGCAAAGTAAAAACTTCCATTATTCAAGATTCCAAAGCCGCAAGCCGCGCAAATTCAAGCAATCCGGATCAACGCTTCGGGCAGATTTCGGGTCAATTCATTCAAAATTCAAGCATTCTAGTCCTAGATCGGCGTCCTAAGTTGAGTCTGCATATGCATAGCAAAAAGTTGAATATACTTTGACTTGCGCTTTTCCTAACCAAAAAACCTCAGTCAAAGTGGGGGCTTATAGTGGGTATATACACCCGAAAAAATGGGCAAATTTTTTCAAATTTTTTGCAAAATTATCATGCATGCATATAGCTACAAAATTCAAGGCACACAGAACGCATACAAGATTAAACATTCAAACATACAAAAGCCAAAACTTCAAAAAATTTCCAAACCAATTCAAGTTCAAAACCATACAACTATACAAAAATTCAAGTTCCAAACCATTACAATCCAGCCTACACAAAATCAACCTAGGCAAGCTGGAACTCGCTACCATGCAGGGTCAGTCTGAGTCATCATCAGCGGTTACGTCAACCACAGGCGCCTTGTCCCTGTTTCGCCTTCTAAGACGCTCCAGATCCCGATCCAGCTCTGTCCCAGGGGTACTAGGATCCTGCTCTGAGATACGAAGTGTGCCAGGAGAGGGATAAACTCCCTGCTGAGGAGAGGGATACTGATAAGGCGGCGGCATCGCCATGTACTGGTACGGCGCAAACATCTGAGCCTGACACATCCTCTCCATCTCCGCGTAGTAAGCCCCTGAAAATGCACCCCAAGGCTGAGGACCACTCCCTTCGAAGTAGTAACTGGGAGGAGGAACAACGGGCCTCGAACTGCTTGCACCTCCAAACGAATGCTGGTAGGATCAACATGTACAAAAGAGGCAGCTCTCTGATAAGCATCCGAATGCCTCTGATGAGCTCCAGCACCGGACCCCTGTCCTAGGTCCAAGCTCGGTCCCTCCTGCCTCAAGGACGTCTCCGCCTGGGGCTCCATGTCAACGGATCCTCTGCGATCTCGACGACGCTCCTATACCAAATACAAATTTCAAGAATCAACATCCAAGTTCGGGTTTCCGGAATACAAATTTCAAAATCAAGTAAAGCACCTCTCTGTCCCGGCCAGAAAGCTTCTGGGTCAGCTTGGCATAATGCCTCTTCCAGGAATCAATCAAGAGCATCCAGCGACGCACTCTCGCCCGAGGCGCCTGCATACAGAATTCAAGATCAATTTCCAAATACAAGATACAATCAGTTTCAAGAAAATGCAACAGTACTTACAGCGGCATAATGCTCAGGTACATCATCATACGATCTCCGGTGCGGAGGAGAATCTACAGGAATGGTCACCTCCACCTGTTCCCCGTCCGAGTTCTCATAGCGGAGGATCCTATCAGCATGAGGAATGTCTTCAGGATCAACCTCCTCCTCCTACATACAATCATCCAATCATGTAAGAATACAATCATACAAGAATTCAATCATATAAGAATACAAGAATGCAAGATACAAAGTTCAAAAGCTCACCGGCAGTGCGAAGCGTACTAGTGGAGCCAGCCTCCTCAGGAAGTCGTCATAGCTACCCTTCCTCTGTACAAAATCCCTCAAAGAGCGGCAAACAGCATCGCCCCTAGCGTTCACATAGAGCCGGGCAAGATCTTCATCCGGCGCCAGCATGGACTCCGGTGGGTCCTTGGGGACAAACCCGTTCCCCGAATGGTGCTGAAGGACACTCGCTCCCCCAAATACCACATGTGGCGGTACACCCCTGGGAGCAAACCCGCCGTCCAGACAAGAAATGGGCGCGAGCAGCCGAGGCAGTTACGAGCGCATTGGCAAAAGGACGCCACACCACCTGCAAAGCAGACAACTCATGCAACTATACAAATACAAATACAAGAGAGAAAACAGTACAAAAAGATTACCTCATCAGCAGGTAGAACTCTCCAAGCTCTGCGGGAGGCCGCCAGAGGCACCCTCCTGCGCACCGCTCCTATCCAAGAGGCAACATACGGGTAAGCCGCATCTCCAGTACGGTCCGGCGCCAAAGTCGGAAAGTGTTCATATATCCAAATCTTTCAAAAAGCAAGCAAAACATCAGTCAAGTTCAAATACAAACATACAAGTACAAGGCACAAAGTACAAGGAGTCTTCAATACCTCCAGCACACTCCACAGGGAAGTCATGCTCGGCTCACTCTCCGTCGCAGTCCGGGAAGCCCACTTCATTTCATACAAGAGGTGGCCATATGCCAAACCACCCTAGTTGTAGCTCGAAACAGCCCTCAAGTCCTGCAGAACTGACAGTAATCTAATGTGCACCCGACTGTTCCTGCTCGGGGCCACAACTCTGCTCACCAAAGCTAGAAGGAAGAGCTTAACCCTCTGCTCTGCGGACACACCCACACCACATATAGCATCCACAATCACCGTCACGGAAGCATGGGTGTCGTCCTCTGACAAGTCAACAACAGGGCCGAGCAAGGCCCTGGCAGCGGCCGAGCGCCACGTCAGCTCCGAATCAAAGGTCACATTCCTCTCAGAAAAAGGAAGACCCGTAATCATAACAAACTCAAATGGTGATCTCCCCCCATGTAATCCCCCGTAAATTTTATTAATATTTTAACATATAATTAATGTATATTTATTTTATTTTATTGCATTTTAAACATTATAATGATTTATGAAATCTAGCATTTTTAGAATCATACTTCAAAAAGAATTTGAAATACGAAAACACTTTTGAATTTAGAAAATAATTCTAATCGATTTTGGATCCAAATACTTTTAAAAGTTGAAAAGAAATCTTAATCCTAGCCCAATTATATTCATCAGCCCACAAAATATCTAAACCCCAATGTTCTACCCACACAATTATTTTCTCTCTCCTCCCCCACTCACAAAATTCACGTGATGTTTCTTTTCTTCTCTTCCTCATCTTTCACGTAAACCCAATTCCCCCTCCCTCTCTTCTTACTCCCGCTGAACGCCGACCACCACCACCATCTGGTCGTTCCTGCCGTGTACTCCCCTGCTTGCAGCGCCACCGCCGTCGACCTCCTTCCTCCTCCGCCGTCCTGTAATTCTTCTCCCTCTCGTTCGTCTTTTCTCTTTTATGCTCTTTTCTTGCTTGCTCTCTTCACACGCCATCACCCACGGCCACCATGTTGCGCCGCGCCGACCCTGCACCGCCTGCAGCCGGCCGCCGTCGCTTCCCTTCCGGCCATCACTCTCCTTCCTTCTCGTTCTTTCTTTTTCTCTTACGTGTGTCTTTTGTTGCTCGCAGTCACCGTGCTACCTCCACCGCAACCACCAGCAGCGTCGCCCAGCCGCGCTGCGCCACCTTCCCGCCTGCTGCCGCGCCGCCACTGCCGCCGGCCAACAACTCCTCTCTCCTCTTTGTTGGTTATTTCTTGAACCCTAAGTTAATAAATTAAATTTTTTAATTAAATGTTATTATTTTAATTTATGTTTTGATTGAATTAAGTTTATGATTTTTATGATTTATTATGAATTTCAGATTTCATGTTTTGCAATGCTTAAATTATTAATTTTCAGATTATACGATTTGATTGAAATAATGGTTTTAATTATTAAAGTATGAATTTTTAAGGTTTTTAATGGTTTTAAATCATGGTAGAATGATTGGGAATGATTAAAACTATTATTTTTATACTCTGATCATGATAAATTGGTGTTGGGGAAGTTTTTAAACGAGTTGATATTGCTGAAAATTAAAGTATAATGTTTGCGAAGAGTTTTCAACGAATTTCAATCTCTAATTCAATAATCATTATACTAGGAGGTTCAGTAGTTGAGTTTCGATGTTGAGGAATGTTCTAAACACGTTTAGGATGTATTTAGAATACATTATTATGGTTACGAATGATTAGAAATTGATTGGGAATCCTTGTTGGTTGTTTTAGGCGGAGAATTCTCTGTAGGTGACTTTTGAATTATTAAAATGGTCTCGCAGTTTGTTTACACAAGGTACGTACATACCTGTGTGCTTGGAATGTGTGTGAATTGTTGAACCATGTTGAAATCGTTAATGAACTTGGTTATTGAAATCATTGATGAACTTGGTTATGTTGAAATCATTGATGAACTTGGTTATGTTGAAATTGCATGTTTAATATTGTTAGATGGACATGTTGAACATATATTTAGTTGTGAGAAATATAACATGTTAGTATGGATGATGGATTCAAACATGTTTGGTTGGGAACACTAGATTATTTTATATATATTGATTTAGATTGATTGATCGTTGTTCCCTTTTAGCTTTTCACTACTTTATGAGGGCCGAGGACCTTGTTTAGTAAGTTGAAACCTTATACCCATAGAGGGGTTGATCAGTATTAAAGGAAAGGTTGGATTTAATTGGAATGAGTCTTGTTTGATACCTTTGTGATCACTTACTTAATTCCAAGATAAAAACAGTTGTGAATAAATGTGGATTGTATGCCTTATGTGATTGTTGAGTCATAACAGAGTTTCAATTTGTAAATCATGTAAAGTGAAACTGAGTAGCAATAGCTTTAGACTGTGCACGTCTAAAGTGACGGACAAACAGGAGTTGGGGTTCATGGTGGTAGCCCATGGCCTTTTCTCGGACCGGATTGATCACCGTGTCCTATTTTTATTCAAAAGTTCCTCGATATCGCAGGTCACTGAGGTTACAGAGTCGCGCCCGTACCTCGTCTTCCTTATTGAAGACTTCTGGTTGGACAACTCGGTCTATTGACTATTTCAATTAAAATGATATTAATGTTATAAAAGTCTTGTCCTGTCTAGTCTAGTCAAGTGTGGTATTCAAGTTAAGATGTTTTGGTTGTCCTTACTTATGTTATATTAGTATCATGTTAGGATTATTCGTTTAATAGAATCATGTTAGGATTATTATTGATTTAGTATGTAGTACTCAGCTTTGCTGATTACGTGCTTTGTTTGTGTGTTTTGATCATGGCTATGCCTTATTGATCTTGTGATGACCCATTTTGGTGAGCAGTCTCTAAGGATCAATAAGCATTGTCCATCTGCAGGTTTGAAGATGATGTATCATTGGGATCGGGATTAGAGAGCTTGTATTTAGTTTTAATTTTCTAAGTTGACTTGGGTTTGTTTAATTGGACTTTAAACTTGTTGAACTAGCTACATTGATTTTATTTTCGTTGACTGGTTTTGGGATTAACTCTGTAGTTGTTTATTTATAAACCTAAAGTTATTTTTAAAGTTTTCCGCTGCAAAATTCTGAATAAGCCGATACGTTTTCACACGGGCGATAATGCCTTGATAATTCTCTACGTTTTATATAAAAAGGGTATTTTAGAAAAGTAAAAAGAGTATTTTAGAAAAGAGAGAATTGTCGGGGTGTTACACCCCAGGTCATGTGGAAGGTGTTGGTGGTATCCCACCACCGCTCCAACAAAGCCCACAACCAGGGTTTGATCCCCGTTCTCCTCGAAGTGCCTCCCATGGCACGCCAGAAATCAGCCAGGCCCGTCTGCGACCAGATCTCCATGGCCTCCTCATCAGCACAAAGGGCTTTAAAGGCCTTCTGAACCTCCGCCAAGGACCAGAAAGTGCGAAACGGCTTTCCATCGGCCTACAGGTGAATGAGTCATCTCAAAACCTATGCAAGTACAAAATATAAATTCAAAACATAAGTACAAGACTCACCAAGCCAGCGCGAGGCCGCTGAAACAAGTGAAACTCCGGTCGAAACACCAGGTCGGAAGGACTCCACCCAGTACTAACAAAAACAGGTGCTCCCCGGGGAACCATACCCCCGTCCGGCACATTTATCACAGCCGCTTCATCATCCGAAGCATCCTCCTCAGCAGCTCGAACCACCGAACATTCGGCGAGCCTCCTCCGAGTGTGACGAGGCATACTAAATCAAGCAGAGTACAAAGTGTCAAGACTCTAAACTGGGGGGTATCCTATACTAGCCCATGCAAAATCAAAATTCAAAAGGCTATCCTATACTAGCCGGTACAAAATTGAAAATTCAAAAAAAATCCCCAGCGGCAGTACTAATCCAGCCTGGGACCTCTAGTTCAAAATTCAAGTTCTACACCAACGCCTAGGCTATCCACGCCGAAGCAGGTATACAAGTTCTACACCAACGCCTAGGCTATCCATGCCGAAGCAGGTATACGAGTTCAACACCAACGCCTAGGCTATCCACGTCGAAGCAGGTATACGAGTTCAACACCAACGCCTAGGCTACCCATGCCAAAGCCGGCATTTCCAAAACTCTACAAACAACATCTAGGCAGCCTAGCCTATGCAATCTTTAGACCCCGCAAGGTCACCAGTGAGACTACTATCTACAAACACCAGGCACAACATTCAAGAAATTTTTCAAAAACATTCAAGTCTACAAGTTCCAACAGTTCAAGTTCGAGTGGCTATCAAACAATTTTCTACAAGATTCAAGAAGCCTACTATCATGCAAACATCATTTCAAAGTGCAAGAAAATCAAAACTACATGCGATCCTAGAGTTATTTCATAAGCAAAAACATGAAATACTTACATGGACAAGGCAAGAACAAGACCAAGGGAAAAGCTTAATCGACCTATGAGAGAAAGAGCAAGAAATTTCAAGAGAATGTGCCTCAAAAATGGCACGGCAAGGGGTGCTTTTATAGCACAGCCCCGCGCCAGACGCCGAGGCCCGCGCTGGGCGCAGCCTGCTGCATGCGCAGAATCTGCGGCGCGCGGTCTCCCGTGCTGATTGCACGTCCTTTACTGCTACGGTCTTCCCCACCAAGCATCAAAGTCGCATCAGGCCATCCATCGAAAATGCGGGTATACACCCGTATCTCCAAATACAAACAGATGAATATTTCGAGAATACAAAGTCCAAAAAATACAATGACTCAGGCGTTTGACTCCCAACGGACCCAAGCTCCAGGAAAGTCAGCCGAAATTTTAAAATCTTAAGGGCCAGTAAAAAGCCCTTATCCCCAGCAAAGCACATCCCCAACGGATCAACTCCGGGTATTCAAAATTCAAAAATTCAAGATTCAAAACTCAAGATTCAAAAATTCAAGATTCAAAATTCAAGATTCAAAAATTCAAGATTCAAAATTTTCGATGCCAAGCTCCGTCCGAACCGATGGCGGAAGAACAGTACAAGTACAAGCCGGAGTCGTCACAGCCGAACAGAGGTAGACTCTATCCTTTTCTTCTAATGCCTGTTTTATGCAGGTACCGGCGTACAAAGAATGGTCTTGATTGCAGAACATCTTGATCATTCTCCGTCCCTTTCGAAATACTTTGACTTGCGCTTTCCTAACCGAACGCTCAGTCAAAGTGGGGTCTTCTGTATACACCTAATTTGTGTCTCCCCTCTGGGATGATGACGATACCATTATCCTTACTAGGCGGTTGGAGCAACTCCGTGCGGAAATCCCAATTGCTAAGAACATCTCCAAAATACAAGGTCCAAAATCCAATCCCCGAGGCCGTTCCCCTCCCGGAACTCGGTACAAAATACAATCTTCAAAAACCAATTTCAAAATCCAAGTACAATCTCATCTAGTAGACCATTCCATTGGTTTTACTAGGCCTTTTCCACTCAAAATCATATAAGGCAAGTCAAATTCGGGCGCCGACCCACAAAACCGAGCAAGCCGGGCCCCGTCCCGTATAACCGGAATTCAAAACCCGAAATGGCTTTTTTTTTTTACTCAAAATCAAGTCTACCTCCAAGAAAGCACTATGTGCCAAGCATCGTACTATTCGTACGAAGGTACATCAATACAAGACAAATCAAGGACGGAGCCCGCGTCCTTGATTTTGGCAGCACGCATGCCACGTCACCAGCGCCCAGCGCTGGTTTGGCGTGCTGCGCTGGCACTGGCTGGAGGTTCCCAGCCATTTTTCCTATAAATACCCCCTAATTTCCAGCATTTAGAGAGGCAAATTCAATATACAACGTCGTAATACAAAAATTACGCCTCAAATTCAAGTCCAAAAATCCTTCAAAAACACTTACAAACTTCAAGTTCTAAGCAATTGGGAGCTCTAAAAGGAATTCTTGCCTAAACCTAAATAGAAAATTCCGAATCCCACAATATTCAATCATGTTTCTTTGATTTTCCTATTTCAAAAATGATTAGCAAGTTGGCATTTTTACTACTAAAATGTCACTTTCAACAATCATACATCTTTTCAAAATCCAAACTTTTCAAAATACAAAAATGCAAACTTTCAAGATTCAAGGATGTTAAAAGTTGTTTGCAATCACTTAGAAGTGGTCATGGGTATGAAGGCCCTTCTATGTCTGTAGATGTTGATTTTAAGGTGTCTGCCAGTGGTCCAGTAGAGAAAGTAGTTGTGAAGGTAGTCATGGAAGAGATACAAGCTGAAAAGGTAGTCTGTGAGAAAGAGGCTACACCTGAGGTTAAGAAGGAAACTGGTATTCAAGTACCACCTATTGCACTTTCCTTTCCAAACTGGCAACTCAAGAGTAACCTAGACAAACAGTTTGGCAAATTCTTGGATGTGGTCAAAAACTTGCAGGTAAGGGTTCCTTTTACTGAATTGATTTTACAGGTTCCCGCATAAGCTAAGTTTATGAAAGGTATTTTGACCAGGAAACGTGCTTTTTGTGAGGTAGAGACTGTAGCGCTTTTACTAAGGAATGTAGTGCTTTATTGCAAAACAAGTCTCCACCTAAACTTAAAGACCTCGGGAGTTTTTCCAACCCATATAACATTGGCAACGTTTTTATTGATAAAGCTTTGTGTGATATAGGTGCTAGTGTGTCTGTTATGCCCTTGTCTGCCTGCACTAAATTAAAAATGGGTGAGCTTAAGGTTACCAACATTACACTACAAATGGCCGACCGTTCTGTGAAATACCCCTTAGGTATTTTAGAGGATGTTCCCGTTAGAGTAGGTAAACTTTACATACCTGTGGATTTTGTGGTGCTAGACAAGTAGGAGGATTATCAAATTCCCATTATCTTAGGTTGACCCTTCATTCATATGACGGGGGCGGTTATTGATGTTAGAAGTGGGAAATTGACTTTGTTTGTAGGAGATGATAAGGTTACTTTTAATCAGAATAGTGCCTTAAAGAGTCCCATGCTAGAGGAATAATAATGTTATCGAATTTATGTGGTTGATTTTATTATGCGAGATAACGTCTCCGAAGTCCTCGAAAGGGATCCTTTGGAGGCAATGCTTTGTTGTGAATCTTCTACAAGTGATAGCAGTCGACTCTTGATGGTGGAGAGCTTGAACCCGAGGAGAACACTAAGGTGAGGAGGTTAGTTCGGCCTATTTGTTCTATGAAAGAGGTAAAGAAACCCGAACTTAAACCTCTTCCTTCTAATTTGAAATATGCATATTTGGATGATGAGGAGCTTTGCCCTGTGATTGTCAGTACTGCACTTGATGTAGACCAGTTATCCCAACTTCTTACTATGCTGAAAAAGCACAAAAGGCAATTGGGTACAGTATTGACGATCTAAAGGGTATTAGCCCGGATTTTTGCATGCATAGGATACATCTAGATGATAATCAAAAGCCATGCATTCAACCTCAATGTCGTCTGAGCCCCATCATGCAAGATGTTGTGAAAGCTGAAGTTATGAAATTGCTTGATGCGGGTATTGTTTATGTTGTGTCTGATTCTAAGTGGGCGAGTCTTATTCAGGTAGTCCCAAAGAAAGGGGGGACAAGTGTGGTTAGAAATGAGAAGAATGAATTGATCCCAACCAAGGTAGTTACAGGGTGGCGCATGTGTATCGACTATAGGCATCTAAATGGTGCTAGTAAAAAATACCATTATCCCCTTCCCTTCATTGATCAAATGTTAGAAAGGCTAGCCTGTCACAAGTTTTTCTGTTATCTGGATGGTTATTTTGGCTTTTTCCAAATCCCCATACATCTAGATGATCAGGAAAAGACCACTTTCACCTGTCCATATGGTACTTTTGCATATCGTAGGATGCCCTTTGGTCTGTGTAATGCACCTGCTACATTTCAACGTTGCATGATGAGAATATTTTTTGAGTTTATAGAGTCTATCATGGAAGTATTTATGGATGATTTTAGTGTCTATGGTACTTCTTTTGATTCTTGTCTGGTCAATCTGACTAAAGCGTTGAAAAGGTGTGAGGAATGTAACTTAAAATGGGAAAAGTATCATTTCATGGTTACTGAAGGGGTGGTCTTGGGACATTTGATATCCGATAAGGGCATTCAGGTGGATCGAGGTAAGGTCCAAGTGATCGAACAATTTCCCCCTGCAGTTAAGGTGAAGGGTGTTAGAAGTTTTCTTGGTCATGCGGGGTTTTATCGCCGCTTTATCAAGGACTTTTCTAAAATTGTTAAACCACTGACCCAACTCCTCCTCAAGGATGCACCATTTGTGTTTACTGATGCTTGTCTTGAGGCTTTTGACAGGAATAAACAGGCATTGATCTCTTCTCCCATCATCCGTTCTCCTGAGTGGGATCTCCCATTAGAGATAATGTATGATGCAAGTGACTATGTAGTTGGGGCAATTTTGGGTCAAAGAAAGGACAAGGTCTTGCATGCCATCTACTATTCTAGTAAAACCTTGGATGAAGCTCAAGTTAACAATGCTACTACTGAGAAAGAGCTTCTCGCCATAGTCTACTCCTTGGACAAGTTCCGTACCTATTTGATTGGTTCCAAGGTGATAGTCTACACTGACCATGCGACCCTCAAGTATCTGCTCTCCAAAAATGAAGCAAAACCTAGGCTAATTCGATGGACACTACGGCTGTAGGAGCTTGATCTAGAGATTCGTGACAAGAAAGGGGCTGAGAATGTGGTTGCAGACTACCTGCCTAGATTGAGATATGATGATGGTAATGTGTCTACACCGATCGATGATTCATTTTCCGATGATCATCTGCTTGCGATTACCAGTCAGTCACCATGGTTCGCAGACTATGCGAACTACATTGTGGGGGATACTCTTCCGGCCGATCTAACATATTAACAAAAGAAGAAGTTCATGCACGATGTTCGGTTCTACTTTTGGGATGATCCACATTTGTTCCGTGAGACTGATGAAGGGTTGTATAAGCGTTGTGTTTCGGAATGGGAAGTCCATGGTATAATCAATAGGTGTCATTCTTCGCCTTATGGAGGCCACCACGGACCTTCCAAGACTCATGCTAAGTTGTCACAGTGTGGTTTTTACTGGCCTACCATGTTTCAGGATGCGCGAGATTTTATTATGGCCTGTGATGTGTGCCAGAGGACCGGCACCAATTCGAGGAAGCATGAGATGCCACAGAATGGGATACTTGAGGTAGAGGTTTTTGATGTATGGGGGAATGACTACATGCGATCGTTCCCATCGTCTAAGGGTAATTTGTATATCCTTGTAGCTGTAGATTATGTGTCTAAGTGGGTGGAAGCCATTGCCTCACCTACTCACGATGCTAAGACAGTCATCTCCATGTTCAAGACGATCATTTTCCCCAGATTTGGAGTTCCGAGTGTGTTGATCAGTGATGGAGGGTCACACTTCCATGAGCGTCATTTAGATGCGCTTCTGCGCAAGTATGAAGTATATCACATCACCGGGCTAGCTTACCACCCTCAAACAAGTGGGCAAGTTGAGGTCTCTAACTGGGAGATCAAATCTATACTTGAGAAGGTGGTGGCGAAATCTAGGAATGACTGGAGCGATAAGCTCGATGATACTCTGTGGGCATACCAGACGACTTTCAAGACACCTATTGGTACTTCCCCGTATCGATTAGTGTATGGCAAGGCCTGTCATTTGCCGGTAGAAATGAAATACAAGGCTTTCTGGGCAATCAAGGCGCTCAACATGGATGCTAATCTAGCCGGTGAGAAGCGTCTACTACAGTTGAATGAGCTCGATGAGTTTAGAGTGCAAGCCTATGTTAGTTCCCGCATTTACAAGGAAAAGACTAAGCAGTGGCACGACAGTCACATTCTTCAGAGGGAGTTCGCAGTGGGTGACAAGGTTCTATTATTTCAACTCTAGACTTAGGTTATTTCTTAGAAAACTAAAGTCTAGGTTGTCTGGGCCATTCACTGTGACCATGGTTAGTAAGTTTGGATCGGTCGAGGTAGAAAATAATATGGGTGAAAGATTCAAAGTCAACGGGCAACGTCTGAAGTTGTACCACGAGGGGGATACTGTAGGAGTGGTTGAGGACCAACACCTCCAACCTTCCGCCCCATGAGATGCATGTTGAGGTAAAGAGGTCGAGTGGGACCTGAAAATAAACAAGCGCTTTGTGGGAGGCAACCCGTATTTTATTGCTTACATTAGTGTAATTTTGTGTTTTTCGTACTTTTTGGTGTGTTTTTAGTATAGTCTATAGTATTAGAAAGGTGAGAAGAGGGAATTACACTGTTTACATGTTTAGTGGTGTGTAAATTTGATGCCCCAAGTTCAAAAAAGTCAAAAAATAGGCGAAACGAGGCACATAGTCATCCGCCCGGTGGCCACCGGGTGAGGAGCGCCCGATCGGGCGCGTGCTGATAAGCTAATTATTATGAAAATTCGCCCACCGGGAAGATGCAAGCCTGGTCGACTTGCAATCTAGTCGATCGCCTGATCGACTTGCAATCGAGCCGATCACTCGATCGGGCGAGCGTCAGCCCGTCGGACAGCTTTCTTCGGAGCGGTTTTGGAGTTGGAGTTGTATTGCTGAAGGGAATTAACAGTCGCAAGGTAGCCATAGGGCAAAGGGGGCCTGACCGGGCGCGTGTTGAAAAGAGCTGAATTATTTAAATTCGCCCGACGGGCGAAAAGCTGCCAGTCGGGCGGGTTTCGAGCCAAATACCCGTCGGGCGGGCGTGTGGCCAATCAGGAAATGGGAGAACTACCGAAACAAAACACGGGTAACACCCCTTTTTTTCTTTTCTTCCTTAATTCTTCTTCTTCAATCTCTCTTCTCCTCCATTAAACCCCAAACCCTTGAAACTTCAAAGCTCCATATCTCCCTCATCTCTCATCCAAATTCATCACATCATACATCAAAATCATCCCCACAACATCCTCTTCATCCTTCACCCAACCAATTTCACTCTCCTCTCTCTCCACAGAAACCCCAAATTCACCAAAACACCTCAAGTTCTCAAATTCGACCATCAATGGCTTCTAGACCAAAGAGAACATGCACGGGAACCACAAGAATACCGGAGGTAGCTTCCACAATCCAATCACTACCACCACCACGGATTGAGCCCGAACCGACATTCCCGGACATCGTCCTCATTAGTGAGGAACAAAAAGCTCGGCTCACCCACCTCAAATTGAGGGAGGTAACTCCTACACGATTTATATGTCAAAAATCTTTGAATGATATGGGAATTGAGAACGATGTTAGGAAATTATTTCATGGTGTGGGTATGAAACATATGTATGGCATGCTTAGTGTAGGGGTTTTTTTCGTACTTTTTCCCGTAGTGTATTTCCCCTACGAGGGCGGTTTTTAGAAACCTTTGTATTTTTGGATTTTGTAGGAGTCGCCACCAAACATGTTTAAAGGTCCCGTTTGGAAAGACCGAAAAGTGAATCTATTAGGATAAGGCATTGAATCTTAGAAACGGATGGGTGAGATCCGGGAAAGGCAACGAGATGCTTATTCCGCGAGCTTTAGAAATAATTCAAATGTGTGGCACAACATTTTCGAAAATACCCTAGTTTAGACTATGTGGGTTTGAATTTAGAACAAATAGAATTTCTACTTTTTATCGTGGCCGATTTGCTTTAAAGTTAATTTAAAGGAACCTAAGATCGGTTTGTCCAAGAAATTATCTTCGTTAAGCGTGGTGTAACCTTGTATTTTGTATTTAGCATGTGAGGTGATGAAATCAATAAACGAGTAAAGCAACATCACAATAGAAAATAAGTGCAAAATTAGTAAAGTACATCACCACCTAGAAATGGACTAGGTGGTGAAACCACATTGCCTAGAAGGACTAGGCAAGTAAAGTTGCATAATTGAAAGTGCGGAATTGAAATTGCATAATCGAAAGGCGTTATTGAAATTGCATAATTTAAAGTGCATAAGAAAGGCGTTATTGATATTGCAATATTGAAGTGCGATATTGAACTTGAACATTAGCACATGAGATCCGAACGCCAAACAACTCCTTAAAAATAAGTGCGTCCGACACGGATTCAAAGCAAAAATCTCTACTTTAGGTCAAGTTGCTCGACCTAAAGTGTCTTGGATTTTGAATATAGAAATTGAACTTGAAATGTTTGAACTTGAAATATTAGACTTGAAATATTGAATTTTGAACTTGAAATATGGAACTTTTTAACTTGAAATGTTGAACTTGAAATGTTGAACTTAGGAGTCTTAAATCTCAATGATTGGATCTTTTAATGTTGAAAAGATTTCATCTTTGATGTGCTCCAAGTATTCAAATGATCCTAGTTTAGGGAAGTGATTACAAACAACCCTAAACATCATTGGATCTTGAAATTTGTAAACTTGAACTTGTATATTGAAAAATGGAGTCTTGAATCTCAAAGATTGGACCTCTAAACATTAGAAAGGCCTCACCTTTGATTACTCCATATTTGGAAGATGATTCTAGTTTAAGGAAGTGATTAAAAACAACCTTAAACATCATTGAATCTTGAAATTTTGTATTTGTATCACATAAAGTGAGGATTTTGCAAAAGTTTATGATTGTTGTAAGTGACACTTTTAATAATAAAAGTGTCAACTTTACTAATCATTTTGAAATAGAAATCATGAAAACATTGTAGATTAGGTTGGGATTCGGAAATACCTAGTTAGGTTTAGGCTAGAATTCCTTTTAGAGCTCCCAATTGCTTAGAACTTTGAAATTGTATGAGATTTTTGGAGATTTTTTGTATTTTGATTTGGGTGGGAATTTTTGTATTACGACGTTCTGTTTTCGATTTTCCCTCCCTAAATGCTCAGAATTAGGGGGTTTAAATAGGAAAATTTGTATCTAAACGCCAGCTGACTCCAGCGTCCAGCGCAGCTGACGTGGCGCAGAAGCTGCCAAACAAGGACGAATATGCCGTCCTTGTATTTTGGCTTGTAATGGTGTACCTTTGTACGAATTGTACGAAGTTGGCAGGTAGTGTTTTCTTGGTGATTAAGGCTTGGTTTGCGTCTAAAAACAAGCCGTTTCGGGTTTTTGAATTCGGTTTTACGGGACGAGGCTCGGCTTGCTCGGTTTTGTGGGTCGGCTCCCGAATTGGGATTGCTTAGTGTAATTTTTACTGGAAAAGGCCTTTTAAAACCAATGGAGTGGTCCATTGGGTGAGATTGTACTTGGATTTTGAAATTGATTTTTGGAATTTGTATTTTGTACCGAGTTCCGGAATGGGAACGACCTCGGGGGTTGGACTTTGGCTCTTGGATTTTGGAATGTGTTCTTAGCAATTGGTACTTCCGCACGAATTTTTTCCAACCACCTAACAAGGATAATGGTATCGTCATCATCCCAATGGGGAGACACGATTTAGGTGTCTATAGAAGCCCCCACTTTGACTGAGTGTCCGGTTAGGAAAGCGCAAGTCAAAGTTTTCGAATCGGGACGGAGAACGGTCAAGATGCTCTGCAATCAATACCATTCTTTATACGCCAGTACCTGTACAAAACAGGCGTTGGAAAAAAGGATAGAGTCTACCTCCGTTCGGTTATGACGACTTTGATTTGTACTTGTACTGCTCTTCCACCTTTGAATTTTAAATACCTGGAATTGATCCGCTGGGGAGGTGCTTCACTAGGGAGAAGAGCTTTTTATTGGCCCTTAAGATTTCGAAATTCCGGCTGACTTTCGTGTAGCTTGGGTCCGTTTGGAGTCAAACGCCTGAATTGTTGTATTTTTCGGACTTCGTATTGTTGAAATATTCATCTGTTGGTGCTTGGAAATACAGGTGTATACTTGTAATTTCGGAAAGTAGCATGACTTGATGTTTGATGCCTGGTGCAGAAAACCGTAGCAACAAAGGATGTGCAATCAGCACGGAGGACCGTGCGCTGAAGATTTTGCGAATGCGGCAGAGCTGCGCCCAGCGCAGAGCTCGGCGTTCGGCGCGGGGCTGGGCTATAAAAGCCCCCCTTGCCGTGCCATTTGAAGAGAAATCAATTGTATTCTCTTGCTTTTTCTCTCAAAGGTTGAATACTCTCCCTTGATCTTGTTGCCTTGTCCATGTAAGTATTTCATGGTTTGCTTAAGAAATAATCTATGTAGCTTTGATTTTTGTACCTTAAAATGCTTTGTTGACATGATGTTTGTATGATAGTATATTTCTTGAATCTTGTAGAAAATTGTTTGATAGCCACTTGAACTTGAACAGTTGGAACTTGTAGGATTTTAATTTCCGTCAAATCTTGAATTTTGAAATTTTTCTTGAATTTTGTACTTGGTACTTGTAGAAAGTGGACTTACTAGTGACCTTGTAGGAGAGTAGGCTAAGATTCCTAGATGTTGTTTGTAGAACTTGCATTCCTGCTTCGGCATGGGTAGCCTAGGCGTTGGTGTAGGTTAATTTTGTATTCCTGCTTCGACATGGATAGCCTAGGCGTTGGCGTAGACTTGTATTCCTTCTTCGGCACGGATAGCCTATGCGTTGGTGTAGAGCTTGTATGTTGAAGTAGAGGTCCCTGGCTGAATTTGTACCGCCACTGGGGAATTTTAGAATTTTGACTTTTGTACGGGCTAGTATAGGATAGCCCCCAATCTTGAATTTTGATATTTTGCATTTCGAATGATTTATTATGCCTCGTCACACCCGGAGAAAATCTTGTCGAATGTTCGGCGGTTCGAGCCGCTATGGAGGATGCTTCGGATGAGGAAGCGGCTATGATAGACGTGCCTGAGGCGGGCATGATACCACGGAGAGCACCCGCCTTCGTTGGCACTGGCTGGAGGCCTTCCGATCTTGTGTTCCGTCCGGAGTTTCATTTGTCTCAGCGGCCTCCCGCTGGTTTGGTGAGTCTTGTACTATGCTTTGTCTTTTGAACTTGTATAGGTTTTGAACTGATCCACTCATCCGCAAGCTGATGGAGATCTGTTGCCCACGTTTTGATCCTTGACGGACCTTCACGAGGTTTTTTTGGTTGTCTATAACGACGCGGAGGCTAGAGAGATCTGGTTGCAGACGGGCCTGGTCAATTTCTGGCGTGCCATGGGAGATAATCAAAGTAGGACGGGCGTTAAAGCCCGACTTCAGGATCTGCTGGAGCGGTGGTGGGATACCACCAGCACTTTTCATATGGCATGGGGGGAGATCACCATAACCCCTTTCGAGTTTGCTATGATCACAGGCCTTCCCTTCTCTGAGAGGAACATGATTTTTGATTCCGATATGAAGTGGCATTCGGGTGGTGTCAGGGAGTTGCTCAGCCATGTTGTTGATTTGGAGGATGATGACACCCATGCTTCTGTGACGGTGATCATGGCGGCAATCCGTAGTGTGGACATATCCGCGGAGCAGAGGGTTCGGCTCTTTCTCTTGGCTCTTGTGAGTAGAGTGATGGCCCCGAGCAGGAATAGCCGGGTGCATGTTGGCTTCGTGGAAGCTTTGAGGGATTTGAGGGCTGTTTCGAGCTTCAACTGGGGTGGTCTGGCATATAGCCCCCTTTTGTATGAGATGAAGTATGCCTCCCGGACTTCACCGGAGAGCAAGGCGAGCATTGCTGCTTTGTGGAGCGTGCTGGAGGTCTTTGGGACTCCTTGTACTTTGTATCTTGTACTTGTATGTTTGTATCTTGAATTTTGTACGCATAGGATCTGACCAATGCTTTGCTTTGCATTTTTTGAAGATTTGGATGTACGAGCATTTCCCGACTTTGGCGCCGACTCGTACTGGGGATGCGGCTTACCCATATGCTCCCTCTTGGATAGGAGCGGAGCGCAGGAGGATTTCCTTGGCGAGTTCCCGTAGAGCTTTGCGAGTTTTTCCTGATGAGGAGGTATGCTTTTGTATTGTTCTGCCCTTTTGTATTTGTATTTGTATTTGTATAGCTGCCTGAGTTGTCTGCTCTGCAGGTGGTTTGTCGTCCCTTTGTTGGTGCGCCTATACCTGTTCCGGCTATGCATGCTCATTTCTTGTCTCAGCGCCGGGTCTTGCTACCGGGGTGTACCGCCATATGTGGTATTTGGGGGAACGAGTGTCCCTTCAGTATAGTACGAGGGGCAGGCTTGTCCCTAAGGACCCACCGGAGACCATGTTAGCGCAGGATGAGGTACTCTCCCAGTTCTATGTGAATGCTGGGAGTGATGATGTTTGTCTCCCTTGGGAGAACTTTGTAAATAGGAGAGACCGTCATAAGGACCTTTTGGAGAGGCTGGCTCCACCTGTACGCTTCGTACTGCCGGTGAGCTTTTGAATTTTGTATCTTGTATTCTTGTATTCTTGTACTCTTGTATTCTTGTATTCTTGTATAATTGGATCATTGTATGAGTGCTTGTAGGATGCGGAGATCGACCTCGAGGATATTCCCTATGATGACAGGGTTATCCGATATGAGAACTCGGATTGGGAGCAAGTGGAGGTGACCGTTCCTGTAGCTTCTCCTCCACACCGAAGGTCGTATGATGCTATACCAGAGCATTATGCAGTTGTAAGTACCGTTGTATTTTCTTGAAATTGTTTGTAATCTTGTATCTGGAAATTGATTTTGAATTTTGTATGCAGGCGCCTCGGGCGAGAGTGCGTCCCTGGATGCTTGTAATTGATTCCTTGAAGAGGCATTGTGCCAAGCTGACCCAGAAGCTTACTGGCCGGGACAGAGAGGTGCATTTACTGACTGGAAATTTTGTATTCTTGAAACTTGAATGTGGATGACTGATTCTTGAATGTTGAATTTTGTATTTTTTATAGGAGCGTCGTCGAGGTCGTAGAGGTTCCATTGACAAGGAGCCCCAGGCGGAGACTTCGAGAGGACAGGAAGGACCGAGCTTAGGTCTTGGTACTAGTACTCATCAGAGGCATTCTGATGTTGACAGGGGAGATGTTCCCTTTGTATGTGTTGATCCTACCAGGAATTCTTTCGGAGGTCAGGGCAGTTCGAAGCCTTTTGCGCCACCCCCTGGTCCTTTCTTCGGAGTGAGCAGTTCTCAGCCTTGGAGTGCAGATTCTTGGGCTTACTGGCAGGAGATGGACCGAGTGCGTCAGGCCCAGATTTTTGAGGCGCAGCGCCAGTTCATGGTGATGCCGCAGCCTTATCGGTATCCTTCCCCTCAACAGGGAACTTATTGTTCTCCCGGTACTCTTCGCATTTCGGAGCAGGAGCCTGGCACCCCTGAGACAGAGCTGGATCGGAATCTGAAGCGCTACAAGAGCCGAAACAGGGACAAGGAGCCTGTAGTTGACATTGCGGCTGATGATGACTCAGACTGATCCTGCATGGTAGCGAGCTCTAGTTTGCCTTGGTTGGATTTTGTATGGATTGTTTTTGTATGGATTGAAATTTGAATTTGGTATGGTTGGAATTTGATTTTTTGTATGGTTTTGTTTTTGAATTTTGCAAGGTTTGGAATTTTTGAATCTTGTATGGCTAAAAAATTTGAATTTCGTATGCGCTGTGTGTGCTTTTGAAATTTGTAGCTATATGCATGCATGAAAAATTTTGCAAAAATTTGCCCATTTTTTCGGGTGTACATACCCACTATAAGCCCCCACTTTGACTTAGGTCTTTGGGTTAGAAAAAGCGCAAGTCAAAGTATATTCAACTTTTGCTTATGCATGCTCTTGAAAAAAAATTGCCCATTTTTTCGGGTGTACATACCCACTATAAGCCCCCACTTTGACTGGGGTTTTTTGGTTAGAAAAGCGCAAGTCAAAGCATATTCAACTTTTGCTTATGCATGCTGATGAACGACATTTATGTCGCTCTTAGCTTAGGTTTTCATGTTAGTTTATTATGATTTTTCGTAGTTTTTATAGTTTCTCTCCATCTTGTGCTTTATAGGTGATTATTATGAAATATGATGGAAAACCAAGTAGATTGGAGCAAAATAGGGTATGTGCGACTGAACAGGAGTTTGTGCGCCCGAACAGTGAAGAAGTGGAGGACTCAAGGAAGATGCAGATATGTGCGACCGAACAGCTCCTTATGTTCGATCGCACAAGAGCTCCTTTGTGCGATCGAGCTCTGTTCAACGATCGCACAAAAAAAAATATTTCAAAGACAGAATGTCCCCAGTTTTGATGTTCGACCGCACAGGTTTTCGTTCGACCGCACAGGTTTTCGTTCGACCGCACAAGATATTTGTGTGCCCACACAGATTATCTGTGCGACCACATTGGAAATCGTAGAAGAATTGGCCAAGAAAAGCTTATTCGATCGGAACTTATGTGCGGTCGCACATGACGAAGGGAGCAGTCTTCGCTGCGTTTGCTCGCATAGGATTAAGTGTGTGCTCGAATTGGTTTTCTCCGTTCGATCGCACAGTGGGTCTGTGCGACCGAACGTCGACGCGGGCTGCAGATTTTCGAATTTAAGCTTCTATTTGGGGAAACTTATAAATAGATTTTTCATTTAATTTTTAGGGGAATATACATTATTAGAACTTTCAATTACACTTTTCAGAATTTCTATAAAGAGAAACTCCATAGTTTGAAGCTTCAAGTTGTAAATTTCTTCAACTCCTTTAATTCCTTTGCAATTTTAATTCAATTTCTTGTGCTTTTCTTTTGTTCTTAAATTCTTGAACTTCTCTATTGCTTTGATTCTAGTTTGATTGATGTTCAATTCTCATTTGATTATGCAATTGAATGCTTAGTTTCTTGATTCCTTGCTTTTACTCTCTCAATAAAGAGTGCGTACTCGGAATAATAAAGGGGACGGTGGCCTCGTCCTTTGTTGCAGACCCCTGCGCTTGGCGCAGGCCTCGGCGCCTGGCGCCAGCGTACTATCATGAGAGCTGGCTTTTGTATAAATAGGGAGCTTTCGGATCATACTTTGTATCAATCATTCCCTGCTTTTCTTTGCATACTTCTTCCTCACGAAGAAGAAGGAAAAATGGCTATGTTGTAGACACCTACTTTTGTCCCCATTCCCGAAAGGGAAGGTTCGATGATGAGAACATAAATCTCCACTTGACAACGCATCTCCTGTAAAATAACGAATCTCAATTCCCCTTTTCATTTCACCCGAAACCTGCTATTTATAGAAACCTGCTATTTATGGAAACCTGCTAAAAATAGTAACTGCCATAATGGGTAGTTGTTAAAAGTGGCAAGTCATAAAAGATAGAAACCTGTCAGAATTAGGTGTTGCATTCCAACATAAATCCTAAATGAGATAGAAATTGCGAGAGAATCCTATTCCTAATACGATTCGAAAATAAGAATTACGTATTAATTAAAATCCTAACGAGCCTAGAGTTCGTAACGGGCCCAGATGCATTCCATCATAAAATTAATACGCACTAAAAGACTCGATTAAAGTCTGATACACTCCGGATTCTAAGAATCCTAATCTGACAAAGAAACGGCCCAGACCCTATTTTCAACGCCTGGCTCTGGGCGCCGAAATCTTCGGCGCCCAGCCCTGGGCGCTGAAAATACCTGGGATGTGTTCTTTCCTAATTCCTCGTGGATTAGAGTTCTACAATTCTATCTTTCCACGAACTCTTTTCTATAAATAGGGCCCTAAGTTCGACGTGAAAAGAACACAACACACAATTATTATTCTGAGTATTGACTCTAAACCCCTAAGCCTAAGCCTCACGCTGCAAAACTGATCACGCGTTCTGTCGCAATCGATCCATAAATCGAACAGAGCGTATCCTGCCCCATAACTTGAGATTCGTTAAATAAAAGGAGAAATAGCAAAGTCAAAGTGGTTAGTTTTCTGAGAACCGTGACGAACCTCTCAAGGGTGCGTCGTAATGTGTCCCTTTTCCATGATTTAATTGCTTTCCTCGCCCTTTTATGAACTGTTAAACTAATTAAAACTGATTGTTCTATCACGCCTAATAAAGATAATATGTTGGGAAATTCGATTATCATGCTAGGTCCCTTAAAACAATCTAAATCAGATAATCGCGTTCGATCTAGTACTATATGTTGCATATTGTTAAAATCAACTCAGATTAGTTTAATAGTTAACGCATGTCCCTTCAATTATTTATGCTGAGCTAGTAAGGATATCCTGCCTCTGGAGTTATCGAAGAGCGAGTACTCCTCTCGGTAGTTACAGTCCCCCGAACCCTCAATCTCTACCTTGCGAGTATATGTTGAGAGATCCCCACACCAGGGATCACAAGGGAACCTACGGCCGTCGTGGTCAAACATAATTGCACTCCCTTTATGTCACGATAATCGGGTTTTGTCAGTTTTTCTCATTGTCGTTAAAAACTGAATGACGACTCCTATATTACTAGTCAATTGGGTGTAAACTCACAGGAAATCCAATTACACTTGATTTGACAAAAAGAAATGTCACACCCACGAGGGACAAGGTCACGCATTAGCCTCGTGCTTTTTCGACCCCCTCATAGTGGCGACTCCACTGGGGATAGTGAAGGAAATACTCGTGCTTGTAGGTAATCAAAATAGCCGAAGGGTGAAACGATCCTACCCCGCGTTTATTTCCCCATCAAGTTGGGACGACCTGAATATCAGCATATTAATGTGAACGGACAGAACCGCATAACGAATCTTGGCTCCCTTGATGTTTCATCTCGGGAGTTGGGACTAAGGATACCCATCGTCAACCGGGGGGTGCATACGCTTCGAATGTTGTCCACTCGGCACTTTCTCTAGTAGTACACTCGTCCCAAACCCAATCGCTCGCCCATTAGGTCCCTCTCATTGGTGCATGCCCCCTTGGCTTACATCGTGATTGGCCTCTTGGGCAAAATTCGTCTGTTGAAGGCACTACCTCGACCGGGGCATGTGTTGGATCTGCGATAGAAGCGGTACCAAGCCAGGCGCAAAAACTACCCATAGAAGCCTATCCTAAACTACATGACATATTATTATTGCCTCATGATGTAATGTTAGTTATGTGTAGCGAAATATGTGATTGTGTGTGACAAACAATGTTAGAAAACCAACGACCTTAAAAAAGTGCCCAAACATTCATAAACTAATTGGCCAAAGAGTTATACCGAAATACGTGTTCCGCAAACCAGAACGATCGCCACGAAGATAAGCGACGCTCGGGATGGCCTGTAACGAATCCCACAAACGCTGCACAACGCGTAAGGACGTTATTAGGCAAGCACGCTAAATCAACGTCGCATAAACAAAGAAAGACGTAAACAGAAAACGAGAACCAGCCAGGGACGCATTTTCAACGCCCCTGGCTGGGCGCCAAAATTTCTTACGCCCTACGCTGGGCGCTGAAGTTGCTGCCTGGACTTTTGGTCAGGCGCAGCAGCCTCGGTGCCCGCGCAAAAAATATGCAGCAAAAGAAAACCATTCGTAAAAAAAAATTCGCTGCAAGGGCGTATGAAAAGCACTCGATTCTTAAAAGCGACTAAAAAAAATATATATAAATAACTCTTCGAGTCATTGTTAGGCCTCCTACGACGACAATGCTCGGCACCAAAACCGAACATGCCAATAACTATGAATGTCACAATGGGCAAGTGTTTCGAAAATCCAAAAGATGACCAAAAGAAAGAACCAAAAAGTGTACCAACGAAAGAAAGAGCGAAGAAACCAATAGAGAGAGTCAAAGTCAAGACTAAGTAATGCTTGAAACTTTGGGGCCTAAACTTTAGCTTATCTTATGCATAGGACTGGTTCTGCCACTTGGTGCCGATCGGGAAATCAAAGGTTAGTACGTCTCGAAGATACATCGCCAACACCAGGTTTAGTGACTCCAAGCTCCATCCGTCATCCCTCATTTCAAGGATCTCCGCTTCCCCAACCTCGATTCGCACCCTCAAACATGTCCATCGAAGAATTGCGAGACCAGATGGCCCAAATGACCCAACTCATGGGCCAACTGAAAATGGAAAACGAAGCCTTAGCGGCTGCACAAGCCAAAAATGACCTCGATAACGAGAAGAGGATTGAAAAAATGGTCCTACAGCAAACCATGGGGAGCAAGTACTTCTCCCTTGATCCTGTACCTTTTCCTGGCAAACTACCAGAAAAGTTTAGTTCATCTGACTTACCAAAGTTTAAAGCCACAGACAATGCCCGTGGTCATCTATTGAGCTTTGTGAATGCTATGAACTTAAAAGGCGTAGATAAGTCCATGCATTTACCTGCCTTCCCTTTGTCCTTGGAACCTGTGCCGCTCAAATGGTACTACCACCAGGACCCTAAGCTCTTCCCCACTTGGGAAGACTTTGTCAATGTCTTCATCAAGCAATACTCGTCGAACATGGATTTTCAAGTCACCATGCGCGAGCTGGAAGTTCTCTTCCAAAAGAAAAATGAAGGTTTCACAACCTACTTTGCTAGATGGAGGGACCAGGCGGCCCAGCTAATCAATAGGCCTCCCGAAATAGACTTGGTCCGAAAATTCATTGACAACCTGGACCCGGCTTACAGACAACACCTTAGGTACCTGGGACTTGACACTTTCAAAAGAGTTTATGATGTGGGAATAAAGATCGAGGATGACCTTGCAAAAACAACGCAAAGTAAACCCGCATACAAAAGCAACGCCTACAACAGGGGCAACACATCCCAAGCCCAAGAAGTCCATGCCGTAGAGGAGACTCCCGTCCGAAGAAACCCTGGAAGGTGGGTCCGAGACCGAAAGTTTACCCCACTCGGGTCGACTTTGGTACAAGCCTTTGAAAGACTAACCAATCAAGGAAAGTTAAGGCCTATAGGTCCCACCCGTGACCCTCCTGTCAAGAACAAATTGGGTCGAAGGTACTTACTGCAAATTCCGTCAAGGAAATGGGCATGACACTGAAAACTGCTGGGGTCTAAAACATACGATCCAGGACATGATAGAGGATGAAGTGATACCACTCCCTAACGTTGGCAAACCCAACAACAACAAAAGCCCACTCGGCTCTTGTCACCTCTCTCTCGACCAACCAGAAAATGAGAACTTCGACCCTACGGTGTGTATTACACCTCAAGGTGCACCACTCGCTGTGGTCCCTATGGATCGAATCGAGAGAGAAGTATGCGGTGTGTGGGATGATGATGCTGAAGATATTTACCTGTCTCAAGTCTCGGGCCAGGACCTCTTTACTGAAACTTGGCCCGGGTATGCTCTCATTCACACCACCCCTCAGGGACCCGAAGTCGACAATCTCACCCGATCCGGAAGGATATATCAATCGGATATTCGTCCACCTCCTATGGACGATATCCCAGTCAGACAAACTCCTGAGAATGGACGGCACACCACCGTCGCGGAAGTCATTGAAAATCCTCTCTTGAAGCAGCTAAAAAGAACCAAGGCCGATATTACCATCTGGGACCTCATGTGTACTTCAAAGGAACATCGCGAAAAGCTTATCCGCTCACTTGACCTCATCTCGGTACCTACAAATATCACACCTGACTCGTTGGTTAGCCACGTCACGAGAGATGCTGGAGAAAAGGCCATAGTTTTCACCGACAAAGACTTGCCCAAGGAGGGGGGTGCTCATAATAAAGCCCTCTATCTAGTGGTCGGATGCAAAGGACAAAACATCCCCCTAGCGCTCGTAGATAACGGTTCAGCGGTTAACGTTTGCCCATTGCGAACCGCCCATTGCTTGGGGCTAGGAAACGATGACTTCCAAACCTCCACGCAAAGGGTACGAGCCTATAATAACTCTCGAAGGCCTGTGTTGGGAAAAATCAACCTTACCATACAAATCGGGCCTGTGGCATGCACCACAGAGTTTCAAATAATCGACATCAAGCCCACTTTTAATCTCCTCTTGGGGCGACCTTGGCTCCATGACTTGGGAGGTGTGGCTTCTACCTTGCACCAAATGGTTAAACTTAACCATAACGGGGTAATACTGGAAATCCGCGCCCCTCCCCTCGACGTCAATTGTACTATGGTTGGAACGGCTGAAACTGCAGACGACCTTTATGGGTTTCAAATGGATGAAGCAATCCAGTTCGTCGAAGATTATGATCCAGCATTCCTAGACCCGCACACATCCCGAGTCATCCCTAGAATGCTGTTAGCTCAAGGTTATTTCCCAGGAACCCCATTGGGCATAAGGAAGAAGGAATACACATTCCATCCTTTACCCAACAAATCTACTCCCTTTGGCTTAGGCTATGAACCAACGGAGGAAGATATTGCTGACCGTCTGTCCAGGCTACGCCTCAACAAGGCCAAACAAACCACCCTCCTTCGCCCATATCAAAGGACCCTTAACGGGATGTTCATTCGGGAAGGAGAAGAACACCCATGCTGTGATTTCCCTGAACCCTTCGTTCAGGATGGCTTGCTAAAACCCGGATTTGAAATTTTCCATGACTGCCACACCTTGGATGAGGCACCCCACCTCACCAAGACCAAAACAGCTGAAATGTTGGACAACCAGGCTCTATGGACATTGTTTAACGAATCGAGGCCTATGGAGGACGAGACTGTGATGACTACCCTAGCTTTACAAGATGAAGGTTTCGATCCAACCCGGTTAATCTCTCCTGCATCAACACTAGAAGAGATCGAGAACGGATGGGTGAAGACATATCAGTGGGTCAACGCAAAAGGAATAGAATTCAAGATGAGTACCGGTGAAAGACCAAAGTTTTACGAGACTAAACCCCAGGCTTGAGCCATATAGAGAACCATAGTAAAAAGCGCCTAGTAGTTCTTTAGATTGGTAGAAAAAATAAAGACTTTAGATGGTCCAAAGACCCCTTAGAATATAGGTTAATTTTATTTCAGTGTGTTTTCCTTACTTTCCGAATTAATAAAGGCGTAATATTCCTCCTAAAAACTTTATAAGCACCAAACGTACTTGCAAAGAGGCGGCCCACTCTAGGCCCAATAAAACAAGGCCCACTCGGTCTTGAATCGTGACATCGAAATTCATCAAACCCCAAAAGAGAACCACATTATCATATTACCAAAACATGAGGGTCTAACCCACGCAACCCAAAGAAATCAAAAGGAAATCAAATTCAAACAATACAAAGGTTGCTCAAGAAAAAACTCATAAAAAAATAGACACCGCCCCCCGCATCAACACGCACCTCAGCCCATCCAAAAGCCTATACAAGAATCTTCATATCTTCCACACACTAACCCTATTCTCAAAACTATTTCGAGTCACGAATAGGAAAAATTAATCCGGACAAAAATGCGTCTCACGCTAACAGTCAAAAAAGCCTCCGAAATAGCCTCAAAATTGATTTTAATACGAGTAAAAAGCAAAGCACAAAACAAAGAGAAAAGAAATAAATGCAAGAACATGTGAAGCAAAGCGTAAAAAACAACCGCCCATAAATCAATTTCAGCGCCCAGGGCTGGGCGCCGAAATCTCTGACGCCCCAGCCTGGGCGTTGAAACTCTCTGCCTGCCTAAATTTTTTTTCCAGAAGTGCTCGTCATTTTATCCGCACATAACGGAAAAATAACGAACACTTGGGGGGTACAGCACGTATCCAGATATGCGTACCACTCCAAAATAAATAGTCGTACAAAAAAACACATGGAATTTCATTTTTATACGCGGCACACGGCGAAAACAGCAGACGAAAATAATGATACTTCACCCATTTGACCGATTAAATAATATGTTTCCACCTCAGGGCATATCTATTAAGATCCGGCATCCTAGAATTTATTCTAGCTAGAACTACGCGCGGCCTGATTCTGACAAGATACGTAGGCAATCCTTACCAAGGATTCGGTCCAATATAAAAAAAACATATATAAATTGAGCAAAAGTGTTAGACATATATAAAAAAAAAAGGGAGAAACAAAAAATGGAAATAAAATAAAACACGCCTTTATTAAAAAATGATAAGAAGGAAAACAAAAGTGCTAGGAATGAAAAACAAACACAACTGAAATAAATAAAGGGCACCTGCACCCTAGCAAGAACTACACTACTCTAGTTCTTCCGGATCATCAAATAAAGTCTTGTAGAGGGCAATGTTCGCAGGGTCCACCCCCACAGGTTTCTGCACTGCCCCTATATCAATCTCCATAAGAACCGGCTCCTGGATACTAACTTCCGAATATGCCGAGGCTTCAGAAACATTCCCAGTTTGAACAGTTACAGCCTGCTCAGCCTCAAGGGCACAGACAATGGCGGGAGAAGGATTATCAACATCAACTAGATTAGTCACTATTTCTACAGGCGGTTGAGCCTTCCTAACCCATACATTGTTCCGGCGACGATCTCCGCGAGAGCTTGCATTTCTTTTAGCAATGGCAGACCCCTTCATGTTAGGCATCTTCTTAGGCCTAGAACTGGAACGGGGAGGAATTTCCTTTCGCTTTCGATCAGGACGAGCTTTCACAGTCTTAATACCATGGGTGCGAGGATTGATAGAATCACGGCCCTCATATCTAACCCGAATACGAGGTATCAAAAGCTCAGCCGGCTCCCCATTTCGAGCCTCGGTCCTCACAGCCTTATCATCGGAACTCATCCACAACTTGTAGTTTTCAGAAAGACCCACAAAGCCATTTGTAGTTACGGCCCAACGCGGGAGACCATCATAATACTTTGCCCATGCTTGAACCCGTGCTTGTGAAAAGGCCGCTACTTTAGGTGGTACCGTATCAGAAAAGGGGATGGTCTGCCTTAAGCCGTATTGACGCATGACTCAGTAAGGAAAGATATAAATGGGCCGGGATAGCCCCAACAAAGAAACATAAACCGATACATCAGAACCCCCCGTCATAGTAGTCAAACCCCACCACGGTACCACCCACTTAATAGAACAGATACCATGAGTAAAAAAGGAGGTCCACTCGGCCTCGTCCTGGCCTCGGTGCAAACACTTCCGGTTACCCAAGGCTATAGGGCGATAGTGTTTAGGATCGGCAGGAATTTCTAAGAGCCTAAGTCGTTCCATGAGCCAAATCTGCAAAAGACGGGTACGATCAGATCAAAAAATAATAAATAAACAAACGAAGCCTGGGGCGCAGTTTCAACGCCTAGGACCAGGCGCCGAAAATTCTAACGCCCAGCCCTGGGCGCTGAAACTCAGCTCCAGACAGGACGAGTAAAAAAGGAATGCAAAAAAGGATGCGCAAGGGAAAGATCGATTACCTGCAGTAATAGGGGGCTCCCCTTAAAATATTTAGATTTGGCGTTCTTCTTCAGTTCATCCGCACTCAGCAAAGTCTCGGCAACAACCAATGGTATGATAGAATAGCAGCTTTCCATCTGGCTAATCAAGGGGATCAACCTTATGTCACCGAACTCACCATTGTTATTCGACAGCAAATAATGATTCAACAAGCAAAATACAAGGACTCGAATGTTCAATTTTTGTTCAGTCATATTTTTACTAGGTCTAAAGTGGTGTTTTACAAGCTTTGCCAAATTAACCTCATCACCTACAACAATCTCAGCAAGCATGTTAGCATCTAGTCCTAGGAAAGCCCCTATGGTTGTTTTACCCTCTTCAACGGTGCCAGGAGTAGCATTAGTAGGATAACCAAGGATCGCGGCAAATTCGTCTGGCAAAGGACATATTTCGTTGCCTCGAAAGACAAAAACATGATGATCGGAATCCCAAAAGCCTAGGGATGCATGCAGGAAATCATAATCAATATTAATTTGTTGTAAGCCTAAAAGTGCCTCTAAATGGTATTCTTTCAACAAAGCCTTTTCTGTAGGAGTAAGGGCTCGTATCCAACGCCTAACAGCCCGTTGGAGTGAGAAAGGAGGAATCGACATAACGAAAGCAAGGAGTAATTAAAAATGCAGCAATTACAAGAGAGAAGGAAATTGAGAGTGATGGAAAATAGGGACGTATCTAGCCCCTATATATAGCTGAACACATCAAGTGATATCCTGATCCCATTCGGAAACGCGTTAAGAAATCTGAAAACCAAAAATCGGCAGGAGAGGACTTTCAGCGCCCGTGGCTGGGCGCCGAAATAATTAACGCCCTCCCTTGGGCGCTGAAAAATGCAGCCCAAGGCTCAGATTTCACAAAACGCGGAACAGAAAAGGACTTAAAACCGTGTCGCTAGACGCGAGGCCCTATTGCAATTAAGATCAAGCCCAAAAGCACCTTTAGCACCCAAATATCAAAAAATGAATGTTGAAACTTGGTCAAAACTTAGACTCGTCTCAAGGAATATATGTGTACACTTTTCAAAACAAATATGAGCAAAATAAATATCAAGGTCATTCTTCGAAACACCAAAAAATATTGTTAAGTCGTTGGTTTCTCAAAATAAAAAAAAATGTTTGTTTGTCAAAAGATTAATCCGGGCCAAGCTAAACCGAATATTATTGAAAAATAAACTTTGTCGCCCGGAAACTGAAGTCGCACTCCACGACTTCGTCAAAATAGCATACCACTATAAAGGTCACTCGCACATACGAGCATGACCCCAGACATGATTAAAAGACGTTATAAGCTACGTATCTCTCTTGGCGAAAAATGACCGATGAGCCCGATTGCTTGGGGGCTCGCGAAAAAATATATACTCCAACAAAGAGTGTGAAGGGTTAAAATCATGTTCCCGGACTACGCTATACACAGTCCCGTGTTTGGATAAAGAAAAAAAAATGGTATTTTAAAAATAAAAAAAAAATCGTTAAACGAAAATATACACAGTGTGGGCCCACTCATAGGACACACCTAATCAGGAAATATTGCGACCCACCAACAGGTTGTAATCACAAAGCCCTTCTACATAGGCAAAATGAAAAGAAAGTAAGAAATTCAAAATGGGCTAGCCCACCTTCAACGGGCGGGGTCTGCGTCACTAGCCGCGCAGGTCCTTAGTTTTCGAAAAATAAAGTCTTCAAATTTTAAATAGGCTCGCCATCTTCAGCCGGCGGGGTCTACGTCACAAACCACGTAGGTCCTTATTTTCAAAAAGCACAAACAAATTTCAAAACAGATTCGTCCACTTCTATCGGACGGGGCGTCCACCCTCAGCGGACAGGCTCGCCATATTTAGCTGGCGGGGTCTACGTCACAAACCGCGTAGGTCCTTATTTTCAAAACATCAAAACAGATTCGTCCACTTCTATCGGACGGGGCGTCCACCCTCAACGGACAGGCTCGCCATCTTCAGCTGGCGGGGTCTGCGTCACTAACCGCGCAGGTCCTTAGTCGCTGCAGCGATAACTTTTTCTGGTTTTCCCTTTTTCCAAAAATTAAAGGATTGGTTTTCCGTTTTTCCAAAAAAGAACGATGTGTTGGATTTTCCTTCGTTTTACGTCCCATAAAAACAAGGGGGTTTTCTCGTTTAGCTAACCCTAAAAATGAGAATCTTTAAAAATATTTTTACCTCTTGATTGGGCTTGGCCAGGCCCAATTACACTTTATAGCTTTGATTTTGAAAACATCTGTAGCTACTCCCAATGACAAAGTGAGGGTGTTTCTACATCTCTTTAGATACTTCCAATGACAAAGTGAGGGAGTTTCTATACTATCCGTTGACAAATCCCAATGACACGTGAGGGATATGTCGACACTTCAAGTGATGACCCTTAAGTCAAATGTTATCACTCGGGGGCTCGTGAGATCCTCGCAAGAGCAGGTCACCATGACTTGTGTGGCGCACTCCGTCTAATACTTTGACCATCGTCTTACTCCAAGACTCAGTCAAAGTGGGGGCTAACTGTAGACACCTACTTTTGTCCCCATTCCCGAAAGGGAAGGTTCGATGATGAGAACATAAATCTCCACTTGACAACGCATCTCCTGTAAAATAACGAATCTCAATTCCCCTTTTCATTTCACCCAAAACCTGCTATTTATAGAAACCTGCTATTTATGGAAACCTGCTAAAAATAGTAACTGCCGTAATGGGTAGTTGTTAAAAGTGGCAAGTCATAAAATATAGAAACCTGTCAGAATTAGGTGTTGCACTCCAACATAAATCCTAAATGAGATAGAAATTGCGAGAGAATCCTATTCCTAATACGATTCGAAAATAAGAGTTACGTATTAATTAAAATCCTAACGAGCCTAGAGTTCGTAACGGGCCCAGATGCATTCCATCATAAAATTAATAAGCACTAAAATACTCGATTAAAGTCCCATACACTCCGGATTCTAAGAATCCTAATCTGACAAAGCGGCCCAGACCCTATTTTCAACGCCTGGCTCTGGGCGCCAAAATCTTCGGCGCCCAGCCCTGGGCGCTGAAAATACCTGGGACGTGTTCTTTCCTAATTCCTCGTGGAATAGAGTTAGAAAATTCTATCTTTCCACAAACTCTTTTCTATAAATAGGGCCCTAAGTTTGACGTGAAAAGAACACAACACAATTATTATTCTGAGTATTAACTCTAAACCCCTAAGCCTAAGCCTCACGCTGCAAAACTGATCACGCGTTCTGTCGCAATCGATCCATAAATCGAACAGAACGTATCCTGCCCCACAACTTGAGATTTGTTAAATAAAAGGAGAAATAGCAAAGTCAAAGTGGTTAGTTTTCTGAGAACCGTGACGCACCTCTCAATGGTGCGTCGTAATGTGTCCCTTTTCCATGATTTAATTGCTTTCCTCGCCCTTTTATGAACTGTTAAACTAATTAAAACTGATTGTTCTATCACGCCTAATAAAGATAATATGTTGGGAAATTGGATTATCATGCTAGGTCCCTTAAAACAATCTAAATCAGATAATCGCGTTCGATCTAGTACTATATGTTGCATATTGTTAAAATCAACTCAGATTAGTTTAATAGTTAACGCATGTCCCTTCAATTATTTATGCTGAGCTAGTAAGGATATCCTGCCTCTGGAGTTATCGAAGAGCGAGTACTCCTCTCGGTAGTTACAGTCCCCCGAACCCACAATCTCTACCTTGCGGGTGTATGTTGAGAGATCCCCACACCTGGAATCACAAGGGAACCTACGGCCGTCGTGGTCAAACATAATTGCACTCCCTTTATGTCACGATAACCGGGTTTTGTCAGTTTTTCTCATTGTCGTTAAAAACTGAATGGCGACTCCTATATTACTAGTCAATTGGGTGTAAACTCACAGGAAATCCAATTACACTTGATTTGACAAAAAGAAACGTCACACCCACGAGGGACAAGGTCACGCATTAGCCTCGTGCTTTTTCGACCCCCTCACATATGTCTTTTGAAAATTCCTTGAACTCTTGGCTTGGTTCGCTAGGCAAATTATAGAAAAGGGAGCTTGATGGCATGCATCTTGGGGTGCTCGCCTCCTTTTGGTTTGTGAAACTTGATGTGCACTTCATACTTGCTGCTCTAGAGGCTTGGGATC
Source organism: Spinacia oleracea (assembly GCF_020520425.1). Lineage (NCBI taxonomy): Eukaryota > Viridiplantae > Streptophyta > Magnoliopsida > Caryophyllales > Amaranthaceae > Spinacia > Spinacia oleracea. Next base: position 56,505,692 of record NC_079490.1, read on the forward strand.
CGAGTCATCATGTCATCCGCTTTGGGAATAATGAGGTATGTCCCCTCCCCGAAGAGTTTAGTGCCATATTAGGGTGGCCCATTATGTCGGAGCCATGCATGCCTAGTGTTGAAGAACACTTTTTCTTGGGGTTTGAAAGATATTTGGGCTTGTAGCCCCCACTTTTGAGTGCTGTTGTATATGGCAGAGGGGTGGCTTTGTCCCTCCTTGTTACCTATTTTGCTGGGCTTGATGTTCCCAAGGCTTTTCGCTTGAGGGCCTTGAGTTTTTGTATCTTTGTTCGCTTCCTCTTTTCGAAGCAGATAGTGGCCGGGACCCAATGCCGCTTGTGATTGGAGAAACATTGATGGCCCTTGATATGTTGAAGTCGGACCCCTCTTCTTTGCCGTCGGGAAGTCCAGTATTACTCCAAGTAAGGATCTGGAGCTTTCTTGTATATTGAATTTGTACTTGTATTTTGAATGTTGAATTTTGAATTGCTTTTCTTGTATGCACCCCAAGGTCTGGCTTATGGAGTGACTCATGCTGGTGGCACCACCGGAGAATATGGAAAGCTATAATTGAAAAGGGTTCACTGTGCGGCCCATGGTGTATGGCCGGCTTTCATTGGATGAGTGGCGATGCGCACTCTCTGGAGTTGAATCTTGTATAAGGTGGGTAGTTCCTTGGTGGGGGATTGCTGCTATTAGACATGCCCTAGGTTCTACTGCTTTGAGGGTGCCAACCCTCATAATGTTGGTCTTTTACTAGCCTGCTCGAGTGATGAGACAGTATGGCTTGAAACAGGAAATCCCGGATTGTGCTGAAGAGAGCCCGAGACCTGTTGTGCTGAATGCAGATCGTCTTGAAGTTTGGAGGCGGTATTGGGTTGCCAAACCATTCTTGAATATTCAGTACCCACCTGTGCCAGTTACTCTATCTGCGGGATATATTGTATGGATGAAAGGCCCAAGCCAGAGGGACATTTCTCTCTCCGGACCAGCTAGAGTCCGAGGTTCTGGGACTAGACGCCCTGCATCAACTGATTATGAGGAAAGTGACAGGAGTGTGGCCCATCCGGTGCTTGACCGTTCAGAGTCCAAAGGAGGTTCGTTATCCTCCCGTCTTGGAAGACTAGCAAGTTCCTTCTCCCGCCGCTTAGGCAAGGGGACGATTGATGATTGATTGCGGGAAGAGCCAGGGGATAGTACTCAAGGTGCCAAGACTCAAGAGCATAGTCGCCCGACCCTAGATCTTTGTAGGCTAAATGTGTTTGAAGTTGTATTAGCAAAAGTGTCTTTAGGAATGTGTTTGGAAAATGTGTTTAGGAAGTGTGTTTAGTGGAAGTGAAAAGGCTTTGAACTTTGATTCACTTGATTCCAACCTTGTTCTTGAATTAGCTTTAAAGGCCTTAGAGCCAAATAAAAAGTTATTGTTTTAAATTCCGCTCGAACATGCTTTGCTTTGAATTGGCACATTTGGAATAAAGACAATAACAACCACAACAATTGAATTTTGAATTTGATTTGATTTTTAGGATGCCCTTAATTGAGGAAATTTTGAATTTTTTTGTATTAAAGTGGTCGGGCCTCGGAATGAGGTTGCCTACGTGTCCCGTTAAGGAATCAGGCCGAACGTAGTTCTAACTTACAGAACTTTTTGAATTGGATTTTGAATTTTGAACATAGAACTTATACATAGAACTTCTTGAGCTGATCGAGGTTTGTAAGGGATCGAAACTCTGTCCCATCGACATCTGTTAATTCGACTGCTCCCCCGGAGAGAATTTTCTTGACAATGTATGGTCCTGCCTAGTTGGGTTTGAATTTTCCCCTTGGGTCCATGACGCTTTTGCGAAGGGCTTTCAGGACAAGATCGCCTTCTTTGATGTTTCGGGTTCTGACCCTCTTGTTGAAATGTCTAGCCACTCGGCGCTGATAGACTTGTACATGGTGAGCGGCTTGAAGTCGACTCTTATCGAGCATGATTAGCTCATCATATCTTGCTTGTACCCATGCAGCTTCTGGGATTTTGCTTTCGAGGACTATCTTTAGAGAAGGTATCTCCAGCTCGATAGGTTGTACTGCCTCTATTCCATAGACTAATGAAAATGGGGTTGCACCAGTTGAAGTGTGAATTGAAGTTCGATACCCCCACAATGCGAAGTGCAGCTTCTGGGGCCAGTCCTTGTAATTGGTCGTCATTTTCATGATGATGGTTTTGACATTCTTGTTGGCTGCTTCGACTGCCCCATTAGTTTGCGGGCGGTAAGGCGAAGAACGGTGATGTTGAATTTTGTACTCGGTGAATAGATCTTCACACTCTCCTTGAAAATGGGTTCCCTGGTCACTGATGAACTCGTAAGGAACTCCGTATCTGCATATGATGTTTTCTTGTATGAACTGGGCCACTTGCTTGGAACCCAACACTTTGAATGACCTAGCTTCGACCCATTTGGTGAAATAGTTGATGGCGTCCAGTATGAACACATGACCCCTGGTGCCTGTTGGAGTGATTTTGCCAATGACGTCGATACCCCAAGCTGGGAATGGCCATGGTGATGACTGAGAATATAGCAAGGACGGGGGAATGTGCTTTAGATTCACACACTTTTGGCAGGTAGGGCATTTCTTAACAAAGAAGTAGCAATCCCGTTCGAGGGTGGTCCAGTAATATCGAGCCCTGATGACTTTGAGGGCCAACATCTTCCCATTCATGTGGGTACCACAGACTCCGGCATGTACGGCGTCCACGACTCTTTGTGCTTCGTGTTTATTGACACATCGGAGCCGTTAGGGGACCTCTTGTATAAAACGCCGCCTTCTATGACGAAATTGGCTGATTGTAGTCGTAAAGCCTTTGACTCTTGCATGAAAAGTGCGAGCGATATTCAGAGTTTTGCAAATACCTTTGAATGTCTGTAAACCAAGGTTCCTCTGTGTCAGCCTCGATGTCGTCAATAGCATGGACATATGCTGCTTCTTGACGTGTTTCAATTGTAAGTAGCATTTCAGCCTTGCCATTTGGAATGTTGATCATTGAAGCCAGCTTTGCTAGTGCGTCGGCGAATTGATTCTCCTCTCTCGGGAGGTATGTATAGCGAAGCTCTTCTACTTGCTCAAACAGCTTCTCAAGATATGATTGGTATGGAGCCAGGCTTTCGCTCCTTACTTTCCATTTGCCGGAAATTTGATTGATGATCAGGCAGGAATCCCCGTAGACTCGAAGTTTCGTGACAACCAATGCTAAGGCGGCTTCCAGGCCCATAATGCATGCTTCATATTCTGCCACATTGTTTGTGACGTTGAATTGCATTTTTGCTGACATAGGAATGTGGATGCCGCCTGGGGCTACTAGAATTACTCCAACACCGCATCCATTCTGATTTGAAGCACCGTCAAAGTGCAGCGACCAACTGTCACCGCTTGTCATTAGGATTTGCTCGTCGGGTAAGTCATAATTCTCCTCTTCTGCCTCGACGGGACAGTCGGCTAGGAAGTTTGAGATTGCTGAACCCTGGATAGACTTTTGAGGGGTGTACTTGAGATCGAATTCTGCTAGGATGACCAACCATCTAGACAATCGTCCGTTGAGAGCTGGTTTTTGAAATAAATACTTGAGAGGATCCGCTTTGCTGATTACATGCACTGTATGGGAGAGCATGTAGTGTCGTAGTTTCTTTGTAGCCCAAACCAAGGCGATGCTGAGTTTCTCGAGCTGAGTGTATCTGGTTTCGTACTCGATCAACTTTTTGCTTATGTAGTATACCGAATTCTGTTTGCCTTCAATCTCCTGGGCGAGCATGGCCCCTACTGCTGAATCTGTCGTTGTAAGGTAGAGCCTGAGGGGAATCCCTGGCATGGCTGGCTTTAGAACTGGCGGGCTGGAGAGGTAGTCTTTGATGGCATTGAATACCTGTTGGCAATCCTCGTCCCAGACTTTGGGCTCACTTTTGCGGAGCTTTCGAAATATCGGTTCACAGATCATAGTGAGCTTTGAAATGAACCTACTGATGTATTGCAGTTTGCCGAGAAACCCCGAATTTATTTTTCATTTGTTGGCGGCTTCATCTCTAGAATGGCCTTGATTTTCGAAGGATCAGCCTCGATGCCCCGAAAACTGATGACATATCCGAGTAACTTGCCTGACGTTACCTCGAATGCGCATTTTTGAGGATTGAGCCTCATATTGTATTGCCTGAGCCTGTTGAAGAATTTTCGGAGTACCAAGGTATGCTCATGTCGCTCTTTGGATTTGACGATCATGTCGTCGACATATACCTCGATCTCCCTATGAATCATATCGCTCATGATGGTTGTGGCTGTTCTTTGATATGTAGCCCCCGCGTTCTTCAGTCCGAACGGCATAACTATATATTTATATATACCCCACTGAGTGATGAAGGTTGCCTTCTCCATATCTTCCTCTGCCATGGGAATCTGATTGTAGCCTGCATACCCATCCATAAAAGAGAGTAAGGCATGATTTGCGGTGTTGTCGACCAAGATGTCGATGTGAGGCAATGGACAACCGTCTTTAGGGCTGGCCTGTTAAGATCTCTGTAATCCACACAAATTCGTACTTTGCCGTCCTTCATTGGAACTTGAACGACATTTGCAATCCATTCCGGATATTTGGCTTCTCGAATAAACCCGGCCTCTAGCTGCTTAGAGACTTCTTCTTGAATTTTGAGGGAAACATCCGGTTTCATGCGACGGAGTTTCTGCTTGATTGGCTTTGAACCTGGGATGAGGGGAATTGTATGATGAACGATGCTTGGATCAACCCCTGGCATACCATGATAGGACCATGCAAAGACGTCTATGTACTCTGAAAGTAGCTTGATCAGATCATCTCGCTCTGCTTGAGATAGAGTTAGACCAATCTGAACTAGTTTTGGATCACTGCTGTTAGAAAGGTTAACTTTTTCTGTTTCCTCAATTATCGGCGTCCTGTTTTCATGATTTTCAATAGCTTTTAGTATTTCAAGGTCAGTTTCTTGTGAAGCAAAGTTGTTTGGATTAGAGGTGTGTTTTGAAATTGGACTTGAAGAGTAGGAGGACATTGAAGTAATATTGAAATTGGCAATCATTACATCGACAGCTTTAACTTGAAGGTCGGCCTTTAGAGGCTCTTGATTGATGCAAGACTCTAGCCCTAGACTCTTAGACTCATCACTAGACTCGAAAATTGAAAGACATACTCTGGACTTGAACAAAAGACACTAATCATAGAGATAGTTCTCGAGGTATTCCCAAACGTCCACGCCATCATCATCATCATCATTGGCGGGTCTACATGCACAGATCTGCAGGACTTGATGCCAGACTTCGCCCCACGTGCTGTAGGGAAATGCAACGAAGTAGCCTTTGCATGAGGTATTGAGCCCTAAGAGGAACATTCTCACCATTTTGCCCTCAGGCAGCTCAGGCTTGATTGTACGAGCAGAGATCCTCCACCTGTGGTAGTATCCTTGGATGCATTCATCTCTTTCTTGGCGCAAAGCCGATTTCTTCTTGATATAAGTGTCATGGAAGCTTGAACCTTTGAGAGTAAGGCAGGCAGGGCCGTCCAATAGCTTCTCGAACCAAGGCTCTCCAAATAGTAGATCGAAGTCGGCATGCATGTCGATGACTAGAAATTCAGCATTGTTGTAGTAGGTCTCAAAAGAAAAGACCAAATCGAGGATCCCCAGGACCTTGTATGTAATGCCCTGGAATTTGATGGTCTGCTGGGTAGTTAGCATGAGATCATAATTGGAGAAGCCCAAAGCCTTCAGGTTGGCAAGGGGACAAATGTTTTCTTGAATGTCGGTGGTTACCCTAGGTTCGGGGATCACCCAGTTTTGAACATTTGGAATGAGATGGCAGAAGCTTGGAACCATCAGTTCATAGCCTGGCTTGTATATTGTAGAGATTAGGCTGCATGGAAAATCCTCCCCTTCGTCTTCACAATCACAGGAGATAGCTTGCACCGAGGGAGACTGCTTGGCTCCTGGAGGTAGGGGTAAAGTCTTGTTGTTGACCATATTCTGGATTAGATGCTTGAGCTTGAAGCAATTTTTGATGTCATGACCGTTCCCCTGGTGGAACTTGCAATGTGCTGTAGGGTCCCAGCTTTTAGACCTCTTGTCGGTTGGAGGATCGGGTGTAGGACCTATTAGGGTGATGACTTGCTTTTCGGCCAGTCGTTCAAAGGAATCACTATAGGACATTTCGAGGTTAGTAAAGACCCTTTGAGGCCTGCTCTGGAAGTTGCGTTAATTGCCGCTGTTTTTGAAGTTGCTTGGCTTTGGACCTTGAGGAGCTTCTAAGGTGTTGACCTCGTGGACCTTGTGTGTTGCTTCAGTTTTCTTACCCTTCCACTTTTCAGCTTGTGGAGTTGGTGCTAATGGTGCTTTCATCAGATCATCTTCTATATCGACTCCGATGTCATAGGTTCTCTTGAAACTTTCCAGGCGTAGGTATTTCATGTGAGTATTGTACTTTGGAAGGAGCTCAGCAATAAAGATCTTGACCAATTCTTTCTCGGAGGGTCGAGTCACCATTTGAGAAGCCATATCTCTCCATAGGTTGAGATAATTAGTGAAGCCCTCTTGAGGTCCTTGCCTGAGAACCTCTAGTTCCCGCAGAGTAGTTTGAAGCTGAATGTTGGGCTGATACTGCTCCATGAATGCTCGAGTAACTGCTTCCCATGTATTGGTTTGATGCTCTTTGAGTGAGTAGTACCACTTCTGGCAGACTGGTTCTAGGGACATAGGGAACACCACAGGGTATAGCTCGAGTTCGACCCCCTTAATGGCCATTGTACCTCTGAAGTTCTTGAGGTGATACTTGGGATTGTCAGTTGACTTGACTTTCGGTATGTCATTGGCAGAGAATTTGTCTGGCAAGTTTGCCTTTCCCTTGAGGTTGTCCTCCATTGAGGTGTCGAAGTAGTTCTCTTGATTGGTGACCTTATTAACCAGACTCTCGATCCTTTTGGTTAGGTCATCGGTGGGTGCAGCCTATTCCACAATACCTAGTCGGTTGCTTATGTTCTCCAGGTTGATGCTGAGGCTGGCGACAACGGCCATAAGCTGAATGATTTGATCGGGGGCGGCCATTTGAACTGTTTCTTGAAAAGGACTTGAAGCTTTATTTGTAGAAGGTGAGCTGGATGCTCGCTCGATGTCGGCTATAAGGGAGTCTAGGGCTGATGGAGTTCTCTTCAACCTTTCTCCTCTTCGGCGAACCCACAGGATCTTTGGACTCCTAGTTAGGACACATGACATGATTTTATAACTTGGACTTCCCGACACATGATATGATATGCATGCAATGAATGAGACCTAGACTTAACTCTAAGTGCCACTCCGAAGACTCGGGATTTTGGATTTTTTATTTGTGATCGGGATTTGCGACCCGTTGGAAATATTTGAGAGGAGCTTCATTCTTTTGTGGAAGTTATCTCCTTGTACTAGAACTTGAAATATCGAAAAAGAAGATTTGGATCTATTGGAACTTGTATTATTTCAAGGGATTTTCAACCTATTGGAAATATTTTAGGAGATATTATTTCAAGGGAGTTTCAAACCGATCGAAAGGGAATTGAATTTTGTATTATTTCAAGGGGATTTCAACCCGTCAATATTTTAGGGGAATTTCTACCCATTGGATTTGGGAATATTTGAAGGGAATTTCAACCCGTAGTAGAATGGAATATTTTAGGGGGATTTCAACCCGAAGTAGAATTTGGAACATTTTGGGGGAATTTCAACCCGTCAATATTTTAGGGGGATTTCAACCCATTGATAGGACTTGGAATATTTTAGAGGATTTCAACCCATTGGATCTCAAAGTATTTTAGGGGAATTTCAACCCGTCAATATTTTAGGGGGATTTCAACCCATTAATAGGACTTGGAATATTTTACGGGGATTTCAACCCATTGGATCTCGAAGTATTTTAGGGGAATTTCAACCCATAGTAGAAGGTGGAATTTGAATTTGTACTATTTCAAGGGATTTTCCACCCATTTGAATTGGATTTGGAATATTTCAAGGGGATTTCAACCCATGATAGAGTGTAGAATTTGAATTTGTACTATCTTAAGGGATTTTCAAGCCATTGGAAGTATTTTTGAATTTGGATTTGTATTATTTCAAGGGATTTTCAACCCATTAGAAGCGCTTTCGAATTTTGTATTTGGGAGCAACGGAAGGCAAGGATTTTTTGTAGTTTTGAATTTGGAATTTGAACTTGGAAATGGAAAGAATGCGTTTTTGTATAGAGTGTGAGGCTTTGAATTTTGAAAATTCCAGCATTATGCCGTCATGAATTTGAGACATTGGATTTGAAATTTTGAAAGTCTGGCATCATGCCGCCGTGGACTTGGGATTTGGAATTTTGAATTTGAATGAGGAAAATTTCGGCATTACGCCATCATGGATTTGGAATTGGAAGTTTTCGAATATAGGACTTGAAATTTGAAAGATTGAATTTAGAATTTCGAACTTGAGATTTGAAATGGAAAAGTCGGTATTAGGACGGCATGAGTTTGGACATTGAGGTTTTGAGATTGGAATTGGTAACTTGAATTTGAGGTTTGAAGGATGGAGTTAAACATTTGAATGATTGAACTAGAATTGAATTTTGGAACTTGGAAATTGAACGCTTGAACTAGAAAATCCGGCATTATGACGCCGTTGAATTGAATTTTGAATTTGGAAATTGGAATTTGGACTAGAAAATCCGGCATTATGACGCCGTTGGATTGAATTTTGGATTTGGAATTTGGCATTTGTGCGTGAGGCGTGTTTAAGGGTTTTGAATCAAATGGAGAGGCACTCCTAAAAGACCTTAAATCGGCGATTTTAGATGCATGAGGTTTGAATGATGCTCCTAGGGGTTTGGTTTCCTAGTTGAAGGCTAATGGTTTTGGCAAATCTAGAACTCGAGGTTAGCCATTCACGAGTGCAAAGACGCCCACACAATGCACAAGTAGCATATTGTCACACTAACATGAATATGAATGCGACATGAAAAGTTCTCAACCTACGGTCGGTCTAAGTTTTGTATGATGCAAGTGGTCGGCTTTGGGTGTCAAAAGGTACTCGACTAAGAGGCGGATCCGGCAACAACTTGCACATCCACCTAAGAGACGTGTGTGTCGGCAGACGACCTCCATACTTGACATCGGGAATGTCAAGAAAATGCCAAATTTTGGTAGGCGCGGAAATGGTCACACACTTTGGTGGGGAACCGTATGGAGAGTCACCATTTCGTTGCCCCCGGGGCTAGCCCGAATGTAGAACACATCCGTATTGGGCAAGGTAGAAATTCGTTTTGCACAAATATGGTTTTCGAAATATGCATAAAATATGCCTAGAAATTGAAAATTGAAAATCGCATTTGAATATTGTATTTGAAAAGCTCGTTTTTCGACATTCGTTCTCAAGGTTTGGGAGCGTCCTTCAAAATCCAAAAACAGACTGACTCCCACTTGAAAACTTGAGCAACATGGGCAACGAGCCACTGTGAGCCACTGTGCTGGACGCAGGTAGTGGCGTTTGGCGCAGGGGCCTGCGCCTGGCGCCAAAGCTGGCATCCATAACTTAAGCAGATCGGTGGCTTGTTGCTCAAAGAGTGCTCGTATTTTCGAAGTTGAAATCAGGAACTCCCCAGTGGAGTCGCCAGAATTGTTGGGGGTTTCTCCGTACTTTTTTCCGTAGTGTATTTCCCCTACGAGGGAGGTTTTTAGAAACCTTTGTATTTTTGGATTTTGTAGGAGTCGCCACCAAACATGTTTAAGGGTCCCGTTTGAAAAGAACGGAAAGTGACTCTATTAGGATAAGGCATTGAATCTTAGAAACGGATGGGTGAGATCTGGGCAAGGGAACGAGATGCTTATTCCGCGAGCTTTAGAAATAATTCAAATGCGTGGCACAACATTTTCGAAAATACCCAAGTTTAGACTATGTGGGTTTGAATTTAGAACAAATAGAATTTCTACTTTGTATCGTGGCCACTTTGCTTTAAAGTTAATTTAATGGAACCTAAGATCGGTTTGTAAAAAGAAATTGTCTTCGTTAAGCGTGGTATAACCTTGTATTTTGTATTTAGCATGTGAGGTAATGAAAGCAATAAACAAGTAAAGAAACATCACAATAGAAAATAAGTGCAAAATTAGTAAAGTACATCACCACCTAGAAATGGACTAGGTGGTGAAACTACATTGCCTAGAAGGACTAGGCAAGTAAAGTTGCATAATTGAAAGTGCGGAATTGAAATTGCATAATCGAAAGGCGTAATTGAAATTGCGTAATTGAAAGTGCATAATTGAAAGGCGTTATTGAAATTGCAATATTGAAGTGCAATATTGAACTTGAACATTAGCACATGAGATCCGAACGCCAAAACGACTCCTTAAGAATAAGTGCGTCCGACACGGATTCAAAGCAAAAATCTCTACTTTAGGTCAAGTTTCTCGACCTAAAGTGTCTTGGATTTTGAATATAGAAATTGAACTTGAAATGTTTGAACTTGAAATATTGGACTTGAAATATTGAATTTTGAACTTGAAATATGGAACTTTTGAACTTGAAATGTTGAACTTAGGAGTCTTAAATCTTAAATCTTAAATCTGAAATGTTGAAAAGATTTCATCTTTGATGTGCTCCAAGTATTGAAATGATCCTAGTTTAGGGAAGTGATTACAAACAACCCTAAACATAATTGGATCTTGAAATTTGTAAACTTGAACTTGTATATTGAAAAATGGAGTCTTGAATCTCAAAGATTGGACCTCTAAACATTAGAAAGGCCTCACCTTTGATTACTCTATATTTGGAAGATGATTCTAGTTTAAGGAAGTGATTACAAACAACCTTAAACATCATTGACTCTTGAAATTTTGTATTTGTATCACATAAAGTGAGGATTTTGCAAAAGTTTATGATTGTTGTAAGTGACACTTTTAATAACAAAAGTGTCAACTTTACTAATCATTTTGAAATAGAAATCATGAAAACATTATAGATTAGGTTGGGATTCGGAAATACCTAGTTAGGTTTAGGCTAGAATTCCTTTTAGAGCTCCCAATTGCTTAGAACTTTGAAATTGTATGAGATTTTTGGAGAGTTTTTGTATTTTGATTTGGGTGGCATCTTTTGTATTACGACGTTCTGTTTTCGATTTTTTCCTCCCTAAATGCTCAGAATTAGGGGGTTTAAATAGGAAAATTTTTAGCTAAACGCCAGCTGACGCCAGCGTCCAGCGCAGTAGCCTGCGCCAAGGGCTGCTGACGTGGCGCAGAAGCTGCGAAACAAGGACGAATATGTCGTCCTTGTATTTTGTCTTGTAATGGTGTACCTTTGTACGAATTGTACGAAGTTGGCACGTAGTTGTTTCTTGGTGATTAAGGCTTGGTTTGTGTCTAAAAACAAGCCGTTTCGGGTTTTTGAATTCGATTTTACGGGACGAGGACCGGCTTGCTTGGTTTTGTGGGTCGACTGATATATGCGTTTTATATAGAGTTTTTACCCCCGTCCCTTAGTAATTTTTGATCTCAAATGAGCTCTTCGGAGCGATTTTTAGTACTAATGTGCTCCTTGTAGTGTTTTTGTAGTTTCAGGTTCATCATTGTAGGAATTAACATATTTTTGTGCATTTCCTACTTATTTGAATCAATACAAGATATTATATACTTTCGAGAGCGCAAACATTGAGTTGGAAGAATTTTCAAGCAAAGCGAATAGTGAAAGAAGTAGAAAACGGAATGTCGTCCACTTTTTTGATCATAACCCAAGTTATACAACTCCAAATGCAGCTATTCAAATTGGGTTGGATTGTAGACTTCAAGATCTTTCTAACGAGTGGTCACTCGCCTAATTCCGACTTATAACGAAGGAGATATGGTGTTTTTAAGATACGGGATCGTGTAGTTTGACGAGCAGATCGCCCGATCGGGCGGCCCGTTGCCCGATCGGGCGACGACAACCCCTGGGCGCGGATTTTTGCTTTGTTTCCGGTTTTTTTCTTCTACTTTTGGGCAAGACTATAAATATAGCCCTTAGACATATTATTTGGAACATCTTATTTTCTAGTACCTTAGTTTATTGCTTAGTTTTTATTCTCTCTCTAAACTTTTGTTAATTGCTTTTATTATTCAATTCAAGTTTCTAGCTTTAAATTTCATCCTTTGTTCTTCAATTTGGTATTTATTATTTCTTTCCTTCGTTGTTCAATTTTAATTATGTTTTCATTAATCATGTTTGCTTTGTTTAAATTAAAATTAAATATGTGTGAGTAGTTTATATTCTAGGGTTATGGGAATCCCATGAATTAATATGAAGGGATGATTGAATGTGATTGTTGGTATTGTGGTTAATTCCTATTGATTGGTTTCATTTACTATGCGATTAGATTTGCGCAGGTTTAATTGTATTAGTCTAGCAATATCAGGTTAAGATTCGAGAGATGCAATTTGATATTTAGGCTTGTTTCAATAGGTAGAATTGGGATTATTACGTAGCGAGAGCCCGTTAATTCTAAGTCTATGATTAGTATCGATTCGAGAGAGCATGCTAGTCTAATTAACTGTTTTATTGATTATTATTTATTGTTTATCATCCTGGATTGCTGTTCATTGGTGAACTTATGCCCTAGACCTTTCAATATCTGAATTCTTTCGCTTTATTATTGTTGTAGTATTAATCACCCAAACAAACCAAAATCTTTGTTCCCAGTAGTCTAGACCTTAGATTTGGTAATAGAAATAACGCCTGTTTCCCTGTGGATTCGATCCCTACTTCCCTTACTATCTTGTTAGTGGACTTAGGTTTATCTTTGATTAGGCGATACGACTTTAGCCTGTCATCGACGCCCGAATTGGGATTGCTTAGTGTCATTTTGACTGGAAAAGGCCTTGTAAAACCAATGGAGTGGTCCATTGGGTGATATTGTACTTGGATTTTGAAATTGATTTTTGGAATTTGTATTTTGTACCGAGTTCCGGAATGGGAACGGCCTCGGGGGTTGGACTTTGGCTCTTGGATTTTGGAATGTGTTCTTAGCAATTGGTACTTCCGCACGGAGTTGTTCCAACCACCTAACAAGGATAATGGTATCGTCATCATCCCAATGGGGAGACACGATTTAGGTGTCTACACTTAGATTGACTTCCAAGAAGCTTACCCTTGAGTTTTTAAGTTCCTTTAATGTGCATAAGAATGGATACAAGGACATTATTCGTGTGTCCTTTAGGTTGATGAATCGGAACTTTGAATTGTCTATTAAATATTTTGGTAGAATTTTTGGGTTATCTGCTGATCCAATTAGATTCCCCGGAGAGAGTCATAATAATGCTGTAATGTGGGGAAAGCTGACGGGGGATTTTACACCCCCTAATATGCAACATTTACATTCTTCTACTGTGCAGCACCCCGTCCCTATTGTCTTCTTTCAGTTCATGGGATTTACTATCTTTGGGAGGGAGGAGAATCAAAATGTGAGGAGTACTGAGTTGGAAATTATGGGAGGTTATGTGCTAGAAGGAAATGTGGGTTATAGAATAAACTTGGCTCATCACTTAGCCGACCATTTTCTTGCCACTGCAGTTTCTCGTTATAAAACGAGAATCGTTCTTGGGGGTTTGATCACCCACATCCCTATCTTTGTAGCTAATTTTGTTAAGCGGGACCATACAACAGTCCCAGGGGGTAATTTGTTGGATTTGGCTTATTTCGCTGACATTCGCCGGCTATACTTTGAGCATCAGCTGCTTCGTCCTGGTCATATGTCATGGATGTTTCAGAGGAACGCCCTGTTCACCTTACCCCACACCACGGGCCTCGCCGTTTTTGAGAGGGGAAAAGCCCACTACTTGTATGTGGGTGCACAGATTCCCCTCTACCTCAGCTTGAGCAGCAGTCGTAGCTTGGAGCCTGAGCCTGAGCCTCGCAACTACTTCTATAGGGGCGGGCGTCGGGAGAGAGAGGCGGGACAACAGAGAAGCCCAGCTCCAAAGGGGGAGCACCGCTCTTTGGAGGAGCGCATGGACAGGGTCGAGATCAGATTTGATCACTTAGAGAGTGATCACCAGAGAGCCATGTTCCCCATCTACGACCACTTTGCTAGGCAGGGTATTGTGCCTCAGGAGGCTCAGCATCCTTCATGGTTTATCTATCCCACGGAGGGACATGGAGCTCCTGGAGATATGGGCACCTTCACGCCCACTAGCTACTACATGGGTTATGGAGAGGGTACTAGCGGTCATGGTGGCCAGGCATGAGATGATATGGATGATGATGGCACAGGCCATTCGTGATTGATGATGATGATGGTTCCATACCCCTTTAAGCCAATGAGGACATTGTCTGATTTAGCTTGGGGGGTGTTCATTTCCTTATATATACTAGGTATGATTTCTCTTCTTCCTTTATATACTCTATTTATTGCTTTGGTGTGTTTATTACTTTATAGGATAGATTTATTGTTTAAAAAAAAGGACAAAAGTACGTTCCAATGAATACAAAAATCATGCTCCCATGTGCCCCTTGATTGAAAATTGTTTTGATTCCTGGTTTTTGATGACGAGCAATGTTGATTTGTTGACCATGATTGATATTTGACTATTTTGGAGCCTTAACATGAGTCAACTTTGACCAACTATTTGTGGACTTGGTTCTTGGCTAGTTGATTTTGGTTAGGAATGTGTGTTAGCTTCCTGGTATGTCATTGATTTTGAGTATTGGTTTGCAACTGCTAGTAACGTTTCATGACTCATATACATGCACATTGAGGAGGACGAAGGCATTATTTCTATTTAGGTGGCCTTTAGATGATTGTAGATACATTTGTTCCCCTCTTGCTACCCATGTTGTTGCCCGTGCCCTTTTATTCAGTGACTAGCCATATTACAACCCCATTAAGCCCCATTGGTTACTAGTCCCAAGCTTAACTTGGGGGAGCTATTAGTGAGTGAGGAGAGGGAGTTGTAGTGTGCTTCGTTTTGAGCACAAATTGGGTGTTGAAAAATTAAGGGAATTCCTCTTGTCTTGTGTGTTGTCTCAGAAAAACAAATGAAGAGTAAAAATATGAGAAGGATAGAAATGTGAAGGTTCCAAAAGAAAAAGAAAAAAATTCATTACTCTCGAAAAATTCAAAGCATAATTTCACTCAAGTATTGCAATTCCTTATTGGCTTATTCTTTTGAGTGATTGGTCTTATAGATGAAAACGGTGAAAAAGTATGGTGTGGTTCGTTTATTGCATTTTCATGTATTGAGTGGGAGTGTTGTGGTCATCATTTATGTTTGATCATGGGTTTTGCTAGGATTTATGCTCCCCAAAGATAAAAGCTTTAAGCTCGCATTTTTGCTCAAATTTACCACGCCCTTACCTAAGACTAACATTACAAGCTTTGAAGACCTTCCGACCTTTGTGCATAGAGTCATATTAATGTGAAAGTAGTTGTCTATCAATGCAAGTTATGACGTGACATATTCCGAGTCGACTGTTAGGTTGAGTGCTTGTCCTTTTAAACACACGAGTGTTGTGAGTTTGGGAGGGAATTGTTCACATACATTGTTGGGAGGAGAGCGAACGGGTGCATCTTTTACCCGCCACATAAATGAGTGAAGAGTGTGTAAGAACTAGTCCTGAATTCCATGTACACTTATGGTTTGCTCTGCGTGACAATTGTTAGGGAAGATTTATAGTCGAATGGATTTGATTGGTTGACATTGATGCATACTTGTTAGATTTTACCTTGAATCGTGTCCATTGTTTTAAGATGTATTTGGGGTGAAGTTGGTTTGTGTATTCATTGATGGTTTCTTTCCTTAGGGACAAGCAAAGATCTAGCTTGGGGGAGTTTGATATACGCATTTTATATATAGTTTTTACCCCCATCCCTTGGTACTTTTCTATGTTAAACGAGCTCTTAGGAACCATTTTGAGTACTAATATGCATTATGTAGTGTGTCTTGAGATTTCGGGTTGTTTGAAGAGAAATTGGCCTTTAAAGGCTGGTTTCGTGTTATTACTGACCACTACACGATCCCGAGTAAGCTTGGGACGATCATTATCAACTCCTGGGAGCCTAGGATGTCCATGTTTGAGCCCCATTAGTTAGACTCGGTGTTATTAGTGAAGAATGATGCGTCAAGCCGATCGCCCTACGACCTGTGGGCGAAGGGAGACCAACCGGGCGAGCAAAAGGATAAAAATCACCTTTCATCACGCGCCTGATCGGGCGCCCGTAGCACGGTGCTCATCAGGTGCCCACAACGCAGGAATTGCTGAAGAATGAAAATTCTCCCGACCAGCGGATGCATGCCCGTCTGGCGGGTTACGAGCTGCACGCCCGTTGGGCGGCCTAGCGCCAGATCGGGCGACAACTGGTTCCAGCGCGTTTCATCAAGTTTATTTCCGGTTTTCATTTTGTTTTGGGCAAGACTATATAAGCTCTTAGTTATTGCAATCTTATTATCTTAGTTTTTCAGCATTTAGTTTATTCCTAATTTTAGTTTATTATCTCACATATTCAAAAGACTTAGTTTTTATTTCAATTGAAGTTCCATTTTTTCAGGTTTCCCTTCGTTCTTCGTTTAGGTATTATTTCGTTTCTCATCTTTATTATGTAATTTCAATTCATTTATTTTTTTATTAATTTCTTAGAATCATATTTCTACTTAATATTATTGTTTTGCTTATTTCAATTATACGTGAGTAGCCTTAATCTAGGGTTTTGAGAATCCGTGAACTAATATGAAGGGATGAATTATTATTGTTGATTGTTAGTATTTTTGGTTGATTTCCTATTGATTGATTTTCATTTATTATGCGATTAGATTTGCGCGGGTTTAATTGTATTAGTCTAGCAATATCAAGTTATGATTCAAGAGATGCAATTTGATGTTTAAGCTTGTGTCAATAGGTAGAATTGGGGTTAATACATAGTGAGAGCTTGTTAATTCCAAGTCTATGAATAGTATCGATTTGAGAGATCAAGCTAGTATGATTAATCGCTTTATTTATTATTATTGATTGTACATCATCCCAGATTATTGTTCATCGGTGAACCTATACCCTAAGCCTTTTATTAATTGATTTATTCCTATTAATTACCGTCGTAGTTTAGTTATTCAAACCAAACCAATTTTCCTTTTTCACGATAATCTATATCTTATTTTATAGTAGAAAGAATTATGTTTCCATGTGGATACGATCCCTACTTCCCTTGCTATATTTTAGTTGGTGAATGTTAGGTTTATCTTTGATAGGAGTGCGATTTAGCCTGTCAACTAACCGGCCAAGCCACAAGGGCCTATGACCGGCCAAGCCACAAGGGCCTATGACCGGCCAACACTCGCAAGCCCACACGCGCGTGCGCCACAGGCGTAGGCCTTGGGCCGCACTGTGCGTGTTGTTGTTGTTGTCCATGCGTGTTGGCGCGTTGTTGGACTAGCGGGCCTTGCGCGCTTGGCTCATTGGGCCGGCAGCGATGGCTTCTCGTATTTGCGTCCAATGCCTTTCGGCTATTGTTTATCGTATTTTACGATACGATCCAACATCGTACGATACGATTATTCGGTTTGCCTAGTTTACAAATATACACACAATACGATATACGATTCCGATCCAATGTCATATAGTATATTTATGTTTTTCGAACTAATTTCCCGATTAAATGAATTTCTGATTCATTTAATCTGGTGATCTGTTACATGCCAATGGTGTTACCTTATAGGTTCAGTCGGATGTTTCATGAAATGACCCCGAGGTTTGCGTTAATGCACCAAATACCCCTAATGTTTCCAGAATGCACCAAATACCCCCGAGGTTAAAACAATAACACAAAATGCCCTGAATAAGCATTTTCCGTCCATTCCGTTAAGTCTCCGTTAGCGTGAATTTACGTTTTTGCCCTTACTCAACCATTTTCTCTACTAATCCTAATATTAGCACTTAATTATATTAATTAAACCCCCAAAAATTAATTAACTACCTATTATTTAAAAAAAACCAAAATTTTTGTTAATTCACCCATCAATCATCATTATCTTCTTCTTTCACTGATTAAACGTGATTTTTCTGAAACTAGATCAATTCCAATAAATAAAATAGAACATAAAAAACACAAAACAAACAACAGAAAATATTCACAAAATCCTAAACACCTAAAAAATTAGAAACTGAATACCTCTATCGCTAAAACTAAAATTCGACCCCAAAAATCACTGATGCTGCTGCTTTAATCTGCTCAAAATGCAGATCTATGACACAAAGCTTAACAAAAAAAATTGATCCCCAAATCAGAAATATTGGGGGATTTCAATCTATATAGTTGCTCGTCGCAATAATCGCCGCCAAAAACCTGCAACCACCCTCTTCTTCTTCTTCTTCTTTTCTTTCTCTAACCCAAAAAATTCATCCAATAAATCAGATATGTGGGTCTTCTCAATTGAAGATCGAGGGTGAAGAAGCTCCACCACCGTCGCAGGCTCCACCGCCGCAATTGAGGCAATACATCGCAAGATCCACCACCACTATCGTAGGCTCCTCCCTCTCTCTCCTCTACCACCTCCTCCCAAATCTCTCTTTGTCTTCGATTTGCTTCGCTGCTGCGCCGGTTCATTCCGTCTCACATTGTTTCTAATTGTTTAGGATAGATTAGTAACAATTAGAAACTGAATTGGTAGCCGGAGATTTTAATTTTGTTTTTGGATTTGAGATTTTTTTTCGTTTTCCTTACTTTTCAGGAGTAGGCTGAATGTTCGAGCAATAGAACATCAACAACACGAGTAGTTTTGGGCAACGTCTGTAGAGGAATGGCAGATTTAATGTGTTTGTCTTAGTTTGAGTTGATCCGAATCTTTGAAAGGGGAGGTAGTGGGGGTGGGGATTTTCAAAAAGCTCAAGGATTGTGAAGGTGAAATAATGGGTTAACAATGAAGATTGAAAAAGGAAAGAGAAAGAGACAGAGAAAGATAAAGGAAAAAAAAAGGGAAAAAATTTAATTTTAATTTTAACGGCGACTTAACAGAATGGACGGAAAATGCTTATTCAGAGCATTTTATGTTATTGTTTTAAACCTCGGGGGTATTTGGCGCATTCTGGAAACATTAGGGGTATTTGGTGCATTAACGCAAACCTTGGGGTCATTTCATGAAAAATCCATTAATTGTTCGTAATTAATCTGAACCTTGGTATTGGACCAATGCACCTTGGGTGAAGGACATATTTCCTCCAGTCTCCCACTTGTCCTTTAGAAAAGTGTGCATTCCAATTCCTTTGTCTGTTAGTGTTACTTACTGAACATAAGGTAAGATCTAAGTCATCCTTATTAGGTCCATAAGTGTTTCTCGAATTACTGAGTTCTACTGTTAAACTTTTACAGAAGGTTAAGCCTTAACCATTCTAAGCACGGCCACGCATTTTCACAATATCTAACTCTCCGAGAGGCCTTGTACAACAACAACACCGTATCCTATCAAAGATAGGAGGACAATCCTTTCTTGTAACTTATGAACAACTTACTTTGATTCATAGCTATCCCAAGTACTGCTTTTATAGTCTCCTTTTACGGTGCGACGTTTAGCGAGCATCAAAGCAAACTAATTCTCAAACAAGCATCCATAACTACTCATGTTTTGAGGAATAGGTTCCAATCACCATTAATGAGAACGAATTATAACAAGACTTTAATTTCTTAAAGTGTTCTCATGGTCAATCCGATACGTATTCCAATAAGTATCTATGCAAATGATTTCTGACATCCATGTCCCATCTAGTTCATGAAACTGACCTATTATAAACTTGCAATTTAATCTTCATTAGTCATTGTTCGTCCAAGCATTTAATGACCTGGATTAGGGATCCTTTTGTGATTCAATATTCAAATTCACGTATGGGTGTTTCTTTGTCAAGGAATCCATCTTGACACCCCATTTGAATGTTTTGAATCACTTGGACTTCACTATTTAATACTAAATCAAGATTATATGAAATATGAAATATAATTTCATAAATATAAATGTTTAAACCAGATGCTTATCAATTTGTTGGCATTTAACCCAAAATTAAACATTCAATGTTTTACAGATATGGGCCTTTCACCCAATAGTTAAAACATTCATGGAACTCAAACTTGATTCTATTTCTGCATATGAGTGTTGTATCTCATTTGTTGCAGAGGTTTAGTTTATCATACTTTGCTATTCTTAGCATCATTTCTATCGAAAGTCTTTCGATGTAAGATGAAAAGATCTTTGAACATGTTTATAGAATGATATAGTCTTTCATCGCATTTAGAATGTCTCATATGTTAAAATAGATAACCATCCAGATAGCAGACTTGTGATCAACCTGAGTTGATTGAAGAACTCCCAATATAAACCATTTCCTTTTGTTGCTTCTTAGGCAACAACGAATTCATTTCAATAATGTAGAATTGCAAATGATGCTTCCCTTTTGGAATACTCCAACCAGTTCACAGAGATGTGGGAGATACATATTTCAACTAAAAACTTGGAAACCAATCAATGATTTAGTTTCTCATGCATCACATATGGTTTTGAAACTGTGTTACCACCTTTTAATCACGACACTTAATTACCTGCGTATGTTTGTGGTTTGCCTAACAACAAGATCCAACTTTTCCTTAGGCTATGCATGTAGCATCAATTCATAGTTCATCTTCACTTCCTCTTATCAAGTGCTCATCTTAGATGTCCAAATGTATTATATGTTCTTAATAGTATTCTAATGATATTTGATTTTAGATAAAGAGATATTGGTATAAACTCGTCAGGATCCAACACTCTCGAGTTATCTTGGCGATCTATATATCACACCATACATGATTGATTGTAATGCAAAAACTATTCGCATTTTAAAATCTATCCATGTAACTTTTAGCTCATTCTGTTTCACGAGATACCGAATCTTGCTAAATTTTGGCATTGCAATGTGATATAAGGTGAAGGTTCCTCTTCAAGGTCCTTCATGTTTAACTTTAGTAATAACAGCCTAGATTTACACTTAGTTAAAACATTCATTACATAGACTTACTCATATGGGTTGAGAGTCTGTTTTGAGTCTCTAATTTGTGTTTATTTAGTAAATACTTTTATAGAATCCAAACAACGGTTTAGATCCTATCCAATAGATCTTTGACCCAATATGATCTAAGTTTTGCCATGGTTCTAATATTGACAAATACTTTCAAATCCAACCATTTAGAATTTGAATGTCATTTTCAATAGAGAGATATGTATCTCATATATAGAACCATTAAAGTTGACTTAGCTCCTACTAAACTCCTCATATATAAGATGATTCGTATTTTCACAAAGCTATGATTGCTCAATAGCCTTTGTTTAAAAGTATGTTCCAATTCTCACTTGCATGCATTAATCTACGAATAGATTTCTTAAGCATGCTTATTTATCCAGCATCTAAAAACTTTTACATTATGTAATGTACACAACTTCTTCCAACAAGTCCAATTGAGGAGGATGTTTCGTTTTCCCAATTACCATATTGCCAATTGCAATGATTGCTAGATTTATTCAAAATAGTTCAAGCATCCGACTTGGTGAAAAAGATATCAACATTATCAACGCCATGAAGTTGTTTGTAATCTTTAACCACCAATCTTTCTCTTTTTTTGTATGTATATACAGTATCATCTTTGTATGTTCTTGAAAATACGTTTGCAACCAATGGGTGTGAACCCTTTATGTAAAAACAACCAAATCAAAGACTTGATTCTTGAGATGAAGATATTTCAGATTTAATGGCCTCAAACAATTTTAAGGATTTAATGTCTTCAAACCATTTTAGGATTTACTGGCCTCAAACCTTAATCCACTTTTGCGAATTTAATTCGTCGTAGCTTACCTGTAAGTCGTATGTTCTTAAAGCTCTTCCAAAGTCTTCATAGGTTTCAGTCCTCAAGATATATCTATATATCTATCTTGGTTGAATTCTATTCCTTATACAATTTACCTAGGTATTGAACATCAAATGTTATTGTCTATATAGACATTACTCAAGTCCATTGAGTATTAGGATTCTCTTGAAGCCCTTCCAAAGTCTTTATTGATCCTTTTTCAAAGACTTCATGTGTGGAGCACTTCCAACGGCTCCTAAGTATTCTACATTTGTTTGTTGCTTGACTCGAAGTTCTTTTGAGGTCACTTTGAGGTCATATTTCTCCCACTTGCGTCTTTGGAAATATGATGGCTTCCTAAAAGGCACTATCTACAGCAACAACCATGTGTTCTCAGATTTGTGGTAAAATCAATACCTTTTTTTTCTATGAGTCTCTCATAAAGAAACACACACCCACACTCATATATATATATATATATATATACTAGATTAGAACCCGTGCACGCACGGATTTTGATTTTTTTTTTCACAAAATATTTAACTGAATATCTCCAAAACTATTGCATAGTTATAATATTTTTAACATACTCTTTTAAATTTATTCATCTAATATGCATATTTAAAATGCTAATATGATAATTTGACCAAAATATTGAGTGATATATTTTCCATTATTAATATAGAGAGTTCACTAAAATATGAACAATTTAAAATAATTATTATTACGTCGTATCTATTATTTCCATAATTTATAAACTAAATTTAAATAGTTTATAAAAAAAAAGGGTAGAGAATAAAAATAAAATAAAAATAACACACATACACTTTTTTGGGAAAGTGGTTTTTGGCGGGAAAAAATCGCACCAGGAATTGACACGTGTCACCAACTCGCATTGGGTTTAACAACCCTAGATATATATGATGAAAAGATATACTGAAACGAGTTTAATCCTTATGATATCTTTTCTCGAGCTTTGACAAATTTAGTTTAATGTGATAGTCGTCTAAGAGTATCATTTAGAAACTATATAAGGAAGCAGTCGCGATTATCATTAATCCAATAGATTTCGATTCCTCCATTTGTACATACTATATTCTTATGGAGATTTGATTGTTATAATGCCATATAAAAAATCTTGATAATCATTCTTGGCTCATACAAACATCACCTTGACCAAGTCTAGATGTTCAAAAGGTTCTTGCCAAGTTGATTTTATACCCTTTTGTGAATCGCATTGAAGCATTTCACATATTTCACTTTGAGTAAATAGAGCCATATTTTCTCAAATTCTTGTGAAATAGGTAAGTCATAAAATCCATCTTTGGCCTATAAACATAATTGTCTAGAACCTTCTAGCAATAGTCCATTTCCACATCATGTTCAACAAGTAAGACCGACCAATGTGTCTTAATTTAATCAACTTTCAAAAATCCATGCCATGGAATCTTAGAATGATTTCTTGTTGATACGGTCGTATGACATTGCCAAATATACATGGAACAAAAATCAAAATATTTGATTTGAACCTTCTGAAGTATAAATGTCAAGATATTTGCTTGTTTATTAATCAATCATATGACTCAACCCTTAAATGACCATTTCATTTAAATAAACACTCAACGATTATTTTTGTTTACTTTAAATTAATGTGAGTGTTTGTGTCCAAACAGAAAAGTATTTATGATGAATAATGGAACAAAATGTCATTAAGTTCCGGCCTTTTGAAGGACTTTAAAACAAACAGATAACCCTACAACTAATGTAGCACAACTTTGCTCCATTTCCCACTTGTAGGTCAATAACTAGACTTAGCTTCCAAAATTTGAGTTCTCAACAAAAGTTAGAACCTCAAGCGGTAATCCAATACCATAGGAGTTCAATTTCTAAGTCGTTTCTCTTTAATATAAACTTTAAGGTAGAAATAGAATTTTGAATTCATTTCTTTCGCTCCCGTTTCCTATACTTTATAAACCTTTTTCTTATAGTCCAAAAGATTTTACTCTTAGCTTGATCTTCTTACTTTGTTATGTTTACAAAGTCCCTTTCCTTTTATTCATTTTGAATGACCACATCCAATGAGTCTAGTTAATTATTGAATAAAAAGGAACTTGGTTGTCCATTGGTAATACATGAGTCTTTAACTCAATACTTCATTATTCCAAAACTACCTAGTATTCTGAATATATATGAGGTCCAATCGGTCTACCATTCACGTTTTAGTTTGAAAACAACCATGAAGACCACTATAAGAAAAATAGGTCAAGATACGCTCTCAGACTCCTTTTCTTTGAGAATCTCTCTCAAAATTAGATACCAATTGATCATGAAAATATCGCAATTCTATTATCCAAATGCAATAAAGTTGAAGATTTACAATTATATGCATTATAATTCATATTCTACAAAATGAAATAGCAAAGAAAACATTTATCATACTTTAATAACTTTGAAATAAGAGCATACACGCAATCGTTAAAGCTATTAAACATTTCATTCATGCAATAAAACATGGTCCATAATGAATGAAAGGAATCCAATACCCCAAAAAAGTCTTAAATCCTTAAGCATGCTTTGGCTTGTCTTAAGTCTTTTAAGATTTTAGGTAAGAAACGCCTATATATACTAGTAATTCAAAATTACTCTTGGTTAATAAACTAATGCCATAATTTATTCCATTACCACAACATATACCAATATCGTTTGAGTTGAAACCACAACCAACGTGCTCCTTTTGGATGCCTTACCATCTAGGACTACTAAATAGCACCTCGCTTTGGCGGAAACCTACTATCTTAGGTTCGAAGATTTTTGTAAGTGCTTGATTTGGAAGGCAATTTTAAACTCAATATTCTTTGGACATAGTTGTTTCTATGTTGGTTTGATTATTTAGTGAACTAAATCCTTTATCAAAACATAAAACAACATACACATGCATAATATACATACACCAATATATAAAAGCATATGTAAATTTGGTGAGATAGTATGACCCCAAATTTTTTGGTCTTGAAGTATCCAATCTTCCCTTCACCTTGTTAGCTTGGCACCATCTTGAAAACCATTCAAAATTGCTACCTTGTAATTTTTAAATAAACTAGAAGAACTTGAACTAATAATCTAATTATTACATCAAAACTTTCTGGTACGCATACCATATTTAAAATTTTACATTCATAGATAAAACAGTACGCAAGCCGTATTTAAATATCCTAGTTTGGCCATACCAGTCACCTGCATCACTTGCAATACATAATAATAATATACTATGCATTCATCCATTCGTATCCTAAAATGTATGGCCCAATTAAGCTTTACACATAATTACATGATTAATTAAAATCACGTTCATGTAAATGCGTCCTAAAAGATTAATCAATTCCAAATTATTAATCCTTACAAATATTTTAATCAAATAATTAATTTTATTAAAATAAATGTCTTACGAAAATCAATTAAAAATAATTAATTTAAACAATTTCATTTTAATGGCTCTCACTTAAACCAATATTTAATTTTGGACCTTTTAACTTTAAATACTTAAACTAGCGGCCCGACCCAAGTCAAATAAAATAAAATAATGAAAAATTCCATCGTTAGCCCCTTCATGCAAATATAAGCCCAAAGCCCAAAAATTAGGCCTTGAATTAAAACGAAGCAAAAGTACACATTTTGATGCATCGTGGGCTAGGCAAGTGCCCAGCCCAAACAATGCGTTGTGCATCGGATCAACGCACCAACGTGCAGGCCACGAAGGCCAACAACGTTGCACACAGCCCAACAACCGTGCACAAGGCTGACGCGCCCCTATGCACGAGCTCAGTGCTCGTCGCTGCCTGCTGCTTGCTGCCTCGCCTGGCACTTCCAAAGCCACTCGCCCATGGCTCGCTTCCTGCAAGCACAACGCGCACCCGCAAGGCCAACACCTATGGGTCTGCCTGCGTGCCACATGCCGCTTGTTCCTTTCGTCTCGCACGGACAGCAGCACCCCTCGCCAAGTGCGAGAAGCTTACTCGTCCGATCATTAAAAAAAATCAATTTTCATGTTCGAAATGATAAATTTCACGAATTATATCTTTCATAATACTATCAATTCCAATCGTTGTAATTACGAAAAATAATAAAGTGGGCGATTTATATAATTTCAAACAATCCAATTAATGAAATATAATAAATCTATGCTAACAAATATTCAAATTTTACGAACGATGAACATCAACAAAAAATTTAATAACTTTGATAATCCAATCCAAAAATTTAAATTGTTCTAAACATTTAAATTTCAGATTTTTATCAAATTTGGTTTAGGTGAACGATTAAAAATAACGAATCCAATCAAAATTTTAATCCTTGAGTTTTTAAATAAGCATTAACTTATATCCCCTTCTCACCTAAATAAAGTTTCAGATCTATCCAATTAATAAAACTAATTTTTGATCTAAAATCCATTCATCTACGTTAAATTGGGATTAGGGTTTATAATTAAAATTTATGAACGAAAAAATCATCTTAGGTTCCTAATATTATAAAAAACAATATAAAAAAATTTAAATTAATTATAAGTTTATTCGCTTATATAATTAATTAAAAAACACATCAAAATTAATGATTTAATTCATTAAATAACAAAAACTCCCAAAGTTAAGCCCACTTCGGGGAATGTTTTTGATATTCTGTACTCATGGGTTGATTTTAAAACGTCGTTTTTGTCAGACTAGGGTTGTTAAAGTCAAAATTCCGGCACTTTACGAATACATAACCTTTTCAACGATTCATCCAGTAACCAAGAAAATATTCGAAAAGTTGCGAAAAAATTCAGAAATTTTCGACAGCACACAAACATATAAAATATGCTAAAAGGTACTTGATTACATAGATCTCATGATACCACTGTAGGGGTTTACAGTTAAATACATAACATGATAGCGGAATGACCCCAAATCCAAAAAGCATGTGTAAAGTATAAATTAAGCATAACTTACGTTTGTAGAGTGTTTTCCCCTTAGTTCAACGAACATGAACAAGAACTCCAAATGTCGTTCCTCTACTTGCTTCCCTGACACGTTCAGATCTCTCTTGATATTGATGGCTAGCTTAGATCCCCTTCAAGATATTTTTGCTTTTTGGGAAGAACACTCTAATGGAGGCACACATAGAATTAGGGTTCTCAAGGTGCTAGGGTTTTGAATTAATTAATTAGTTAGTTGGAAAACCTTAGAGCATAGATTAATGTTATAACCTTAAGTTATAATACTAAACGGCCAAGCCACAAGGGTTTACGACCGGCCATCACTCGTAAGCCCACATACGCGCGCCACAGGGGTGGGCTTTGGCCGCGCTGTGCGCGTTGCTGCTGATGTCCATGCATGCTGGCGTGCTGTTATGCCTAGCGGGCCTTGCGCACTTGGCTCGTTGGTCTGGCTGCGTTGCCTTCTCGTATTTGCGTCCAATGCCTTTCAGCTATTGTTTATCATATTGTACGATACGATCCAACGTCGTACGATATGATTATTCGTTTCGCCTAGCTTACGAATATACGCAATATGATATACGATTCAGATCGAACGTCATATCGTATATTTATGTTTTCCGAACTAATTTCCTAAAAAGCAATTAAATGAATTTCCGATTCATTTATTGCGGTGATATGTTACATGCCAATGGTGTGACCTTATAGGTTCAGTCAAAAGTAAGATGTGAGCCTAATATTGATTAGAACTCACTGATCGGAAGCATTTCTCCAACGAGCTGTTCCGATCACTTGATCTCATTGAATTAATTATTTGTAATTAATCTGAACCTTGGTATTGGACCAATGCACCTTGGGTGAAGGACATATTTCCTTCACTGTGAATCTAATTTGGGAAATTGATTCGGATGCGAAGGTCTCACGAGCCCCTGAGTGATAACATTTGATTTAAGGGTTATCACTAGGAATATCAACATTTCTCCTCACGAGTGATTGGATACTTTGTTGAATGAACTTGTACCTCCTGACAATGTCATTGGAGGTGTTCAAATAAAGGCCGGCAGAGATTTTGGAAAACTTGATAGCCTTATTTTAGAACTTGGATAGATTGAAAACTTGGCGGTCCTGCTTTTTAAAGAAGAAAGCAGAATACTTGGCTCTCGCTTTTTTTTATAAAGAAAGCGTAAAACTCGTCTCTCGCCTTTTTGGAAAGAAGGCGGAAAACATGGCTCTCGCCTTTTTGGAAAGAATGAGGAAAACTTGGCTCTCGTTTTTTAGAAAATGGAAATTTTTGGCTCTCGCATTTTTGGAAAGAAGGCGGAAAACTTGGCTCTCGCCTTTTTGGAAAGAAGGCGGAAAACTTCGCTCTCGCCTTTTGAGAAAGAAGGCGGAAAACTTTGGCTCTCATTTTTTGGAAAACGGAAATTTTTGGAGCTCACCTTTTGAGAAAAAAGGCGGAAAACTTTGGCTCTTGTTTTTTAGAAAACAAAATTTTTTCTGGCTCTTGCATTTTGAAAAGATGGCGGAAAACTTTGGCTCTCGTCTTTTAAGAAAACGGAAATCTTAATTTTTTTTGAAGTAATAAGAAATATTGATAAATGATCAGTTAGTGGTAGGAATGGCAATGGATTGGACTCGGGTCGGATGTAGTAAAATCCATATCCGATCCATTTAAAATTTGGACTCCAAATTTGCATCCATATCCAAATCCATTTACAATTTGGACTCTAAAATTGCATCCATATCCATATCCATATCCATTTAAAATTCGGACTCCAAAATTGCATCCATATCCAAATCCGAATCCATATCCATATCTAAATCTGAATCATGCGTTAACTTTACTTACATAGAACTTGTATTTTTTTAATTTTAAACTCGATTTAGAAATCCTATTTCTCATTTACCAAAATCTAATGAGTTTCTAATAAATTACAAATTACAAATATATGCGTTTTAATCAAATATATATGAGATTATATTGGGAACTTCCTTTATAAAAAGTTATGTACGAAAAATAATACACTTTGAAATAATTTCAGGTCGTATTTGCACTCGGATTCGGACTCGGGTCGGATTCGGATTCGGGTCAGAGTCTTTGCAGACTCCATATCCGATCCATATCCATTCGGAATCGGATGTTTTTAATCGGATTCGGATTTGGACTTTTTTTCTCGGATTCGGATCGGGTCGGACTCGGTTCGGATTCGGATGTGATTGCCATCCCTAGTTAGTGGATCAGATCGCTTCTCGAGAGGTGGTGGCCTGTTGGTGGGCTCACGATTTTCAAACACAAAGTATATGTGTGATAGAAAATGTATGAATTTCGATTTGTGAGTTTTTTAAGTGAATTTTGCATGTAGGAGTTGTGAGGGGGTCGAAAATTCCCTCGTCTGGATGTGGCAAGCATATTAAGTAAGTAGGGACTAACTGTGGGCGTTAACCTCTTTTTACTAGTCTTTAGGAGTCGCCATTCGGTTTTAAAAAACTGACAAAACCCGGTTATCGTGACATGCCTGGAGTGCAAACATGTGTGATTCACGACGACCATAGATTCCCTTGTGATCCCTGGTGTGGAGATCCCTCAACTTACATCCAACGGAGCAGAGATTGAGAGTTCGGGGGACGTTTACTAATACGGGGAGTGCCCAGCATTAGCCAACGCGGCGCGGTCCTTATTAGTTCAATTATAACGATGATGGGACATGTGTTATGCTACATTACTACTCTAGATTGATTTTAATGCACAAATATTACTAAACAGATGTCAAAAGCTGATTTAGATTGACTTAAGGAGCTTAACAATAAACCAGGTTGTCCAAGTATCATCTGATTTAGGAGTGGGAAGTATAACAGATTAAAGTTAGTAAATTTATATGACGAGGAAAGCAATAAAAATATAATTCACGTCATAGTACGTAAAGCGTAGGCTTTACTGCGGTTCTCAGAAACACCTACCACTTGACTTTGCTAGCTTTCCGTTTGGTTTAAGACTTTCCGACGACTGTTTGATTACGAGGCAGGATTCTTCCAGAGTTTTGAGTATTTTAGGCTTAAGGATTTGGGTTTAGATTTCAGCAGCACTTTGATAGTGTTTGGTGCGCAGGCGGTCGTGTGGGCAGGATCTGCTTAACAGTGTTTTAAAGCGGCAAACACACGAGTCGGGACTTAGAAAGCTTCGGTCAATACTCAAGCTTAAGGGTGTAGGGTTGGAATTGCTGTTATTTTCCGGTTTTCAGAGGCCCTATTTATAGTAAAATAGGCCAAAATAAGATAAAATTTTGGAATGGGAATTTTCCAAATGTGATTTGCTGAGTGCTAGAAATTTCCGCGCTTGGATTAAGAGCACTGGTTATTTCTAGCGCTGGACATTTGTGCGCCAGATTTGATCTGGTGAAAGCTGGACAATTCTATCTTTTTGTGTGTTTGTATAAGAAGCAAACTGCAGCGCTGGAAATTTTCAGTGCTGAAGGTGTAATCCCCCGTAAATTTATAAATTTTATTAATATATTTTAACGTACAGTTAATTATATTTAAATAAGAATTTACGAATTTTAGAAATAAAAATGTAATTAACAGATATTTATTTTTATACGTTTTAAATATTTCAACGATTTATGAAATCAAAATAATTTTAGAATTTTATGTTGAAAATGATTTGAATTCGATAACATGTTGAAATTGGAAAACAATCCTAATCGGTTTTGGGATTCAAATTCTAAAACTAAAATCCTAATTCTAGCCCAATTGGGTGAAGCCCAAAACAATAAAACCTAAAATCTCTCCTCCCTTTCCTTTTCAATTTCACCGAAATCCTCAAAACACCAATACCTCTCCTCTTCCTTCACTTTCACGTAAAACAAGAACCCAGACCCTACCTCCATTGCTGCTGCTGCCCAGCCGCCACCACCACCGGCACTCTTCTCCTCCGTCGTCCCTCTCTGCTTGCCGGCAGTAACCTTCTTCTTCCCCTTCGTTCTTCTCCCTTTCTCTTTCATTGGTTTCTTGTTGTTTTTCTCTCCTTCTTACGATCTTTTTCGTTCTTGCTCTCCTCTCGCGTTTCGGTTTTTGCCGCCGTAGCCACCGAGCCGCGCCACCCTCTCCCTCGCTGCCGCCGAGCAGTGCTGCCACCAGTGCAGCCGCCGCACAGACCTCGACCACCGCGGTGCACGGTAGTCTCTTTTATTTCTTTTTCGTTTTAATTTTCTTTCTCGATTCGTTCTTGACTTTCGACCCTTATTGATGACTCGGTATGTTCCATAGCCGCCGAGCCGCCCTTGTGCCGCCGCCCTTGCACTGCCGTCCTTACGCCGCCGTCCAACCACCGTGTTCTCTCTTCCCTTTTTGGTTAATCCTTAAACCCTAAACTAATTAATAAATTTAATTACCTTTTAATAATTTAACTTATGTTCTTGAATTTAAATTATACGTTTTTATGATTTAATTAGAATTTTTAGATTTAAATATTATGTTTAAATAATATATTTAATTTTCAGATTATATAAATGCATTAAAATATTGATTTTTAATTATTTAAAGTATGAATTTTAAGGATTTAATGGTTGTAAATCATGGTAGGACGATTGTGGATTATTAAAATTATTGTTTCAACTTCTAGGTATGTTAAGTTGGTCTTGGCGAAGTTTTTAAACGAGTTTATATTGCTGAAAATTAAAAGTATGATGTTGAAGAAGAGTTTTCAACGAATTTCAATCATTGATTCAAAAATTATTATGCTAGGAAATCAAATACTCAAGTTTTGATATTGGGGAAGGTTCTAAATATGTTTAGGATGTATTTAGAATGCTTTGTTATTGTTGTGAATGGTTAGAATTTGATTGTGAATCCTTCTTGGTTGTTTTAGGCGGAGAATTCTCCTTAGGCGACTTTCGAAAGTGTTAAAGTGGCCTATCAGTTTGTCTACAAAAGGTACGTACATACCTGTGTGCTTGGGGATGTGTGCTTATGTTGAAACCATGTTGTTATGTCTTTGAACTTGGTTATGTTGAAATTTAAATGTTTAATGTTGTTGGATGAACGTGTTGAACATGGATTTTATTATGAGAATTATAACATGTTAGCGTGGATGATTGATGCAAGCATGTTGGTTAGGAACATTATATTATTTCATATATATTGGTTAGATCGATTGATCGTTGTTTCCTTTTAGCATTTCACTACTTTATGAGGGACGAGGACCTTGTTTAGTAAGTTGAACCTTTATACCCATATCAAGGGGTTAATCAATGTTAAAGGAAAGGTTGAATTAATTGGAATGAATTCTTGATTGACAGCTTTGTGATCACTTATTTAATTCCAAGATAAAAACAGTTGCAAATACTTGTTGATTGTATTATTAATGTGATTGTTGAGTCATAACAGAGTATTAATCTGTAAATCGTGTAAAGTGAAACAGAGTAGCAATAGCTTTAGACTGTGCACGTCTGAAGTGACGGACAATCAGGAGTTGGGGTCATGGGTCGCCTATGGCTTTTTCTGGGGCCGGATTGATCACCGGTTCTATTTTATTCAAAAGTTCCTTGATATCGCAGGTCATTGGGGTTACGGAGTCGCGCCCGTACCTCGTCTTCCTTAATGAAGGCTTCTAATAGACAACTCAGTCCATTGACTATTTCAATTAAAATAATGTTAACGATACAAAGGTCTAGTTCAGTCAAATATAGTCTTCAAGTTAATATGTCTTGGTTATCATTACTTATGTTTTATTAGTATCATGTTAGGGTTGTTCGTTTAATTGAATCATGTTAGGATTATTATTGTTTTAGTATGTAGTACTCAGCTTTGTTGATTACGTGCTTTGTTTGTGTGTGTTGATCATGGCTATGCCTTATTGATCCTATGATGACCCATTTTGGTGAGCAGTCTCTAAGGATCAATAAGCGTTGCCCATCTAAAGGTTTGAAGATGATGCATCATTGGGATCGGGATTAGAGAGCTTGTATTTATTTTGTTTTTCTAAGTGACTTGGGTTTGTTAAATTGGACTTTAAACTTGTCGTACTATTTACATTTCCTTATTTTCGTTGATTGGTTTTTGGGATTAATTATGTAATTGATTATTTATAAACCTAAAGTTAGTTTTATGTTTTCCGCTGCAAAATTCTGAATAAGCCGTTACGTTTCCGCACGGGCGATAATACTTTGATAATTATCTATAGTTATATTTATAAAAAGGGTTATTTTAGAAAAAGGAGAATTGTCGGGGTGTTACAAAGGTACTTTTGAGCTAAAGGTTTTACTGACTTTTTGTGTCTACTTTTTAAATTTTTAGGCACCTAACTAATTAATTATTTACCTAAAATGAATTTCGTTGAATTAAGCTGCAACTATTAAATAAATTGAAATATTTCCGTTATTATTTAGAAAGGTTCGAATTTATTTGAAGTTCAATTTTAGGATTATGTGTTTTGAAATATTTTTTTTCTCGTTTATGCGAATTAATACGTTTCCTTTTGAATTTAAATTAATATTTTGGGAAGTATTCAAAAAAAAAAAAAATTCACTGATGCTGCTACAGTAACGTTAAAAGGAAAATAAATCTTTATTTAATTTATTCGTTTATTAGTTATTCGTTTAATAAAATTATTTCTTACCTATCGTTCTTGTTTTATTCTTGAAATTCTTCAATGTTTGACCTATTATGATTTATTATGAGAGATGGGTAGTGTAGGAAATGGCATATAGAATAGAAGCATTATGTCTGCATTATGTCAACATGATTGTAATTTCTCTGCCTGCTAATTGTTTATGTCTTTCCTAAGCTTTACGATTGCTATTTACTTTACTTATTATGTATTAGGGGGTCGTACGGTAAGTGAGAGTACTAATACTAACATAAATTATGTTTGATTGCTATAGATCACTAATCATGTCTGACATAAAAGAAAATAGAATAGGGAGCGACTCCAGCCCTATCGTTCTGAGTGATGATGACTCCAGCCTTATCGTTGTGAGTGATGATGACTCCAGCCCTATCGTTTTGAGTGATGATGACTCCAGCCTTATCGTTCTGAATGATGATGACTCCAGCCTTATCGTTCTGAGTGATGATGACTCCAGCCTTATCGTTCTGAGTGATAATCACTCCAATCTTATTGATCTGAGCGACGATGACTCTAGCCCTATTGTTCTGAGCGATGATGAAAATGTAATGAATTATGAATCTGACAACAGTAGAATTCGTAGGCTAGAGCGCACTTGTCGCGATGTAATGAGAGTAGGTGTGTATGATAGTGATGATGAGTCGATTCGTGAGTATGACCGTGCTGTGGGTCAAACAAAAATGGATATCTACAATGCTTTTCTGAGGGTTGAAACTGATTCTGGACCTGAAGAGGACATGTACTGGTAAGTTGAGGAGCCTCAACTTGAAGTTTCGCGGAGATCCGCAAGAGGAATAAGACGAGTCTATTATTATAATGCCGACGATGAGGATGAAACTTATTATGATCTATTTATCCCAGATGAGTCCAAAGATAAAAATGACGATGTTTCTCTCTAGATTGTTTATTTATTTAGTTGTGTTTGGGTATAAGGTTGGACAATTCGCCCAACCATAGTTTATGTTTATATCATAGACCCTTTTATTTTATTTTGAGGATAGGTGTGTTGTTAATATTTAGGATTGTTATTAACATTCTTTTGAGGAATAAAAGTTAGATTATTGATTATCCAAAGGATCAAGAGTTCATTCTGGGCACGCAAGGGGAATGTTTTCTTATTTTATTCTACCTTATTATTCGTAATGATTGAATGTTGTTCCTTGTTTCTCAGTTGAATGTTTTGTATGTGAATATCATTCATAAATGATCGAGGGGATCACCTTCGTAAATAATTGTTGTACATTCGTAAATGATTGTTTATTTTATGTGAATTATGGCTGTTGGTGTGATATTACATTGCTAGGATAATATTAATTAAGTGAAGTTTCGAACCAAAAGTAGAATATATTAATTTCAGGTCGCGCTCTAGGATGGCCAACAATAATGACCTAGCTGCTGATATTCGCCTCTTGGCAGAAAGGTTATCCCAGGAAAGAACTGAGCGCCCCGATTCTGCAGGGGACTTGTTTGAAAGGCTTGCGAAAGTTAAGCCACCATACTTCAAGGGGCAAGCAGACCCGACCTTCCTGGAAAACTGGATTAGGGAGTTCAAAAAACTATTTGGGGCGGTAAACTGTCCTGAAAATATGAAAGTAGGTCAAGTTGTCCTTTACCTGAAAGATGAGGCCGGCCTATGGTGGAGGGAAAATGGAACTAGACTAAGTGCTGCTGAGGGGTTTAATTGGGACTCATTTATTTTTGCCTTGAGGGGGAAGTTTTATCCTCCTTTTATGAGAAAGCAGAAAGCACATGAATTCATAAACCTTAGGATGGTGAATGTGACCATTGCTGATTACTATAGCAAGTTTATAGCGTTGTCGAGGTTTGCACCTGAGGTTATAGCTACAGAGGAGCTAAAGGCTCAGAGGTTTGAGCAAGGGTTGGCCGATGAGATCCAATTGGGATTAGGTGGGGAAACCTTTACAGCCTTAGACATTGTGTATGGGAGAGCTGCTCATATTTATGGCCTACAGACCAGGAGAGACAAGAAAAATGTTGTTGTTGGGGATAAAAGAAAAGAGTTTAATGCTGGGGGAAGTCAAGGGAACATCAAAAGGACTAGGAATGGGAATGGAAATGGTAATGGGAATGGTAATTTCCAGGGAAAGAAACAACCAGGGAAATAAATTCAACAATAGAAATCAATCTGTGAGAGTGCATCACTGTTAGACGTGCAGTAACAACCATCCAGGTAGGAACTGCAAGGGAGAATTGGTGACCTACAACTACTGCCAGAAAAAGGGGCATAGAGAGTATGAGTGCTTCACTAAGAAGAAGAAGGAGCAGAATGGTAGTGGGAGTGGTAACCAAGGGAAACCAGGGTTTAACCATTCAGGGAACCAAGGTTCGAAGCCTGCTGGGGCACCAAATAACCAAGGAAACCAAAATAAACCTGCCAATGGGAACAACAATCACAACAAGGCTCCGGGCAAACTGTTCGTAATAAGAAGAAATGAAGCTGAACGTTCTGCAGATGTAGTTTCGGGTACTTTCTCTATTAACTCCTTACCAATCAAAACATTGTTTGATACAGGGGCAACTTATGATTTTATTTCATCCTCTATTGTTAAAAGTTTGAAGTTAGTAGATTTAAAGGAAATTGATTTACCTGTTAGTATGCCTACTGGTGTAACCATAAGGTGTATAAAATTATTTAAGAACTTGCCTTTGAAGATAAAAGATTGCACTTTTCCTTCTAATCTGATAGAATTTAGTTTGGGGGACCTAGATGTGATTTTGGGGATGGATTGGCTAAGTTTGTAAAAGGCCAAGATAGACTGTGAGATTCAGAAAGTGAGCCTAAGGAACCTTACTGGGAAATCAATATCATATAGGCGTTTTGAGAAGTCCAAGAACTTTGGGGTAATCTCTGCGATGCAAGTGAGGAAATTGGTCAAGAAGGGTTTCTGTAGTGTCCAAGATGTAAGTAAAGAAGTTGGGGTGAAGATAGAGGATGTCCCAATTGTAAATGAATTTAGAGATGTAAATCCGAGTGAGATTTCGTGTATGCCACATGCTAGAGCGCGCCCTTGAGTTACTATAGAGTTAAATCCTGGAACGACACCTATATCCAAGGCACCTTATAGAATGGCACCTCCATAAATGAGTGAGTTGAAGACCCAATTGCAAGAGTTGTTCGACAAGGGGTATATTAGACCTAGTGCATCACCGTGGGGAGCTCCTATATTGTTTGTCAAGATGAAAGATGGGAGTATGAGACTATGTATCGATTATAGGGAGTTGAACAATGTAACCATCAAAAACAAATATCCTTTGCCTAGGATAGATTACCTATTTGATCAATTGAATGGGGGGAGTGTGTTCTCAAAGATCGATTTACGCTTGGGGTATCACCAATTGAGAGTAGTTGAGAAAGACATACCTAAGACTGCATTTAGGACTCGTTATGGTCATTATGAGTTTACAGTAATGCCTTTTGGGTTAACCAATGCATGCACCTGTCATATTTATGGATTTGATGAATAGGATTTTCCACGAATTCCTAGATAAGTTTGTTGTGGTATTCATTGATGATATTCTTAACTATTCGAGCAGTGAAAAGGAACATGATGAGCACTTGAGGGTAATATTAGAGACGCTTAGGAAGAACAAGTTGTATGCAAAGTTCTTTAAGTGTGAGTTTCGTCTGGAAAAGGTAGCATTTTTGGGTCATTATGTGTCAAAGGAAGGAGTCTCTGTGGATCCTGCCAAGATTCAAGCTGTGAGTGAGTGGCCTACTCCAAATAATGTGTCTGATATCCGGAGTTTCCTAGGCCTAGCTGGTTATTATAGGAGATTTGTGAGAGATTTCTCAAAGATAGCAAGACCCATGACCAATTTGATGAAGAAGGAATCAAAATTTGAGTGGAGTGAAAAATGTGAGGAATGAGGGGTTTGAGGTGTATAATGATGCTTCAAAAAATGGATTGGGGTGTGTGTTGCAGCAAAATGGGAAGGTGATTGCATATGCGTCGCGTCAATTGAAACCGTATGAGGCTAATTACCCTACCCGCGATCTAGAGCTAGCTGTTATTGTATTCGCCTTGAAAATTTGGAGACATTACCTCTATGGGGCAACATGTAAGATCTTTACAGACCAAAAAAGCCTGAAATACATTTTCACCCATAAGGACCTCAATATGAGACAAAGGAGATGGTTAGAGTTGATCAAAGATTATGACTTGAACATTCAATGCCATGAAGGGAAAGCAAATGTGGATGCCGATGCATTGAGTAGGAAATTGAGCCATAGTATGAATGTCTTGGTAGTTTCCGAGGAATTGTGTCGAGATATGCAGAGACTTAGCCTGGAGATAGTGAATTCTGGGGAGACCAAAGCAAGACTGAGTGCATTATCATCGGGGTTGTCCATATTCGAGGAGATTAAAGAAAGTCAAGCTGGGGATGAATACTTAGAGAAGATCAAAGAAATGATGGGGCAAGGAAAGGAAGTAGATTTCAAGATTCATGATGATGGTAGTTTGAGGTTCAAAGGGAGATGGTGTGTACCGCAGAAGTGTGAAGAACTTAAGAGACGTCTTATGGACGAGGGGCATAATACTCCATATTCTGTGCACCCTGGGGGTGACAAGCTGTACAAAGACCTTAAGCAGATCTATTGGTGGCCCAATATGAAGTGTGAAGTTGTTGAGTTCGTGTCTAGATTCCTAACCTGTCAGAAAGTCAAAATAGACCACAAAAGACCCATGGAGAAAGTTCAACCTGTAGAAGTGCCTAGATGGAAGTGGGATTCCATTTCTGTGGATTTTGTTACTGCCTTGCCTAGATCAAAGAACGGAAATGAT
This sequence comes from Spinacia oleracea, assembly GCF_020520425.1. Classification (NCBI taxonomy): domain Eukaryota; kingdom Viridiplantae; phylum Streptophyta; class Magnoliopsida; order Caryophyllales; family Amaranthaceae; genus Spinacia; species Spinacia oleracea. Next base: position 56,543,945 of record NC_079490.1, read on the forward strand.
ACTATTTGGGTGATTGTGGACCGTCTAACAAAATCAGTTGTGTTTATTCCGATCAAAGAGACATGGAAAAAGAGCAGCTTGCAAAGACTTACATTAAGCATGTAGTGAGGTTGCATGGGGTCCCAACCGATATTATTTCAGACCGTGATTCAAGATTCCTCTCAAAATTTTGACAAAAGGTCCAGTTGAACCTTGGGACAACATTGAAAATGAGCACAGCTTTCCACCCTACCACTGATGGTCATACTGGGAGAACAAACCAGCCTATGGAAGAAGTTGTGGGATCTTTTACGGTGATGACGTGTCACGCGCTCCTCGGAGGTATCAAGTATGACCTGGCACGAACTTCTGGCAACCTGCAAAACAAGTATATTCCCGTATGAATATTCCCTCCGATGCCTAAGTAAGTATAGGCTAGAGAGAGAAGTGATTCTAGAGAGAAGGCAGAGCAAAAGTAGTATTTAGTAGGTTAGAATGAAATTGAATGCCCTCTACCTAGGGATCTGCACTATTTATAGTGTTAGGGTTTCTTGGGAAGTGATCCCTCCACCCTACCTGCTTGGTACGTGTCCCCAGGGGATCTGGGACACGTGTCCTTTGTGCTGTCAATCATGGGCCTTTTATGGGCTAAGCAAGTGGGCTCTGCCTCTTATCTGGTTTGGGTGCCAAGGCTTGAGCCTACTTCCTGGTCTTGGGCCCATGGACTATCTGCGCTAACTTGACTTGATCTTTGTGGCTTCGTTGGGCCTAAAGAGGGTTGGAAAAATTTAGGCCCACATCATTTGCCCCTCATGAGGAGTGAAAACAGACATCAGTTTTCACTGCTCTTGGATTATCCAGCGAGGCAGTGACGCGTGGCGGAGGTAATCATTTCTTACCCCTCTATAAATAAGTGACGAGTTTGAGTGATTTTCCCTCATTTCTAATAGTCATTTGAGAGCCACAGAAGAAGGCGATTTCCGGCGTCCAGCATCAACCAGGAGACACTGTAGCACCGCCACAATCTTCAAAGTCTTGTTCTTGTAGTTCTTCATCGAATTCCTCTGGAAATCTTCTCTTCGATCTATCAGGTAACATTTATTTTGGGAAAACTTGTTTGTTTAATTTTGGTCATTCCTTGTCCCTTGTCTATGATGTGAGGGCCTCGTCAGAACTGAGGGCGGCGACTTGCCATTTTGATGTCTTCCCTTCTCAAGTTATGCCCCTCGTCTTGAGCCAATTCTTCAGCCTGTGCAGGATATCATGGTGCAGATAGAAGATGAACCGCATTTCGAAGGGGAATCTTCTTCCCCTATAGAGGAGGACGCCCCCACAAACGAGCGCGCTGATGGTGCGCCGGCAGGCCCTTCAGGTGGAGAGGAAGGCCACCTTCACCCCTGCGAGATCTTCCCACTTCAGACGTGGCTGGCCTTTCTTACCGCCCAGGGAGCGGATTATGGGGCGTCTCTTAACCTAGGTTCTGAGTATAAATTTTGTATGCCAGCTGGCATGGACTGTACTAGTTTTGGCTTGGTAAAAGGGGAGTTCGCCGTGTACAGCTCCTTCCTGAAGCTCGGCATGAGGTTTCCTCCTCATCCCTTTGTGGTGGAGGTATTAGACGGCTTCAATATTGGTTTGAACCAAATGTCTCCCAATTCCTGGGCCGGCGTTTTTGGCTATATTGCCCGGTGTGAGCTTGAGGGTATTAATCCCTCTTTCCCAGCAGCATTCCTCAGGATAGCCTCAATGTCTCAGGTTGCTCGGTCCGCTGAAAGTTGGTTGGCTCTTACTTATAAGGGCACTTACCGGACGGTGATGGGCAAGGCGTCCAAGTGGCATTTATGGAGAAAGAAGTGGGTGGTTATCCGAACCACCAACATGGAGATGTGTGACAGGATGAGACGTTGGACGCTCCAGCCCAACTATGTTGGAAAGAACAGCTCCTTTCCTCCCATTTCCCCTACCCTCTGGGAACGAATCTCGTCTTTGTTCAAGGCCAAGCCGCTCACAGTTGGGACCAAGACGACCTATATACCTGAGGGGTGGTTGCCTCACTTGGATCAGTTTGCCGACCCTGTTTTCCTCTCGGCTGTGGGCTTGTGTCCGTATATGCCGAGAGGTAATGTGTTGTTCTTCAGATCTTCCGTTGTTTTTTGACGTTTTGTTTTTTCTAACGTCTTTCTTGATTTTCAGACGAGGCTATGGAAAAGCTGGATGACGCAGCCAAGGGCCGAGTTGATATGCCGACCTGGTTGGAAGAAGTGCTTGACGTCAGCACTTTTGAGGCCTTGCAACGCCAGAAGGCGGCTGAACAGACGATCTTGGACCAAGCCGTCCCCAAGCCGGCTGTTCAACGTCCTATTCCTCCTGCTGAGGGAAAGATGGTTTTGCTCGAGCTTTCCAGAGTATGTGATCTTTTCTTTAATTGTTACAATTGACTTGGCTTTGCCTATTCAGGATTCAAGGAAGGCCGCCTCGGTCACGGTGCTTCCTTCCAAGCGTAGGGCTGGTGGCACGGGGAAACCCGTTTTCAAGTCCACAGCGTCGAAGACATCGAAGGCGTCCACTGCGCATCAACGAGTGTTTTCCTCTCCTAGTTCTCAGAAGGCTAAGGCGGCAACTGATCCACTTGGAGGAATTTCGGAAGCCGTCCGTCGGAACATTCCTTCGAGGACAGCAGAGAGGGCTAGGAATTCTGGTGGTAAGTTTTACTCCAACATCGTAACCACTTGTCGTTCCTCGTCTGGCAGTTCTATAGTCTCTCCCAGGGATTCTAAGGCAGTTGTTTTTCCAATAGAAATACCCGACCCTCAAATAGCCAATGATGCTGAATTGGATAAGATCCCTTCTTCAGGCCGGTTTACTTCTCAGGACCGGAGGCAAATAATGAATTTGATGCGCAGTGCTATTCCTCCGAAGTATGCCGAGACGCTCCCTGAGGCGGCCGAGAATCAACTTGCTGCCATGCAGTCTTCTGCGCTGGATGTAAGTTGTATATTTAATTATATATATTTTTTTTATTATTTTTTTTGTCATGTTTTATAATTACTTTTTCTATTCTGTGCAAATGTTTATTCTGATAGACTCGCTGAAGAAGTGGCGCACTTCTCTGGTGCATGAAGAGGCTAGACACCGTCTTCTTGCTAGCCAGTGCGGTGATCAGCATTTTGCTGCACTGGAGGAGCTTCGTCTCCACAGGAGGGAAGAGCTTGACGAGGTGACCAAGTCCCTGGCCTCTTGACGTGCTGAAAATAAGCATCGTCTTGAGCAGATCGACACAAACTTCTCTCGAATTAAGGATCTTTCTGAAAAGATTAAGGAGAAGGAGGATAACTTCTCCCGTCTTGACACTCATTTGAAGGAGTTGGAAACACAGCTGGAGGCGGCTTGTGAAGAAGTGGTCACCTCAAAGGGTGTGTGTAGCCAGTCGGCCGTGTTGGGTGAGAAGTCGATTCGAGGAGGCATGGAGCTTGCCTGGAATGCCGAGTTTGGCAGTGAGCGCCCCTTCAGCTGGTTCGAGAAGTTTCTCGACTATCAAGTGGAGGTGGAGAAGGCTCAAAAAGAAGGACGCTCTCCTCCTGAGTTTGTTCCCGGCGATGACGATGAATGAGGCATTCTAGGTGCCTTGTATTTATTTTGGGTCTGATTTTGTGACGCCCTGCTTAATGGCACTATGTGCATAATTTTGTAATTATGACTAACTTATTGGAATGACCAAGCGTCTTTTGAACGTTTTTGTTCTTAGCTTTATTTGTCGTTTCTGTTTATTATTATTTTCTGAGCTTTTTTATGTTGATTAATTCATCATTTATGGCTGACGCCCCTAAACTGAGACGGCAAATATTTGCCTTGGTCTTTTTTCCAAGGTCTTTGGCTACGTCATATAGCCGTCGAAAAATGTGTAAGCTCTGTGTTCTAGGTGATCAGCCTAGTGAGGGTGCTAATCTGGGCCACTTCTTAGGCCTTTAAACGACTAGTCTTTAATTCTTAGGAGAATGTTAGTTTGCACCTCTTTGAGAGATTTGATAACGTATTTGACATAAAGGGTTCCCGGCAAGGCCGGCTTGCAGGTACTTTTTCATTTCAAATTCATTAAATGTCGTGCTACATGATGCGTCTATAATTTGGAGGTCTTTACAAAACATTCATTAATTAAGGTAACATAGATGTTAATTTAGAAAAAGTACTTCTTCAGGTTGTCCGCATTCCAGGTACGCAGAATCGGACGTCCCTGCATGTCTTGGATCCGATAGATTCCGTCTCGAACTTCCTCATAGATCTCGTATGGACCTTCCCAAGTAGGAGTGAGTTTCCCTTGCTCATTGGCGCGTCCGACGGCTTCCATCTTCCTTAGCACAAAATCTCCAACTTTTAAAATTCTTCTAGAGACCCTTTTGTTATACTCCCTAGTCATCCGGAGTTTGTATAGTTGCTGGCGGAGAGCCGCGTTCCCTCTAGTTTCTGGCAAGAAGTCCTAGGCCGCTTTCATCATTTCCCAATTGGCGTCTTCGTTGAATCACATGACGCGCAAAGTTGGTTCACACATTTGAAAAGGAAGGACGACCTCAACTCCATAGGCTAATAAGAATGGTGTTTCTCCTGTGCTATTCTTTGTCGTGGTCCGTATAGACCATAGGATATTAGGCAACTCGTCGTCCCATAAGCCTTTTGCTTCATCAAGTTTCTTTTTCATCCCCTCAGAGATGATTTTGTTGAACTCTTCTACCTGTCCGTTAGCCTGAGGACGTCCCACTGATGCAAAACATGCCGTGATGCCAAGGTCAGCCAACCAACCTTCTAATTTGGGCGTCTTGAATTGTGGCCCATTGTCAAAGACAATGGACTGAGGCACGCCGAATCTTGTGATGATATTTTTCCAGATGAATGCTCTCACATCCTGGGCCTTAGTGTTTTTCAGGGCTTCAGCTTCTACCCATTTGGTGAAATAATCGACGGCGACTATCACATACTGCAGTCCTCCCGGTGTCGTCGTATAAGGGCCCAATAGGTCCATCCCCCATTTGGCAAATGGTATTGGGCTGGTGATTGGTGTCAGTCTCTGTGCTGGTCGTCGGATTAGATGAGCAAACAGTTGACATTTATCACACCGCTTAACCAAGTCAAGAGCGTCTTCTTTGAGAGTGGGCCAATAGTATCCAGTTCTTAGAGCTTTTTCTGCCAGGGCCCTCCCCCCTATGTGCGAGCTGCATAATCCCTGATGAAGGTCTTCCAGTACTTCATGCCCCTTCTCAGGGGTTACGCAGCGAAGAAGAGGCCGTGAGAAAGCTTTTTTGTACAGAGTCCCGTTCCATATCTCGAACCAGGTGCATTTCTTTTGTAATCATTCTGCCTGCTTGGGATCATCTGGGAGTACTCCATTCATTTTGTAATTGACAATATCGTCCATCTAGGTGGCTGTTCGATCTAAGATGTCTGTTCTCAAGGCGTCAGTGCTCTTGAACTGTTTTACCTCCCAAAATACATGATGTGGCGTGTCGCAGGATGTTGAGCTGGCTAGCTTGGATAAGGCGTCTTCCTTGTTGTTTTCAGACCGAGGTATGTGTTGTATTTCAAAGCTAGTCAGCTGTTGGGCTTCTTGGTGAACCTTTTCCAAGTATTTTATCATGGCGTCATCTTTGGCTTCATATTCTCCTTTTACTTTACTGACAATTAGCTGTGAGTCGGATAAAACTAGGACCTTTGTCGCCCCTGCTGCTTTGCTCATTTGGATTCCGCATATCACGGCTTCATATTCAGCTTCATTGTTTGACGTCTGAAAGTTAAAGCGCATTGCATATTCATAAACATCCCCTTCTGGTGATTCGCAGATAATGTCGGCTCCACACCCATTCTGGGTGGCGGAGCCATCCACGTGAACCACCCACCGAGTCTTTTCGTTTTTCGGATAGGGCGGCCTAGTCATTTCCGCAATGAAATCAGCAAAAGCTTGTCCCTTTATAGCTTTTCGCGGCTCATACGAAATATCAAATGCATTAAGCTCGATCGCCCAGTTGAGCATTCTCCCAGACGCTTCCAGGTTGGTAAATGGACGTTTCAGAGGTTGGTCTGTATACACTATCAGTCGATGAGCTAGGAAGTATGGACGAAGCTTTTTGCTAGCTAAAAACAGAGCGAAGCCGAATTTTTCTACAGTTGGATATTTAAGTTCTGCATTCTGTAACATGTGGCTGACGAAATAGACAGGTAGCTGCATCCCATCCCTCTTTGTAAGTAGCACGGCACTTAGAGAGTAGTCTGAGATGGCGAGGTAGAGACACAAAACTTCTCTTGAGAGGGGACTGACTAGCCGCGGCAGAGTGTGCAGGTGTTCTTTTAAACGAAGGAAGGCGGCCTCTGCCTGTGGCGTCCATTCGAACTGGGTACCCTTTTTGATGGTACTGAAAAAGTAATGACACTTGTCTTCGGCTCTAGATAAAAATCGTCCCAAGGCGGCTAGACAACCAGTTAAGCATTGTACATCTTTAACCGTCTTTAGCGACGTCATAGTGATGACGGCTTGTACCTTGTCAGGATTTGCTTCAATGCCCCTTTCATCGATCAAAAAGCCAAGAAACTTGCCAGAAGAGACTCCAAAAATGCATTTCTTTGGATTAAGTCTCATCTGGTAAGTTTTTAGGGTCTCAAAGGTCTCTCGTAAATCGCCGAGATGATCCATCTTCTGCTTGCTTTTTACAATCATATCATCAATATAGGCTTCTATATTCCTCCCTAGTTGTTTCGCAAAAACAGTATTCACTAATCGCTGAAAAGTGGCTGGAGCATTTTTTAGGCCGAACGGCATTACTTTGTAGCAGTACAGACCTTGTTCTGTGACAAAGGTTGTCTTCTCCTGGTCTTCGGACCACAAAGGGGTCTGATGGAACCCGGAGTAAGCGTCCATAAAGCTCATCATGGCGTGTCCGACCGTTGAGTCGACGAGTCGATCAATCTTTGGTAGTGGAAAGTTGTCTTTGGGGCAGGCTTTATTTAAATCGGTATAGTCAACACACATCCTCCACGTCCCATTGGGCTTAGGTACCAGTACTACATTGGCTATCCAATCTGGGTATTGACATGGACGTATGAAGCCTGCGTCCATTAACTTCTGTACTTTAGCAGCGGCAGCTAAGTTTCTGGCTTCTCCATGATTCCTCTTCTTCTGCCGTACTGGTTTCATAGTACTATCTACATTCAGCCTGTGCACGGCCACCGCCGGATCAATGCCTGGCATCTCTTCTACCGTGAAGGCAAATATCTTTTTATACTCTTGAAGCAGTTGCACCAGTGCCGTTGCCATGGGGTCGTCAGGAGGGATTCCAATGGGGACTGTCCGAGATGGATCCGCTAGGTCCAGAACTATATCATAGTGTGCCCCTACTGGCTCAGGGCGTCTGCCTGCATTGTGTGCTGTAGGAGCTTCTCGGGTTTTGGGACGACTGGCCAGTGGTTTCATCTGTTTGTTTTCCTTTGGGGAGGCTCCCCATGCTGGTGGTTCCAACGTTGATAAGTAACAATCTCTGGCCAGTTGTTGGTTTCCATAGAGGGATCCAATGCGTCCATTGTCTCCTACAAACTTAACTAGCAGTAAATGGGGAACAATCACCGCTTTTAGGTCATTGAGGGCTGGGCGGCCGAGTATGATATTGAAGGCGGTAAGGCTTGTTACAATCGTAAATCGGATGACGCCTTCCTTGGTCACTGGGGGGACACCAACGGAGACCGGGAGCAGGATGGAGCCAATTGGGTGGACGATGCTTCCTCCAAATCCCACTAAAGGCTTGAATACTCTCTCTATTGTTCCGGCATCGTGCTTCAGTTTTTGCAGACAGTGCAGACTGATTATGTCAGACGAGCTCCCTGTGTCTACCAGTACTCTTTTCACTCGTAGATTGGCCACCTTAATCTCCAGAACTAGAGGGTCATCATCGTATGGTGCTGCCGTCTTCCGGTAATCGTCTTTGGAAATTTCCACAGGGGGTAAGTCCGTTTGAGCTGGACGGGAAGAACGTCCTTCTTTACAGGGTTCCCCTGCCGCTATTCCTCCTGATATTACTGCAACGAATCCTCCGTCAGAACATTGTTGCTAGTGGTGGGGAGACTTGACTCTTCGCTTGCGTCGGTTGAACGGACGTACTGACATAAGCGTCCTTCAGCTGCGTAGCCGTTCAGTATCTTCCTCAGCATTCGACAGTTTTGAGTGTCGTGTCCTTCTATTTTGTGGAATGCGCAGAATGGGGCATGTTGTTGCGAGGTAATCAGTCGTCGGGGGGACCGTTGTTCTATTCCCAAATTCTGTCCTTCAGTCAAGAGATTGTCTTCGAGAGCCGTGTTGAATATAAAGGAGCCTCTTGCTGACGACTTTCTTCGTTTCCTTTTTACTTCAGTGCCTCTACCACCTCTTTCCGGGATGGTGCTATCATGGTGCCTTCTAGTAAGCCTGGGAGAGTGATAAGCCTGAGATTCACAGGTCGTCTGCCGTGAAGCTTGGTTTATCCGCCTTCCTGGACGTCCCTCTCTTACATGCTGGCTCTCCTCTGAGCGTTGTCCCTTCCGGGGTAGACCAAAGTCATCTGATAATGGTTCCACCATTCTGTTGCGCTCAGGGCTGGCCTTGCTGAAGGAACTCTTTATCTCCTCTTGGAGGACGTGCTGAAACCCATCTTGCCATTCATCCGCAATATTTTGTTGAAGGTCATTCAGCAAGTACCGCTGGGATCTTACAGAGGCAAGCCGGCTGGTTGCTGCGCCACAATGATTGCTGGTCTTGTTGTTAACAGAGAACTGCCTTCCTTTGGTAGGAATCCTTGCTCGTCCCTCTGATCCGCCGTTGTGCTCTTCGCCCTTAGATTGAAGTTCGGCCATGACATTGTACCTCCCCACAGACGGCGCCAAATGTTGTGGGATCTTTTACGGTGATGACGTGTCACGCGCTCCTCGGAGGTATCAAGTATGACCTGGCACGAACTTCTGGCAACCTGCAAAACAAGAATATTCCCGTAGGAATATTTCCTCCGATGCCTAAGTAAGTATAGGCTAGAGAGAGAAGTGATTCTAGAGAGAAGGCAGAGCAAAAGTAGTATTTAGTAGGTAAGAATGAAATTGAATGCCCTCTACCTAGGGATCTGCACTATTTATAGTGCTAGGGTTTCTTGGGAAGTGATCCCTCCACCCTACCTGCTTGGTACGTGTCCCCATGGGATTTGGGACACGCGTCCTTTGTGCTGTCAATCATGGACCTTTTATGGGATAAGCAAGTGGGCTCTGCCTCTTATCTGGTTTGGGTGCCAAGGCTTGAGCCTACTTCCTGGGCTTGGGCCCATGGACTATCTGCGCTAACTTGACTTGATCTTTGTGGCTTCGTTGGGCCTAAAGAGGGTTGGAACAATTTAGGCCCACATCAGAAGATATGTTGAGGGCTTATGCTATTGACTTTAAGGGTAGTTGGGAAGACCATCTAGACTTGATCGAATTTTAATACAACAATAGTTATCATGCGAGCATTAAGATGGCCATTTGCTGGAATGATTTCAGTGAAAACATAGTTTTGGGAACGGAATTCATTGAAGAGACTGTCAGGAATGTAAAGATGATTCAGGCTAGAATTTAGGTTGCCATGGATAGGCAAAAGAGTTATGTTGATTTGAAAAGAAGAGATTATGAGTTTGCCGTAGGTGATAAAGTGTTCTTGAAAGTATCACCAACCAAGGGTGTGATGGGATTTGGGAAAAAGGGCAAGCTAAGTGCCAAATATGTAGGCCCATATGAGATTCTGCAACGAATAGGGAAAGTAGCATACAAGTTAGCCTTGCCAATGGAGTTCGAAAATATGCACGACGTGTTTCACATTTCCCACTAAAGCGCTATATCCCTGATGAGCGTCATATCTTAGAGCCTGAGAGAATCCAAATTGATAGTAGCCTCACATACGAGGAAAGGCTTGTGAAAATACTCGATAGGAAGGTGCGTAGTACACGCAATAAGGACGTCAGCATCGTGAAAGTGCTTTGGTCGAACCACGAGTACGAAGAGGCAACGTGGGAAGCCGAAGCTGAAATGAAGATCAAGTATCCAGAGTTATTTTCTGAGGTGAGTTACGAGGGCGTAACTCGTTTTCTTTAAGGGGGGTAGAATGCGATAGAAATATGGCAATTTTATGCATTTTATGCTCATTTTTAGCAACTTATACATGTTGATGCAAGTAAATAGATTCTCCGCATAAGAAAAAGGTGTTCGTGAATATTACAAGCAACTCTAAGTTGGCAAAAGAGTGAACATGAGTGGCACAAGTACTTCTCCAGTAAGAATAAGTTGAAAACTTTTGAGAAATAGGTGAATTTTCGTGTCAAGTTTCGGGACGAAACTTCTTTTAAGAGGGGTAGATTGTAATCCCCCGTAAATTCATAAATTTTATTAATATATTTTAACGTATAGTTAATTATATTTAAATAAGAATTTACGAATTTTAGAAATAAAAATGTAATTAACGGATATTTATTTTTATACGTTTTTAAATATTTCAACGATTTTTGAAATCAAAATAATTTTAGAATTTTATGTTGAAAATAATTTGAATTCGATAACACGTTGAAATTGGAAAATAATCCTAATCGGTTTTGGGATTCAAATTCTAAAACTAAAATCCTAATTCTAGCCCAATTGGGTGAAGCCCAAAACAATAAAACCCAAAATCTCTCCTCCCTTTCCTTTTCAATTTCACGTGAAATCCTCAAAACACCAAAACCTCCCCTCCTCCTTCACTTTCACGTAAAACAAGAACCCAGACCCTACCTCCATTGTTGTTGCTGCCCAGCCGCCACCACCGACGACACTCCTCTCCTCCGTCGTCCCTCTCTGCTTGCCGACGGTAACCTTCTTCTTCCCCTTCGTTCTTCTCCTTTCTCTTTCATTGGTTTCTTGTTATTTTGCTCTCCTTCTAACGATCTTTTTCGTTCTTGCTCTCCACTCGTGTTTCGGTTTTTGCAACCGCAGCCACCTAGCCGCGCCACCCTCTCCCTCGCTGCCGGCGAGCAGTGCTGCCACCAGCGCAGCCGCCACACAGACCTCGACCACCGCCGTGCACGGTAGTCTCTTTTGTTTCTCTTTCGTTTTAATTTTCTTTCTCGATTCATTCTTGACTTTCGACCCTTATTGATGACTCGATTTGTTCCATAGCCACCGAGCCGCCCTTGCGCCGCCGTCCAACCACCGTGTTCTCTCTTCCCTTTTTGGTTAATCCTTAAACCCTAAATTAATTAATGAATTTAATTACGTTTTAATAATTTAATTATGTTCTTGAATTTAAATTATACGTTTTTATAATTTAATTAGAATTTTCAGATTTAAATATTATGTTTAAATAATATAATTAATTTTCAGATTATATAAATGCATTGAAATATTAATTTTTAATTATTTAAAGTATGAATTTTAAGGTTTTAATGGTTGTAAATCATGGTAGGACGATTGTGGATTATTAAAATTATTGTTTTAACGTCTAGGTATGTTAAGTTGGTCTTGGTGAAGTTTTTAAACGAGTTTATATTGTTGAAAATTTAAAGTATGATGTTGGCGAAGAGTTTTCAACGAATTTCAATCATTGATTCAATAATTATTATGCTAGGAAATTAAATACTCAAGTTTTGATATTGGGGAAGGTTCTAAATATGTTTAGGATGTATTAAGAATGCTTTGTTATTGTTGTGAATGGTTAGAAGTTGATTGTGAATCCTTCTTGGTTGTTTTAGGCGGTGAATTCTCCTTAGGCGACTTTTGAAAGTGTTAAAGTGGTTTATCAGTTTGTCTACACAAGGTACGTACATACCTGTGTGCTTGGGGATGTGTGCTTATGTTGAAACCATGTTGTTATGTCTTTGAACTTGGTTATGTTGAAATTTACATGTTTAATGTTGTTGGATGAACGTGTTGAACATGGATTTTATTATGAGAATTATAACATGTTAGCGTGGATGATTGATGCAATCTTGTTGGTTGGGAATATTATATTATTTCATATATATTGGTTAGATCGATTGATCGTTGTTTCCTTTTAGCATTTCACTACTTTATGAGGGCCAAGGACCTTGTGTAATCCCCCGTAAATTTATAAAGTTATTAATATATTTTAATGTTTAATTAATTATATTTAAATGAAATTTGTGAATTTTATTATATATATATATATATATATATATATATATATATATATATATATATATATATATATATATATATATATATATATATATATATTGAATGTATATTTGTTTATTTAAATGCATTTCAAATATTTTAATGATTTATGAAATCAAACATTTTTAGAATCATAATTCGAAAACGATTTGAAACATAGAAACAATTCGGTTTTAGAAAAGTATTTCTATTCGGGTTTGGACTGAACAATTTTAAAATTAGAAAATGAATCCTAATTCTAGCCTAATTTAAATACCCAAGCCCAAATAAACCCCCTAAACCCAAAAATTTTACCCACAACTAATTCTCTCTCCCCCCCTAACTCAACCACACGAAATTCACGTGAAACCCTCCTTCACGTTTTTTTTCCTTCTCTTCGGTTCCTGCTTCTTGCCCTCACGCACACCACCATCACCCAACCATACCAGCAACTATATTGCTGCTTAATCACGCCACCACCATCAGCTCGCACCACCACCAGCGCATCAACCACCACCGCAGCCGCCTCACCACCGCAGTCGCTGCACCACCTTCGTCGTTCCCTCCACGCTGTGCCGCCCACCTGCAGCGTCGCTACTGCGCTGCACAGCCACCAATCCTCCCCTTCCTCTTCGTTGCTTGCTACCACACTCGATAGCAACCGCGACCACCAGCACCAACCGCGTCGCCCAACCCCGCCACCACCAGCACTGCCGCCGCCGTCCCTCCTCTTGCTGGCGCCCTTACCCTTCCTCTTTTTGGTTATTTCTTTAACCCTAGAACTATTTAATGCTTTAATTTTGTTTTGGTAATTTAATTAATGTTTTCATACTTTAAATTTATGGTTTTAATTATGTAAATATAGAAATCATATTTCATATTTTGCATAATGAATTATTTAATTTTCAAATTTATTAATTTTGTTAAATAAGGGTTTTAAATTATTAAAGCATGAATTTTTAAGGTTTTAATAATTAGAAAATCATAGTATGATGTTTATGAATTATTAAAGTTATGATTTTTATGATTTTAAGCACGTTGAATATATTTTGGAATAGTTTTAAATCACCTTATATTGCTGGAAATTTGTAAAGGGCATGTTTATTGAAGTTTATGATAATTGGTGATCATTAGTGTAGTAATCACTATGCTAGGAGGTTTAGTAGCTAAGTATTGACATTGGGGAATGTTCTAATTATGTTTAGGAAGGGTTTGAAGCACCCTAATGTTGCTGAAAATTCAATGTGAATTGATATGAGTCTATATTGGTTGTTGTTAGGTGGAGAATTCTCCGTAGGCGACTTTTGAATTATTAAAGTGGTCTCGCAATTTGTTTACACAAGGTACGTACATACATGTGTGCTTGTGGATGTGTGCTATTATGGAAACCATGTTGAATATGTATATGAACTTGGTTATGTTGAAATTTACATGTTTAATGCCGTTGGACAAACATGTTAAATATAGATTTTATTATGAGAATTATAATATGTTAACATGGATGATTGATGCAAGCATGTCAGTTGGGAACATTATATTATTTTATATATATTGGTTTAGATCGATTGATCGTTGTTCCCTTTTAGCATTTCACTACTTTATGAGGGCTGAGGACCTTGTTTAGTAAGTGTAAACTTTATACCTATATAAAGGGGTTAACCATTGTTAAAGGAAAGGTTGAGTTAATTGGAATGAATTCTTGATTGATAACTTTGTGATAGCTTACTTAATTCCAAGATAAAAACAATTGTGAATACTTGTTGATTACGTGATTTATGTGATTGATGAGTCATAACAAAGTATTAATTGGTAAATCATGTAAAGTGAAACTGAATAGCAATAGCTTTAGATTGTGCACGTCTGAAGTGACGGACAAACATGAGTTGGGGTTCATGGTGGTAGCCCATGGCCTTTTCTGGGACCGGATTGATCACCGTGTTCTATCTTATTCAAAAGTTCCTCGATATCGCAGGTCACTGAGGTTACGGAGTCGCGCCCGCACCTCATCTTCCTTAGTGAAGACTTCTGGTTAGACTACTCGGTCCATTGACTATTTTAATTTAATAATATTAATGTTATAAAAGTCTAGTCCAGTCTAGTCTAGTCTAGTCAAATGTGATTTTCAAGTTAATATGTTTTGGTTGTCCTTACTTATGTTATTAATATCATGTTAGGATTGTTCGTATAATATAATCATGTTAGAATTATTATTGATTTAGTATGTAGTACTCAGCTTTGCTGATTACGTACTTTGTTTGTGTGTGTTGATCATGGCTATGTCTTATTGATCCTGTAATGACCCATTTTGGTGAGCAGTCTCTAAGGATCAATAAGCGTTGCCCATCTACAGGTTTGAAGATGATACATCATTGGGATCGGGATTAGAGAGCTTGTATTTAGTTTGCTTTGCTAAGTTGACTTTGGTTTGTTAAATTGGACTTTAAACTTATTTTCGTTAATTGGTTTTGGAATTAAATCTATAGTTGATTATTTATAAACTTAAAGTTAGTTTTATGATTTCCGCTGCAAAATTCTGAATAAGCCATTACGTTTTCACACGGGCGATAATGCTTTGATAATTCTCTACGTTTTATATTAAAAGTTTATTCTAGGAAAGAGAGAATTGTCGGGGTGTTACAAAGTGGTATCTAGAAGCTTATGGTTTTACTTCAATAATTTAAGGCGCTTAAACTAGCTAGTTACCTAAAACGAATTTCCTAGGATTGAGCTCCTACTCATTATATCATTAAAAAATGCATAATTTTTGGGGGACCAAATTCATTTTATTTTGTTTGAAAGTATATTAATATTTCTTATTTTAGTTGAAATTAACTTAGTTATTCGAATTAAATTAATGACTCCGAAACTATTTTTATTAGTATTCTTTATTTATTCTAAAGGCCCGAACTTCTTTTTAAAAAATGGGGTTCGAATTTTTTTTTTTTATATATTTTGAATTAAGTCTACGAAATTTTTTTTAGGGAATCTAAATTTTTTGTTCGAATTAATCTTTCTTTTTGAACTTATTTTAATTCTTATTTGAAAAAAATAATATTTTTTTCTATATATGTTCGTTTATTATTTATTCGTTTAATAAAAAAATTATTTCTTACAGATCATTCTTGTTTCTTCATTCAAATGCTTCAAGTATTCTGATTCATTATGAGAGTTGGGTAGTGTAGGAAAGGACATATAGAATAGAAGCATTATGTCTGCAGTGAATACTTAGTTCAACATGATTGTACTTTCTCTACCTGCTAATTGTTTATGTCTTTCCCATGCTTTACGATTGCTATTTATTCTTACTTATTATGTATTGTGGGATCGTACGGTAAGTGAGAGTACTAATTACTAACATAAATTATGTTTGATTGCTATAGATTACTAATCATGTCTGACATAAAAGAAAATAGAATAAGGAGTGACTCCAACCCTATTGTTCTGAGTGATGATGACTCCAATCTTATTGTTCTGAACGATGATGAAAATGTGATGAATTATGAATCTGACAACAGTAGAATTTGTGAGCTAGAGCGCACTTGGCGCGAGGTAATGAAAGTAGGTGTGTTTGATAGTGATGATGAGTCAATTCGTGAGTATGACCGTGTTGTAGGTCAAACAAAAAGAGATATCTACAATGCTTTTATGAGGGTTGAAACTGATTCTGAACCTGAAGAGGATGAGTATGAGGACGAGCCTTAACTTGAAGTTCCGCGGAGGTCCGCAAGAGGAATAAGACGAGTCTATTATTATAATGCCGAGATGAGGATGAAACTGAATATGATCTATTTATCCCAGAAAACTACGATGAGTCAAGAGATAAAAATGACAATGTTTTTCTCTAGGTTGTTTATTTATTTAGTTGTGTTTAGGAATAAAGTTGGACAATTCGCCCAACCGTAGTTTATGTTTATACCATAGAAACCTTTATTTTATTTTAAGGACAAGTGTGTTGTTAATATTTAGGAATTGTTATTAACATTTTTTTGAGGAATAAAAGTTAGATTATTGATTATTCAAAGGATCAAGAGTTTATTTTGGGACTCGAAGGGGAATGTTTTCTTCTTTTATTCTACCTTATTATTCGTGATGATTGAATTTCGTTCCTTATTCCTAAATTGAATGCCCTTTATGTGAATATCATTCATAAATGATCGAGGGGATTACCTTCGTAAATAATTATTGCACATTCGTAAATGTTTGTTTATTTTACGTGAATTTTGGTTGTTAAGGTGATAGTACGTTGCTAGGACACTATTAAGTGAGGTTTTGAACCTAAAGTAGAATATATTAATTTCAGGTCGCGTTCTAGGATGACCAACAAAAATGACCTAACTGCTGCTATTCGCCTCTTGGCGGAAAAACTAACCCAGGAAAGAACTGAGCGCCCCGATTCTGCAGGGGACATGTTTGAAAGGCTTGCGAAAGTTAAGCCACCATACTTCAAGGGGAAAGCAGATCCGATTTCTTAGAAAAACGGATTAGGGAGTTCGTAAAACTCTTTGGGGCGGTAAACTGTCCTGAAAATATGAAAGTAGGTCAAGTTATCCCTTACCTAAAAGATGAGGCCGGTTTGTGGTGGAGAGAGAATGAAACTAGTCTAAGTGTTGTTGAAGGATTTAATTGGGACTCATTTGTTGTTGCATTGAGGGAAAAGTTTTATCCTCCTTTTATAAGAAAACAAAAAGCACAGGAATTTATAAATCTTGGGATGGGGAGTATGACTATCGTTGAATACTTATAGAAAATTTATAACGTTGTCGAGGTTTGCTCCTGAGGTTGTAGCCACAGGGGAGCTACAGGCTCAAAGGTTTGAGCAAGGGTTGACCGATGAGATCCAGTTGGGATTAAGCGGAGAAACCTTTACATCTTTAGATATTATGTATGGGAGAACCGCCCATATTTATGGTTTGCAGTCCAGAAGGGACAAGAAAAATGTTGTTAGGGAAAAAAGAAAAGGGTTCAATGCTGGGGAAAACCAAGGGAATTTCAAGAGGAATATGAATGAGAATAGGAATGGGAATGGAAATAGAAGTTTTCAAGGAAGGAACAATCAGGGGCACACCAATAGGAACTAATCAGAGAGAGTGCATCACTGTAAGATGTGCAGTAACAACCATCCTGGTAGAAACTGCAAGGGAGAATTAGTGACCTGCAACTATTGTTAGAAAAGGGGGCATAGGGAGTATGAGTGCTTCACTAAGCAGAAAAAGGAACAAAATAACAATGAGAGTGGTAACCAAGGGAAGTCAGGGTATAACCAATCCGGAAATCAGAGTTCGAAGCATGTAGGGTGGCAAAACAGCCAGGGGACCACAATAAGTCTGGCAATGAGAACAACAACCATAATAAGGTTCCAGGCAACCTGTTCGTGATGAGTAGGAATGAAGCTGAACATTCTGCAGACGTAGTTTCGGGTACTTTCTCTATTAACCCTATACTAGTTAAAACGTTGTTTAATTCAGGGGTAACTCATGCTTTTGTTTCGTCATCTGTTGTTAAGAGTCTAAATTTAGTAGATTTTGAAGTGATTGTTTTACATGTTAGTATACCTACTGGTGTAACCATAAGGTGTACCAAGTTTTTTTTTGAACTTTCCTTTGAAGATAAAAGATTGAGTTTTCCTTCTAATCTGATAGAATTTAGTTTGCGGACCTAGATGTAATTTTGGGGATGGATTGGCTAAATTTGTACAAGGCCAAGTTTAAGGAACCCTATTGGGAAATCGACCTCATATAGACGTTTTGAGAAGTCCAAGAACCTTGGGGTTATTTCTGCGATGCAAGTGAGGAAATTGATGAATAAGGAGTGTGAACTATTTTTCTGTAGTGTGTTAGATGTGAGTAAAGAAGTTGGAATGATCGAGGATGTTCCCATTGTGAAATAATTCATTGATGTGTTTCCGAGTGAAATTGCGAGTATGTCACCTGCTAGAGCCTTTGAGTTCACTATAGAGTTAAATCCTGAAACGACACCCATATCTAAACCACCTTATAGCATGGCACCTCCCGAATGAGCAAATTAAGACACAGTTGTAAGAGTTGTCCGATAAAGGTTATTTTAGGCCTAGTGCATCACCGTGGGGAGCTCCGGTGTTGTTTGTTAAGAAAAAAAGATGGGAGTATGGGATTGTGCATCGATTTTAGGGAGCTAAACAAGGTAACCATCAAGAAAAAGTATCATTTTCCTAGGATAGATGACCTATTTGATCAATTGAATGTGGCAAGTGTGTTCTTGGAAATCGATTTGCGTCCGGAGTATCACCAATTGAGGATAGCTGATAAGGAAATACCTAAGACCTCATTAGGACTCGTTATGGTCATTATGGGTTTATAGTAATGCCTTTTGGGTTAACCAATGCATCTGCCATAGTTATGGATTTGATGAATAGGACTTTCCACGAATTCCTAAATAAGTTTGTTGTTGTTATTGATGATATCCTGATTTATTCAAATAATGAAAAGAGCATTGAAAACTTGAGGGTTGTATTGGAGACGCTTATGAAGAACCAGTTGTATCCAAAGTTCTCTAAGTGTGAGTTTCGTTTGGAGAAAGTAGCATTTTTGGGTCATTATGTGTCAAAGGAAGGAGTCTCTGTGGACCCTGCTAAGATTTAAGCTATGAGTGAGTGGCCTACTCCAAAGAATGTGTCTGATATCCGAAGTTTCCTAGGCCTAGCTGGTTATTATAGGAGATTTTTAAGGGACTTTTCGAAGTTAGCAAGACCAATGACTAACTTGTTGAAAAAGGAATCGAAATTCAAGAGGAGTGAGAAATGTGAGGAAACTTTCCAGATTTTAAAAGAGCGTTTGACCTCCGCACCTATCGTCGCGTAAATTGAAACCTTATGAGGCTAATTACACTACCCATGACCTAGAGCTAATTGTTATGGTGTTCTCTTTGAAGATTTGGAGACATTTCCTTTATGGGGAAACATGTAAGATCCTTACCGACCATAAAAGTCTGAAATTTTGGCAAAAAGGTCCAGTGAACCTTGGGGATGACATTAAAAATGAGTACTGCTTTCCACCCTGCAACCGATGGTCAGCCTGAGAGAACTAGCCAAATAATGGAATATATGTTGAGAGCCTGTGCTATTGACTTTAAGGGTAGTTGGGAAGTCTACCTAGGTTTGATTGAATGTTCTTACAACAATAGTTACCATGCGAGCATTAAAGATGACACCCTTTAAGGCAATGTATGGAAAGAATTGCAGAAGCCCCACTTGCTGGAATGATTTTCGTGAAAACATTGTATTGGGGACATGATTCGTTGAAGTAGAAATATCCAAAGTTATTTCCAGAGATGAGTTACGAGGGCGTAACTCGTTTTCTTTAAGGGGGGTAGAATGCGATAGAAATTCACGCTTTTTACCTATTTTTATAGCAATTTTATGCATTTCATGCTCATTTTTAGCAACTTATACATGTTGATGCAAGTAAATAGATTCTCCGCATAAGAAAAAGGTGTTCATGAGTAACACAAGCAACTTTAAGTTGGCAAAAGAGTGCACATGAGTGGCACAAGTACTGCTCCAGTAAGAATAGGTTGAAAACTTTTGAAAAACGTGTGAATTCTCGTGTCAAGTTTCGGGACGAAACTTCTTTTACGAGGGGTAGATTGTAATCCCCCGTAAATTTATAAAGTTATTAATATATTTTAATGTTTAATTAATTATATTAAAATGAAATTTGTGAATTTTAGTAATAAATATAAATGCATTTCAATATTTTAATAATTGAATGTATATTTATTTTATTTAAATGCATTTCAATATTTTAATAATTTATGAAATCAAACATTTTTAGAATCATAATTCGAAAACGATTTTAAACGTAGAAACAATTAGGTTTTAGAAAAGTATTTCTATTCGGGTTTGGACTAAACACTTTTAAAATTAGAAAATGAACCCTAATTCTAGCCTAATTAAAATATCCAAGCCCAAATAAACCCCTAAACCCAAAAATTTTACCCACAACTAATTCTCTCTCCTCCCTAACTCAACCACACGAAATTCACGTGAAACCCTCCTTCACGTATTTTTTTTCCTTCTCTTCGGTTCCTACTTCTTGCCCTCACGCACACCACCATCACCCAACCATACCAGCCACTATATTGCTACTTAATCACGCCACCACCATCAGCTTGCACCACCACCAACGCATCAACCACCTCGCTGTTGCCGCGCCGCCCAGCCGCCGCCCAGCAATCCTCATTTCTCCTCCCTGCGCCTCCAGGCACAACATCACCCCCCTCTTCTTGCTTCCGGCGTAAGTTAGCCACCACCGCAGCCGCCGCACCACCGCAGTCGCTGCACCACCTTTGTCGTTCCCTCCACGCTGCGCCGCCTACCTACAGCGTCGCTGTTGCGCTGCCCCGCCATCAATCCTCCCCTTCCTCTTTGTTGCTTGCTACCAAACTCGATAACAACCGCGACGACCAGCACCAACCGCGTCGCCCAGCCCCGCCACCACCAGCACTGCCACCGCCGTCCCTCCTCCGCCCGGCGCCCTTACCCTTCCTCTTTTCGGTTATTTCTTTAACCTTAAAACTATTTAATGCTTTAATTTTGTTTTAGTAATTTAATTACTGTTTTCATACTTTAAATTTATGGTTTTAATTATGTAAATATAGAAATTAGATTTCATATTTTGCATAATAAATTATTTAATTTTCAGATTTATTAATTTTGTCAAAAAAGGGTTTTAAATTATTAAAGCATGAATTTTTAAGGTTTTAATAGTTAGAAAATCATAGTATGATGTTTATGAATTATTAAAGTTATGATTTTTATGATTTTAAGCATGCTGAATATATTTTGAAATAATTTTAAATCACCTTATATTGCTGGAAATTTGTAAAGGGCATGTTTATTGAAGTTTATGATAATTGGTGATCATTAGTGTAGTAATCACTATGCTAGGAGGTTTAGTAGCTAAGTATTGACATTGGAGAATGTTCTAATTATGTTTAGGAAGGGTTTGAAACACCCTAATGTTGCTGAAAATTCAATGTGAATTGTTATGAGGCTATATTGGTTGTTGTTAGGTGGTGAATTCTCCGTAGGCGGCTTTTGAATTATTAAAGTGATCTCGCAGTTTGTTATTATTATTATTAAATAATAACAATGATAATTAATTATTATTATTATTATATCTAAATTGATATGAACTTTTTTTTTCTGATCAGATCTAATCTAAACTTTTTTTTTCTGATCTATTCTAATCTGAAGTAAATAATAAATTCCTAAAATAAATAATACGGATTTTTCATGAAATGCCCCTGAGGTTTGCTTTAATGCACCAAATACCCCTAAACTTTCCAGAATGCACCAAATATACCCCCGAGGTTTTAAACAATAACACAAAATGCCCTTAATGAGTATTTTCCGTCTATTCCGTTAACTTTTCCGTTAACATTAAATTATTATTTTTTTCCCTTTTTTTTCCTTTATCTTTATCTTTCTCTTTCTCTGTCACTTTCTCTTTCTCTTTTCTTTCTCAAACTTCATTGTTAATCCCCACCTCAATCAAAATAAATAATTGCCAGCATTCTCAATCAAATAATTGATTCATGAATACCCTAATTTCAGCACCAAAGACAACAAATTTCACAATTAAAAGTAACACCCAAAAAAATGAAAACAAATGAACTAAATGTTCCAAATATAAACCTTGCGAGCATAAAGATCAGTGAGAATGGCGCCCCAGCCGCCATTACTGAAACTGTATTGAACAATTGATGACGCAAAGAGCACGAACCGCATAACTTGCTTAACTGAAAAAAGATTGAGATGAGGAGTAAACGGCCAAAGACAAGCTGTTCCAACATTCCATGTTGAAATAGTGAGATCAATTGCTAAATTGCTCCATGGTGATCTAAAAAACCTCCGACTAACATGCAAGCGATGGCGGCGCTCCACCGCCATTTCAACAATCTTGCCCCTTCCTATAAACAATCCACCTTTCTTCCATCTTCGAAAACCCAGATTAATGAAAACCCCAAAAATATCAAATGGGGGTAATTGCAAAAAAAAAAAAAATCAATTCTACCAAACAAAATATTTGTAAAAAAAATCAATTTGAAAACCCAGATTAATGAAGTGTCGTTGTTGATGTTGCTGCTATTCGGTAATAAAACGGATTGCAAATCCACCATTGTTGTAGCTTGAGGAGAGAGAAAATGGTGATTTTTTTTAGGAGGGATGAAAGAATTGAAGGAAAGTGACGGTGAGGAGAGAGAAAGGACCGACCAAGGGCAAGTTAATGAAATAGGGTTTTAGTTAGGGATGATGATGGTGGAAGAAGAAGAAAAAGAACAAGATGATAATTGATGGCGTGAAGGAAGAAGAAGAGCCCAGAAATTGCGTGAAGGAAGAAGATCCCAGGGAAAAAAATTGGGTTTTTTTCATATTAAATAACAGTAGTTAATTAAATTTTTGGGTTTAATTAATATAATTAAAGGTTAGTATTATAATTAGTAGAGAAATTGGTTGAGTAAGGGCAAAAAAGTAATTTCATGCTAACGGAGACTTAACGGAATAGACGGAAAATACTCATTAGGGGCATTTTGTGTTATTGTTTTAAACCTCAGGGGTATTTGGTGCATTCTGGAAAGTTTAGGGTATTTGGTGCATTAAAGCAAACCTCAGGGGCATTTCATGAAAAATCCGTAAATAATAAGGTGCTGAAATAAGGTGAAATAAATAGAAGTTTAGTCGGAGTCATACCAGACATCGCGTAGTGTTTGAGAATTCAATATTTTTCTCCCAATCGGACTCACACTAATAAAGGTGCGCCTCTAACCTCTTGAGGGTTTCAAACAGTACGGAGTAGTCCGTATTAATAAGAAGAAATAACTCTTCAACGACGTTCACTTTTCTCAATCTCCTCCCATTTGCACATTTGTAAAGCGCGTTGAGAGAGAAAGAGAAGCAGAAGGGAAGCGAGAGAAAGGTCCGTGCCATACGAAGTGCGGGGATTCTCAGCCACTTCTTTGCCTTCAGCTTCTCCTGCTTCGCACTCTAACCATCTTCAGGTCTTTTATCTCTCTATCAACTTGCAGTCTTTATCCTTTTTAGATCTGAGATTTTTTCATTTTTCTTCTTCTTCGTCTTCATCAAAAACCCTAAAAGTACTTTTTTTTTTAATATTGATTTTCCGTTGATTTGTGGATATCTCATTCATTATTGCATGATTTAATAGCTAGTTTGCATGTTAAACACGGACATTTTTAGTCTTTGTTGGGATCTGAAACCCCATTTTCTATTTTTCTTTTTTATTGTTGTTTGCTTGATTTTTGCCATAGCAACTTGTTCTATTGTAGTTAGTTGTTGCATTTTTATTTTTTTGATTAGGGTTCCAATCTCTTTGCTCCTTTTGCATTTTCATTTAATTCTAAAATAGTTATACTTCTCGTTCTTTTATGTTATGTATTTTGTATTTCAGTAGTAACATTAACTTTAGTTGTTGCTGTTTTGGGGATTTTGTATGTTTTTGGATTCATTTATTTATATTTTGTCAAGATTTTACCTTTGTAAAGAATACCATAGGTTTTAGTTGTGCTGACTTTAGGATTTTACAGGAAATCTTATGGCTGCAACAGCTACTGTTTCACCTGGGCCGCGTTATGCACCTGAAGATCCATCGTTACCAAAACCATGGAGAGGGTTGGTGGATGGGAAAACTGGGTACTTGTACTTTTGGAATCCAGAGACTAATGTGACACAGTATGAGAGACCTGGTTCATCTTCTCATGGTTGCTCGATTCCGTCAAGGCCTTTCTCGGGTTATGTAAGTTCTTCAGCCCAAGTACAACAGTCCTCTAATGGACATAAGGATGATAATGATGATAAATACAATAGAGGTAGCAGCGGAGAAAGGATTCAACAGGTATACTTCCCTATTTATTAGTTTTTGTTATGTGGGTAACTTTTGGGACAATTGGTTCTGGTGTTTTGTTGTTATGAGCAAATACTCCCTCCGCCCCATGTTCTAAATACTCTTTGTTAAGAGTTGGGTGGGTGGAATTGAGAAGATACTAAAATGGTGACCATATGTAATTTATGTGAGGGTAAAGTTGTGGTCCCATGAGCGTTTTTAATAATGGAGCAATATTTTGGAGACGGACCAAAATGGAAAATGGGGAAAACAAAAAGGGACAAAGGGAGTAGTTTTTTGTCAATTAGTTATCCTTTGGTTTTACTAGGAGTGCTGCGCTTTAGCCAATAAACAAAGACATCTACTTTTAAGTAGTGCCGGATATTCTAGAATTTAACTTGGCATGTATTGCTTACATTTAACATCCATGAATTAACGATTCTCGGATTTCATGTTAGGTTCCATTGAGAATGCTGAAGAGTGTTCGATGAGTAGTTATAAGATCTAGAGTATTTAGTAAAGTTTGTCAACTTCTGGTGAAGATATTCTTGTAGCTACAATGTGATTTCAGCTTTTGTTTGCTATCTACTACCCTGTTCCTTAGAGTTTTCTACACCTACTATTTGCGCGGATTCAAATATAATATTTAAACCACTGATATATCCAATTTCGTATGTGAAAAAGTTATAAAAAGTTGATATTTTGAAAATACGTATCCAGACCAATCTGACAATCTTACATGATAGCATTTTGATGTATATATAAAAGTGACATTTTACGGACAAAGTTTTCATACTTTGGAGTTTGGACACATATTCTGAAGTGTAAAAACTTTCATGAACAGAGGTCGTATTAGCCAATGACGGTTAAATGGCAGTACATATACTCAGTAGTAAATACATATAATTTAATTTCTACATAGTATTTCAGCTTATCAGCAGCTTGTTATTAACGTGGATTGAAAAAGTTTCTGAAACTTCCTTTTTCCATCATGAACGAAATAGAGGGCAAAAAAGCTTAATTTATATATGAACGTAGTTTTTAAGGCCTAGTGTAAAATGCCCTAGTTGACTAGTGTTTAGAGTAGGTAAAATGAAATGCAAATATTTTATGTGTTATCTTCCTATACAAAAAATTCAATAATTTTTATTGAAAAGTAATAATCAAGCTAGTTTTTAAGGCCTAGTGTAAAATGCCCTAGTTGACTAGTGTTTAGAGTAGGTAAAATGAAATGCAAATATTTTATGTGTTATCTTTCTATACAAAAAATTCAATAATTTTTATTGAAAAGTAATAATCAAGCTTCTTTTTTAAAAGAATCAAAATTTTGAAAGAAAAAGTTTGAAACAAAAGGCATTTCTGGACACTTGTTAAATTTGTTCGTAAATAGTCATATCCTTGTTTCTTACCTTCTGATTTTTTTTTTCATGTTTCAATTGTGCTACATTGGACACTGCGCTTTCTTGCTGTCTTAATAAATATTTAATTTCTTGAGTAGAGCGCCAGAGGTGGAAATACTCCAAATGAAGCAGTTAGTGAAAGATCTACTATAGAGCATGTACCTGTGGATGCAGTTAGCGGTTTATCTGCTGAAGCTTATCGTCGTCGGCATGAGATATCTGTTTCTGTGAGTATTAAGGGCTACAACCTAATATGTGCTTCAAATATCCTACTAAGTTTGTCAATGCTTAACAATACCATGCATGTCATTTGCCTGCCACATCATGATTTTTGTTAGGATCTCTTCTGTTCACCTTGATTTACTTATTTCTTGGAAAAATAAATAAGTCTACATAAGAAATAAGTTCAGATAGGATAAAACAAGTTCAAATAAGCTCAGATAGGATAAGCTCAGGAAATGTATGTTCAGATAATATAAAATAAGTTCAAATATGATAAGTTTAGGAAAAATAAGGGTTACCCAAGTACAGTTTATAACTAAAATAAGTTTCGATACGTTCGGATAAGTTCAAATAAAATAAAAATAAGTTCATGAAAAATAAGTGAAATCAGGTGAATAGAATGCACCCTTAATGTTGTCCTAGACAGTGCAAGATATTTAGTAGTTGAGTATTTTCTGGATATATCATGGGTTCAAGGTTTAGCAGTAGCTTTATGAAGTGAGTAAACATTCAGCACTACTTTTCGCAATTTGTCTGTTAAGCATGCAAAAAGGAACTTCTTTATATATATATATATTGATTTTTCGACAATACTTGTATGATTTTGATGAAGTTGGCTTGTAGCTTACCTTTTTGTTCCTCTTTTGTGATGGGAACAATTTATTCCTGACTCTAGTTTACTTTGTTGCCTTTAGGGAACTGGTGTGCCCCCACCTTTCATAACTTTTGAAGCTACTGGTTTCCCTTCTGAACTGCTGAAAGAGGTATCAATATTGCTTTTGTCTCATAGTTGATCTGTCCCAGTAAATGTGCTGAACTATGTTGCTGACTATTTCCATGCAAAGTTCTGCAGTTGCTGGAGTTCAGACTTAATTATTTTGCATCTTTACTTTTTGTCGCAGATGCGATATTTGCTCCAGGGAGGAGCTAATGTCGTACGCTGTGCTGCCCTCTGTTGGAGGGCTTTATAATTGGAGTGCTCTTTTACGCTGGACCATTGTTTGAGATGGGATTTTGGAATCATCCAAGTTCGTGGCTGGGCTGCTGTCGGTGATGATTCAGTCAGCCACTTGGTCCAAATAAAAAGAAGAGGCCACCTCCTGCTGTGGCTTGCATCTTGCAAGCATTCGCTGCCTGCATAGGAGGATGGTGCTTCTTCTTGCATGCTCCTCTATAACGCTCCAAAGCTGCCTTTGAAATTTCCTAGCATTTTTACTTAGGACTGTTGTGGCGTTCTGCTTTAATAGGTACACCAGGCTGGCTTTTCTGCTCCTACACCTATTCAGGCACAATCGTGGCCAATTGCAATGCAAGGTCAAGATATAGTGGCAATTGCTAAAACAGGTTCCGGAAAAACCTTAGGCTACCTACTTCCAGGTTTTATGCACCTCAAGCAGCGCCGCAACAATCCACAAATGGGCCCAACTGTGTTGGTATTGTCACCAACAAGGGAATTGGCGACGCAGATTCAAGACGAGGCTGTGAAATTTGGGAGATCCTCTAGAATAGCTTGCACGGTAATATTCTGCTCTCCATTTCTCGAACAGTATTCTGTTTGTAACAAGTTTTGCTTGGTTGTCTTGCTGGATGAGTTTTAGTATATCTATTTAACTGGAAGTTGAACATTACAATCTGTTTGTGTCCGGGGTCTTCTCTCTAATCTCTTTCTGATGATTGGAAATTATGATTCCTTGTTTGTTGTTTCCATTAAAATCTCATACTTCTGCTGTCTTATAAAGTATATGGCAGCATGCATTTGTTTTAGGAAACTTGATATTCAAGTTATGTGATGTATTAAGGTCTGTTTGTTTCAACTTATTTAAGAAAAAATAAGTTCAGAAAAATAAGTTTAGGCACGAAATAAGTTAGATAAGTTTAGCAAAAATAGGTTTCTTAGACAATTTAACATACAAATAAGTTTTTTTCAGCAAAGTTTATCCACGCAAAAAAAAATGTTTCAGACAAAAGAAGTTCCAGACAAAATAGGAAAAATAAGTTCAAAACATCAGATAAGTTAATTTCACTCAAAACTAGGTGAACCATAGCCTTAAATTTAAAGCGAGCGTAATTTGGTTTGAATTAGCTAAAACCGAAAGAGCTGTAGTCAATATTGTTTGGGGTTATGAGACATTGCATATTGTAAATTTTCATGAGTATCTGTTTAGAAGTTCTGACAGGTTATGAAAACGTGTTGTGGTAATATTGACTGCAAAGTGTGCTGCTTCAATTGATGTTTATGGAACTTCTGCATTTTAAATGTTATTCCTTCATTGAAATATCTGCAGTGTTTATATGGAGGAGCGCCCAAAGGCCCACAATTGAAGGAGTTAGATAGAGGAGTAGACATCGTAGTAGCTACTCCTGGTCGTTTGAATGATATCCTAGAAACAAGGAGGGTTAGCTTGAATCAGGTCTCCTACTTGGTACTTGATGAGGCAGATCGGATGCTGGACATGGGTTTCGAGCCACAAATTAGAAAAATTGTGAAGGAGTTACCCACTCGTCGCCAGACTCTGATGTACACAGCAACATGGCCTAAAGAGGTCCGGAAGATTGCGGCAGATTTACTGTCAAATGCTGTCCAAGTTAATATTGGTAATGCGGATGAACTTGTTGCCAACAAGTCGATCACCCAGGTAACCGCCAAAATTTACTGATGTTTGTTTTCAGTAGGTGAAGAATTAACAATGAGCTTATGATGGGTGTACAGCAATTGTCTTATAGTGATTGATATAATATTATCCTTGATGGTATTGGAGTACATGTGCTAAGCTTTTAATTTTTTCTTCTGTAGCACGTGGAAGTACTGTCTTCTATGGAAAAACAAAGACGGTTGGAGCAGATATTGAGAGCTGAAGAACCAGGATCAAAGATCATAATCTTTTGTTCAACTAAAAAGATGTGTGATCTTCTTGCTCGTAATTTGTCACGTCAATTTGGAGCAGCTGCAATTCATGGTGACAAGTCCCAGAGTGAACGGGACCATGTACTAAATCAGTTCCGGTCTGGAAGATCTCCCGTCCTGGTTGCTACAGATGTTGCAGCCCGTGGTCTGGATGTAAAAGATATCAGGTTGGTGAATGGTGCTTACTCGTATTCACTGTCATTGCATTTATGGAAGACTCCTATGTTAGTTGCTTGTTTGTCCTAGCTCCTAAGTAATACCCCAAATTTATTTGGTTTGCATGCAGGGTGGTAGTCAACTATGACTTCCCTACAGGAATTGAGGACTATGTTCACAGGATTGGGAGAACTGGAAGAGCAGGTGCAACTGGAGTGGCTTATTCCTTCTTTAATGACCAGGATAGTAAATATGCTTCTGATCTTGTAAAAATTCTGGAAGGGGCGAATCAAAAGGTTCCTCAGGAGGTCCGTGATATGGCACTTCGAGGTGGTGGTGGTGGAATGGGTAGGTTTAGACGATTTGGTTCTGGATCTGGTGGTCGTGATGGAGGCCGGGGCGGGAGAAGTGACTCGAGCTATGGTGGCAGGGATGGAGGAAGGGGTCGTGATAGGTATAAGTTATACATGATATTCTTCTATTTAGAAAGTACTTTCTAATTTTTTTTATTATTTTGGCTTATCAATATCAAACTGGGCATGAAAATGCTTTTTAACGACCTGTTAGAATTCCAACGTGTTCTCTTTTCTTTTTGTATTGCCCGAAAAAAAATGAATTTTAATCTTTCCAAAATGGCATCGTAGTTATATAGCAACTCACTGTACATATAAGTATCATAAAGGTTGATCTGGGCACAAGCATCATAAAAGTTGTAATGTTATTGAGCTGATCTATATGGTTTTGAAGAGTGTATATTCTTTATCAAGTCTCTTAGAATGAGAAAAAACCATGCTGTTCTATTTGGTATTGTATTGTTCATGTATGCGTTCCCCTTGTGCTGGCTCGATCCTCTGGATACTTGTTCATTGAATAGTAACTTTTTGTCTGGGTTGTTGCATCTATTCTGGCTTCTTGGTCTAAATTTGGGTTTACTTTTGTTATGTCCAAAAATCTCCTGACAATATATGGAGTATCATTGTTTTGAATTTGTTGTACCTGTTGTAATGGTGCTGTGCTGGATGACCTAATTTGTCTTCTTTGTAATCAGAACTTAAGTTGGTATGTAGTATCTATATGGAGTTTCTCATTGCTCATTTATATTATTTCTTCCCTGTCCCTCTTTAACATGTTTAAGAAAGTTTCTTGCTAATTTATTCTGTTAATTGTAATACGAAGCTATTTTGCTAATGTCATTTGATTATGGGAACAGGTATGATAGTTATGATAGAGGTTACCAAGCTAGAGGGCGGAGCCGAAGTCCAAGTCCCACTGGTCAGAAGGCGTGGGGTGGTAATCAAGTCAAGGATCAGGGGTGGAGCCGTGGGAGAAGTAGAAGCCGCAGCCCTGAAAAGATTAACAAAGGCCAACCAGGAAAAAGTTTTCACGAAATGATGATGGAAAAGACTCGTTCTTCTCCTATGTTTCCACAAAAAACTCCAGCTGCTGATTATGGTAATGGCCAGTCAGCATGGGGGAAATCAAATGACGAGGAAGAAGAGGAAGGTGCTATTCCCTCGTGAACATATGTCAAGTGTTTACAAAGCTAAGCTGACTTGGTTACTACATTTTTTGGTCGAATATGATAGGGGTTATGATGTATGTGAAAATCCCATATGATATTGGTGTCTACTATTGTCTACTATGTGGGATTTTACCTTAATGACAGACAGTCAAACTTTTGTACTGTAATTGGAAGTAAATGGCAATGGACAGGACAGAAATGCAGGTTTCTTGATGTTTTGCAAGTTTAAAGAGGAGTACCCATTTAAAATAGGGATTAACTTTGAAATAGCGTGGGATGTATCTCCACTGTATTTGTATTTATGCAGGCTGTGCTTTCAAATGACTTTTGGTGGTTTGTGTATAAATGCTTCATTTTTTGTTTGATTTTTCGCGTGCAGGTCAATTATTTTGGCTAAAATTCTTGTAAGGCCTCGCCTGGATTCCTTGAAATAATTAAGAGGGTAAGATCTATGGGATAATTTCTATCGTGGGATTCTTTAAGGGGGTAATTTATCATCAAAAGGTCTTGCGCACATAAGGTGTACAATAACTTTATTGTAAACCAAAATAACTTTTACCTAGTTTTTTGTAACTTTTACTATGTTTTGGTTAACTTTTATATTATGAAATTTGTTTTGATAGATTAACATTTTAAAAGGTTAAATGATTAATTTTTATACATTATTAATGATTTTGAAGAATTTTTTTTATTAAAATGAAAAAAGTTTATCAATAAAAAATAGATAACTTTTACATATATAAGGGTAACTTTAATGTATTTTGAGTCAACTTTTACTTTGGTGTACAATATTTATTGTATACCCCTTGTAAATAAGAATTTGTGATTAATCATTTCTTTAAGTTTGGCATTATTCATTGGATATTAGGGTGAATTTCTATCCTCTTTTCTCACATAGCCGATTTCGTCCCACCAACTCAGAAACACCAGGCCACCGCACAAACACAGCTGCCGCCTCTATAAGCCTACCACCACCTTGTCAACCGCCAAATACGACTCTATGCACCACAATTGTTTTTTTCAAAAAAACTTCCAGATTCAAAAAATTGGAGAGCGAAAGACAAACAAAATTTCATAAAAGCTTGTAATTCACAATTGATTAAATGGTCAAAGTCGACCATTAAAGCTCTGGATCTGGAGATTTGATGGTCTAATTCGACCACAAAATAAACATCTTGCTCTTGAACAGACAATGATAGAAGAAAGGTAGTTGTGAGATTTAAGTGTCAAATGTGGTAGATCGAACGACGGTGGAGAGATTAGTTGCCGGCGGTAGGAACGGAGGTGAAGAGATTAGTTGCCGGCGGAAATAGAACGATGATGGTGGAGGGATGATTGGAGGGGATGATTATGAGAGAGAAAGTCAAGGCTCAAGGAGTGGAGGGTGAAAGATTACGGTGTAATGGTTACCCTAGGGGGGGCATGGGTAATGTATTATCCTCAAATGAAGGGTAAAATTTCCAGGCTCAAAAATCTAACCTCATAATTTCCAGGCTTGTAATTTAGGCCCAAAATAATTACTCCCTTACAATTTCCAAGCTATTTCCCTCATTCCAGGCGGGTCCTAAGTCTACAACATATGTGTTACACCACTTCTGTAATGAGGATGCTGGTGTTCCTAGACTTCTCAAAATGTTCGAGTTTAATTGTAAGGCCCGAAGTTGGCATCCAATATCCCAAATGTTATAGTAGGTTTATTTAATTAATCACAAACAAAAAATTCATTATTGAGGGTATGTTGCGTGTAGTGAGTTTGTTCTGTGTCGATAGTTTGTTTTGTGTAATTTCTCTCTCAAGTAGAGTTAGTTGACGGGAAGTGTAGATGTAATAGCGTTAACTTCGAAGACTTCCGTTCAACTGAAAGACGATTGACGTCGAAAGGTAATTTTCATGTCCCATGTTCCATGGCTGCATATATCCCATTATATTCAGAGCCAATCTTGAGTATATATACAATTAGATGTTTTGAAGAAGACATTTGTTTTAATATTATTTTAGATGCGTTCTTGTGTGGAAATTTGTTTGTTCTATATGCCGTATGACTTATTCTAATAAAATTTTCTCTTTCCTATAAAATAATTTTTTTTTGTCCATGTTTGTTTGGATTAGTAAAAATCAATTTCCAAGAAGTTCTGTTCTTAAGTCCTTTCAAAAACTAATTGCTCAACTAATTACATTTCGACCATTCTGTGTTAAATAGCTGTTGATAAGATGATCAATTTTGATGTGTCAGGGTTTTGCTTTTCCATGCCTAATAAAAGGATTGTAGTTTCAATACAACACTGATAGCTTAATACACAAAATTAAGAATCAATGTAGGGGGTGGGTATTGCCGGCACACAATAGCAAAGTTCAACTAAAAAGGATAAAGCGGGGGTTAAATAATAGAAAAAGATGTGGTGTTGAAAAACACAACACTCTTAAGTTGGAATTTTGACATTAGGGAGAAGCCTCTAGCTCTTTGACAGCAAGTGGTTCATACCATTCAGGGACAAATCCAGCAGCTCTCCTTGCTTCTACATTGAAAGGTGGCTTCAAAGGCCCTCTGAAAAAAGTTCTAACTGTTGTATGGAACTTCTGAATGACTGCATCATCATCCTCAACTTGCTTGATTCCACTCTCTTCATTAGGAGAACGATTTGTACATCTCAAGCAAAGATATTTGAACCATCTTACCCCGGCAGCACAGTGAGTGATCTCCTCAGGATAAATCACAGTTTCTAGTAAATCTGCTGTTTTATCATCACCCCCATTGCGGAAACGAGCAATGGTTGTTGGTATCACATCAAGTCCCCTAGCCTGCATTCAACAGTTTTAGCAGGATAAAAGAGCTTCAGTAGAGGTAGTATTTGAATATTATCACATGCCATACCATTTTGTGGATAAAATTTGCTCAATATGGAACTTAGGAATGCCGGGAATGATTACATTTGCAATAATATGATTAACATACAACTAGCAGTCTTTACAGTTGAATAATAAAGTATGTGATATCGGCTTTTAGATGCACTTTTAAGAACGAAGAAAATTGAATCACTGATAAATGAACACCTCATGCTACCCTTTTCTATTGCTGTCTGTTTCCCCCTAATCAACCCAGAAGAAGGCAGGAACATCTTGTACGATTGTGAGGAGGGAAAAGAGTGTGGAAACTTCTCTCCATCTCTGAAACCTTCTGCATTATACGTTTTAAATCTTCGTTCATAAGTAACATAATTTGTCCCACCCTTTGAACAACCCTCCTTGAAACTTATTATTTCCTTTTTTATTTAAAATCTTTGGAAGTGAAAAACATATGATCTATTCCTTTTGTTGACCCTCCTGATAATTCTCCCCACAGATTACCTCTCCCCAGATCTTGTAATGTCTCTAGGCAGGCTTCAACCAACTGAAACGTGGCTATTAAGCTAAATGTTGATGCTTCCTAGAAAAATGATACTCTGTTGGCTGGTTTGGTAGGAACTGCACACCTGATAAAGGGATTATGGGAAAAGAGATATGCAACCTCAACTGCAATTCGGTAGTACTGTGGCTACACGATCAAGATTAGCCTGATCGAGGCTGAAGGATGGTTAAACACCATTGTCTCTGCACCAGTAAGACTGCAGTCATGCCCATATATTTATTTTTCACTTTTTATGCAGGGAATATGTACAATTTAAATTATATCCCATAATGGAAAAGAGAAATTAATGTCCATTTCCAATGGAGCCAAAGGTTCATTTGTTCTTTTGGTTGTGGGATGTAATGGACTAAATTAAAATGGCTCTTCAAACCTCTTCGCTTCCTTTCCATGAAGTAGAAGATCGTCGACCCGTTATTGCTTTTGGGTCAATTGGAAACAACCTCTCTGCAATGGGGTAAGGTTGCGTACGTCCGACCCCCCTTACCCCGCTTCTCGCGGGAGCCTCTTTGAGGCAATGTGGTAATGATAATGATAATGAATGGAACAGAGAAATTGACTTTTACTGAGGCAATGGGGTTTGATCAGAAGCTTCTTGTTGATGACGTTATAACAAAAGAAGCAAGGATTTGAAGAATTTAATTTAATCAACAAGCCATAATTAGCCTTTGTACAAAGCCCAAAACTGTATTAGACCTTCGTAAAATGCAGGTGGCATTAGGTGTAGGAGCCGTGTGATGGCTAGTAACAAATGCCTTGTTGAACCTTTTTAACATCTATCAATAGCACCAATCCCAAATATCCCCTTTAAAGCCTTGACGAACAAGCTCCAGCTAGATACATAAATATTTAGTCTTTAGTTTTGATTGCTCTCAAATGTTCATGCATTAGTAAATTTGTAGGCAAACATTCTGGAAGCATTGAAAAGGAAATGAAAACTTGCTGAAACCCTATTCTTCCAACATAGAAAGAATAGAAAAATACAAATCTGTGATTTTTCCAATTCTTATACGTGATCAATCTTATAACACATCTAACTAAATCTAATTAACTCGTTTCCCGATTTTTCTAACAACTTTCTGTTATTACTTAACTAGTCACGTGCAACTTACATGAATTCTAATAATGAGAGCTTTAGGAAATACTATGTTGAACTCACCATTATTCTCTATCACAGCTGCTCTCCAGTAATAGTTTTAACTTACTACAACACATGATGAGAATTGTAAAAATCAAATTCCATAAGAAGTTGCTTGAAATCCCATGAGGCAGATCACTTCACTTGGTATTTCACATCCTCCAAAAGGTATAACCAAACTGACTTGAAAATTGTTCCTTGTAACTTCCAAGAAAAACTTCTACAACAAACTGGCCAGCAAAGTGATTCCAATCAGCAACAGACACAACTTGAGAAGAGAGAGCTTCTAATTTAAATCCCATACTTCTAGCCACTTCAAGGTCAACAAAACTGTGTACTGCCTGAATCACTCAAAATGTGTAAAGGTTTATTCTCTGAATATCCCATAACTCTTCTCATGGTTTATTCACATAAATGCAAAGGTCCATTTCAGAAATCTCAAACCTAGGGCTATCCTCCATCTGACTCCAAGCCATAATCATGTTTCCCAAGTATCACAAAAGTAATGAAGACCCAAAGCTTGCTTTTTCTCCTTTCTGCAGCTGCAAGTTTTCTTTGTGGTCTAGAAAATAGTTTAGCAGGTTTGAAGAACAAGAGTTCAATTTGAAAGAAGGTTGAGTGGTAGAGCACTGCTTTGCAAACGTTCAGTGTAAGGTTTAGAAAACCCTGCCCAAAAGTCCGGGTAGGTTGATTTGTAGCAATGTTTAGCAGCCTCAATACTCACCTCCTGCAACGTGACATACTCACCCGCAGATGCCGATGTTGTAGGCTTGAAAGCCATTACAACTGGTTTAACAGTAAGCTTTAGACCCCCTCACAGAACTACAGAAAGTATGAATCAGGAAAAATATGGTTTTTTTGCACAGCATAACATACCTTAGGTTCTCACATTCATCAACAAAAGCTTCAATTGTACCAGTTTGATGTAATTTTTTGAATTACTTTGTTCCCTTTGTCTCGGATTACTAAAGGTCTGAACCCATTACTTTTATTATTATTTCTCAATTCTCACTTCCTATGGGACCACTTCACTAGCTACTTTCTAAAAAATAAAAAATAAAAAACTTGTTAAGAAAGAAACCCCCTATTCACACCTCTCAAAAAGCGAGCTAAGCATACTAAAGGTTCTTAAACTTTGCCCCAATTCTCAGTTTGGTCCCTCAACTTTCAAAATTTCCAGTTTCATCCCTAAAAATGTATGGAAAAATCTAGAAGTACAAACGGTGTTAGTTTTTGGTAACTTAGCTCAAACAAAATTTTTTCTAATTAGTCTTCATAAAACCTAATAATCCTAAATAATTCTGATAACTTAGCTCTCTCCTTCTCTCCTCTGCCTTCCTTAACGTTACGGCGTCACCACCTAAATCATCTCTCCAACAAAAACTCGCTCAAAAAATAAAGAGCACTCATAAATTATATGTGATTGCATTTTGGTAAGTGCTCTGGTTCATTGATGTCAAACTTATCCGTTACTTGAAGAAACAAGTTTGTCCTTAAGCTCTTTGGTGTTGAAATTTTTTTGTTGATCTGTGATTAAAATATTCTTCTTTTTTTTTTTGTTTGAGCGTGACTTCAACAAAACGGGTCAACGAGGGTGAGTAAAAAATCTCCTTGTGATGCAGGATTGTGCTTGTTAATTGTTACGGAATTTCCCATCATCAAAACTACCCAACAAAGCGTCAAGAGGTGTGTGTACGGTCTATCATTATTTTCTTATACTTCTAAATATTGAGGCCTAAATATGGATTCTACATAATAATCTCCCATTCTATCTATATGGGCCTACCATATCAGCAGATCTTGTGTTAAGCAATAAAAAGCAGCTGGATCACTTCATGTATGTTGATAAATTAGAGCCTTGATCGCCTATTCTGGTAACAAAAGGCGCTAAGCCGCTCCCGGGGAGACACCCTTTTCATGGGAACTTCAGAACCCTTGACGGGTCCAAGAGAAAAAGAAAGAAAAAACTGAACAAAAAGTTGTGATCAATGGAACTCCTAGTAGATGGTCTTGGCAATTGAACCAAATTAATGGGTTAATTAGGATTATTTGGGTTAATTATGGTTAATTATGTTTGGGCTAGATCATGAAAAGTTAGGACGAGGGAGAATGTCAGACCAATTAATAAAATTAGGAGGAGAAAATAAATGTTTATTTGACATAAAAATAAATTATTTTCGGCAAAAAAGGTATGTCATTATATTTTTGGCAAAGAAGCTAAGTATAAAAAGGTAACTCACATAAATTTGCCTTTTAATGCTTTTATTTTATTTTTCCTTTTTATTTAATGTACTTAACGGTCAAATGGATGGAAGTTGGTCGATGTTAGCTTATAGTGTTTTCCATCCATTTTGAGGGTCCAAACTGCGTTTTTGAAGGTTAAGGGACCAACTAGGAATTGGAGCAAAAGTTTAGGAACTGTCACTATGCTTAGCTCCTCAAAAGAAATTAACCCAATACCCAAAAACTTGATTAAAAAAAAAATCCACTATCAACTCAGATTACCACACAATAAATACTCCCTTTGTCCAAGATTAGTTTTATCCTTTCCTTTTTCATGTGTCCAAATTATTCTACACTTGTACTTTTAGAAAGACCCCACTAAAAATTAGTGTCACACACTTATCACATTCTTTAAAATACCTAGGTATCTCCTATAACAACTAGTTTTAAAAGAAAATAATACTCCATCTGTTTGAATGTAAATGCATCATTGGAG
The DNA here is from genome assembly GCF_020520425.1 of Spinacia oleracea. NCBI lineage: Eukaryota > Viridiplantae > Streptophyta > Magnoliopsida > Caryophyllales > Amaranthaceae > Spinacia > Spinacia oleracea. Next base: position 56,581,436 of record NC_079490.1, read on the forward strand.
ATTTCACGAAGTTATGAGTGTTAACTTTTGGATTATTTTACTGAGCAAATGGGCTAGTGGGTGAATTATTTACTTTAATAAAAGTAGAATGGTGACCAAGAAAAAGAGATCGTTTTTTGAGCCAATATGGATTTGATGACGACAAACTAAAGTAATCAACTACCGTGGTGTGCAAGGATCATTGACGAATAGTTGTGCCCAAGTCATCGATAGTAGAGCTCACCGGAGGTTGATGATTGTGAGATTCTTATCACAAAGAAGCATAAAATTCAGAGCTGGGACTGCAGAGCAGTTCTTTGAAAGGTCTGAATCCATTACTTTTATTATTATTTCTCAATTCTCACTTCCTATGGGACCACTTCACTAATTACTTTCTAAAAAATAAAAAATAAAAACCAATTAAGAATAAACCCCCTATTCACACCTCTCAAAAAGCGAGCTAAGAATACTAAAGGTCCTTAAACTTTGCCTCAATTCTCAGTTTGATCCCTCTACTTTCAAAAGTTCCAGTTTGATCCCCAAAAATGGATGGAAAAATCTAGAAGTATAAACGGTGTAGTTTTTCCGTTAAGTTCAATAAAAAGTTAATAAGCTGAATTGAAGTTGTTAAAAAAAGGAAATTGAATTCCACGTAGACTTTATAATTAAAAGACAAATAACTAAATAAGCTAAGTTAGTTTTTAGTACTTAGCGTATTTACCAAAAATAAGTTATTACGACTTAGCTTTTTTGACAAAAACAACTTATTTTTCTTAGCCCAAACAAAAAAGTTTCTAATTACTCTTCATAATTAAACCTAATAATCCTAAAGAATTCTGATAACTTAGCTCTCTCCTTCTCTCCTCTGCCTTTCTTACCGTTACGGCGTCACCACCTAAATCATCTCTCCAATAAAAACTCGCTCAAAAAATAAAGAGCACTCATAAATTATATATGATTGCATTTTGGTAAGTGCTCTGGTTCATTGATGTCAAACTTATCCGTAATTGCAGAAACAAGTTTGTCCTTGAGCTCTTCATTGTTGAAAAACTTTTTGTTGATCTGTGATTAAAATATATATATATATATATATTTTTTTGTTTGAGCCTGACTTCAACGAAACGGGTCAACGAGGGTGAGTAAAAAATCTCCTTGTGATGCAGGATTGTGCTTGTTAATTGTTACGCAACTTCCCATCATCAAAACTACCCAATAACGCGTCAAGATTGTCCATTTTCGATGGAGTCAAAGATTCATTTGTTCTTTTGGCTGTGGGATGTAATGACTAAATCAAAATGACTCTTAAAAACCTCTTCGCTTCCTTTCCATGAAGTAAAAGATGGTATTCCAGTTGTCGTCCCGTTATCGCTTTTGGGTCAATTGGAAACAACCTCTCTGCAAATTGTAGGGGTAAAGTTGCGTACACCCGACTCCCCCTTACCCCGCTTCTTGCGGGAGCCTCTTTTAGGCAATGGGGTAATGATAATGATGACTTTTAAATATTGAGGCCTAAACATGGATTCTACATAATAGTCTACCATTCTTCAATTCCATCTATATGGGCCTACCTTATCAGCAGATCTTGTGTTAAGCAATAAAAAGCAGCTGGATCAGTTCATGTATGTTGATAAATTAGAGCCTTGATCGCCTATTCCGGTAACAAAAGGCGCAAAGCCGCTCCCGGGGAGACACCCTTTTCATGGGTACTTCCAGAACCCTTGACGGGTCCAAGAGAAAAAGAAAGAAAAAACTGAACAAAAAGTTGTGATCAATGGAACTCCTAGAAGATGGCCTTAGCAATTGAACCAAATTAATGGGTTAATTAGGATTATTTGGGTTAATTTGGTTAATGATGTTTGGGCTAGATCATGAAAAGTTAGGAGGAGGGAGAAAATAAATGTTTATTTTAGGATATAAAAATAAATTATTTTCCGCAAAAAAGCTAAGTCATTATACTTTTGGCAAAGAAGCCAAGTATAAAAGTTAACTCACATAAATTTTCCTTTTAATGCTTTTATTTTATTTTTCCTTTTTATTTAATGTACTTAACGGTCAAATGGATGGAAGTTGGTCGATGTTAGCTTTTGAAAGTTAAGGGACCAAACTGGAATTGGAGCAAAGTTTAGGAACTGTCACTATGCTTAGCTCCTCAAAAAGAAATTAACCCAATTCCCAAAAACTTGATTAAAAAAAATTCCACTATCAACTCGGTTTACCACACAATAAATACTCCCTTTGTCCAAAATTAGTTTTATACTTTCCATTTTCATGTGTCCAAATTATTCTACACTTGTACTTTTAGAAAGACCCACTATCATTTGAATACATATCTCCTCCCACTACTGAAAATTAGTGTCACACATTTATCACATTCTTTAAAATACCTAGTATCTCCTATAACAACTACTTTTAAAAGAAAATAATACTCCATCTGTTTGAATATAAATGCATCATTGGAGATTTCACGAAGTTATGAGTTTTAACTTTTGGAGCATTATACTGAGCAAATGGGTTAGTAGGTTAATATTTACTTTAATAAAAGTAGAATCGTGACCAAGAAAAAGAGGTCATCTGTTAGAGCCAATATGGATTTGATGATCACAAACTAAAAGCAATCAACTACAGTGGTTTTCAAGTTGTATGTGTGCAAGGATCATTGATGAATAGTTGTGCCCAAGTCATCGATAGTAGAGTTTAATGGAGGTTGATGATTGTGAGATGCTTATAACAAAGAAGCATAAAATCCAAAGCTGGAACTGCAGAGAAGTTCCTAAGGACGGACTCTAGAGAAGCTAGAAGTTACATAGTTCCTTCGGAAGAACCGAAACTCCAGATGAGCTAGAGGAACTCCGAAAGAGAAGTAGCAGTTGCGAAGGGGAAACTCGAAGAGAAGAAGTCTGTTCGTATGAGTTTACATTCTTAGGCTTCACTGTAAGGAAACAAGAACTCGTGTCAGTGGAGCTCGTGTCATGGGAACTTGTGTCAGTGGAACTCGTGTCCGAGGAACTCGTGTCTAGGAACTTGGTCTGCATCCTAAATATAATGTCAGTATGCATTAATCTAATTGTCAGTTAACTTAGAATATAAACGTGCATTTAGGAAAAAATTTTACGAGTTTTAATTTGATTAAAGTCTTTAATAAATAGGTAATTGACTAAGTTTATGATTCTAAATAAGATAAATAAGATTTATATTTTGGGATTAATTAATTAAATTAGTTAATTAACTAGAGTCCATTAAAATTGGGAATCCTAGGTTGTAAAGGTTAAATAAACGTTTATAAGTAAAACAATTAGGTTCCTATTTACTTGAGAATCCCAGGGAGTTATGAAAAAATCACGTTGCATATAACTGACATTTAGTAAGTTTTTCTTAGGAACTTGGAGATCATGCCTAGAAAATAGGAGACATATGTATAAAAAGGCAAAAGGCGCAACAAGGAGATAGGGCCCCTAGGCGCAGGCATAAGGCGCGCGCCTCATCGAAGTGAGGCGCATATTTATAAAAATAAAATAATCAGTACATAATGATAAATCAGTTATTAGGTTCCTATTTACTAGAGAATCCTAAGGATTTGTGGAAAAATCACGTTGCATATAACTGACATTTAGTTTTTTTTTAATTCCGCAATTATTTTGGTTACAAGTTCCTAGTACAATTTACCCCCCCTCTTGCAGTGTACCATCCGAATAACAGGTGGTATCAGAGCTGGAACTCAGTAACAAGCAGAAAACCCTATTGAGTCAAGTTCTTGGAAGAGATGGAAACTTACAAGAATATTATCCCTATTGGAAGAATAGAATGGAAATCTTCTAACTTTCGGGAGTAGAATGGAAGATAATTATAAAATCTGATGAGAGAGAGGGAAGAGAATGGAAATCTGATGAGGTAGAAGATAAAGATAAGATTTGATGAGAGAGAAAAAAGGTTACTCAACCATGCGACCACCATTGTTCGATGGGAAATATTATCCCTACTGGAAGAATAGAATGGAAATCTCCATCAAAGCCGAAAACTAGCAGGTATGGAGAGTAATTGAAGTAGGGAACTTTGAAGTTACAATGACAAATGAAGAAAATCAGGTTGTTCCTAAACCACTCTCTCATTATGACAAGTCTGATTATATAAAGCTTGAAATAAATTCCAGGGCTATTAAATAGTTGCAATGTGATCTTGGTCCTAATGAATACAATCGTGTTATGGGTTGCAAAACCGCTAAGGAAGCTTGAGAACTACTTCAAATTACTCATGAAGGAACTAACGAAGTAAAAATGTCTAAAATTAACCTGATAATGAATAAATATGATTTATTTGTAATGGAACCTTATCAGTCAATTCGAAACATGGTCAATTGTTTTTCTAACATTACAAACGAGTTGGAGTTTCTTGGAAAGTCTATTCCTTCTGAGGTTAGAAAATTGTTGCGAAGTGTGAAAGATGTTGATCAAAAAGTTTTGGTGGGAGATAAGGAAATCAAGGATAGATGGAGGTTCTACTTTGATAACTTGTTCAACGGGGATCAAGGGCGCGATATTGGGGATACAAATATCCCTCGGGATATGGTTAAACTAGACTTTATGCGAAGAATTCAAAAGAGAGAAGTCGAAATGGCACTGAAAAAGATGGGACGCAAGAGGGCAGTGGGGCCCGATGGTATACCTATCGAGGTCTGGAGATGTTTGGGAGAGAGGGGTTGTATGGTTAACAACTCTTTTCAACAAGATTTGGGAAAGTAATAGGATGCCAGTAGAGTGGAGGAAAAGTACTATCATCCCCTTGTACAAGAATAAGGGTGATGTCCAGGATTGTGCCAACTATCGAGTAATCAAACTAATGAGTCATACTATGAAACTTTGGGAGCGGATTATTGAGCAAAGACTGAGGAGAACAGTGAAAATTTCGGAGAACCAGTTTGGTTTTATGCCTGGGAGATCGACTATGGAGGCAATTCATATTATAAGGCAACTAATGGAGAATTATCGGGATAAGAAGAAGGATTTATATATGGTTTTCATTGATTTGGAGAAGGCGTATGATAAGGTACCAAGGGAAATTCTTTGGTGGGCATTAAGTAGGAAAGGAATTCCGAGGAATTATATTGATATCATCAAGGACATGTATGAGGGAGTTAGCACGAGTGTGAGAACTAGTGTTGGTAAGACCGAAGAATTCCCCATTACGATTGGAGTGCATCAAGGTTCCGCACTTAGCCCGTTTCTTTTTGCTATAGCCATGGACGAATTGACGAGGTCAATCCAAGATGGTATACCCTGGTGCATGATGCTTGCAGATGATATTGTGTTGATTGATGAAACAAAAAAAGGAGTGGAAAGTAAGTTAGGAGTTATGGAGATAAACGTTGGAATCTTAGGGTTTTAGGCTGAGTAGAAACAAGACGGAATATATGGAGTGTAAGTTTAGTGGAGTCCAAGATAGAGAGACAGGGGGATTACCTTAGATGGGAGAATTGTCCAAGGCTCTGAAATGTTCCGTTATTTAGGATCTATTATCCAAAAGGATGGAGAATTGGATGGCGATGTGGCCCATAGAATCAAAGCAGGTTGGTTGAAGTGGAAAGGTGCCACAGAGTTCCTATGTGATTCAGGCATGCCCCAAAGATTGAAGGGAAAATTTTACCGCACGGCAATTCGACCGGCTTTGTTATACGGCACGGAATGCTGGCAGTGAAACATTGTCACATGCACAAGATGAATGTGGCGGAGATGCGCATGTTACGTTGGATGTGTGCGCATACAAGAAAGGATCATTTGAGGAATGAGATTATTAGGAAGAAAGTAGGGGTTGCACCGATTGAGTTTAAGATGATGGAAAATCGTTTAAGATGGTTTGGTCATGTAAGCAGAAGATCAAGTGATGCCCCGGTTAGGAGGATAGAAGGGTGGCAAAATGATAGAATTGCAAGGGGTAGGGGAAGACCTAAGAAAACTTGGAGGAAGGTGATTGAGCACGATATGAGCTTTTTTGGGATTGAGGAAAATATGGTGTTGGATAGGACAGAATGGAGGGAGAGAATATATATTGATGACTTCATTTGACTTATAGAGCTTTCATGTTTCTGTTTCTTTCTATTTTTTAATTTATTTTTTATTCTTATTTTATTTTTTTATTTTATTTTTAAAATTCTTATTATTTTATTTTATTTTTAAATGCTATTTTGAAATGTACTTATTTTACTTATTCATTTATTTTAAACTTACTTATTTTTTATTATCTCTTACAATATTTCTTCTATAATATATATACATTTTTCTCTTATTTTACTTTCATTCATTCCACCTTCTCTTCCTTGCTTTTTTCTTTTTACTTCCTGCTCCTTTCTGGTTTGATTGGTGACAATGACGATCTCCTACGACGATTCATGTTAGCCGACCCCAAATCATTTGGAGACTAAGGCTTTGTTGTTGTTGTTGTAGTGTCCCTCGAGATAAAAGGTGGACGGTTAAAGTAACTGCATTCCAAGAATCAGAAGATTTCACCAAGTTCCACATTAAGGGACTCGCTGGATCATTGATGACCCACGAGTTACACATAGGAACTCATGAAGGTGAAAGACCAATAACGGATTCTCTTGCACTAAAAGCTGAAGAAAGTGACGAATCTAACATTGATGTAGAAGAAACTATGAAGATTGTTCGAAAATTCAAAAGGATGTACACAAGTTTGAAATCGAACAAAAATAAAGGTAAAATTCTTCTAACAAAATTTTGGAGTCTGATTATTATAGGTGTGGCAGTTTAAATCATCATATCGGAGAGTGCCCTAAATGGGAACAAGGATTAGATTATGAAGAGGAACTTTTAGATAGAGGAACAACTCAAGATTCTCGATTATGTCTAATGGCTAATTCTAACTTTGAGCGTGAATCTGAGGTATGCGTTAAAAAGTCTGTTATTTTTTTCATTATGGAACCCCGACCAATGTAGAGTTCCTAGTCCTAATAACTAGACTTTATGAATGCCTAAGTGAGGGGGAACAACGCATGACACTAGTTGTTCCTAGTAATCATTAGCAATACATTTTATTCTCTCACTAGAAAGGCATATTAAGAAGAAAAATTTGTTAATATTAATCCAACATTTGGCCGATTTTCTTTTATTAAGTCCACCTACCACATATTTTTTAATAATCCCACATTTACTACCCGACGAATTTTATTGGGCCTAACATGTCATAAACTTGCTGTAGGCGGTAATATATCCCTACATGGCAGTACTCTCTCTCGACATATTCAGTCATCATCATCAATTCATCACCATCTCGTTGACTTTTTCACCGGTTATCGATCACTAAAGCCCAATAAAAGTCGTTGGGTAGTAAAGGTGGGATTATAAAAAAATATGGCGTAGGTGGGATTAATAAAAGAAAATCGCCCAAAGGTTGGATTAATATTACCAAATTTTACTATTAAGAATGTAGGATATCTTATTTAAGAATGTAGGGAATCATTAGCGTTTTCTATCCATTTTGAGGGTCCAAACTGCGCTTTTGAAAGTTAAGGGACCAAACTGGGAATTGGGGCAAAGTTTAGGAACTGTCACTATCCTTAGCTCCTCAAATAGAAATTAACCCAATACCCAAAAACATGTTAAAAAAATATTCCACTATCAACTACGAATTACAACACAATAAATACTCCCTTTGTCTAAGATTAGTTTTATACTTTCCATTTTCATGTGTCCAAATTAGCGTACACTTGTACTTTTAGAAACACTCCACTATCATTTGAATACATATCTCCTCCCACTACTAAAAGTTAGTGTCACACACTTATCACATTCTTTAAAATACCTAGGTATCTCCTATAACAACTAGTTTTAAAAAAGAAAATACTCCATCTGTTTGAATATAAATGCATCATTGGAGATCGCACGAAGTTACAAGTGTAAACTTTTGGAGTATTATATAGAGCAAATGGGCAAGTGGGTGAATTATTTACTTTAATAAAAGTAGAATGGTGACCTAGAAAAAGAGATCATCTAAATACCGAGTAAGAACAAAATGAAATTATTTTTGATTGGGGACCAAGGGGTGAAATATGATAAAAAGTTACCAAGAATAAAAATGATGCGTTTATTTAGAAATACATGAAGTACTTCACTATCTCTTTTCACATCTAATTTTCTAATAAAATAACAATTGATAAATGATAACAAAACACAACTTATCACCGTATATGACATGGTAAGTGTCAAAACAAACATGGGAAGGAGGGAGTACTACATTAATCCCAACCTCGTCTTTAATTTGTGTAAAATATTATTATACTCAAACTGTTGCGAGCATATTCGGATGGAGGGAGTACTACATTAATCCCAACCTCGTCTTTAAATCTTGCATTAAGGTCAACTAGTCTTATATGCACGCTATGCGTGCGAGATTATATAAAAACTAAAAATTGTGTTATGACAACTAATCACAATATATAATATGCTAGAAAAATTGTTCAAATAGTTCGTATGAAGAAAAAATTAGATATAATCTCTAGTTAAAAGCATTTACATAGTTAAACAATGTAATACACATGATATGACAAAAAAAACTACACTACAGTACTAAAGTAAAGAAAATTAACATGTAAATCTCACTCCTCCTCATTTCTTCTTCCTCCCTCCCTTCTTCAACCCCAATGCAACACATTTCCTCTTTCATACATTTCTTAATTCGCATTCATTTCAATTTTACTCCTCCCCAAATCCCATTTATTATTCGAATAATTATTCTCCCTCCTAATTTGATTTTTATTTTTATTTTAATATAATAAATTGGTTCTGATTCTCTGGTGCTGCACTTCATCCGTGTCAATTTAATGGATATGCCATGGAATTAAAACTCGGCCGTTCTGTAACCTATTTTGGATTTGCCGTTACGCGAAAACCCGTTACGTTACGGTTTGACAAAAATCACGTCTTACTCCCCGTGACGTCCGTTACGTAACGGTGACTCGCCGCGTTAGACGTTTTTTTATCCGTTACACCGTTCTTTTACATAAATTGACCAAAAATGTTTTTGTAATTAGTTATGTAGTTTATGAAACATGATATTTCTAGCGCTTATTTGTTCACAGAATATAATAGTCACTCATATTAGGATAGATTTGGTTATATTGTCTTGATATAATACTTTTTAGACTAAAAATGTAATAATAAGGCTTAGACATGCTAACGTGGTTTTTTTCAAAAAATTCACACCGCGTTAGCCGCGATCCGTTCTATTCTTCCGTTACAAGCGGTTTCCGCGACAACGCGACCGTTACCGCGAACGCGACCGCATCCGCGTATTTTTTCTATGGGATATGCTGCAACCCACTTATTCTCTCTCCTCAACCCACCATTTTTCTCTCCTTCAATGTAGCAAAACCCAAAATCCGAACACCCATTTTCTCTCTCCTAAAAAATGAGTCCCCTTTGCTGCATTGCCCCAGTTTCAGTAGATCGGGAAAAAAACTCCACGGGAAACGTGATTGGGAAACCGAATGAAACAGGGTTCGAACGGAGCGTTGATGTTGGTGAAGATGATCGATCTCGAGCTTGATTGAATCTTCTAATTAACTCGTAAAACATCTCCATCTTCATTTCTTCATATTCGTACTCAAATCCATCTGTTGTTGCTGTTGCGTCTGATCTTGATTTTGATATTTCCTTCTCCGTTTCTGATTTCATCATCTAACTTTACTTAATTTCAACCTAACAATTTGTCTTTTCTATTGGCAAGAGCAAGAGCAAGAGTCGAAGAGGCTTTTGATTGAACTGGTATCGGGATGGTTTTGGTATTTATGAATAAGAGTAATTGTGAAATGTTTCATTACCTAGTGTAATTTCTGGCTTAATTTATGGCGGAATTTTTGGTGTAATTTTTGGCGTAATTTTTTTGGGCTTTGATTGCCTGGCGTAATTTTTGAATTTTGCAAGTAATTTGTGCTATAATGAAGTAATTTATTTGTAGTTTTCCTTTCTTATTTTCTGACTTTTTTCTTTTGACGTAATTGATTCTTTGCATTGATTGATTTTTGTTTTGCCCTTTTATTGTATTTATTAATTATTGTTAATATAATTTTTGGTCAATAGGGTTATACGGGCATTTTAGTCTATTCAAAAGGGGACACCAAAAGTGGGATTACCGAAATGACTCTCCCCTCTTCCCTTATGTAATAGAGATTAAATCCCAATCTTGTCTTTAATCTTGCATTAAGGTCAATTACAAAATCACTCACTCAACATGCTTTTCAGAGCAAGATAATTTCAAACCCAATTCCCAGGTTCGTTTATCATGTATAAAGAGGCCAGATCTACTTTTTGGTCATCCTTACATCACTTTTTAATCCAAATTCCAGGGTTAGTCCCACCAAATTTAGGGAATTCAAGATTAGGCACCTACCCTAGGGTCCTGGTGGAATTGGGACAGATTGTTGTGAACTTCTTGGAGAATCTGTAGAATTTCTTCTTGAAGCTTCAACGTTAGCAGTTAGATATTTCAGTTCTCTAATCAAAAGCATCATCTGCATCCTGCACCATGCTTTCTTCGAATTTCTTTCTTGAACCTCCAATTTCTGCTCCATCAACTTAACTTGCTCCTCCAATGAACAAAATTTTAAGTTGGTGGAGCCAACATTGAAAATTTGAGGCAATCAATTGAACTGAATCCCAGTTGGAGTTAATAAGCTGAATCAATTGATCAATTAGCCAAAGCTATAGTGTAACAGTGAGTTTCAAGCTCACTTAAACGTCAGAAAGTAGTGGACAAAGAAGAGAGAAAGACACGGAGGAACTAAGAAAGGGAAAGAAGAGCGAGGAAAGAGATTATTGTATATGATGAATGAATTATTTACACAATACAACTGATCTTACATAGCTAACCATTCTAACTAACTTCATTGTTTCCCGATATTTCTAACAATTTTACGGTATTACTTAACCAAACACGTGCAACTCACATGAATACAAGGTTTTCCTACAACACTTGTAATGTCTATACCCAATATTTCATTACTCCATGACTCTATCCACCGTCACCAACCAATCCCTATAGGCTATACACACCACAACATGTTGCACAGCACATAAGCAACAAGACATAATCAACGCCACAGGGATATAATCAGCAACCCAAATGCCACTAATTTATGGGTCATAAAAATGTAGAAAACCTAAAACTACCATGTTTTTCCTCATTCACACTATTGAAAGGTCACAACTAACAGAATCATTATCATGGTGTTGCATGGGGAAGGCAAGGGAAGCCTTGTGCTAGTCCAGTGGTCTTCAAAATCGTTGACCCGGCTATCGAGTCCAGTGATTTTTTCATCCCGCTTGCGAGTAAATAGTCATAAGATTTATTTCAATTTCTATTTTTCTTGAATGGGTTTTCCAATGTTGTGCACGAGTGAAGTGCAAAACAAATACTCCTGCTTTGGTTAATAAAGTCAAGTTGTATCCTATTGTTTTTGTTTAAATTTAGGGTGATTTAAAGCCATATATAACTTCTAACTAAACATATTCTTGCTCGCCTTTCCTCAGGGTAATAGAATAAGAGAGAAGGTAGAAAAACAGTTCCAAAACTCCCATCAAATTACTATGCAAAAAAAGAAAGAGAACATGTCAGCACACACTTTATTCATGCTCTAAATTACCGATCTTTCTGTTTCTGAGTCCCTGATGTATTGTGTTCTTGGTACTTGGATTCTGAAATGTACCAGAATAAGCATAGTTTTATATACCTACTACCTAATATGACAATCTAGGTAAGAAATATGATAAAAGCTCTACACTGTACAGAAGGCATCACCTAATAAAACCTTTTAACATTAGAAAGTGGAAATTTGGTAAACTTTTGGACAATGCAGGGAAATCAAACAGTAATATCAGTGTGTGGGACTAAATGGAGTTACCTCATGGACACAATGTTCAATTGCTAACCGTGCCAAAAGATCATTTGATGTTGCAATCGCTGAGTCCCATAGACCATCGTGGGCCGGCAAAGCTCCATAAGAAGAGCCCAGTTCCCCAAGGCGGATAGCAAGAAGGCTGAAGTGTCTACCTTCATCCTGTGCAACTTTAACAAAATCTGTGAAGAATTCCCTTGGCATTGCTTCTTGTTTGCCAAAACGAGCAATAATATCCTGAAAAACATTTAAAAGTTAATTGGGAATATAGAAGCTATTGAGACCAACACAATAGTATAAAAAAATGAGTTGAATAATACGAATTAGAATGTAACCAAATCAATCATAGAACAGAAGCACCACAGCAAAAGGATACTTTGTTTTTATTTTTATTTTTATTTTTATAATCGCACCATTTATAATTTTACACTATTCACACACTCTCTTTTATCAATTTTTTGTAATTTACACTTAAGTAATAGTCATGTGGGATCTTGTTAGGTTCATCACCATTGGCAAGTAAGATCTAGTATGAATTGGCGATCAGAAGAATTTATCACGGGATCTCGAAAATAAGTAATTTCTGCTGGGGGCATTCCTATTCCTTTTGCTAATGCTTTCTCCCGGCCCCGGCCAGGTCAAGAAAGTGATTTTATGATATGAGCGAGCCGAAGTGTAACCATAACTTCTTTTGAAGGCAAGTGTGAAACATCAAACGGTGCAATTATAAAAAAAAAATCAGAAATAAAACAGAGGAAGTATACAGAGAGTAATTTGTGAGCAAAAACTCATCCAGAAAGCTCAATTCATAACCAATATTCAACAGTAAAGCTTACATAACGTATTCTTGAACTATTTTTTCAGCTTTTGGGAAGCCAAAAACAATATAGCTTTATGAGCTTATACGTTACTCAGACACAAGTATGAGACTACACGTACATATCCACGCGCCTGATGCATCAAAATGGGACTGTCTAAAATTGGAATGGAGTGCAGCGACACAACATTCATGATTTTAAAGAATTTTGTATATGATTTTCATGTTGCAAATATATATGCATATTTCAGGGTTGACTCAGTGTAGAAAAGGCACGGCGCGCATAAGGCTTTAAGGGTTAAGTGCCTGCAGTTTCCACGAGGGGTAGGTGCAGCGCACCAAAAGCCACACAACTGTTTCTTTTACACCAAATATTTCAACTTTTATTAAGAGTGCACCGGGGAGTAGAAGGATCCTCATCGCCTCAATGCACCTTGAGCTTTTTTAAACATTGTGTTGACTCTTTTTCTTTCCTTGTTAAAGTATGATACCAAGAGCATAGGTCGTTTTGAGCACATATGATATATCACATGGTTTTCTCTTCTCTTGCTTCTCTTTTACCTATATTCTTTATGAATACGTTATTTGAAACAATTGAGGTGTCTGGAAGAAAATTTAAGTGCCATTTAAGGATTCCATATGATCATTGGAGCACCAAGTTTCTGACACAATCCAACACACACGAGATGAAGTGAACTGTTAATGATGCATAATTATAGAGAGTTTTCTGATTTTTATGTGTTCCTTTGAATTAATAGTGAGTAATAAGTCTTGTTTGTATGTTTGGTTTAACTTCCTAAACCTAGAAAGCATAAGCTCATCATAAACTCCAAAACTGATTTTAATAGCATAAGTCAATCGGGCCTCTAAACAGGATACACAAAACAGAAAAACTAATCATACCTAGCTTGGGATTCCTAAAAGCCAAAGGCATATGAAGACTAAGAAAACATAAATAAATTCCAAGTAGAAAACTAACTCGGCAAGGATGGCAAATCTGAAAATAAGAAGCAAATCTAATATGCTTAAAGGATATGTTATTTGGAGACAGGTACTAGTGTCGGGAACGGATACATGTCCAAGTGTTTGACTCGGCTAAATTATGAAAAAATTCCATGATTTGTCGACGATCCAATCATCCAACACGGGTAATTTGAGGTAAATGAAGCATCCTAGTAACAACTTAAAGTACAACCTCTCCCTAGTAAGATAGTAAAAACGTGTAAGCCAACTTTAACACAAATACTACTCTAGCTAAGAAACTAAGTAAAATCCTACACAAAGTAGAAACTAGTAAGAACCAGATTTATTCCCCGTCGCCAAAGTAATCAAACTTGCCATCTAGATTCGTTGTTATGCCGCCCAAACTATCAAATATAAAGTACACGCAAGAGAAGAAACATGCATGCATAGCATCATCAACATAACATTATAAGCATTACAGCCACGAAATAGACTATGAATTTTGGTGTTTTGACGAAATCTAACTCAAAAGTTACTTCTAGGCCTCTTTTGTGATGTATTTGGTCTTGGATAAGAATCTATACATTTTAAATTGTATAAAAAGGACTGGTGTTTGGTTGAGCTTTTTGGAATTGGTTGGAATGGAGTTAGAATCCATTCCATCCATATTATTGTTTGGTTGAGACATTTTGGTATGGAACTTCATACCTAGGGGTTTCTAACTCCATCCCATCCCCCTAGAATCTCATACCCACCTTACCCCCTAAGATTCACAATCCATTCCACCCAAGATACAAACCCTAACTAAAAAAAACCAACACAATAGGTTGACAGCACATCACCACTTTTGATCTAACCACCGTCACCGGCCAGACTTTACTCTTTCTCCGGCGACTTGACCGAGGACGTGGGTGATGACTGTTATTTTAGATCGATGGAATGTATCCTCCATCTTAATGTCGGCAATTGAGTATTCAAAAACTCAATTTGTAAATTAAAACACTAAGATACAAAGAGAATGCAAATGATGAAGGTGTATTGATCAATCTTGTTCATAAAAATGTTGGCGATGAAGTTACATGGGCGAAAACTCACAGTGATGAAGTCATATGGCATTTCAGATGGAATAAGGTGATAGAGGAAGTGGTGTTTTAATGGAAGTCGAATTGATGATGACCATTGACGATGTATTCTCAGTGATGGAGTGAAGGACTTAGTAGTACATTAATGGGGGATATGATGAGGATTGAGGACAGAGATGGTTGGAGACTTGGAGGTGCAAAAACATATAAATTATACTTCCTCAGTTCATTTTTACTCGTAACGTTTGTCACTTTCACGCATGCCAATGCACAACTTTAATCATTTATATTTTAATTCTCTTTAAGCAAAAATTATAAAAAATTATTATTTTGAAGATACATATTAAGACGAATCTAACAAGATCCCACATGACTATGTTTTAACTTACCTATAAATCATCAACAATAGTCAAAGTATAATATGTGAATAGTGTAGAAATCACAAACGTTGCGAGTATTAAAAATCGGAAGAAGTATTTTATTAATTTTGATGCATAATGTACAAATTAAATTTTTTTATGTTCAGATGTTTAGTATTCCACTCCAAAAATAAATCAAACATTATGAATAGGATATAGAATCCATTCCAAAAGCAAACCAAACAACTTCAGACTGGTATGGGAATTTGAACCCATACGCCTATGGTATGAGATTCCATACCATTTCATTCCATATCTCTTTGGTCTCACACTGCCGCTTGTGTATGTGTAAAAACTTATAACTACTTCAAATGTGATGAACAACAGCAGTAATACCAAACAAAATGTAGATATGACAAGATTATTACCCATGATAAGTCAATGGCCCAACTCTCAGTATGCACAAGACTGTGTATAATTGCTTGACGGCTATGAAGGCTGCCAGCTTTACCCAACTTGGGCATAAGACTTGGGGACAACAACTTGACCTGCACATGAATAAAAAATTTAAAAACAAAAATAAAAAAAACTCACTCTCTTAGGCATTTTATCAAATAGGTAAAATGCAATTGCAAAACCAAAAAAAAGAAAAAAAAAAAAACAACTTGCAGAAGAAGATGATTACATTGGCGGGACGTGCTGGGCGATCAGGGATTTGAAGGTCGGTAGAAGAATGGTAAGGTTGAGAAATGATGCCTTGAAGCCATTTGCAAGCAACAGCGTCACCAAGTTTAGCCTTCTCAAAGGGGTCTGCTGTGTTCAACACTCGCAATGCTGCTTCTACTAATGTTTCCGCTTCGCCACTCGTGATGTTTGACTCGGTTTGGCTCATGTCTCCTTTCTCAATCTCAATCCAACCCACCCCTCGTCCTTTGTGTTTTGTACTCTCCCGTTATCTTTTAATATACTCCCCCTATTCCTTTTTATTTATCCCATTTGTCTTTTTTAGACAGTCTATAAAAGATTGACCCATTGACCATTACTAGGGGTGACCGGCTGAGCACAACATAGTACCCTGTTAAAATTTTGGGAATCGAGATCGGAACCTATTGTAACAAGTTCCTTAAAATGGGAATCGAAACTTGTTGGAACATGTTCTGATTCAGGGTACCTGTTATTTTAAAAATTTAAATAAATTATTGATATTTTTATTGAAAAATTATTTACTTTACGGTTTTCCCTTTGATTGTTTTATAACTTGGGCTTAGGTTGTAATTCTATATTTATGTTTTCCAAAAATTAGCTTGGATTGTTTATATTTTGGGAATATGAAACAAATTTATATGGCCCAGTTCCTTATTTTGGGTACTCCATGTTAGAATTAATGTGTACAGGGTACCCAACAGGGTACCTGTTTCAAAAAAATTGAGAATCGGGACTGGGACCTGTTGCAACAGGTTCCAAATTTGTTACCCGGAACCGGAATCTGTTGTGCAGATGCTGATGTGTAAGCTTTTCAATTAGGTACAAGAAAAACAGGTTTGGGCAACGGAAAAAGTCGTCGCCCAAACATAGAAATTCGTCGCCTTTAGTTTAGGGCGACGATTTTATCCGGCTCAAAGGTCGTTGCTATAGGGTCGAGGCCCTTGCTATATTTGGGCGTCGAAGTCATATTTCGTTGCACAATAATTACTTTGTGCGTCGAGTAAAAGTCGTTGCCCCAACTTTGTATTGGGCAACGAGATGTATATTTGTCGCCTAAAGTGTAAACAAATGTGCGACGAAGTTTAGAGTCGTTGTCCTATGTTTGTGACTTTGTGCAACGACTTTCACTTTCGTTGTCCATAAGTCGATATCTTTGGGCAACAAATTATCTTTTTCGTTGCCTATAAACTGTCACTTGGTGCGATGACTGTTTGGATTCCGTCGCCCAAATGAGTCATTAATTTTTTTAATGGTAGTTTTGTGCAACACTATCTTTGTTGCCCATAGTATTATGGGCAACGAAACTTGTTGCACACAAGTTTAAATCACGCGCCAAATTAATAATGCTTATGTCAACATATTTTTCGCCCATGCGTATTATAAGCTACATATTCCGTATATGATTTCTTCCCTGTTTATATATGTGCTAAATGATTAATGAAAAAAAGATTGACATAAAAAACAATTATGAATAACAAGTACATATTTATCCAAAGACGACAATAAAATAAAATATAAATTAATATATGTCACTCTAACATTGTGTGCATATATACATAATCATCTAAAACAACATTGTGCTATAAAAACTAAAAGTTTGAAATAAACTAAATACTTAACACTAGTTGTAGTCTAAGGAGTTCATATACGGCAAACTCGAATGCTCGATCATACTTCAATTCAAAGAGCTCTCCTCGACCCAATTTAGGACGATGTTTTTGATCCATTGTTCCTGATAAGATAAAACGCCAAATTAGGTACTTGTGTGATTAAAAAAAATGATAACCAATCTAATCTTTAGCATATAATTCAAATTAACGATTCAAGTATATCTAGATGGTAATTAAATACAAATTTCTGTTTATTTATGAAATAAAATACACAAAATTAGCTAGATGGTAATTGAACACAACATTAATGCCAGTCAGCTGCAGCATAGCAGTGAGACGCTGCAGCATAGTAGTGAGACGCTGCAGCATAACAGTGAGCGCTGAGTGGGGTAAGTTAGGCGATGGGCAAGGCAAGGGAGGCCCTGCAGCAGACAGTGCGAGCAGATGCAACAGAAAATACCAGGTGCTGGAAATAGTCCAGTGAGGTAAGTGAACACAGACTAACAGGTGCTGGAAAACAGTCCAGTGAGGTCAGTGAACACAGACCAACAGGTGCTGGAAACAAGTGACAGTCCAGTGGGTCCGTGAACATGGACTAACAGGTGCTACACTGAAAGTGTATGCAAGAAGAAACAAGAAAAAGTTGCGAGCAGTAGAGGGAAAATATGCACTGAAACTCAGAGTGAAAACAGAAGGAAAGGAGACTAATGATGAGTAGAACACATCATGAGATGAATTGGCATATGGAGTCACATAGTAAACACCCTCTCCTAATCATAAAACACTCTCTGTTTTCTTCATACAGCCAGCTGATACAATGCAGTGAATAATAATAGTTAAACCGACTATGCTTCAGGTGAATTATTCTCTGATCATGACCATATGACTGAAAGTGATAACCTCATTTTGCCAATAGCTGCAGGTAGGTCCATTTCCACTCTAGCAGATCTTCTAGCATAGCATGCAAAGTGACCAAATTGACCAACTACCCACTTCCCATGACCTACAGTCATGTGCTAAATCCAAGTAGGAGAACCAAATAGCCAGCCTGTGAAAGGAATCCTTAGTTTGATGGGTTTAGGTACAGAAAGATATTGATACAATTGATTGCAGTGCAAAACAATCAAGGTGTTCCACCCAGACTCTGGTATGAACTGTCTACAACAATTTAATACTCACCAGGTTTCGATCCCAAAGAAAGCATCTTAACAGCTATGTCTGTTTGCCTTTGCCTCTTCAAATCCCAAGCCAAGTGAAGAGTTCTTAATTTTATTTACTTTTTATTGTACTAATTCACCACAATGTCACACAGGTCGAGAATTAGACAGTTCAATACTAAGTTCAGGGCAACAACATGTGAACCTTTCATAAAGTATCCGAGTCACACACCTGTGGAAGTACCCTTGTTGCACACATATATTACAACCAGACTACGGTATCTGTGTCAGATTTGAAAAGGAAAAAGTAGTCCAACCACTCCAACCTCAACAATTAAATACTTCCAGTAAGTTAAAAACTTGACCAACTACCCACTTCTCATGACCTACAGCCAAAAAACCTACATTTCCAAGTTCTCCGACTTCTCTCAAATCTTAAATAAATTTTCACCTAATATCACAGCCCTACAGGCGGAGGCAGAGGCAGAGGCAGTGTGGTTTGGGCTTAACTATGCCTATGAAGCGGGGTTCTGAAATGCAGAACTGGAAACCGATTGTTTGGCTCTGGTAAAGCTACTGCAGGCGAGTGCTAAGGAGAATTCAAGTGTCCAGATTACTGTCAATGATATTCTTAGTTTCAGTAGTTCTTTTAATGGTTGTTCTTTCACTTTTGCCCCAAATATTTATTTCAAGCACGTTACATGAGTCATGAATAGTTAAAACCTAACTAATATTTCTGACAAACCTAAAAAATAAGAATGCAACAAAAATTTACCTCATGTCCTCGAACATTTTCAGCATATCTTCTCTCAGTTTCTGTTCACGTTCAATAGCTTCTTTGTTCATTCTAGAAAATTCTGCTTTAAGCTCCTCATTGGATGCTTTAAGCTCTTCATTAGATCCTTTAAGCTGCTCATTTGATACTCTCAACTCCTCATTTGATGCACTAAGTGTGTTAACTTGGGTAGAGAGCTCCACTCGTTCATTGTTCTCTCCATTTCTACCTTTTTTAGGTGGCCGAGCTCCAGAACCAAGTCCTCGTACATACCCAGATTTAGGTTTTAAAACCTTAATGTAAGCATCTTTGACATTGAGCGTATCCTTACCATGTTCCTCAATCTGAGCTTCATGAAGTTTTTTGAGTTCTTCATAATTTTTTTCAGCAATTGGCTCCCAACCAGAACCTCCATCCTTTTTCTTATGCCTAGAAAATGAAATTTGCAATTTATTAGAACTATAAGATAATACTTTAAAAAACAAACAATGAAATATATTACTTAATGCACATTAGCTCACGTATATAATTTAATGCATCCAAAAATTGGCCTCAAATCATTGCACCCAGGCATGGAGATCGTGCAAAACATTTAGCCCAACAAAAAATAGCATCATGAAAACAGCACCAGTACACTAATCATCAGCACTTATATCAGATTGTCTATTCGGACTGCTTATGCTCAGGTTAGCACGTAGAACTTCTTTTATCTGGCATTAAGCCACTTGTCTGCATAAGTCCCTGCCTGAACTTTATACAAGTCAACTGCAAACCAATAAGTCTCAGCAGATGTTACACTTCTATCATTAGTCACCAACTTCCAGAAATATGTTTAGGCACCATCTTATTCCCCTATAGTACTCCGTAGTATCCAACTTTCTGAAAAGCTATATATTCTTCTATATCCTAAAGAGATGCAGCACTTTCAATAGACAGAGGGCTGAGGATTATCAGCAGGGGAAACAGCCTGCACTGCTGAGTACTCTTTTTTTAAAGTTGGTATCGATCTTACAGATGCGGGGCATGGTAAGTGCTAAATCAGTTTCGATTCGTGCTAAATAGATATGTAATATGGTGATTTCCATTACATTTTGTCCCAATTAAAGACTTGATCATGTGTGACTTCTAAGCATTGTTGAAAGAATAAAAAACATAGCTGATCCAACTGATTGATTCAGGAAGCAAAATAGACTGGAATGGTCTGTTCTTCCTATCAAACTAGCCTGTTTGACCTGTAAGGATCTTGGCAAAATAACTCAAACAGAACCAAAGCTGCTGAAGCTTTAAAAAACTGGTTTCGACAGACCATGTTCCATTTTGTGTGTTTGGATTAGACACTATGCAAATATTCTTCTATATCCTAAAGATGCAACACTTTCATTACACAGAGGACTCCATATAAATCAAGTTAAATTGTTAATCCCTACATCCATGAGACCACATTCAAAGGATTGTAAACATAATGCAGTCTGGAAACAGGAAGACATTTTCACAGATTCACAGATTTTGTTGATCCTTGAAACCAAATTTAAAGTAACTTCGGTAAATATATTTTGATAATGCAGTTAAATTAAAGTTCGACTTACTTTTTGGTCTTCTCAAACAATCTGAGATAGATGGGTTCTTGTTCCACTTCAACAGGTTCTGATGATCCTTCAAGATCTTGCGTGGAAAACACAGGTGGCTCATTCATCTACATGTAATACAACAAATAATTATACGTCATGTATACCAATACAAAATTACATTGCAACCTACTAATAGAAAATTCCAAAATTACACACCATGTCATAGCATATTCTTGCTGTAGACCTTGAACCATTGGCTGGTGTTTCCGTTAGCCTTAGCTTGTTCTCTGTATTAATTTTGCTAATACGCTACAAGTGCATATGTAAGAAATTCAAAAAACAAATCTTAGTAAAAATAATATAGTACGATTACAAATTAATAAGTAAATTAAACACATGGAAAAGAAATAAACCTCTTGTTTTGGACTACCCCAGTACTCATCAACCAACCATACCCATGCTTCCTTATCAACAGTCGGAGGTTTATTGGCTCTTGCCTGTGCCTTTGTCTTGCCTCTATAATGTGCTTCCTTGAGCCTGAATCTCCAATGTCTATATAAAATAGAACATTGAAAGCTCAATGCTTCAACTACATTAGCACCACCAACCTTCTCGGGTAAATTATACTTCCCCTACATGAAAACCATAAATAATATTCATATAAATTCAGAACTTTTAAATATTCTTCTGTAACATGCAGAATATTCAGTTAGTCCATTCAATTAGTACACAGTGAGCCTACTACACCTTTGGCAGCTCTATATCAAATGTACACAGTGAGTGGCAGCTTTATACCTCAACCTCAATCCACAATAACTTACCAGAATTTTGTCATACAACCTTTGTTTTTGATCTGGATCCATTTTAGCCCAATTCCTGTTATCAAAGCAGTTTATTCATGAAACATATATTATACATGTGTGCAAAAGATAAGCTACAAAATTAAAGCAAACATAGACATACACAGAGTTTAAGGGACAAAACTCCTCCACCCAATTGCTACAATCACATATGAACTCATTTGCCTTTTCCCCAACCACACGTCGAAGCTCATCCAAGAAAGTGACTGTAACCTTTTCTTCAGAATTCATCCCTTTGGGAGCATATTTTATGCCCCTCGTAGGCCCACGCCTCTTGCGGCCAGGAAATTTAAGCCGAAGAGCAGCTTGATCAAGTCTCCGTTGCTGACGGTAAGTCAACTTCAGTGGCTCGGTTTCTTGTTCGATTTCCGGTTGAGATGGTGTTGTGATGATTGACATTTTCCTATAAACATTCAATGAACATTATATCAAAAGTTAGTGAATCTATATTAATAGTTATTCAAGATATTGTTTTGTAAATAGAAAGGAGATATGCAAATGCTTACCAATTTCAAGGATTATTATTGATAAATCAAAATAAAACACGCATGTGGATAAATCACAAACTATAATATATATATATATATATATATATATATATATATATATATATATATATATATATATATATATATATATATATATATATATATATTCACAAACCGGCTATAACAATAGTAATAGTTATCTATATACTTCAATAAAAATCATTATAATTAAAAAAAACATACTTAAAAAATTGTAATAAAGTCACTATAATTAAATAAACACATTAGAAGAAAAAAAATCATAATAACACCAGTTATTCAAACACAGACTATAACAAAAAAAAAAGTAAATTCCCTTGTATGCTAATTTAAAAGTAGTCACTTCAAACATAATTCCTCAAAATTATCAATTGCAGCTCTTCCTAGAACTGTCGCGATTCTTCACACACTGTAAAAACAAGCACCATTTCGCCAATATCAAAATTGTAAATTGTTAATAAACTAATAATCAAAGGCAAAATCATAATTTTATACAATATCCTGATAAACTATACCAGTTGTCGCTCACAAGGATGAGTTGTCATTCACTAGTTGGTGAATCAGTAGAGCTGTCACTTTGAGATCCCTCGTCATCAAGATCATTGTCAAAATCTTGCAAGATAGACTCTGTATCGAAAAACTCATCCTCACTTGCTTCATCATCTTCATTCTCCTCATGTTCACCATCTATTTCATTCATATGATCATCATCTACAATAGGAGCATCAACCACCTCAAATTCAACATCATTTCTCACTAAAGGGATATCTCCATCTTGCTTATCTTCATAGTTGGGTACATGTGATTGTGCATGTTCCCATAATGATTCCATTTCTTGAGCATCTTCGTCATTAGGGAAATCGAAAAAGTTTCGTGGATTAGCTTTAATAACAAATCTCCATTGCGGTTCATTATGACAAGCTACATAGAACACTTGCTCAATTTGAGAAGCTAATGCAAATGACTCATTGGTTTTCAACCTCCGATGAACATTGATAAGCACTGCTCCTAAATTACCTTTTTTGATCCCTCTTTCCTCATCGAACACATCAAACCACTTACACTTAAACAACACAATTTTGGGACTACTTCGATTCTTTAAGGCATCATACTCTAGCACAACAACCTCCTCTAAAATCCCATAGAAATCCTTTTGTCCGCTTTCCTCGTCCCCTTTCACAACTACACCACTATTTTGAGTTTTTCGATTTCTTTGCCGTTTTCTGGTGTGAAATCTAAATCCATTAATGACGTATCCATCAAAAGAGACAACTTTTTTCATCGGTCCACGTGCTAAACACAACAACTCTTCGGTAACTCTAGGATCCTCTTCTTTCCAAAGCTTTGCAATCTATATGTCATTAATAGTTAACAACTAAACAATTAAACAAAATAAAAAATTGTGAAACAAATAATGCATTCACTTACTCTATTTTCAAACCACTTGCAAAGGTCAATTTTTTGAGAGATCGGCTCGTTTTCATACTCACTACACATAAAATTATAAGCACCTACTTAGTTTCATTTATTAAATGAGAAAACGATATATACCTATATATATAAGAAAACACTCACGTCAAGAAAGGTTGTGCTTTATCACAGTTAAACAATGCATAAAGTTGAGCTTCTCGTCTCTCTTCAACAGTCATTTGTCTTAGACTAGTCTTCCCCAAAGTCTTTCCCGTTATAGAGAAGATGGACAAGTTACACGGTTGAGAATGGCTAATGTCATCATTTCGATCAGGGCGATTGAATATCGTCTCAATCTTAGACATATATCTCGAGCAAAATGTCAAACATTCCATTTCAATGTACCCGTTAGCAATTGGAGCTTCCGGGTGAGCTTTGTTCCGCACAAATAACTTAAATGTTCGCATTGCCCTAATAAATAAAAAAATTAGTACAACAACACTATAAATGTTATTCTACTATAACCATAGCTAACAAAACTCACCTTTCAAAGCGATACATCCAACGATAATGTACAGGCCCTGCTAGTCTAGCTTCAGTAGCCAAGTGTATAGGAAGATGTATCATCACATCAAAAAAAGCAGGAATGAATATGCGTTCCAACTTGCATAAGGTGATTGCTATGTTTTTTTCCATTTGCTTTAGGTCTTTAAGGTTTTAGAACACAATTGCTTGAAAAACAAACTAAGCTCTTGTAAAGGCTCTAGAACATTCTCATCTAAGACACCTTTGAATGCCGGCATAAGTAAGTCTTGCATGAAAACTTGATAATCATGAGTTTTCATTCCCATTACCTTTCCATCTTGCAAGGAGGCACACCGTGAAATATTTGATGAATAAGCGTCTGGGAAAGCCAATTTGGATAAAAATGTTACTATTTTCCTCATTTCATTCAAAGTCAAGTAGTAAGGTGCCGGTGGGACTTGCCATTTATTATTCCCAAGTGACTTTGCACGTAACTTGTCATGCATTTTCATGTCTGCTAAGTCCAATCGAGCATTCAGAGAGTCCTTATTCTTTCCCGTTAAATCAAGAATTGTGCCTAAGATACTTTCGCATACATTCTTTTCCACATGCATCACATCCAAGTTGTGCCGAACCAAGAGATGCCTCCAATAAGGCAATTGGTAGAAAATACTTAGTTTTTTCCATTGATGCACGATATATCTTTCACCTCTCTTACGTTTTCCATTAACCTCTTTTCCAAACTCTACATTTGAGTATCCGGTTAATTGCTCCATCACATCATGCCCTGTTAGATGATCGGGAGGAGGACTCCTTTGCACTTTCCCACCAAACGACCTCTTATTAAGCCTCCATTTATGATCTTCTGGTAGCCACCTTAGATTTTCCATATAGCAATACTTGTGTCCATGCTTCAAATAATGAGATTGTGTATCTAAATGACAATTAGGGCATGCAAGAGCCCCTTTAGTGCTCCAACTGGACAAATTAGCATAAGCTGGAAAGTCATTAATAGTCCACAACAATACTGCTCGCATATTAAAAGTCTCTTTGGAATGTGCATCAAAGGTTTT
Organism: Spinacia oleracea; assembly: GCF_020520425.1. Taxonomy (NCBI): domain Eukaryota; kingdom Viridiplantae; phylum Streptophyta; class Magnoliopsida; order Caryophyllales; family Amaranthaceae; genus Spinacia; species Spinacia oleracea. The sequence continues at coordinate 56,606,745 of NC_079490.1, forward strand.
TACCCCAGACTCCCATAATTCCTTAAGTTCGTCTATTAGAGGTTGCAAAAATACATCTATATCATTTCCTGGAGATTTAGGACCAGGAATTAATAAAGATAATATCATATTATCACTCTTCATGCACATCCAAGGAGGTAGATTATATGGAACCAACATCACTGGCCAAATACTGTATCTACTACTCATGTTAGCCCCGGGATTAAACCCATCACTAGATAAACCCAAGCGTACATTACGTGCATCTTTAGCAAAGTCGGGAAATATTGTGTCCAAAGACTTCCATGCTTCTGAATCTGCTGGGTGTCTCATTATACCATCATCTTTGTTATCAACTTTATGCCATCGCATATGCCTTGCTAACTTTGAAGATATGAACATCCTTTGCAACCTCGGAATTAGGGGGAAATGACGCAAGATTAATTGAGGAACTCGAGTTGTCTTTTGGACATCCACATCCTCATCATCTGAATATTCATCACCGCCATGCACAACTTTCTCCTTCCATCTAGGAGCCAGACACTTAGGGCATTTTTCTTCATTCGCAAATTCCTTTCGATACAAAATGCAATGGTTAATACAAGCATCAATCTTTACATAATCTAGCCCCAATGATCTTGTGTATCTTTTTGCTTGATTAGCATTTGCAGGAAAATGTTTGTCATAATTAAAAGCCTAATGCAAAGACTTCAATAACATTGTAAAAGACTTGTCGGTCCACTTATTGCTTACTTTGTTGTGTAACAATGAGATAATGAACTCTAATCTCTTGTATGTGGTACACCCTGGATACAACTCGGCCTCCATATCTTCCACCAATGTCATTAACTCCTTTGGATATTCATTATTGCCCCCACTTGAACCATAATCAGTAGTATTCTCATTATCATCCAACACCGAAGAAGTTGAATTCCACGCATTTGTTGCATCGAAAACTAATGGAGCCATGTCGTCAAAGGGAATTTCAGTTTCCTCAACCTCCTCGGTCGCCTCTGTGTCAACTTCATCACTATTATCATATTGCTCATCATTTTCTCCGTGACTAACCCATGGATTATAACTACTATCGATACCATATACTAGTAAGTGACATTGCATGTCTTTTCGATTTTGGGCTAAAAGCAATCTACATTTCAAGCACGGATATTTCAACGGTGTTTCATTACTTATTTCCTTGAAAGCAAACTGTAGAAAATCATCAACCCCTAATTTGTACGCGGTTTTTCGTCTATCCTTTATCCCATTGTGATTCATCCAAGACCGATCTCTATTCATTCTTTAAATCAAGTAAAGTAAAAAAAATATTAAAAAAAATAAAAGTAAACGGACTTATTAGTTACATTAGATTCACGAAAAAGTTATATGTATAAGGGGTATGTAGAAAAACAAGCAATAATGATCAAATAAGCGCTAAAGGAGAAAAACAATGTATATCTAATTAAAACCTAAAATTCGTCATTAATTTATAAAATACTCAAGGATGTAAAGAACATCATTAATTTATAAAAAATAAAATTGCATAAAATAAAATTAAAGGTTTGATTTACTCTTTGTGAATTGAGTTCTGTGGTTTGTATTTGTATTTTCTTCTTCTTAAAGGTTGTGAATGTTATCATTGTGATTTTGTCTCAAATTACCGAGTATATTTTAATGCTAGACTGCAAGTTCATTTTAGTATTTTACTAGGGAAGTCAAATTTTGTTGTATATGAACATTATTATTATTTTTTAGGTGATTAAATGTACTATAATTAATAAAATATTTAGTTTTTAAATACTTGCACGCATCGCGTGCATATAAGACTAGTTCTATAGAAGCAAACCTTGAAGCATTAAGAATCCCTCTTTACATTAAGCTAAAGGTTCAATTACAAAATACTTATTTCCCTAAAAAATATTCTTTGATGATGCAAGAAACATTCAATAATATACAATCATTGAGAATGTAGGACAGAGTGTCTAATAAGCTTGTTAGTTTCCCTAATTCTCAAGCTAATAACATGTTAATAGTACAACTTTACTGGTCAGATCAGCAGGTTATGTTCTCTTTAGCTTTCTGGTCAGATCAGCAGGTTCTGTTCCGGTCTCAGGTAGAGGTTATACAATGTTACAGCAGCTGGTTTGGGTGTTCATGTATGAGCTAGATTTTTCTGGTCAGCAGTAGGAACTAGGAAGGTTGTTTGGGTATTGGTTATGAAAGCTTCTGGTTTAGCCTTGAAAAAATACAGTTTGCCCCTTGAAATGTGATAACTGAAACCATGAGCCTTAAGAAGAATGGCCAATGGCCCCTACTATGAACGTTTTGGAGACTTGGCACCCCACACCCATTGAGTCACCGTGAACAAGGGTACAGTTTTCTTATTCATGATTATAATCGTGTGACTTTAAGAGTTTTTTGTTCTAATTTCTTCACTATTTTTTTTCCAACTTTCTCTGTATTTTTTCTTTAGTTTATTAAAATAAAATTTGCAATATTTTAGTACCCAAGAACTGAACTTTTTCAGAATCTAAGAACCTCAATTCCTTAATCAACCAACATGAGAAATAAATGGTGTTCGGAATCACAACAACAATAAAAAAAAACAAAAAGTAGCCAAATATGCATCACTCCTCAAGTTTGCCATCACAGGGAAGACGTGAGAAGTGAGAATTGGTTTGATGATGAAAAAGGAACGCAAGCAAGTTAAGGGTAAATTTCCGATAATGAAAAGAGTTTAAACTCAACCCAGAATTCAAGGAGATGTAATGCTGACAAATTAAAATTGTAGAAGGTGTATGTTTTGGTAATTTATGCATGACTTTGTTATCCAGTCAGTTAGGATAAACCAGAAGCTTTCATAACCCACACCCAAACAACCTTCCTAGAACATTTTGAGCTAATCACAACACCTTCACATTTCTACTTATTCCATCGGTTTCAAGAATATATAAATTTAAAGCTTCTGCAGTCTGAGTTCCAGGAAGTCTCTATTTACTAAGTTATATATATTCTCTTGCAATTCACTACAATATTGCTCGTGGTCTTAAGTATGTGATGATTTAAAATCTGATCATTCTCAACATAACTGCAGACTAAAACCTGAGTGCCAAAATAAAATCTAAACATTCTCAGGCCTAGCAAGCTTCTATATTTGCAAGGAATAACACTGAGAAATATTCAAGCCACCCCATAAAACCAACTTTTATCTCTTATTAACAGAAAATTCAGTTTGTCTGTTTCTTACTAATAAAACTTGTTGAAGAAAAACAGAAGCAAATTAAGCAGAATAGCGTAGCATAGTATAGCATATCAAAGCAGCAGATAGCAAAGCAAAATCAAAGCAGAAGCATCAGGTAGCAGATTCAGCATAGCATATCAAAGCAGAAGCATCAGGTAGCAGATTCAGCATAGCATATCAAAGCAGCAGATAGCAAAGCAAAATCAAAGCAGAAGCATCAGGTAGCAGATTCAACATAGCAGATGCAAAGCTGTAGCAGAATAGCATATCAACAAACAGTTTCCTCAAGTTAATGCAAAGCTCCACCGTCTCCATGAACTCTAGTATACATTTCTACTTATTCCATCGGTTTCAAGAATATATAATTTCAAAGCTTCTGCAATCTGAGTTCCAGGAAGTTTCTATTCACTAAGTTATATATAGTCTCCCGCAAGGCTGTAATTCACTACAATATTGCTCGTGGTCTTATGTACGTGATGATTTTAAAATCTGAACATTCTCAACATAACTGCAGACTAAAACCTGAGTGCGAAAATAAAATCTAAACATTCTAAAGCCTAGCAAGCTTCTATTTTTGCAAGGAATAACACTGAGAAATATACAAGCCTCCCATAAGTTTTATACATCTATAGAAAATTGATACCCCTATTCCTCAACTCAGCATAGAATCTGAGACTGCTAGTCCTAAACTCACGAGAATTCTGCCAATTAAAGTCTGTATTACAGGATTTACAGCACACTCAGATTTCCCAGAAGTTGAAATTTTGGTAGTGAACAGCAAGGCCCTCTTGCAAACTGCAGGTGCTTAAATATAGCCTAACCATAACCCCCCTCCTTACCCCCCAAAGTTGTATGATCTAACATTCAATTCCCTATCAAATGAACATTAGTGAATTGCAAAGTTATAGGAAATTATAACAAAAATTATAGGAAATTCAGCAAAAATTATAGGAAATTCAACATATATTATTGGAAATTCAACAAAAATTATAGGAAATTCAGAAAAAGTTGGAAGTTCAATCAAAAAAATCAAAGTTATGGTGATCGATATGCAGAAACATGTTTAACTCATCAGTGCCAAAATAGAAAAAGACGAGTAAAGGAGATAAGAACCTCGAAGAAGAGCGGTGCCGGAGCCGACCTCGCCGCCGATTTTTAAAAAAAATAATGAATAGAATTAAGTAGGGGATTGAGCGCTCAATTTCTCTGTAAATTAAACGAAAGTGAATTTATAATTCTCTTCACCTGGTAATCCTTGAAGAAGAAACGCAGGAAATTGGCAGTAGGATTAACTCCAGAAGAGATGGAGCCGAAATTCATGGAAGAGAAAGAGCCGAAGTTCATGGAAGTTGCAGAAGTTCGTGGAGGAGTGGAGGAGTGGGAAAGAAGAAGCGGGATTTTTTTTCCGCCTATTTTTTGGCAAGGGTAACGAAAAAAAGAATTGGGCTGGATCTTTTATTTATAATGGGCAACAATTTAGAAATTGGTTGTTGCACAAATATGATAAAGGGAAATAGAATAAAATTTTGTTGCCCAAAATATAAGTTTGGGCAATGGATTAATGATTGTCTCCCAGAAAAGATTTTGGGCTACCGAAAACCTTCTTGTCGCACAAAATTGTAGATTTGGGCAACGAAATTATACACCGTCGCCTTTTGTTCTATTTCGGGCAACAAATATATTTCTCGTTGCCCATAAAATATTAACTCGTCGCCCAAACCTGCTTTTTTTGTAGTATCTGGTACACATTGACATGTACCTCGAGACAACCTGCGAAACAAAAATATTCCCTAAGGAATATCCTGTAACCCTACTAATTCCTTGCTTTTTATAAAACATTTTCCAACTTAAAACAAAGGATTTACCAAGATATTACCGCCACCGCGATAACGGCTAAGGCTATTTACCAAAATTACGCAGCGGAAATAACTAACTTTCAAAATGTATTAAATAGTTAATGATCATTAAAACAACTTGGAACCATCAAGGCCCAAACCAAAGTAATACATCGTTTCAAAAATAGTAATAGTAGTAACGATAGTCATGACTATAAAATTAAATAGAGTTTATAAATGCGAAAGAAGAAGTAGTCTCTCAACACTATTCCCATGATAACTTCTCCCGCAAGTTATCTCTACCAACCTGCTTATTGAAAACTACTCCCCAACAATGCAAGTGCAATGATGAATCATCATTGGGTCATTAAGGCGAAGGCCATGACTGAAAGACATGAAGCACGGAGTCAGCAAAAGTTGAGTACTACAAGCTAGAATAACTCCTAGTCTAACATGCTTCACTCAACAATAAAGACAATCCACATGCAAAAGCCATTCAAGTAAATCAATTAATCATGAAGACCAACTCAAGACTTGACACGACTCTTAACTCATTGATTAATATGAATTTAGCTTCGAACGGGTAAAATAACAAAGACCCACCGAGGGAAACAACCACAGAGGGAAACCGAGGGTGTTGGGAGCCCACCAAACACCAAATAAAGAGTCGGGCTTTCTACCGACAGTCGGACTATACCGACGGAATTCCTGCGCGTTTAATAAGCGAATAACCAAACGAATGAAACAACGTCTTGTATCATTCAAGGAGTACGAGTTTCTCTGACACGACTCCACCCATTGTTCATACTCAAGGTATATACGTTCCAAGAGTTTTGAATCTCATTCGGGTTACACTTTACGTTAATTAGTATGTTATGTTCAAGACTCAAACCAAAGACATAACTCACAAGTAATTCAACAATTACACAAATAAATAATTAGGCAATGACACTTTGTAATACCTCGTATTTTTCTATAATTATAAATATATTTTATTATATTTATAAAGCATTTCGTTGTATTTTTTTTATAAATTAATTTCATTTAATGAGAATTAAATGCGCTTTTTATTTTTAATTAACTAAATATTAATTATTTCGAAAACCGTATTTTTATTAAATAAATTCAATGAATTTATTTAATCGGGAATTGTTGGGTCGTATTTCAAAAACGAATTTAATTTAATTAAGGCCCAGTCGTTTGCCATAATCAAACCCAACAAAAGCTTGCAAGGACTAAATTCAAGTAAGCCCAAAAAGCAAGCCCAACCTTAAACCCTAATACCTAACCCATGAAGGGATGAGAACCTATAAATACCCCTCCCCTTCATGAGATCCCCTAACTTAAAAATTCTGAATTTTGCTCTCCTCTCTCCTCTCTTACCTCTCCTCTTCGTCCAGCCCTTTCTTGAGCCACAAGGCACGAGCCGTGCCCTTGTGCTCGTGCCCAGCCGCGCCTCACGCGCACCTCTCTCTCTCCCTCTCGTCGTGTCGCAGCCCCGCAGCGCCCAGCACTCGTGCACGAGGCCGTTGCTGCTGCTGCTGCTTGTTGTGCGCACTCGCGTGCTCGTCCCTTGCTCACCCTCGTCCCGCGTCGCGTCGCAGCACAACAGCAGTGCTGTGTGTGCGTGCGCTCTGTCCCGCCTGTGCCCAGCACCTCTCGCCTGCCCTTGCGCGCATGCTGTGCCGCGTGTGTGTGCCTTGTTGTGCCCAACGCCCTCGTCGCCCCTCTCGCCCCTTGCGCGCGCGCCACTGCTGCTTGCGGTGCGTGTTGCGTGTGTTGTTGTTGCATTGTTCGTGCGACGCACACGCACACAACACGAATAATTGTTGTGTGTGTGTGTGTGTTGCCAATTGGAAAGATCAAATTTTGTTTTCAAAAATATTAATTTTCAGTTTTAAATTGATTTAAGTATTGTGATTTAATTTAATTATTGGATTGTTTGGATTAATTGAAACGGTTATGAACACAGTATTGGGTTAGTATTGTGTTTTAATCAAAGAGATTGGTTTTGATGATTTAAATTATGATTTTCAGATTTAATAAGTGTTGATTTTTGAAGTCAAAACATGTTTTCGGATTAAACCATTGTTAGGGTTTCGGTTTCAAATCGATTGAGCGATTGATTCACATAATTTAATGACAATTTAAATTATGGGAATCAACCTAAATTTTCAGATTGATTATAAGCTTTAAAAAGTTGGTTTTTAAGGGTTTTAAAGCGAAAAAGTCAATGTTTTTATGCTAGGACTTGAGTTGACTATTTGAGACTATTAAATTATCAATTAATGAATGAATTTTAATTAAACTAAGGGTTTTAGTTTCTTAAATAGTTGATGGAAATTTAGTAAACATGGATAATAATTTAGTTCTCTTATTTTGTTTTATAGGAGTTGATTTCTAGTGAGTCGTGATTCGCACAGTGGCCCCCATACTTAGGTATTCCAGGTACGTACAAGACTAGGGTGACCACCCATCCCTTGAGGACTTTGTGAAGTGTATTGAATGCGAATCATGTGAACTTATATGTTGTTATGAATTCATGTTTGATGATTGGGAATGAATATGTTATTATGAATTCATGTTTAATGTTGAGAACGAGCATGTTGTTATTATTGTTGAATCTATGTGAACGAGCATGTTATGAATTGAATTATGCTTTGTAGATTCTATTGAACTATCATTTTATGGACTTTATAATCGTTGAATTATGTCAAGCATGTTGTTCAAGTTGGTTTGCATGTATGAGTAGTGCGCATGCAAGTTGTTATTATTATTATTATTCTATAGTATAGGATGTCTAGCATAATTATTGAGCCAGTCGAATATTTCCAGTGAGCAATATATATTCTACCAAGGGGTAGAATATGTTAGAGATTCTATGTGAATTGAATTACGGACAATTCGTGGTAAGGGCACACCCCGCTTGTTAATAGGCAATGTCGGGTTATCTCAAACAGTGTTTTTGAGAAGGAACAATGGGAGTAATTTCACTTGAGTCTTGTTTGATCACAAGTCCTAAAGAATTAAAATAATGAAATGTCATTGTTGAATTGTTTAATTGTTCAATTGTTTGTATGTTGTGTCTTGAGTGGCCTTGAACATAATATACTAATTAACGTAAAGTGTAACCCAAAGAGCTTCAAACCTCTTGGAACGTATATACCTTGAGTATGAACAATGGGGGGAGTCTTACAGGAAAACTTGTACTCCTAGAATGATACAAGACGTTGTTTCATTCTTCTTTTATGCCGTTGTGCATTGGAATTTCTGTCGGTATGGCCCGACTGTCGGTAGTAGCCCGACTTATTTTGGTGTATGGTTGGCTCCCATCACCCTTTCTTTCCTTTTGAGGATACTTTACTTTACCCGTTCGAAGCTACTTTTTATTAATCTGTGAGTCAAGAGTCGTGTCTCGTGTCGAGTCTTGTCTCCATGTTTACTCGTTTATTTTATGGCTTTTGCATGTAGATTATTTAATTGTCGAGTGAAGCATGTTAGGATATAATGTTATTCTAGCTTGTCCGTACTCAGCTTTTGCTGGCTTCGTGCTTCATGTCTTCTGGTCATGGCCCTTCGCCTTAATGACCCTATGATGATCCATCAATTGCATTTGCGTTGTTGGGGAGTAGATTTTCAATAAAGCAGGTTTGTAGAGATAACTTGCGGGAGAAGTTATCATGGGATTCGAGTTGAGAGTTTTATGCTTCCGTAATTTATAAACTCTATTTCTATTTATAGTCATGACTAATACTACTATTGTCAGTTAATGGATTTCAAACGGTTTGTTTTAGTTTGGGCCTCAACGGTTCCAACTTGTTTTAATGACCATTAACTATTTATTTAATGTGTTTTGAAAGTTAGTTATTTCCGCTGCGTAATTCTGGTAAATAGCCTTAGCCGTTATCACGGTGGCGGTAATATCTTGGTAATTCCTGTGTTTTAAGTTGGAAAATGTTTTATAAAAAGCAAGGAATTATTAGGGTGTTACAAAGTGGTATTTGCAGAGCTCTAGTTTGAGAGCTGCTTTGCATTAATTAATAGTGCAAAGTGGTAACTCCTTAAACTACGATTGCGGAACTTTAGGATTTTCGAAAACTATTTTCCTAAAGTCAAAACGTTATTTATGAGTACTCAAAATTTTGAAAAGCCAAATACCAATTATTTCTAGTATTTGAAAATTATTTTAAATTTCGAATTATTTTTCGAATTTCCGAAATATTTTCGGACTTTTCAAAGAAAAAAAAATAAATAATTGTATTTTCGGATTTTTCCGAATTTTCAAAAAAAAAAAAAAAAAAAAATAAAATTCCGAATTAATTATTTATTTAATTCTTTTAAATTATTTTTGAAAATAATCGAATTAATTAAATTATTCGAGTAATTATTTTAAATTTTCGATTTTAATTTCTAATAATTTCGCGTATATTTGAAGTTATTTACTTAAATTAATTTCGAATTTTTTTAATTCTTTTCTAAGTGAGGAATGGGTAGAATAAGAAGGGTTAATTAGTCTAAGTATGTGTTGTCTAAGTATGCCTTTCTAATCAAGTGTTTATGTGATTATGCCTTGATGTTGTGATCTTTTAAAGTTTGATCATGTTTTGTTTGCTTTATGTGATTAATTGCATCACGAATCATGATTAAGCATGTACTTGAGCATTGAAAATTGTATGGCTCAACGAACTTACTTTGGTTTGGAACACTTTTAGTAAGACTTTGTAGTTGTTAACTTTCAGGATTAAGATGTTGATTTCAATGTACGCAAATCTAGGAAACCTAGAGAAGCTAGACTGTGAGACCCCACACATTTATGTCAAGAAGATTGAGTTTGTCTGCAATTACTTTTGCTTCAGTGAAGAACCTACCTGAATTGAGAAAGAAAGATGTTATGGCAGAGATGGTTATTCATTGCTTACCTTCCAAGAACCCATATATAGAGCTTAAGAACCGATTTCGGGATATGCATATGGAAAATGGTATTCCTAATTACTACAAGTATGGTACTCCAGAGGGTAGATGGAGATATGATTTGGAGATTATGACTACGATTATAGAGCTCGCAGAGGAATGTTTTGATGATGGTAAGACGGTAGAGGACATCAACCTTACAGGATTAGATCATGATACAGAGACTCAGATGGATGAGGACAGTGATGATGACGTTGTTGAGATTGAGAACCCTAACCCTATCATTCCTGAACCCACTATTGAGATCTCCAGTGACACAGAAATTGAGCCTTAAGTCGACAATGATGAGGTAAACAGTGTGTTACAGCAAAACAATGAGGATATGGAGTATGAGTCTGATCTAGAGGAAGACTTTGATGATTTTGAAGACCATGAGCCCTCTTCACCTGTTTGTAGGGGTGGCTGGATAGTAGAGTAGTATTTTAAGCTTTTGTAATAGCTAGTGCCTAGATTTAGTGAAGCAATAAAGTAGTACACTACTATTTATGGTTTTATTAGTTCAGTTTTGTGGCTTTCCGAATAAAGTACGATCCAAAGGATGTATTATTTTTCCATTGAAGTAATAAAATCTAGAATTCCTTCTTATATCCTTAATTCTAAGTCTATACTATCTTTGAGCGATTATCGCAAAAGTAATTTTATGCATTTCTTCAAGGAAATTGTACTTGCAAGATGGTTCAATATTTCACCACTTGAACTTTGTGATGCGGACTAAGGGGAAAAGCGGCCCATAAACAGGCGCCTATCCGGCCTAGGGTCCGAATTTTTTGTATGTGCACCAAATGAATGACTAGCTAGTGCAATGTGTTAGTAAGGCAGTGTCCAACCTCAGTTGTTAAAGTTAGTCTTTTGTTTTATTCAGGAGAAGGGAAATGACTACCCAAGGAATTGCTGACGTGGTCAGGCAACTGGCTGAAGTAGTGCAGAACTTAGCACAAAATAGGAATAACCAGGGAGTTGATCCAGCTGGTGAGATGTTTAAGAAGGTGGCCCAAAGTAAGCCTCCTTTGTACCAAGGGGAGATAGAACCGACTGTACTTGAGAACTGGCTAAGGGAATTCGATAAGCTTATCGTAGCTGTCAATTGCCCAGAGAACCTTAGGGTTAATAGTGCTGCTTATTACCTTAGGGGAGAAGCCGATCTATGGTGGCAAAGATGTGAGAATGCTTTGAGAACTACACCTGGATTTGGATGGGAATCATTCAAGGTAGCCTTAAGAAACAAGTTTTACCCACCATATCTGAAGAAGCAGAAAGCTCAAGAGTTCATCGAGTTGAAAATGGATGGTATGTCTATGATAGAGTATTATTCGAAGTTCATCGAGTTGTCTAGGTTTGCACCGGAAGTGGTGGCAACGGAGGAGCTTAGAGCCCAGAGATTTGAGAGTGGATTGACTATGGACTTGCAACTAATGCTTGATGGAGAGACCTTTACATCTCTTGACACCCTATATGGAAAAGCCGCCCATCTGCATGGGCTGCAGCAAAGAAAGAATGGGATTGGTGAAAAGAGGAAGGATGTTGGCAACCAACACCAAGGTGGTGGTCAGCAGAATCAGGGGAATTTTAAGAAAAACAAGGGAAACAACCATTTCCAGTTCAAGGAAAACCATGGTGGAAATAGGAACAACTTCCACAATAACAACGGAGATAAGAATCAGTCTGCAGGGAATGGAACGAGAGTCTATGAGTGTAGATGTTGCCATACTAATCACCCAGGTCGAGAATGTAATGGAAACCAAGTTGTTTGTAGGTTTTGTGAGAAGCTAGGCCATAGAGAATTTGAGTGTTGGGCCAAGAATGGGAAACCCAACAAAGGTAACCAAGGCAACCGCCAGAACAACAACCGGAATAACCAAAACCGGAATGGAGGAAATAATGGTGGAAACCAAAGGGGTAACCAGAATGGTAACAATGGCAATAGTGGCCAGGGTAATGGAAATCCCGGAGGGAACTATCAACCAAATGGGAACCGAAATGCCAATGGAAATGCCAATGGAAGTGGCTATAACAAGGGAGTTGCCCAAGGGAAGCTGAATGTGATCACTAGGCAGGAAGCCGAAAACTCGTCTGACGTCATAGTTGGTACTTTTTCTATTAACTCCGTTTTAGTTAAAGTGCTATTTGATTCTGGTGCGACTTACTCGTTTATATCAAAGGGTATCATAGAGAAGTTAGAACTAAAGGAACCCGAATAAATAGAAGTACCCATAGTGATACCAACAGGTGAGATCGTGAAATGCACTAAGATCCATATGAATGTACCTTTAACCATAGCCAAGACCATATTCTTGTCTAGCCTAATTGAGTTTGAGTTAGGAGATTTAGATGTGATTTTGGGAATGGACTGGTTGGCCATGTTTAAAGCTAAGATTGACTGTGAGAAGCAGAAGATTCACTTGAAGTCCAGTCTAGGAAAGGTGGTATCGTATCGCCGTTTTGGGAAGCCTAGGAGTGTAGGAATCGTCACGGCAATGGTGCTCGTGAAATTAATACACAAAGGGAACCCTGTCTTCTTATGCAATGTGAGAGACCTAGACCATGTAATGAAAGAGCAACCAGGGGATGTTGCAGTGGTGAGTGAATTCTTGGACGTGTTTCCGGAGGAGATCCCGGGAATGCCGCCCAGTCGACCAATCGATTTTGCCATAGATTTAGCACCCGAAACTGCACCTATTTCGAAAGCCCCATACCGAATGGCTCCAGCAGAAATGAGTGAGTTAAAAGGTCAACATGAGGAATTTCTAGAGAAAGGTTATATCAGACCAAGTGCATCTCCTTGGGGAGCGCCAGGCTTGTTTGTGAAGAAGAAGGACGATAGTATAAGACTCTGTATAGACTACAGGGAGCTCAATAAGGTCACAATCAAGAATAAGTATCCTTTGCCTAGGATAGATGATCTATTTGACCAATTGAAAGGAGCAGGAATGTTTTCAAAGATTGACTTGAGGTCAGGTTATCATCAATTGAGAATCGCAGATCACGATATACCAAAGACTGCATTTAGGACTAGATACGGTCATTATGAGTTCACTGTTATGCCTTTTGGGTTAACCAATGCACCTGCAATCTTTACGGACTTAATGAACCGAGTATTCCATGCATTCTTGGACAAGTTTGTAGTGGTTTTCATAGATGATATTCTGGTCTACTATAAGAATGAGGAGGATCATGCGGAACACTTAAGGTCAGTGTTGAGTACCCTTAGATACAATCAGTTGTATGCCAAATTCTCGAAGTGTGAATTTTGGCTAGAAAGAGTTGCGCTCTTAGGACATTTTGTATCTAAGGAAGGAGTTGCAGTGGACCCTGCAAAGATAAAAGCTGTCAGTGAGTGGTCTACACCTAAGAGTGTTACCGATATTCGAAGTTTTCTTGGTTTAGCGGGTTATTATAGAAGCTTTGTGCAAGACTTTTCTAGAACCGCCAAACCAATGACAACCTTGATGAAGAAAGAAGCGAAGTTTGAATGGAATGACCAGTGTGAGGAAGCGTTCCAAGCCTTAAAGACGCGATTGACAACCGCGCCAGTGTTAACTTTGCCAGATGAGAGCGGTACTTATGATGTGTATAGTGATGCCTCTAAGAATGGTTTAGGGTGTGTGTTGATGCAGAACGGGAAAGTGATTGCGTATGCATCGAGACAGTTGAAGCCATATGAATCCAACTACCCTACCCAAGATTTAGAGTTAGCCGCCATAGTGTTTGCATTGAAGATATGGAGACACTATCTATATGGTGTGAAATGTAGGATATTTACGGATCATAAGAGTTTGAAGTACATTTTCACACAAAAGGACTTAAATATGCGCGAACGAAGGTGGTTGGAATTGATCAAGGACTATGATCTGGATATTCAGTACCATGAGGGAAAAGCCAATGTAGTTGCAGATGCCTTGAGTAGGAAATCAAGTCATGGTGTGAATACGTTAGTAGTTGCTAACGAGCTGTGTAAGGACATGCATCGATTGAATCTAGAAATAGTGAGTGGAGAATGCCTTGAGGGTATGATGAATGCCTTAACCATCCAGTCGTCAGTATTTGATGAAATCAGGGAGAGTCAGGCTGGTGATGTTAAGCTAGAGCGGATCGAGGAGAAGATTTCGCAAGGAAAGGAGGTTGATTTTAAGATCCACGAGGATGGAAGTTTGAGGTATAAAGGACGATGGTGCGTACCTCAAAAGTGTGATAAACTAAAGGAGAAGTTGATGAGAGAAGGTCACAATACGCCATATTCTGTTCAGCCGGGAGGTGACAAGCTGTATAAGGATCTGAAAAAGGTCAATTGGTGGCCAAGGATGAATAACGAAGTGGCTGAATTCGTGGCAAGGTGTTTGACTTGTCAGAAGGTTAAAATTGAGCATAGGAGACCTCAGGGAAAGGTCCAACCTTTAGAAATTCCGAGTTGGAAGTGGGACTGTATCTCAATGGACTTTATCACTTGTTTACCCAAGTCGAAAAGTGGAAATGACACCATTTGGGTAGTGGTCGATAGGTTGACTAAGTCAGCAGTGTTCATACCAATGAAAGAAACCTGGAAAATGGAACAACTTGCCAAAGCTTACATCAAACATGTAGTGAGATTACATGGAGTTCCTAAGGATATCGTATCAGATAGAGATTCTAGGTTCCTTTCGAATTTCTGGAAAAGTGTACAGAAGAACTTTGGTACCACATTGAAAATGAGTACAGCATTCCACCCAGCCACGGATGGACAAACCGAAAGGACTATTAAAACCCTAGAAGATATGCTAAGAGCTTGTGTGATTGATTTCCAAGGAGGATGGGAAGATAGCCTAGATTTAATTGAGTTTTCATACAATAATAGCTATCATGCCAGTATTGGAATGGAACAATTTGAAGCCCTGTATGGACGAAAATGTAGAAGTCCACTATGTTGGAATGACATTAGTGAAACCGTTGTACTAGGTCCCCAATTGATAGAGGACACTATGAATCAGTTTAGGACTATTCAATCCAAAATCCAAGCCGCGCAAGATCGCCAAAAGAGCTACGCAGATTTAAAGCGTAGGGATGAAGAGTTCCAAGTAGGTGACAAAGTGTTGTTAAAGGTTTCACCAATGAAAGGAGTGATGAGATTTGGGAAGAAGGGAAAGCTTAGCCCAAAATATATAGGCCCATATGAGATCTTAGAACGGATAGGGAAGGTAGCGTATAGACTAGCCTTGCCCATGGATTTGCATAGAGTGCATAATGTGTTTCATGTGTCCCAATTGAGGAAGTATGTCCCGGATAAGTCTCATGTACTGCAACCGGAGACCATAGAGTTAGACCAAAGTTTGACCTTCGAGGAAAGACCTGTCAAGATACTTGATAGCAAAGTGCGTAGTACTAGAACTAAGGATGTTAAGATCGTAAAAGTGTTGTGGTCTAACCAAGAGTCTGAGGAAGCTACCTGGGAAGCGGAGGAGGAAATGAGAAAGAAATATCCCGAGCTTTTTCCCGAGGTTAGTTGAGTTACGGGGCCGTAACTTGTTTTCTTTAAGGGGCGTAGAGTGCGGTAGAATTTCGCGCTTTTTACCTTACTTACCCAATTTACCCTTAAGGATATGCTTGAATCGTTGTTTCCAGTGAAGTTTCACTGTTTATTGTCATGTTGAATTACTTAAAGAGTACAGCAACTAAAAATTTTTGCAAATAAAATGCACTAAAGTCTCAAAATAGTCTCAAGTTTAGTTTTAAAATTGTGATTTTCGTGCCCAAGTTTCGGGACGAAACTTCTTTTAAGGAGGGTAGACTGTAATACCTCGTATTTTTCTATAATTATAAATATATTTTATTATATTTATAAAGCATTTCGTTGTATTTTTTAATAAATTAATTTCATTTAATAAGAATTAAATGCTCTTTTTATTTTTAATTAACTAAATATTAATTATTTCGAAAACCATATTTTTATTAAATAAATTCAATGAATTTATTTAATCGGGAATTGTTGGATCGTATTTCAAAAACGAATTTAATTTAATTAAGGCCCAGTCGTTTGCCATAATCAAACCCAACAAAAGCTTGCAAGGATTAAATTCAACTAAGCCCAAAAAGCAAGCCCAACCTTAAACCCTAATACCTAACCCATGAAGGGATGAGAACCTATAAATACCCCTCCCCTTCATGAGATCCCCTAACTTAAAAATTCTGAAATTTGCTCTCCTCTCTCCTCTCTTACCTCTCCTCTTCGTCCGGCCCTTTCTTGAGCCACAAGGCACGAGCCGTTCCCTTGTGCTCGTGCCCAGTCGCGCCTCACGCGCACCTCTCTCTCTCCCTCTCGTCGCGTCGCAGCCCCGCAGCGCCCAACACTCGTGCACGAGGCCGCTGCTGCTGCTGCTTGTTGTGCGCACTCGCGTGCTCGTCCCTTGCTCGCCCTCGTCCCGCGTCGGGTCGCAGCACAACAGTAGTGCCGTGTGTGCGCGCGCTGTGTCCCGCCTGTGCCCAGGACCTCTTGCCTGCCCTTGCGCGCACGTTGTGCCGCGTGTGTGTGCCTTGTTGTGCCCAGTGCCCTCGTCGCCCCTCTCGCCCCTTGCGCGCGCGCCACTGCTGCTTGCGGTGCGTGTTGCGTGTGTTGTTGTTGCATTGTTCGTGCGACGCACACGCACACAACACGAATAATTGTTGTGTGTGTGTGTGTTGCCAATTGGAAAGATCAAATTTTGTTTTCAAAAATATTAATTTTCAGTTTTAAATTGATTTAAGTATTGTGATTTAATTTAATTATTGGATTGTTTGGATTAATTGAAACGGTTATGAACACCGTATTGGGTTAGTATTGTGTTTTAATCAAAGAGATTGGTTTTGATGATTTAAATTATGATTTTCAGATTTAATAAGTTTATAAAGTGTTGATTTTTGAAGTCAAAACATGTTTTCGGATTAAACCATTGTTAGGGTTTCGGTTTCAAATCGATTGAGCGATTGGTTCACATAATTTAATGACAATTTAAATTATGGGAATCAACCTAAATTTTCAGATTTATTATAAGCTTTAAAAAGTTGGTTTTTAAGGGTTTTAAAGCGAAAAAGTCAATGTTTTTATGCTAGGACTTGAGTTGACTATTTGAGACTATTAAATTACCAATTAATGAATGAATTTTAATTAAACTAAGGGTTTTAGTTTCTTAAATAGTTGCTGGAAATTTAGTAAACATGGATAATAATTTAGTTCTCTTATTTTGTTTTATAGAGTTGATTTCTAGTGAGTCGTGATTTTTAACTCGATCCTTAACTCGATGAACTCTTGGGCTTTCTGCTTTTTCAAATATGGTGGGTAAAACTTATTTCTCAAGGAAACTTTGAATTATTCCCATCCAAATCCAGGTGTAGCTCTTAAAGCATTCTCACACCTTTGCCACCACAAATCAGCTTCTCCCCTAAGGTAGTACACAACACTGTTAACCCTAAGGTTTTCTGGGCAATTCACAGCTAGGATAAGCTTATCGAACTCTCTTAGCCAGTTCTCAAGTACAGTTGGGTCTATTTCCCCTTGATACAAAGGAGGCTTACTCTGGGCCACCTTCTTAAACATTTCACCAGCTGGATCAAGTCCTTGATTATTTCTATTCCGTGCTAAGTTCTGCACTACTTCAGCTAGTTGCCTAACCACATCAGCAATCCCTTGGGTAGTCATGTCCCTTCTTGAATAAAACAAAAGACTAACTTTAACAACTGGGTTTGGACACTACCTTGCTAAAGCATTGCACTAACAAGTCACACAATTAGCACAAACATGCACCAAAATTTCGGACCCTTAAGGCAAGATTGGCGCCTACTATTGGGCCAATTCTCGCTTTAATCCGCGTCACAACGTTTAGTGAAGAATTTAACCACCTTGCAAGTACGATTTCAAATACTAATTATTTTAAGTTATTTGAAAATTTATCAATTTTATTTTAATATTTTTCGGATTTATTAAATTCGAACAAAGTCGAATTTAATTTTCGAAAATTCCGAAATTCTTTTTCTTTTCGGATTTGTTTTGAATTTCGGATTTTCCCGAATTTTTCAATTTTTTTTTTCGGATTTTCCGAATTTAAAAAAAAAACAAAAAAATATAAATATTTTTATTTTCGAATTATTTATTTATTTTTTTATTTTCGGAAAATAATCGAATTAATTAATAAAATTATTCGATTAATTATTTTAATTTTCCATTTTAATTTTAATAATTTTGCGTATATTTATTTAATTAATTTCGAAAATTATTCCTATTTCTAAGTGAGAAAGGGTAGATTAAGAAGGTTATGTTTAGGTTGAGTATGCATTTAATATGAGTATGCATGTGACTAAATGCTAAGTGTTAAGTATTGATTGCTTATGCCTTAAGTTAATCATGTTCATGTTGCTTTATGTGATTAATTGCATCAAGATTCATGATTAAGCATGTATGTGTGCATTGAGATTGTATGGCTCCACGAACTTACTTTGTTTTGGAACACTTTAGTAAGACTTTTTCGTTGTTGATTTTCAGGAGTTAAGATGTTGCTTTCAAAGTACGCAAACCTAGGACACCTAGAGAAGCTAGATTGTGAAACCCCGCACATCTACGTGCAGAAGATTGAGTTTGCTTGCAACTATTTTGCTACAGTGCAGAATCTGCCTGAACTAAGGAAAAAGGATGTCATGGCCGAAATGGTTATTCATTGTTTGCCCCATAGGAACCCATACATAGGTATGTAGCAACGATTTCGTGATATGCGTTCTACCAGTGGCCTTCCTAATTACTACAATAATGGTACTCCAGATGGTAGGTGGAGGTATGACATGGAGATTATGACCACTATTCTAGAGATGGCGGAAGATAGTTTTGAGGATGGTAAGATGGTGGCAAGTATCCACAACACACAGTTTAGTAGTGATACGGAAACCCACATGGATGAGGATAGTGATGATGATGTTGTTTTGATTGAAAACCCTAATCCTATCATTCCTGAACCTACTATTGAGATCTCTAGCGATACAGAAATTGAGTTTGAGACTAACAATGATGAAGTGAACAATGAGCTACAACAGAATAATGAGGATATGGAGTATGAATCTGATCCGGAGGAAGACTTGGATGACTTTGTAGGCCAGGATCACTCTCCACCAGTCTGTAGGGGAGGTTGGATAGTAGAGTAGCATTTAAAGACTTTTCTAATGTAATAGCTAGTGCTTAATTTTTAGTGAAGTAATAAAGTAGCAAGCTACTATTTATGGTTTTAGTAGTTCATTTTGTGGTTTCTCGAATAAAGTACGATCCAAAGGATCTATTGTTTTCTCATTGAAGTAATAAAAGTTTAGAGTTCTTTCTTTTACCTCTAATTCTAAGTTTTACGTTCTCTTTGAGCGATTATCGCAAAAGAATTTCATGTATTTCTTCAATGAAATTGTACTTGCCAGGTGGTTCAATTCTTCACCACTTAAACGTTGTGATACGGATTAAAGCGGGAATTGGCCCAATAGTAGGCGCCAATCTTGCCTTAAGGGTCCAAAATTTTCGTGCATGTTGTGCTAATTGTGTGACTTGTTAGTGCAATTCTTTAGCAAGGCAGTGTCCAAACCCAATTGTTAAAGTTAGTCTTTTATTTTATTCCGGAGAATGGACATGACTACCCAAGGGACTGCCGATGTAGTTAGGCAACTAGCTGAAGTATTGCATAACTTAGCACAGAACATAAATAATCAAGGTCTTGATCCAGCTGGTGAAATGTTTAAGAAGGTGGCCAAGAGTAAGCCTCCTTTGTATCAAGGGGAAATAGATCCAACTGTACTTGAGAACTGGCTAAGGGAGTTCGATAAGCTTATTTTAGCTGTGAATTGCCCAGAAAAACTTAGGGTTAATAGTGCTGTGTATTACCTTAGGGGAGAAGCTGATTTGTGGTGGCAAAGGTGTGAGAATTCTTTAAGAGCGACACCTGATTTGGATGGGAATCATTCAAACTAGCCTTGAGAAACATGTTTTATCCACCATATCTGAAGAAGCAGAAAGCCCAAGAGTTCATCGAGTTAAGGATGCAGGGGATGTCATTGACTGAATACTATTCTAAGTTCATAGAACTGTTAAGGTTTGCACTTGAAGTGGTGGCAACGGAGGAGCTTAGGGCTCAGAGATTTGAGAGTGGATTAGCTATGGATTTACAATTGATGCTTCCTGGAGAGACCTTTATATCTCTTGACACCCTGTACGGGAAAGCTACCCATCTGTATGGTCTGCAGCAAAGGAAAAATGGAGCTGGTGAAAAGAGGAAGGATGTTGGTAACCTGAACCAAGGTGGTGGCCAACAGAATCAAGGGAACTTTAAGAAAAACAAGGGAAATATTCATTTCCAGTTCAAGGGGAATCATGGTGGGAACGGAAACAATTCCCACAACAACAATGGAAATAAGAACCAGTCTGCAGGGAATGGAACGAGAGTCTATGAGTGTAGACGTTGCAATAATAATCACCCAGGACGGGACTGTAATGGAAACCAAGTTGTCTGTAGGTTCTGTGAGAAACTAGGCCATATAGAATTTGAGTGTTGGGCCAAGAATGGGAAACCCAACCAAGGCAACCACCAGAACAACAACCGAAATAACCAGAACCGGAATGGAGGAAACAATGGTGGAAACCAAAAGGGTTACCAGAATAGTAACAATGGCAACAATGGCCAGAGTAATGGAAAGCCTGGGGGAAACTACCAGCAAAATGGGAACCGAAATACCAATGGAAATGCCAATGGAGGTGGATATAACGAAGGAGTTGCCCAAGGAAAGCTGAATGTAATCACTAGGCAAGAAGCTGAAAACTCGTCTGACGTCATCGCTGGTACTTTTTCTATTAACTCCATTTTAGTTTAAGTACTATTTGATTCTAGTGCGACTTATTCGTTTATATCAAAGGGTATCTTAGAGAAGTTAGAGTTGAAAGAACCCGAAGGAATTGAAGTACCCATAGTGATACCAACCGGTGAGATAGTGTAATGCACTAAGATCCATAGAAATGTACCTTTAACCATAGCCATGACCATATTCTTGTCTATCCTAATTAAGTTTGAGTTAGGAGATTTAGATGTGATTTTGGGAATGTATTGGTTGGAAATGTTCAAAGCCAAGATTGACTGTGAGAAGAAGAAGATCCACTTGAAGTCTAGTCTAGGAAAGGTTGTATCCTATCGCCGTTTTGGGAAACCTAGAAGCGTAGGAATCATCATAGCAATGGAGCTCGTGAAGTTGGTAAATAAAGGGAACCATGTCTTCTTATGCATCGTAAGAGACTTAGAACACGTGGTAAAAGAGCAACCAGAGGACATTGCTGTGGTAAATGAGTTATTGGACGTGTTTCCGGAGGAGGATGCCGCCCAATCGACCAATTGACTTTACCGTAGACCTAATACCTGGAACTGCACCTATCTCGAAAGCCCCATACCGGATGACTCCGGCAGAAATGAGTGAATTGAAAGGTCAACTTGAGGAATTACTAGGGAAAGGTTATATTAGACAAAGTGCATCACCTTGGGGAGCGCCAGTCTTGTTTGTGAAGAAGAAGGACGGAAGTATGAGACTCTGTATAGACTACAAGGAGCTCAATAAGGTCACAATCAAGAATAAGGATCCTTTGCCTAGGATAGATGATCTGTTTGACCAGTTAAAAGGAGCAGGAATATTTTCAAAGATTGACTTGAGGTCAGGTTATCATCAGTTGAGAATCGCAGAGCACGATATACCAAAGACGTCATTTAGGACTAGATACGGTCATTATGAGTTCACAGTTATGCCTTTTGGATTAACCAATGCGCCTGCAATTTTTATGGACTTAATGAACAGAGTATTTCATGCATTCTTGGACAAGTTTGTAGTGGTTTTCATAGATGATATTCTGGTATACTCCAAGAGTGAGGAGGACCATGCGGAACACTTAAGGTCAGTGTTGAGTACCCCGAGAGACAACCAGTTGTACGCCAAATTCTCGAAGTGTGAATTATGGCTGGAGAAAGTTGCATTCTTAGGACACTTTGTGTCTAAGAAAGCAGTTGCAGTGGACCCTGCAAAGGTAAAAGCTGTTAGTGAGTGGCCTACACCTAAGAGTGTCACCGATATTCGGAGTTTTCTTGGTTTATCGGGTTATTATAGACGCTTTGTGCAAGACTTTTCTAGAATCGCCAAACCAATGACAACCTTGATGAAAAAGGAAGCGAAGTTTGAGTGGAATGACCAGTGTGAAGAGGCATTCCAAGCTTTGAAGATGATATGTTCATATTTTATAGTGTTTTTACCCCCGTCCCTTAGTAATTTTTGATCTCAAATGAGCTCTTCGGAGCGATTTTTAGTACTAATGTGCTCCTTGTAGTGTGTTTGTAGTTTCAGGTTCATCATTGTAGGAATTAGCATATTTTTGTGCATTTCCTATTCATTTGAATCAATACAAGAGATTATGTACTCTCCTATTGAGTTGGAAGAGTTTTCGAGCAAAGCGAATAGTGAAAGAAGTAGAAAAGCGACACTCTTCTACTCTTTTGATCATAACTTAAGTTCTACAACACCAAATGAAGTGATTATAATTGGGTTGGATTCTAGACTTCACGAGCTTTCCAACCAGTGGTCACTCGCCTAATTTCGACGAATAACGAAGGAGATATGGCGTTTTAAAGATAAAGGATCGTGTAGTTTGTACGCCCGCCCGGCGGGCCAATGGCTGCCCGGCGGGAGCGTGTCGATGAAATTGGAATTTTGTAAATTCGCCCGACGGGCAGACCTGCGCCCGGCGGGCGGATGTCTGCCCGACCGGGCGACGACAACCCTGGCGCGTCATTTCGCTTAACTTAATTATTTCCGCTTTTGGGCTTTATGGGCAAGACTATAAATATAGCCCTTAGTTATTTTAGTTGACCATCTCTTATTCTAGTATTGAGACTTAGTTTTATTTTCCTTAGCTTAGTTTATTCTCTCTAAATTTGTTCCAAACACTTAGTTTTTATTTCCAATCAAAAAATTCAAGCTTTCATATTTCATTGTTCTTCATTTAGGTATTGCTTCTTACTTTGATTTATTATTTTGCTTTAATCATGTTTTCAATAGTATTAATTTCTTTGTTTATTGGTAATATGTGTGAGTAGTCTATTTTCTAGGGTTTGGGGATCCATGAATTAATATGAAGGGATGATTAAATGTTGTTGATTGTTGGTATTGTGATTAATTCCTATTGATTGGTTTCTTTTACTATGCAATTAGATTTGCGCAGGTTTAATTGTATTAGCCAAGTAATATCAAGTTAAGATTCGAGAGATGCAATTTGATGTTTAGGCTTGTGTCAATAGGTAGAATTGGGATTAATACGTAGCGAGAGCTCGTTAATTCTAAGTCTATGATTAGTATTGATTCGAGAGAGCATGCTAGTCTAATTAATTGCTTTATTGATTATTGTCGATTGTTTATCATCCTGGATTGTTATTCATTGGTGAACCTATCCCCTAGACCTTTTAATATCTGAATTCTCTTGTTTAATTATTGTCGTAGTTTTAATATCCAAATCAACCAAACTCTTATTCACAATAGTCTAGATTTTATTCTTATTAATAGAAAGAACACTGTTTCCCTGTGGATTCGATCATGACTTCCCTTGCTACCTAGCTAGTGATCTTAGGTTTATCTTTGATTAGGTGATACGACTTAAGCCTGTCAGAAGACGCGATTGACAACCGTGCCGGTGTTAACCTTACCAGATGAGAGTAGTACCTATGATGTGTACAGTGATGCCTCTAAGAATGACTTAGGGTGTGTATTGATGCAGAACGGAAAGGTGATTGCGTATGCATCAAGACAGTTGAAACCATATGAATCCAATTACCCTACCCATAATTTAGAGCTAGCCGCCTTAGTGTTTGCATTGAAGATATGGAGACACTATCTGTATGGTGTCAAATGTAGGATATTCACGGATCATAATAGTTTGAAATACATTTTCACGCAGAAAGATTTGAATATGCACCAACGAAGGTGGTTGGAATTAATCAAGGATTATGATATGGACATTCAATACCATGAGGTAAAAGCCAATGTAGTTGCAGATGCCTTGAGCAGGAAATCAAGTCATAGTGTGAATGCGTTAGTAGTTGCTAACGAGCTGTGTTAGGACATGCAGCGATTGAATCTAGAAATAGTGAGTGGGGAATGTCTTGAGGGAATGATGAATGCCTTAACCATCCAGCCGTCAGTATTTGATGAAATCAGGGAGAATCAGGCTGGAGATGTTAAGTTAGAGCGGATCAAGGAAAAGATTTCGCAAGGAAAGGAGATGGAGTTTAAGATCCACGATGATGGAAGTTTGAGGTACAAATGACGATGGTGCTGCAACACCCTAATAATTCCTTGCTTTTATAAAACCATTTTCCAAATTAAAATAAAGGAATTACTAAAGTATTACCGCCACCGTGATAACGATTAAGGCTATTTACCAGAATTACGCAGCGGAAATTAATGTCAACTAACTTTCAAACCAACATAAATAATAATTATCGAGGCCTCCTACAAGTTGGAACCATAACGGCCCAAAATCCAAAGTATTTAAAAATCCAACAACTCAAAACATAAGTAAAGTATTAAAAATAGTTTCAAAGCACAAAATAATGCAACTCTCTCAATCATCCCAAGCTACATGATTTCGATTGTACTTTGATCTACCAACCTGCTAAATTAATCTACTCCCCAACAATGCAAGTGCAAATGATGGATCATCATAGGGTCATTAAGGCGAAGGCCATGACCAAAAGACATAAAGCACGTAGTCAGCAAAAGCTGAGTACTTACAAGGCTAGAGTGAAATAAAACTATAAACATGCATCACTCGCTTAAGTACTAATCAACATGCAAAAGCCATTTAATAATAACAAGTAAACCATGAATACAAGACTTGACTCTTGACTCACAATTTAATTAGAATAAGCTTCGAACGGGCCAAAAGAATATTCCATAAAGGAAGAGTGTTGGGAGCCCACCAAACACCATAATAAATAATAAATATCGGACCATACCGAGTGTCGGGCCATACCGAAGGAATTCCAGCGCATTGATTAAATGAAACAACGTCTTGTATCATTAGTAGGAGATTCAAGCTTTCCGGCAAGTCTCCCCCCATTGTTCATACTCAAGGTATGCACGTTCCAAGAGTTTTGAAGCTTGTTCTGGTTGCACTTTACGTTTATTAATATTTTATTAAAGGAAAACTCAAGACTCAAACAACATACATGCATACATACATTAATAAACGACAAGCAAAACAATCTCATTTTAATCCTTTAGGACTTGTGATCAATAAATCAAGACGTAGTGAAATTACTACCAAGTTCCTTCTCACAAAAGGTGAGATTCCACATCATGCCTATTAACATGAGGGTTGTTCCCTTGCACGACAATCCTAATTCATTTCATATAAAATATTCCAACTGAACCCTACAAGTGCGGTGACTTACGTGAGCTAACCCTTCACATGTGGTAAAATAAATAGTACAACGAGGTACGAATAATTGGCTCAAAAGTATGCTAGACATCCCGTACAATAGCATAAAAATAAATAATTCATTCCTTGCATGTGAAACAAACCATACATGCATAAATATTGAACAACATGATTGACAATGAAATCCATACTCACAATAGTCCCAACATGCTTGTTCACATGATCGTTCACCCAAACAAATATGAATCCACCAAGTTCACATAATATAATTCACATCAATAACAATCATGTAATGTCCCTTGACACTTAGTGTACGTGGTCGCCCTAGACTTGTACGTACCTTGAATACCTAAGCGTAGGGGCCACTTTGCAAACACGGTCACTCACTTAGAAATCAACTCCTATCATCAAAATAATGAAACCTTAATTATTTCCATGTTCATTAAATTTTCAGCAACTTTATAAAATATAAAACCTTGTTAATAATTAGAATTCAATCGTTCTTTAAGAAAATAATCGTCTCAATTTGTAAAACTAATCCCTAGTATAAAAACATACTTTTTCCACCCTTAAAATCAATAAAAATCAACACTTTAAACCTTTTTATAAATCTGAAAATATAATTGATTATCATAATTAAATTAATCACCTAATTATGCTAATCAATTGACCCATTAGGTCTAGGTTAACTTGAATTTCCGAATAAAACCAATTTAACATCACAAAAATCAATTCTTTATTACATAAACAAATCTAAAAATTCATACTTTAATAATCAAAATACTCCTCATGAATTAAAACACATAAATCCTCATAATACGGTGTTCATAACCGATTCCCAGCATTTTAATTATTCAAAACAATAATAATAATGTAATTTGAAATACGAAATTGAAATAAAATAGATTAAGGAAAATAGGATTATACCAATCCGGCCTATAGCACGGAACAACCACGAATTAATTGTGATTGGGCGAAAGAATTGAACGAACGAGCAAGAACACACACACAAAGACACACACACACTCGGGTGCGTGTGCGTGCGCAGCAGGGGACGAGCAGGCACAGCACGCGCTGGCGGGAGGGCTGGGCGACGAGGGATGGCTGGGCGCGCAAGAGAGCGAGGGCGAGAGGGCTGGCTGTGCGCGCAGCAAGAGAGACGAGGCAAGGGGTGAGGGGCTGGCGTGCAGCAAGGCACGCAGCAACAACAATAGCAGGGGCAGATCGAGCAGCAGCGTAGGGCACTCGAGTGCACGCTGCGGGCTGCGAGCAAGAGAGGGAGTGGGCGAGAGTGTGCCGCAACGAGGGCACAAGGCACGCAAGTGCTGTGCGGTGCGGGTGAGGAGCCGGCACAAAGAGAGGAGAGGGAGGAAGAGTGTGGGGCAAGAAAAAAAGAGAGGCTTTAATGAAAAACAAGGGGATAATTTAATGAGGAGAGTCCTATTTATAGGCTCTCAAATCCCTAGTGGGTTAGGCTTAGAAATTTGACATTGGGCTTAGCAATTAAATGATTGGGCTAGCCTAAAGCTTAGAATTAAATTCTTTTGATTGGGCTCGATTAATAAAACGAGTTGGACTTTTATTTAAAACCCAAACCTTTAAAATTACTTGGGACCCATTAAATTTCCCGACTTCAAAATTAAATTCGTTTCGTAATTAATTAAAATAATAAATATTCTAATTAATTAAAATACATTTAAATAATATTTAAATGCGAAATAAATTCTAAAAATCATAAAATGCTTTATAAATATAATAAAATACTCCATATATTTATAATTATTATAAAAATACGAGGTATTATAGGTGCGTACCTCAAAAGTGTAGTGAACTAAAGGAAAAGTTGATGAGAGAAGGTCACAATACACCATATTCTCTTCACCTAGGAGGTGATAAGCTGTATAAGGATCTGAAAAAGGTCTATTGGTGGCCAAGAATGAAGAATGAAGTGGCTGAATTCGTGGAAAGACGCTTGACTTGTCAGAAGGTTAAGATTGAGCATAGGAGACCTCAGGGAAAGGTCTAACCTTTAGAAATTTCGAGTTGGAAGTGGGACTGTATCTCAATGGACTTTGTCACTTGTTTACCCAAGTCGAAAAGTGGAAATGACACCATTTGGGTAGTAGTAGATAGGTTGACTAAGTCGACAATGTTCATACTAATGAAAGAAACCTGGAAAATGGAACAACTTGCCAAAGCCTACAACAAACATGTAGTGAGATTACATGGAGTTCCTAAGGATATCGTATCAGATAGGGATTCTAGGTTCCTTTCTAATTTCTGGAAGAGTGTGTGCAGAAGAACTTTGGTACAACATTGAAAATGAGTACAACGTTCCATCCAGCCACAGATGGACAAACCGAAAGGACTATCCAAACCTTAGAGGACATGCTAAGAGCTTGTGTGATTGATTTTCAAGGTGGATGGGAAGATAGCCTAGATCTAATTGAGTTTTCCTACAATAATAGCTATCATGCCAGTATTGGAATGGCACCCTTCGAAGCTTTGTATGGGAAAAAATGCAGAAGTCCCTTATGTTGGAATGACATCAGTGAAACCGTTGTACTAGGTCCCCAAATGATAGAGGACACGATGAATAAGGTTAGGACTATTCAATCCAAAATCCAAGCCGCGCAAGATCTCCCAAAGAGATATGCAGACTTAAAACGTAGGGATGAAGAGTTCCAAATAGGCGACAAAGTGTTGCTTAAGGTTTCACCAATGAAGGGTGTAATGAGATTTGGGAAGAAAGGAAAGCTAAGCCCATAATACATAGGCCCATATGAGATCCTAGATAGGATAGGGAAGGTAGCATATAGATTAGCTTACCCATGGACTTGCATAGAGTGCACAATGTGTTTCATGTATCTCAGTTGAAAAAGTATGTCCCGGACAAGTCGCATGTACTGCAACGGGAGACCATAGAGTTAGACCAAAGTTTGACATTTGAGGAAAGACCTGTCAAAATCCTTGATAGCAAAGTGCGTAGTACACGGACTAAGGATGTTAAGATTGTGAAAGTGTTATGGTCTAACCAAGAATCTGTGGAAGCTACATGGGAAGCCGAGGAAGGAATGAGAAAGAAATATCCCGAGCTTTTTCCAAAGGTTAGTTGAGTTAAGGGGTCGTAACTCGTTTTCTTTAAGGGGGGTAGAGTGCGGTAGAATTTCGCGCTTTTTACTATATTTACCTAACTTTCCCCTTACAGTATGCCTAATTTATTGTTTCATTGAAGTTTCACTATTTATTGTCATGTTGAATTACTTAAAGAGTACAATAACTAAAACTTTCTACGAAGAAAATGCACTAAAGTCTCATAAAGTCTCAAGTCTAGATTTTTAAATTGTGATTTCCGTGCCCAAGTTTTGGGACGAAACTTCCTTTAAGGAGGGTAGACTGTAATACCTCGTATTTTTTGTAATTTATAAATATATTTTATTATATATTTATAGGAATTTTTATGAATTTAATTGCATATAATGAGAATTAAATGTGTTTTTATTTTAATTAATTTAATTATTAATTATTTAAGAATACCGTATTTTTATTAAATAAATTCAACAAATTTATTTAATCGGGATTTGTTGGGTCGTATTTTGAAAACGAATTTAATTTAATCAAAGCCTAGTTAAATTCCATGATCAAACCCAACAAGGCTTGCAAGGAATTAATATTAAACAAGCCCGTAAGCAAGCCCAACCTTTAAACCTAAAACCTAGACCATGAAGGGATGAGAACCTATAAATACCCCTCCCCTTCATGAGATCCCCAACTTTAATTTCTGAATTTTCTCTCTCCTCTCTCTCTCCTCTTTTGTCCGCCCTTTTCTTCATCCCCAAGCCACAAGCCTTGCTTGCTCGTGTGCCCAGCCCGCGCCTCACGCGCACCCTCGCTGCCTCTCTCGCCCTTGCCCTTGCAGCCAGAGGCCAACACTCGTGCTCGCTGCTGCTGCTGTGTCGCTGCCTCTCTCGCCCAGCGCCCCTCGCCCACACGCAGCGCTGCTGTGCTGCTGTGTTGTGCGTTGCTGTGCGGCGTGCCATGCCCGTGTATGTGTTGCTTCACCGTCGCTGCCCACACACACAACACATCAATAGTTGTGTGTGTGTGTTGATGATTGTTGATAATCAAATTGTATACTTTCAAACTTTTCAATTTTTCAGTTTTAAATTGTTTTAATTATTTAATTGCGGTTCTTTAATTATTTGGATTATTTAAATTGCTGGGAACGGTTATGAACATCGTGTTTTAATACTTAGTATTCGAATTGATGAGATTGGTTTTTGATTCAAAAGAATATTAATTTTAAGATTTAAAGGTTAATTAAAGTGTCAATTTTTAAGGTCAAAATATGGTTTTATTAATGACCTATTAGTAGGATTTCAATTCCGATTGTTCAAGCGATTGATTCACATAATTTAATGACGATTTAAATTATGGGAATCAACTTAAATTTTCAGATTTGTTATTAAGCTTTAAAGAGTTGATTTTAATGATTTTAAAGCTAAAAAGTCAATGTTTTTATCCTAGGACTTGAGTTGACTATTTGAGACTATTAAATTGACGAATAACGATTAATTTCTAATTAAACCAAGGGTTTTAGTTTCTTAAATAGTTGCTGGAAATTTAGTAAACATGATTAATAATTAAGTTTATCCTTTGTGTTTATAGGAGTTGATTTCTAGTGAGTTGTGATTCGCACAGTGGCCCCCGTACTAAGGTATTCTAGGTACGTACATAACTAGGGTGACCACCCATCCCTTGAGGACTTTATTAAGTGTATTGAATGCAAATCATGTGAACTTATGTGTTGGGAATTCATGTTTGATGTGTAGACAAGCATGTGAGAATTGTTATTGAATCTATGTGAACGAGCATGTTATGAATTGATTTATGCTTTATAGATTCTGTTGAACTATCATGTTATGGACTTTTATAATCGTTGAATTATGTCAAGCATTTTTTTCATGTTAGGTTATGACAAATATAAAACATATATTTCATACGGAAAAACCATAAAGTCAGGAATCCAAATTAATTGCCACAAAACCAATTAGCATAATTTAGGATACATACATGTGTAGGGTGCCTTCCCTAGCTGCTCCCGAACTGAACAAGAACAAGTTTAGGACTCCAAGTGTAGTCCCTCCGTAGATAGTCCACAACACGTTCGGATCCGCCTTAGATTCAATTAACTAGAATTTAGCCTAAGGTATTATGTTATTCGTTTATAATTATTTGCAAATTATTAAGCTTAGTTTTTAACTTAAAACTATATGAATACTTTGAATTGATGTATATAAATTGTGATTTCCATCACCTATTTATAGGGTAGGATTATCGGAACTAGAAACCTACTAGTATTCAATTTATCTAATTCAATTAGAATTAGAGTTAAATTAAATCTATTAATTTTAGTGTTTAGCTTAACAACTAATTCTAGTAGTTTCAGGAAAATAGTCTAATCGGATGAATCCTAAATGCCTAAGGATTCGAAACATGCATGAACACAACACGCAAAAAAACCCGCAAGGGATGCTGCCCGCGCGCGGTGGGTTGGCTCGGCCCAGGAGCGCTGGTATGCAGCCCACGAAGGGCGCGCCAGCCTGCTGGCCTTGCCTTGCTTGCTGGGCCTGGCCTTGCTTCATTGCTCGGATGGGCCTTGCTTGCTTGGCGGGCTGCTGCTTCCCTGCTGTGCTTGCGCGGGCTTCGCTAGGCGCGGGCCTAGCTCCGTGCTGGGCCTTGCGTCTAGCAAGCTCGTCCGATGTTTATTTCGTACGTCGCGCTTCCGATTTATTTTCCGATTCCGGAATTCATTTCCGATTCGAAAAATATTTAATATTTCCGATTCCGGAATTAATTTCCGTTTCGAACAAATATTTAATATTTCCGATTCCGGAATTTATTTCCGATTCCAATAATATTTTCGATTCCGGCAATATTTCCGTTTCCGGCAATATTTCCGATTCCGGCAATATTTCCATTTCCGATAATATTTTCCGATACGTACCATGTTTCAGTTTCCGACAACATCTACGACTTTGGATAATATTTATATTTCCTATACGATCCATATTTCCGTTTCGGCAATATCATCGTTCCGGAGTATTCATAATTTGCCTTTTGACGATTTCAGCTCCCACTGGAACCGAGATCCGTCGATTCCGAATATCCATAAATGGAGTATTTAATTCACTTAAATACTTAATCCGTTCACGTACTATTTGTGTGACCCTACGGGTTCAGTCAAGAGTAAGTTGTGGATTAATATTATTAATTCCACATGAACTGAAGCGGTCTATAGCTAGGCATACAGTTCACTTGATCTCACTGAATTATTAACTTGCATAATTAATGAATACTGAACCGCATTTATTAGACTTAACATTGAATGCATACTTGGACCAAGGGCATTATTTCCTTAAGTCTCCCACTTGTACTTAGGGACAAGTGTGCATTTCCTAATTCCTTTGTCGCTTGATGCTTGCTCATGAACATAAGGTAAGAGTTGTCATCCTTATTATGTCCAGAGGTATTCTCGGTTTTAGAGTTCAACTGATCAAATAAACATATAATCATAGCCCATGATTCATCTGAGCACGGCCATGCATTTTTACAGTTTCTAGCTCTCCGAGTGGCCTTGTACAACTTTCAGCATCTCATCCCGATTTATGAGGGGACATCCCAATCTTGCGATCTTGAGATTAGACTTCGTTTGATAGGTGATTACCCGAGCGTTGCCGTTATAGTCTCCTTTTACGGTGCGACGGTTGACAACGTCAAAGTAACCAGTTCTCAAACAAGTAATCTCAAATCACTTAGGTATTGAGGATTAGTGTCTAATAATTTTAATGAAATTTACTTATGACAGATTTTCATCTCTTACAGTAAAGTTTCATAGGTCTGTTTGATACTGTAGACACCTACTTTTGTCCCCATTCCCGAAAGGGAAGGTTCGATGATGAAAACGTAAATCTCCACTTGACAACGCATCTCCTATAAAATAACGAATTTCAATTCCCCTTTTCATTTCACCCAAAACCTGCTTTTTATAGAAACCTGCTAAAAATAGTAACTGCCGTAATGGGTAGTTGTTAAAAGTGGCAAGTCATAAAAGATAGAAACCTGTCAGAATTAGGTGTTGCACTCCAACATAAATCCTAAATGAGATAGAAATTGCGAGAGAATCCTATTCCTAATACGATTTAGAAATAAGAGTCACGTATTAATTAAAATCCTAACGAGCCTAGAGTTCGTAACGGGCCCAGACGCATTCCGTCATAAAATTGATACGCACTAAAAGACTCGATTAAGTCTCATACACCCCGGATTCTAAGAGTCCGAATCTGACAAAGAAACGGCCCAAACAGCAATTTCAACGCCCAGCCCTGGGCGCTGAAATTGCTTGGATCCTATTTTCAACGCCCAGAGCTAGGCGCCGAAATCTTTGACGCCCAGGCCTGGGCGCTGAAAATACCTGGGTACGTGTTTTTTCCTAATTCTTTGTGGATTAGAACTCTGCAATTCTATCTTTCCACGAACTCTTCCCTATAAATATAGCCCCAAATTCGACGTGAAAAACACACAACACACAATTCATATTCTGAGTATTGACTCCAACCCTTAGCCTAAGCCTCTCGCTGCGAAATTGTTCACGCGTTCTGTCGCAATCGATCCATAAATCGAACAGAACGTATCCTGTCCCATAATTTGAGATTCGTTAAATAAAAAGGAGAAATAGCAAAGTCAAAGTGGTTAGTTTTCTGAGAACCGTGACGCACCTCTCAAGGGTGCGTCGTAATGTGTCCCTTTTCGATGATTTAATTGCTTTCCTCGCCCTTTTTATGAACTGTTAAACTAACTAAATCTGATTGTTCTATCACGCCTAACAAATATGATATTTTTGGGAAATTGGATTATCATTCTAGGTCCCTTAATGCTATCTAAATCAGATAATCGCGATCGATCTAGTATTATATGTTGCATATTGCTAAAATCAACTCAGATTAGTTTAATAGTTAACGCATGTCCCTTCAATTATTTATGCCGAGCTAGTAAAGATATCCTGCCTCTGGAGTTATCGACGAGCGAGTACTCCTCTCGGTAGTTACAGTCCCCGGAACCCTCATTCTCTACCTTGCGGGTGTATGTTGAGAGATCCCCACACCAGGGATCACAAGGGAACCTACGGCCGTCGTGGTCAAACATAATTGCACTCCCTTTATGTCACGATAACCGGGTTTTGTCAGTTTTTCTCATTGTTGTTAAAAACTGAATGGCGACTCCTATATTACTAGTCAATTGGGTGTAAACTCACAGGAAATCCAATTACACATGATTGAATAAAAAAGAATCGTCACACCCACGAGGGACGAGGTCACGCATTAGCCTCGTGCTTTTTCGACCCCCTCACAGTGGCGACTCCACTGGGGATAGTGAAGGAAATACTCGTGCTTGTAGGTAATCAAAATAGCCGAAGGGTGAAACGATCCTACTTCGCGTTTATTTCCCCATCAAGTTGGGACGACCTGAAAATCAGAATATTAATGTGAACGGGCAGAATAGCATAACGAATCTCGGCTCCCTCGGGAGTTGGGACTAAGGATACCTTTTTTCGCCAATAGGGGGGTGCATACGCCGCGCATGTTGCCCACTCGGTACTTGTGCAGGTAGTACACCTATCCCGAACCCAATCGCTCGCTCATTAGGTCCCTCTCGCCTGCATGCCCCCTTGGCTTGCACTTGCGGGTTGGCCTCTTGAGCGAAATTCGTCTGTTGAAGACACTACCTCGACCGGGGCATGTGTTGGATCTACGATAGAAGCGGTACCATGCCAGGCGCAAATAACTACCCATAGAAGCCTATCATAAACTACATGACATGTTATTATCGCCTCATGATGAATGTTAGTTATGTGTAGCGAAATATGTGATTGTGTGTGACAAACTATCCTAGAAAACCAACGACCTTAAAAATTGCCCAAACATTCATAGACTAATTTGCCAAAGAGTTATACCGAAATACGTGCTCCGCAAACCCGAACGATCGCCACGAAAATAAGCGACGCTCGGGATGGCCGTAACGAATCCCACAAACGCTGCACAACGCGTAAAGGACGTTATAAGGCAAGCACGCAAAACTAAAGTTGCAAAAACAAAAGTATACGCAAACAGAAAATGAGAACCAGCCAGGGACGCATTTTCAACGCCCCTGGCTGGGCGCCAAAATTTCTCACGCCCACTGCTGGGCGCTGAAGTTGCTGCCTGGCCTTTTGGTCAGGCACAGCAGCCTCGGTGCCCGCGCATGAGAAAATATACATAGCAAAAAAAAAACTTTTCGTAAAAATTGCTGCAAGGGCGTATGAAAAGGCACTCGACTCTAAAAGCGACTAAAAAATAAAAAAATAAATAACTCTTTGTGTCGTTGTTAGGCCTCCTACGACGACAACGCTCGGCACCAAAACCGAGCATGCTAATTAAACGACCTTGAATGTCACATGGGCAAAATATTCAAAAAATAATGTTCGAATAAAGTCTTCAAGAAAAAAATAAATGTTCAAATAAATCCGAGTCTAGACTAGGCTATGCCAAAGTACAATCTAAATCCTAAAGTCTTAGTTGTCTTATCCATAGAATCGGTCCTAATGCTTGGTGTCGTTCTGCAAGTCAAAAGGTTAAACCATATTGAGTCTCCCTTCCTAACATTTAAATCAATGAGCGCCCATATGCAATTGTCATCCCTTGCTAAGAGTCTACGGCCTCAATACTCTCTCTCACCCATAAAAAGAATATGTTATGTATTTGCAAAATGAAAACAGTCATATTCTGAAAATCATTCCCCATAGTCGCACAACCCCCAAAGTGAACCTAAGGTGTCAATACCATTAGCAAAAAATTTAACGGCCTCAAGGCCTATGATCACATTGGGTCACGAATATCATAGTCCTCTCGAGTCACTCGCTCCTTGAAATACTACTAAGTACGGACTAAAAGATTTTCCATGAATGCAACATGACCAACCATGAAAATACCCAAATCTGCATGCCATAAGGCTACCATTGGGGTAAAGCAATACACACTAAGAGGGAAGCCGCACTAATGATTCTAGTCTTGCAAAAATAAAAATTCGATCTCCCCAACTGATTACCTTGCCAATATTAAGCAAATGGCGCATGACAAATGAACACCCAAGGGTTAAAATCTAAAGTGTTAACCAACGAAAGTTATGGTCCAATTAGCCTAAGTCTGAGAGTCGCTTGGTCAAGTATTATAGGCTTACGCCATGTCATTATTTTGAGTCTAGGCCACCTCCTTGTATTCATACACGGGTTATAATCAGAAAGATTAATGAAAGTTTGAGTCTAAATCACAACTTCCAATTAAATCCCATAAAACCGGAATCTGAAAAGAAAAAAAATTATTTTCGATGTAATTCTTTCGTTAAATTTCAATAAGGTAAAAATAACATTTCGAATCTACGCTATTTGGACATTCTAAGAAACGACTAAATACGCTTGCAAAGTAAGGCAATTTAAAGGTCCACCCTAGGCCTACTAAAATTAAAGGTCCACCCTAGGCCTACTAAAGTTAAAGGTCCACTATAGGCCTACCAAACGAGGCTCACTCAGTCTCGCCTCGTGACTCAAAGACCACAACCATCCACCCTTTTAGCCCAAATAAAAAATTTTGAAGGATTTATGTTGGGGAGAAATCCCAAGCAAAAGAAAAAATAGAAAGAGAAAAGGGAGAGCGAAAAGAGCAAGCCATGAAATACTTAAAAAGAAAGAGAAAAGGGAGAGCGAAAAGAGCCAGCCATGAAATACTCAAAAAGAAAGAGAAAAGGGAGAGCGAAAAGAGCCAGCCATGAAATACTTAGCCCGTACCTCCCAAAGTGCGAAATTTACCCAAGTGAACGAAGGAAAAGAATTGAGTCAACCAATCCAAATCATAAAATTCTACGATGTCTACCCTTTCCAATCCTTATGCTCTTAGACGCCTTCGCTCTGGGGCCCCTGTTCAGCTCATTTAACCCATCCATGTTCTTATCACCATAACCCAAGAAACCATTACCTCGACTCTTGTTCTCGAACTTGTTGTCAACCGCAAACCACGCACGGCCATTGACACGTGCGTCATACCCATTATTTCCAAAGCCCAAACCTGCTCTTACACCACCATTAGCACAAGGACCATATAACTTATTTGGATACATCCTGTTGATATACCCTTGAGCCATCCCCATGCTATTCATTGGCCTTGGTTAATGTAATCCTCATGCTTGACCAATACCTATACAAATTATCCTATCTCATTCAACCCATCTTTCAAGCCGTCTTGAGTCACAAACAAAAAAAAGAAACAAATGAAAATTGCAAAAAAAATAATAAAATGTGAATAATAAAAAAGAAACTTTGCAAAAGCGCCTCTAAAAGTCTAAAAAGAAACATTTAGCGCACCAAAAAAGATCCGCCCAGAAGTCATTTTCAGCGCCCGGAGCTGCGCGCCGAAATCTTTAGCGCCCTTGTCTGGGCGCTGAATCTCTCTGCTCGCCAAATTTTGTCCAGAAGTGCTCGTCATTTTATCCGCACATGCACGGAAAAATAACGAACACTTGGAGGGGTACAGCACGTATTCAGATATACGTACCACCAAAAAAAATATACATGTACTCAAAAAAAATATATAAAACAAATTTTTGGCTTACGGCAAGGCAGCGGATTAAAATAATAAAAAAATTCACTTATTCTACCGTTTCAAATAATATGTTTCCACCTCAGAACATACTTGTTTAAAACCGGCATTCTAAGAAACCATTTTCTAGGCTAAGAACTACGCAAGACCTGATTCCAAATTAAATCTATTTAAGGCGGATACGTAGGCAATCCATGATTCGGTCCAAGCAATTTGCAAAAATACTAAAGCCTATAGAAAAACAAAGAATAAAAAATAGAAGTCCCTTATTGAAATTTAATTACTTGCAATCCAAGTCAAAAGAAAAATTTAAGTCAAAGAAAGAATCCAAGTCGTCAAGATGCCAAAATGAGCACACCTCGAAAAATAATAAAGGGCACGTACCCTTGCCAGAAGGAGCACTCACACTCCTAGGCACTTAGCCAAGACTCAAAAGATCGCTTTGCCTCAATTGAATGGGGGCTAGCGCAAACGTCTATGACCTCTAAAATACTCGACTTGACCCTCCCTAAAGCGAACTAACTCACTTAAAGAATTTCTTTCACCATTAGACATAAGTCGTTCGCTTAAAGACCTTCTTTCACCACTAGACACAGTCATGATCGCCAACAAGTAGTAAAGGCAGTAAGCCTGCA